>NC_092767.1:42219209-42819209 GCF_047496795.1 Chiloscyllium punctatum
TCCTTTTAAAAATTTCTTTCTCCCTCACTCTCCATTTTGCAGACTCTGACACAAGTGTCTCAACATTGAATCATGACAATTTTTTTAAAAAGAACATGTCTCTACAAGAAAACCAATGGATGAAAATATATTATTCTTGCATCAACTGCATTTGTAAACAAAAACAATCCTGTTCAATAAACACTGTCTCATTTTTTTCCTTCAATTCTATCAAAAGAGCTATTATATTTGATCCCTCAGTTTACCGATCTTAAGAAATATCCAATCAATTTCAGAGCAACATGCTTAAAAAGTATTGAACCAATTTATCTGTTTAGGTTTTAGCATTAGTTATTAAGTCATTACCATTACAATAATTCCATAATAATTGGTCTGGGCAACAAATATACTGAGGTTCACATTTTAATTTATTGACTTTTTGAAAAATGGTACAGTATATCCTTTTTTCAGGATTCTAACAGTAGTTATTAAAGAATTTGCATGACAATAATTATTATATAGTTTAGTTTATCTTTCTAACAACCACAGTGAAGTTTATATTTGAATTTAATCCAATCTTCCCTAGTACCTAAACAGTAATATAAAAATCCATTTTATTTCCAATCACACACCTACAAAAGAATCCATTACTTCTGATGCAACACGCACTATTAAAAATATGACTTTTGCTCATTTGTATGATCTGTGTTATCCCAGCCTTATAAATTTAGAAAAACCTATTTACTTTTCCCTGCAACAATTCCTGTTCATTTTTGCAGATAGCACAGTCAAATAGCAAGATGAAATTTATCATTATTCGTAAGTATGCTCATACAACTTTGAAAATCTATGTGTTGCTAATACATATATGTTCATTTCCGTCCATAGAATATAGAACAGTACAGCACAGTACAGGCCCTTTGGCCACGATGTTGTTCCGACCTTTTATCCTCCTCTAAGATCAAACTAACCAACATGCCCTTCATTTACTATCATTCATGTGCCTATCCAAGAATCGCTTAGATGTCCCTGATGGATCTGAATCTACTATCACCACTGGCAGTGCATTCCATGCACCCACCATTACCGATAAAGAAACTATCTCTGACATCTCCCCACAACTTCCCCCATTCACCTTAAAATTATGCCATTTTGTGGGGAAAAGCTTTTCATTATCCACTCTATCTATGCCTCTCATCATCTTACACAAAGCTATCAAGTAAACTCTCAACCTCTTTCACGGCAATGATCAAAGCCCCAGCTTCCTCAACCTTTCTTCATAAGACATGCCTTCCAGTCCAGGCAACATCTTGATAAATCTCATCTACACCTTCTCTAAAGCATCCGCATCCAATGTGTAATGAGGTGATCAGAACCGAACACATTATTCCAAGTGTAGTCTCACCAGGGATCCATAGAGGTGCAGCATAACCTCATGGCTCTTAAACTCAATCTCCCTGCTAATGAAAGCCAACACACCATGCACCGTCTTAATAACACTATCACCTTTTTTTTTAAAATTAGATTAGATTACTTACAGTGTGGAAACAGGCCCTTCAGCCCAACAAGTCCACACCGACCCGCCGAAACGCAACCCACCCATACCCCTACATTTACCCCTTACCTAACACTATGGGCAATTTAGCATTGCGAAATCACCTGACGTGCACATCTTTGGACTGGGGGAGGAAACCGGAGCACCCGGAGGAAACCCACGCAGACACGGGGAGAACGTGCAAACTCCACACAGTCAGTCGCCTGAGGCGGGAAATAAGCCCGGGTCTCTGGCGCTGTGAGGCAGCAGTGCTAACCACTGTGCCACCAGATGTCAGTTATGAGGGATCTATGGACGTGAACCCCACGATCCCACTGTTCCTCCACATTGTGAAGAATCCTGCATTTAATCTCAAAATATGCATTCAAATTTGAATTTCAAAAATGAATAACTTCATATTTTTCCAGGTTGAACTCCATCTGCCACTTCTCAGCCCAGCCCTGTCAATGTCCTCTAGCAACCTACAAAAGTCCTCCACACTATCCACAACTCCACCAACCCTCGTGTCATTGGCAAACCTCCTGACTCACCCTTCCACTTCATCATCCAAGTCATTTGTAAAAATCACAAAAGAGCAGAAGTCCCAGAACTAATCCCTTCAGAACACCATTGGTCACCGTGCTCCAAGCTGAAAACTATCTATGTAATCTCACCCTGTCTTCTATGGGCCAGCAAATTTATTATCTAACCAGGCAGGTTTTCTGTATCCCATGCCTCATTACTTTCTAAATGAGCCTACCAGGGGGAACCTTATCAAACACCTTGCTAAAATCCATGTACACCACATCCACTACTCTGTCCTCACCAATGTGCTTGTCACATCCTCAAATAATTCAATAAGGCTTATGAGGCATAACCTGCCGCTCACAAAGCCATGCTGACCATCTCTAATCAATCTATACATTTCCAAATAATCATCAATCCTGTCTCTCAGAATCCTCTCCAATAATTTGCCCACAACTGATGTAAGACTGACTCATCGATGATTCCCAGGATTATCTCAATTGCCTTTCTTGAATAAGGGAATAACGTTTGCCTCCCTCCAATCATCTGGTATGGCTCCAGTGGACAGTGAGGATGCAAAGATCATTGCCAAAACACAGTAATCTCTTGCCTCCCTTCCCATAACAACCTATATTATATCCTTTCTGGACCAGGGGACTGATCTATCCCCATGACTTTTCAATATTTTCAGCACATTCTCAGACTTAACATCGACCTGTTCGACCATATCAGCCTGTTTCACGCTGTCCTCACAAAGAACAACGTCCCACTCACTCGTGAAAACTGAAGCAAAGTACTCATTAAGGACCTCCCCTACCCCTCTGACTCCTGGTACAAGCTTGCTTCACTATAAGGGGTATAAATGTGGAATTACGCCTCAGCACTGAATTAATGTAAAGATATTGCAATGTACAATCACACGATTACTTTGAATATTGAACTGTATTTTAAGTGAGAAAACAGAGTTGAATTGATTTGATTATATTTCACTTCATGCTAACGTTTATTGTATTTCAAACCACAATAAGAGTTTCATTTTTACATATATAAATCTTACTTAAAATTCATCGCATGGTTATGTACAGAAACTAGAATTACCATCTGCTTTTTCCTTCCTTTTTCAATGACTGTTCATTTTGAATTTGTGAACGTTGTACATTGTTGAAAGGAAGGGAAATTGTCTTCAGCTGAATATTCACATTGAATGACTGATGCACTTTTAAATCAAAGTACAATGAACAAGCAGTTTTGTTAATTTGTCTTTCAAAGAATTGTCATGAGATTCCTGTTTATTTAAGACTATCATTCATTTATTCTATTGTTATTGCAAAATATTGCTTAATTTCCAGTCCATTACACACAGAAACTACCTGATTAATTCCCATTCAAATTACAATAATAAATGGCTGATTAGTTTTCATTTGCGAAACTACATGAAACACAATATTGCAATCCTGCCCGTCCTGAGTGGGAACATTATGAAAGGAGCTTATGGAGCTGTGGTAGTGTCTCTATTACTAGACCCGAGGTAAGGTTTCAAATCACACCTTAAACACAAATATATCAAGAGCTGCTCTGAATGTTGATTAGAGAGTACCTAAGCACAGATTGAACTGCTTTTCAATCCCACATTAGATCTGCTTTTATCTATTATATCAATAATCTGATACTTATGTGAGTCAGGTTACCAAGAAATATGTTTTGGAAAATTCGCTTTAGACACTTTGCTTTTCCAAAAGACTTACATCTGTCCCTGTTTTCTCGAACTGAAAGAAATATGAAGAGGATTTTCACATTTACGAAGAAAGGGGAGATGTTTCCCACATAAATTAATGCTTCTTCGACTAACGCCTTTTCAGGTTATGTAAGGTTTTATAATAACGGTCTACTTTTGGATAGTGGGGATACCTGCATCTAATTCTGTTGCTTCTAAGTTCCTGGAGAATATTTGAAAATGTTGCAGAATTCAAGATTACGATGTCTAAGTAATTAGAGTGATCTTTTTTTTTGTTGCAAAGGAGCAAGTCCATACAATTGAAACACATTAAACATTAATATCTCGTGCTATAAATTGGAAATAAAGTTGATAGCTACTTCAGTAAACTAACAAATGCTACCACCGATTACTTGTCGGTCAGCTGATTACCTACTTTGTCACTAAATGTTGTGATTCATCTAAATATTACTCTGTCCTTTGATCAAAGTGAATTTTTAATTGTTGTTCAGTTTATGAATTGTCAGAAACTTGTTTTTATTTTCCCATTCACCTGTTCATTTTGATCGTAAGATTGAAATGCTTTGAAAATATTGGAGTTTGTTCGTTTAAAAATAAGGTTTGCACATCTCTCACATATCCCATTTCTTGTATTATGATTCAAGAATGTTTTCTGGTGGAATTCGAGCAAATTCCAAACATTTATTCACTTCAAATAAGATCTTTAACACCCAGTTATCAATCTGTTGTTAATGTTTCAGCTGTTTACATTGACATTGATTAGGAACTCATTCAGTGAGATCAACTGAAAATTATAAACTATTTGCAGCATTATTGAATTGAAAGAAAGATGCAGACGTCCAAACATTTTTTGGAAGGAATTGCTTTTTCACTCAAATGTGTAGGCTGTTCAAGAATTCTATATCGCCTTCCACTGTTTTTCTTGTCAAGAAATCAAATTTATAATTCACGTGAATTTTAATGTGTTTTGTATTTTGAAATTTGTATCAGTTTTAAGAAGAAAAAGAGGAGCAATTAACATGAAAACTTCAGTGAATAGAAAGCACAGTAAATTAAATTGACAGAGGCAACATTTAGTATTATCTTTGAATATGCAGTCAAATATTTCTAATGTCAAAAGAGCGAGGTGCCGGAAAAGTTTAGCAGGTCAGGCAGCATTCGAGGAGAAGCAGAATCAATGTTTTGGCCATGAGCCCTTCGTCAGGAATCTTTTCTGATGATGGCCTAATGCCCGACAGGTTGATACTCCTGCTCTTTAGATGTGCCTGCCCTTTTCCAATGCTACAGCATTCCTCACTTTCTCCAAATATGTTTAATGAACACGAACTGAAAATGTTCGCATCAGCAGCTGAACAAGACCAAATTAACACATTTTTTGCAATATTTATAGTGAAAACCTGTTTGAGAACATGCAACAAATCAGATCGAACATCTCTTGCTGTTAGAACTCTTGGCCATTCATAATAAAGAATAACCATGCTTTGAATAACCAGTATGTTGTATAACTACTGAACTGAAATATCAGAGGACAACAATTGCATTTATTGGAGGGAATGATAACCAGATCCTTTATGTGATAATGGTGATTGATCTCAGGAACAGTAAGATATTCCACTGTGATTATTCCACTGAACAGTAATTAGATGGTCATGAAGATCTTTGTGTGGCTTTATGTGCAGTGTTTTGTTTGAACATTGATTTCAGCAACATTGAGATATTTTACAAGATTGACAATTGACAGTTAAAGATAAGTTTTAAATGCAACATTTTAAAAAAATTGTCAGTTTTGTTTAGCGAAACACAATTCTAAGTTTATGGAATCCCTCCTGTGTGAAAACAGGCCATTTGGGCCAACATGTCTACACTGACGTTCCAAAGAATAATCCACTCAGCACCATTCTGCTCTCAGATTACTGAACATTTACGCCTGACTGATGCACATAACCTACACATCCCTGAAAAGAACGTGCAGCTTAGCATGGCCAATTTACCTAACCTGCATATCTTTGGATTGGGGGGAAAACCAGAACATGCAAACTCCACACAAACATGTGGCCGAGGATGGAATGAAACCCAAGTGCATAACACTGTAAGACACGAGTGCTAACCACTGATGTTCTGTTCTCAATGCCCAGCCCCCATGCAAGAAGTGAGATACGTGAGAGACGTGCGAAGTCAAATTTCAAATGAACACTGTCTGATGGTACCAAAGAGTACCAATCTTATATTCAATATGAATAGATGAATGGAAAACAAAAAATATTCATCACAAATCATGAATGAACAATAATTATAAAATTAATACGATCAAAGGGCACAACAATATTCAGATGAATTGCATCGTTTAATTACAAATTTGGGAATGAGCTAACTAATGAATAACGGGAAGTGACCTTTGTTTACTGATGAAGAAATTGACTTGATTTTCATCTTTGTAACACTGCAGAATAGCAATTTATGTGCCTGAAATGTTTGAATGCAGCACTTTCCAATAAAAAAAAGTAAAATCACATTGACTTCTTCATCTTTAAGACTGCAACAGTATCAAATACTTTCCAGGAATTTAGAACCAGCAGAATTAGTTAATTTGGTTGCTTGGGAAGTTGAAGAGAATAACCAGCAGATTCTGTGACTTAGTCATTCAATGTGATTATTCAGCTGAAGACAACATCCCTTCTTTGCAAAACTGCTCAACTTTAAAAAATTCAAAATGCATTGTCATTGTTTAATGAAACAATACAGAAATGTTAATTATTTTTCATTTGACTGCACAAGACACAAGAATTTTACATGATTTTGTGTCATGAAAAATACTTAAATCTTAATATGGTGAGAAAGACAGTAAATGTTCGCACCAAAGTGAAATATATTTAAATGATTTCAACTATGTCTCTGCAGGTAAAATAAGAATTAATATTAACAATGATTGAGAGATTGCACACTACAATAGTTATTCATGTAAAGAGCCGTAATTCCACATTCACAGCACATACTGGATTGAATAATTATTCGGTATGAGCAACAACTGAATTATAAAATTCGATCAATGAATTTAGAAACCATGAAAAATCTCGTTTTGCTATGTGACTGAGGAATATGTGCAAACAAACAGGAATTATTGCAATGAAAAGTAATTGCAGGTCTGTGAATTTAAAGTCTGTGATTACAGAGATCATTCAAATAAGCAAACATTAGACGTTCATAATTAATGTTGGATGGGAAGTCCTTAGATCCATTGTGGGAAACTTGACCTGAAAATAAAGTTTCACATTGCAGTGTTGGTACTCAAAAACAATTGGTTAAATTAAAATGTGAATCACACTTTCCTTGTTCAAAACACTTTCTTAAGTAATTGCGCAATTATTATCATGACAATGACTTGATAATGTTGTTATATGAGCAATTAAAATGATTCAATATTTCAAAAATACTTTGCTGCTATGTTGATTGGATAATTATTAAAATTGGTAAATTGTGGAATAAAATATAGTAACGATATTTATGAATTGAAGAAAAAAAATGAGCCATTCAGTGATTATAGAATTTTTTTTCTTTCTTTACTAAAAAATGAAGAAAACACAAGAAATATGAATTTCAATAAAATGGTTTCATCATAGAGACATGGTATTAATTTAAATGATTAATATTATGATCAGAGTTCAGACATTTGTGTCAGAATTTGGAAGAAAGTTAATAGATAATGAAAGTGAGCATGAAAGTGAGCAAATGATGCAGTCAATGACATTTTGTACATAAAGGAATTATAATAATTGTTCATTATTGTACAGTGATGAATAATGTTGGAATAGAAAAGACAAAAAGAATTAACATGTTCAAAACAGTTCTTTTCTTACAATTAAATGAAACCAATAATCATTTTGTAGAGCATGTGATTTGGAAAAACAATCAGTCATTTAATTTGTTATATAAACTGAAAACTACTTCCATTTTGCAAAAATGGAGACTTTTCCAAATTCAAAATTTAGGTTTGCTGAATTATACAACAAAAATGATTGTAAGTTGAAATATGTCTTGCACACAAATGTAAAATAAGTAAAGTTGAAGATTTTTAGAATCAGAAAACGTTTGTTGTTTGCATGATTGTATTACTGTCAATATCTGTGATAAAGTAGAAGCATTGTTTTAAGCAATATAAATCATCTTTAACTACTGAACTGAAATAGAAGATATCAATTGCTCTTGTTGCATGGAATAGTAAACAAATGTTTCCTGTTGTCATTGGTTTCAGGAGCAATAAGGTACTTACTCAGGTTATTGTACTGAACAATAATCAGATGGTGATGGAAGTCTTTGTGTTGCTTTATGTGTAATGTTTAGTGTTAACATTGGGTTCGATAAAATTGAAATATTTGCATGAATTAGGAAAAGATTGATAATTGGGTGCAAATGATCTGATTTAAAATCAGACAGTTTTTGATTTTTTCGAGGACTGCTGAGTGAAACGTTCTTAAACCATCATGCAATCAACGGGATAAGTGAGAGATATGCAAATTGAAGTTTCAAATGAACACACCCTGATATTTTCACACCATTTCAATGTCACATTCAATATAAATAGATGACTGGAAAGCTAAAAACAAATCTCACACAATTCATAAACTGACCAATGATTAAAAATTGAAAAATAATAGCAAGTGACATTTGTTTATTTTACTGAAGAAGTAATTGATCTTTTCTCATATTTATAGCACTGGAGCATAAAATTCTGTGTTGTTTTAAATAAGATCTACAGAACAAGAGAAAATTAATTACTATCATACTTCGTATATTTCAGCTTTATGACTGCAACATTCTCAAATATTTTCTGAGGAATATTGATTGAGTGGAATATTGATTGCTATGACTGACCAGAGAAAGTATATAGCAGATACTGTGATTATTGGAATGGACGATGATACCTCCAAATAATCTACTGATATTGTGATTGGATATATAGTAAGTGTCAGCATCAAAGTAAATTATAATCAAATCAATTCAAAAATGTTTCCAAGTTTAAAATAAATACAATGTTCACAATTATTGAGAGATTGTACATTGTAATGTCCTTGCAGTATTTATTGTACAGAAGTATAATTCCACATTTGTAGACCTTACTGGATTGCACAATTATTAGATATAAGATATATTAGCAACAAACGGATTTTAAAAATATATATTCGTGAATTTGAGAATAATGAGATATCTCATCTTGATATTAGACTGAGTAATATGTAGAACTGAAGAGTAATATTGCAGGGAAAAGTAATTGGAGTTCTCTGAATTTCAAAGGCTGAGATAATTATTATATTTCACCTGAGCAAAAATCAGACATTTACAAAGAATGTTGCAAGGGATATTATTGGTCGTTTGGTATGTGCATGGGCCTGAACAAATAGGTATTAATATAGCAGCATTGACAATAAGAAATAATGAATGAAATTTTCAAAAAAAACACTATTTTTACAAAGTCTATGTTAAATTGCTGTGCAATTATTGTAATTGATAATTGCTTTTAGAATCCTGAGAGATAAATTGACTTAATATTTTTAAAATACTTTGCTCTGATGTTGATTGAATATTCATTAAGATTAAAAAACTGAAAATTAAAGCATAAAACTTAGCAGTATGATGTGAAAAAAATCATTCAGCAGCAATTGAAAAAAAAAGATCTGGTTTAAAAATGCAGGCAATGCAAGATTTATATGCTTCCAATAGTTTTCTTGAAGAGTCATGTCAATTTTATTGATGTAATTTTTACCACAATAGATGTTTCGATATTTATTTCAGAATTAGGAGGAAAAGAATTAGGCCATGAAAGTGACTATTATTGTGAACAAAACACAGTGTCACTGACATTTGATACGGAAAGGAATTCTCATAATTGTGTGATTATTGTTCACTGACATCTAATATGGGAGGAAAAGGAGAATTGTCAACATTTCCAAGCAATTTTTTTCTTATAATGAAATAAAAATAAAAATAATTTTGTAGGGCAATTTGTTTGAAAAAAGGAAACAGTCATTTCATATGACATTTGAGCTGAAGACTTGTTCCCGTTTCCCCCATTGTAGTCTTCACAATCATTTAAAACTTCGTGTTGGTTGAACGAAAGAACAAATGGATATAATCGAAGTGTTTTCTTGTACAACAAAAAAAGTAAATGTAAAGCAATTTTATCATGATAATTATATCGCTCTGAATGTAATCATTTCACACACAATAAATGTATGCATTGAATTGAAATGTCATCATAGCTGTATAATTGTTTTCACTGGCAGGGAATGAGGACTCAGGAGGCAATCTGAGCTCAGACATGTGGAAGATGTTTACTCATGCAGCAATCAGTTAATGAAGGGATCGTCCCCCGAGACCAATATCGGAAGGGAGATCCATAACACACTGTAAAATGTACAGTAAAAAGCAGCATTTTTATGGACTTTCTGCATCACAATGGCCACATGCAATGTGATTACAGCCCTTCCCTCCTCATCCAGCCACCCGATTGAAACACATAATCGCAGATGGGCATTCTAATGGACATCCCCAGATTCCTATTGGGATCTTTCCATGCATCTTATTGACTTAGATTCCAAAGTTATTCCTGAACTCCCTCGGGCCTCTCAGGATACCTTATCAGCTGGGACATTTTGCGCTCTGCTATTCATTATATTTTATTTTATCAAAGCCAATTACTCCTCATATCATTCACTGTCTTAATTATATATGTACAAAGAAATAGAAAAGACAGTTAATTTTAGCTTACTTGCTATAAGATTAGTAATATGATTTTGTTATAAAGTTCGTCATATTGTGTAAAATTATACAGCTACTCTTTCTGTCAGGACTTTATAATTAATGAGCAATCAACATCATACCATGAAGTTAATTCCTAAAACTAGCTAACTTCAAATCTCTGTCTAAATGCTTTTCTATAATGTTTTAGTAGGCATTGGTTACATATATCAAACTTATGTTGCAAATTTCCCCTATTATACTCAATAATCTGTAATTAGAACCTTTTTTTTAATATTCTGAGTAACTGTAAAATAATAACTATTTCTGACAAATGCACTCTTGTGTTGTCATGATAGCTGCTTAGTGAGTTAACTGGGCTGCACCCTGCAGCTGTTGTTTATTCATTTACTGGGACAATTATCCTTTCATTTATGAAGATTTGGATTGGTCATTTGTCTGTATGTCAGCATGCTCTTATTAAGAAATGCCTGGAATGCTGTAGTCCTGGCGTTGGAGTAGGTCCATTGGTAGTGTGCTTTCTTTTAATTTAAGGCTGGAACAGAATGTTAGTCTAGTTTATCACCCCCTGACACCTTGTATTTTAGTTCTAAGGTAGGCTGCCTGTTTTTGATTGTTAGGCATTTTGTATGAGCCAATATGGATCATTCTATTCCTGGTGGGGGCGGGTCATGCCCAGAACAGCAAATCAACTAAGATTCAAGTATTGAAATAAAAATCACCATTCGCTACCATTGGTTTCTGTACAATGCAATACGTTTACGTTACTGAGCCTTAATTTTACACTTTAAGCTAGATATACTGGATTTGATCAATTCTTCAGTATTAGATATAAGCAACAATTAATCTTAAAAACTTTTCATAGCAAACTTTAAAATTATTAGAAATCTCATATAGCTGCCCGTCATGTGTAAAAATGAGCAGCATTTATTGGAGTCTAAAATAATTAGACGTTTCTTAATATGTAAGGCCAAATATTAATCCAATGATTTCTGTGAATGTTCAAATGAGAAGGGAACAGATATTATCTGTCAGTGTTGGATAGGGAATCATTAATTAGTTTGTGTTTGTGTTATCCTGGAATAAGAGACCTATTATTCTTCTTTTAATATTGACTCTAAGAAATAATGGATTGAATTAAAATGTGAATTTGACAATGTTTGTTACAAAACATAAACTGAATTACTATGTGATTTTTGGAATGGCAATGAATTGATAATTAATTTTAGAACTTTGGTAAAATAAATGATTCAATATTTCCAAATGGATTTGCTCTGATGTTGACTAGATATTTCTTCATTGTCAGCTGAGAATGCAAATTCTGGCATGATGACATGGAAATACATTAGAAATTCAGTGAACGTTGATCAGAAATGGTTTGTCATTCAAAATTCTCAGATCTTCAAGATTTCTCTGCTTGGTTTCTCTGCTTTTCTTCTGGAGAAATATAATATATAATAAGAACAAATTCTGCATTGTATTTAATTCATGAAAATGTTCATATTTAGACATTTGAGTCAGAATTATAATGAAAATAAGTCAATAAGGAAGATTTATTTTCACAGAAGCATACAGTCAACAGCATTTATCAACATACTTGTTTCAATAGTGTCTCTGAGTAAACAGTTAAATACGTTTAATGGGGATCTGTTGACAATGTAATGAACCACAATATCATTTTTGTCATAGTTTTTGGATTGGAAATCTATCAGAAAAAAAAATCCTATATTCAGGACTTGCTTCATCTCGCTACATGTTACACGTAGTATCTTCAGTCATAAGTAATAAGGTGTTATCAATAATCTGGGAAAGATGTAGTGTGTAAATTATAATAAGGTGTCTCTTACATATGTTTGGATCTGGTGAGACTGTGATATTTGCTGTGATTATTCATCCTGAGAACAATAAGGCACGTACAAAGTGTTTTTCACCGAACAGTAATTAGGTGGTCTTGAAGACCATTACAAGTACTTTGATTTCAATAATGTTGAGCTGATTTCCATGACCTGGGAAATGTTTCACAACATTTTACCAAAATTCTGGATTCTAAGCATTCAATGGGTTTCGTGCAAACACCCTTCACTTGTCGTCATTCTCAAGTGAGGTGTCTAATGCTCAGGCACTGGCTGGAAGTCAAGGTGCCAGGAAGTCTGCTTCAACCTCTCCAAAACACAGCTGTTGGGCTGGTTGTAACAGGGTCTCCCGAAACTTTGTGAGCTCTTTGACCGGGCTTTCCACTGTTTTCTGGAGCTGGTTACTTTGTCTACTGTTTCCTTTAGTTTTACCTTTTTAGCTCTGCTTTCCCCAGCTGTAGGAATATTTAGAATGTTCAATTATGGGCCACAAGTCACTTGACCTTAGCGGACAGATAAAATATGGTTCACTTATTGTTGTAATAACGAATTGAGAATGAATCTTTGCATTTTAACAAATAAAATGTTTCAATTTTATCAGTGGTTTACAATGACATTGATTAGGTAGTCATTAAGAGAGATCAACTGACAATTATAAGCTAATTGCAGGATTATTGAATTGAAAAAGGATACAGACGTACAGAGATTTATTTTGGAAGGCATTGCTTTTTCATTCTAATATCTTTGTTGTTCAAGAAGTCTATATAGGTGTTCATTGGTTCTCTTTTCCAGATAATAATTTTATAATTCATATCACTTTTATTGTGCCCGGAGTTTTGAGATTTGTATCAGATTAAGAAGAAAATGAGTAGCTATTAAAACGAGAACTTGAATGAATAGAAAGCACAGTAAATTTAAATTACAGAGGAAACAGAGAGTATTTGCTCCAAATAAGCAAATATTTTTTATGTCGAAAGTGTGGTGGTGGAAAAGCACAGCAGACCAGGCAGCATCCATGGAGTCAGAGATTCCCGATGAAGGCTTCTTCCTGAAACATGGTTTCTCCTGCTCGTCAGATGCTGCCTGACATTCGGTGCTATTCCAGCACAACATTCTTGACTCTGATCTTCAGCATCTGCTTTCCTCACTTTCTCCAATTATTTGTAATGGACATGAACTGAAAATGTTAGCCTCGGCAATTGAACAAAACCAAATTTACACTTTTTTGAGCAATATTTGGACTGAAAATTGTTTGTGATCATGCAACACATTCGGACATATGAACATCTCTTCCGTTAGAATACGTTGCCATTCATAATAAAGAATAACCACTGTTTTGAACAACCAGTATCGTGTGTAATTACTGAACTGAAATACCAGAGGACAACTTCTGCATTTATTGGAGGGAATGATAACCAAATACTTACTGTGGCAGTGGGGATTGATCTCAGGAACAATCAGATAGTTACTCTGATTATTCCACTGAACAGTAATTAGATGGTCATGAAGACCTTTGTGTGGCCTCATGTTTAATGTTTTGTGTGAGCAATGATTTAAAAAATATTGAGATATTTTACAAGATTTCGGAACACTGATAATCAAGTGTTAAAGTTATTAACGAAAGTCAACTTTTAAAAAGTTAGAATTGCTTAGAGAAGCGCAATTAAACTATTGTAGAATCCCTGTTAGCACAGTGTGGTAACAGGTCATTTCGTTGAAAAAAAATGACCCTCCAAAGAGTAACTCATCCCAACAATTTCCCAACCATATTCCTCGACATTTACTGCTGACTAACATACACATCCCTGAACACAATGTGCAATTTAGCATGGCCAGCTCCCCTCACCTGCACGTATTTGGATTGTTGGAGGAAACCACAGCAAAGTCACATAGACTTGGGGAGAATGGGCAAAGTACACAAAGACAGTCACCGAGGATGGGATCAAACCTGGTACTGTGAGGCAGCATTGTTAATGACTGAGCCACTGTGCAACTACATGCAATAAGTAAAATCAGTGAGAGGTATGCAAAGACAATTTTCAAATAAACACCCTCCGCTCTTGTCAAAGCATGTAAAATTTACATTCAATACGAATAGATGAATGGAAAACAAAAAAAACTCCAACAATTCACGAATGAAAAATAATTAGAAATTTAATTTGATCAAAGGTCATTCCAATATTTAGATGAATTGCAATTTTTAATAACAAATGTAGGTAATTAGCTGACTAATGTATAATTGGAAGTGGCATATGTTTACTTTACAGATGAAGAAAGCGACTTGTTTTCCACCCTTGTAACACAGCAGAATAAAAATGTGAATGTCCGAAATGTTTGAATCAAGCTCTTTCGAACAAAAAACTAATCACTTATGATCACTTAGCTTTTTGCCTTTAAGACCGCAACATTCTCAAATATTTTTCAGGAATTTAGAACCAGCAGAACTAGTTAATTTCTTTTCTTGGGAACCCGAAGAAGAGAATAAACAGCAGATACTGTGAAGAAGTCATTCAATGCGAACATTCAACTGAAGACAACATTCCTTCTTTCTAAAAATGTTCAACTTTCAAAAATTCTAAATTTATTGTCATTGTTTAATGAAACAATAAAGAGATGCTGATGCTTTTTCATTGGATTTTGTTGCATGAAAAATGCTGAAGTCTTAAGTGTTAGCATTGAAGTGAAATATATTTACATTAATACAACTATGTTTCAACAGGTAAAATAAATATTGATTGTTACAATGAATGAGAGATTGTACACTGCAATACATATGAAGAATTAACATGATTCAATATTTCAAAAGCACTTTACTGTGATGTCGATGAATATTTATTAAGATCAGTGAACTAAGGAATAAAACATAGTAGCTAGATTTACGTATTAAAGAAAAAATGAGACATTCAGTGATTATTGAACAAAACTCTTTTCTGAACTCAAAAATATATGCAATATACAAATTGTGAATTTCTTTCCAGTGGATTCCTTGTAGAGATGGTACGTTGATGAATATTATAATCAAAGTGTCAGAATTAGGAAGAGAATTAATAGATCATGAAAATGAGCGTGAAAATAAACAAACAATGAAGTTACTGCTGGGTGGTATATGAAGTGATTGTAATAATTGTGACATTATTGTACAATGATGAATAATGTTGGAATTGAAACACAAAAAATTCAACACTTCTTTTCTTACAATGCAATGAAAGCAATAATCATTTTGTAGCATGCATGATTGGAAAAAGCAGTCTTTTAATATGACATACAGTGAAGACTAACCTTTTTGCAAAACTGTTAGAAGTTCATAAATTCAAAATGTAGCGTTTGTTGAATTTGCAACAAAAATGGTTATAATTTGAATTATCTTTTGCACACACACAACAGAAGAGGAGCTTAAAGATTGTTAGAATATTTTTTTTAAATATTTCCAGTGTTATTGTATTACAGTCAATATCCATGATAAATTGGAATTATTGGTTTAAACAACATAAATTGTCATTAACGACTGAACTGAAATATAAGATATCAAATTCACTTACTGCATGGACGAGTAAACAAATGTTTACTGTTGTCATTTATCTCAGGAACAATAAGATACTCTGGTTATTCCACTGAACAGTAATCAGCTGATGATGAATATCTTTGTGTCGCTTCATGTGCACTGTCTTGTGTGAACATTGACTTCAAGAAAATTGAGATATTTACATGAATTAGGAATAGATTGGTAATTGGGTGTTAAGGATCTTATTTAAGATTAGACTTTTTAAATAGTTAATATAATTGCTGAGCAGAACACACTTCAGACATCATGCAATAAATGAGATAAGTGATTGTGAGAAACGAAGTTCAGTCACTTCAATAACTTCAGTCCGGAACAAGACCTGAATCAGTAGTATCATTTATTATGCTGTTGCAAGAGGGGTGTGGTGTCCACTGTCCACAAGGCACACACACACACACACACACACACACACACACACTGAATTTAACGAGTACACAATATTTATGTAATTCGTTTCTCTTCCCTCCTCCCATTGCTCCTTCACTGTTTATAACTATTTCTAATCTAAACCGGCTGTTTATCTCTGAACTGATCCAGCCTCGTCCCTGACAAAATGTTTATCTCTGGCCTCACAAGGCCGTTTGACCACCACCCTCTGTGGTCTTATTGTTATTTATCCTTCTTCACTGCCATCTATTTACGTGCTAACCAAAGCATAATTTCTTTTTATTCTTTATTTACACCGAGCCTTATGACCTTTTGATGGTGTTTTTTTTTGTTCCTGCTGACACGGGAAACAGATGCTTGTAACTGTTTGTACAGGCATATCTAGCTTAACCTGCACTCCTCCCCTCACAGCACCTTAACTATTTGTCTATAACATCTACCATTATTTGCAGACACATTTCATTCCTGTATGCACATTTTAGCTAATACAAAAGCAATAATATATTTCCTTCACATAGTTTTCATTTTTGTTAACTCAGCTCTTGGCTGAAACAATTATACACTAGTGCGAGTTCATTTACCTTGAATAAACAATTATGATTGCAGAAGTAACACTGCTTTACCTATATCCCACAGTGATAAATATGCAAAGTCAAATTTCACTTGGATATTTTCACAGCCGTTTAATCTCACATTCAATATAAATAGGTGAGTGGAAAATGAAAAACAAATTTCCCACAATTCATAAACAGATCAATAATTAAAAATTGATAAATAAAAGGATTTGGCATTTGTTTATTTGACTGAACAAGAAATTTATTTTTTTTTCCTCATTTTTATAGCACTGGAGCATCAGGTTCTATGTACTGTTTGAACTCAGCTCTTCAGAACAAAAGAAAATAAATTAATATCATTACTTTGTATGTTTCATCTGTATGATTGCAACATTCTCAAATATTTTCCAATGAATATTGATTGAGTGGAATTAGTTACATTCTGTTATTAGTGACATGAAAAAAATAAATGGCAAATACTGTGATTATTGGAATGAACAACAGATGGAAGCATATCTAATATTAAATTGAAAGGCAATTCAATTGATTCTGAGATATGTTCTAATCAACATTCAGAGCTGCTCTGGCACAACTCTGTGCAAGATGGGAATTGAAACTGTACCCCCTGGTCTGGTAACACAGACACTATCAGAGCTGCACAACATTCCTTCATAATGTTCCCAACCATGCTGGGCAGGTCTATAATCACATGCTCACTGTGGTCACTCAAGTGAAAAATAATCAGATGTTTATTGTGATAATTGGATTGGAATTAAGTGGATGGATCCTATGTATAGTGTACTTAAAATTAAATAGTAATTTACAATAATGATGGGCGTTAACAGATGTCTTAATTAAATATGATTTTATGATAATTTGTGGAATGACAACTTGACAGATTTGTGTGATTACTGTAAATTGATAAATAAAAATGAATACAATCATTCTACATATTCATAATAGTTTCTCATTTTATAAAATGCAACGTAATTGTTTTTGTTCTACACGTAAATTGGAACAAAATTATGACTTGGTCAGTCAATGGGACTATTCAGCTGAAGACAACTTCCATTGTTTCTGAAAATGTCTGGTTTCTAAGAAGTCACCATTTCCCGTGATTGTTTAATGAAACAAGAAAGATGTCAATCCTTTTTTTGTGTACTTCAAAAAAATTCATCTGAATTTAAATAATTGTGCACAAGAAAAATATTCAACTATTATTGTCATTAGAAGCACAATAAATGTTAACATTGAAGTCAATTTCAATCAAATCCTTTCAGAAGTGTTTCCAAGTTTAAAATGAAAAGCAATATTCACAACGATTGAGATATTCTCCATTGCTAAGTCCTTGCAATAGTTCTTCCATGGAACCATAATTCCACACTTATATCCTTTCCCAAATTGAACAATTATTTGATATTAGCAACAAAATGATTTTAAAACTACTATTAATGAATTTAAGAATAATGAGGTATCTCATCTTACTATTCCACTGAGTAATGTGCAGAAATGTAGAGAAATATTGCATTGTGAAGTAACTGGTGTTCTCTGAATATCAATGACTGTGATGACTGTGATCTTTCAAATGAGCAAAACTCAGATATTTACAACGGATGTCGCAAGGGCAGTTATTGGTCTTTTCTGGGTGTATCGGCCCGACCAAACAGGTTTTTATGTTGTAGCATTCACAATAAGAAATATAGAAAATATTAATAACACATTAACTTAGACTTCGTAACAAGCACAAAATGCTCTGTAATTATTGTAATTGTTATTTTTTTCTAGAATATTGATAGATAAATTAACTTAATATGTTGAAAGCACTTTGCTGTGACATCGATTGCGTCATAATTAAGATGGATAAACAGGAAATTAATATATAAAAAGTCGCTTTAATAATTATAAAAAATGCTCAACAACAATTGACACAGTTCAACATTGGGTTTTTTTTGTTGAGTCATGTCTGTTTTTTAAATTTTTATTGTGATAAATGTTTAGGCATCTAATTCAGAATAAGGAAGAAAATAATTAGACCGGGAAAATGAGTACTACTGTGAACAAAAGGCCAAATAAATGACATTTGGTACAGAAAATTATTTTGCACAAAATGACTGATAATTACGTGATTATTGTTCATTGACAACTAATGCTGGAAGTAAAAGAAACAGATTCTAACATTTCCAAAGTTTTTTTCTTATAATGAATTTAAAATACAAATCATTTTGTATTGATTTGAAAAAGTGTGATTTAATGTGATATTTGAGATGAATAATCGTTCTTTTTCCCCCAGTGTAGTCTTTTCAATAATTTAAAATTTAGTGTTATTTGAGCTAAAGAACAAATGGGTGTACCTACATTGTTTTCTTGCGTACAAAAGAAGTAAAGTCAACAACATTTTTAAGTTTCGTAGAGTTAATTAGCAAAATGCATTGAAGCTATCATGCATGAAGTGAGATAAGTGAGAGAGAGAGACAAATTAAATGTTCAAATGAACACGTCGATATTTTGAAAGCATATCAATCTTATGAATTATGAATTAGTGGATGGAAAATAAAAACAAATTCCTGACAATTCAAGCATGAATAGTAATAAGAAATTTAATTTGTTCAAAGCACATAACAATATTTAGATGAATTGAAATATTTAGTTACAGTTGTAGGTGATCAACTGACCAATGAATAATATGAAGTTGCATTTGGTTATTTTGCTGAAGAGAAATTTTGACTTTTTACTTTTTCATCTTTACAACACTGGAGAATAAGGATTTATGTGCTTGAAATGTCTGAACTAGGTTCTTTCAAACAGAGAAAATAAATCAGTGAGTATCCTTTCTTAGACTCTTCCAACTTTAAGATTGCAACATTCTCAATTACTTTTTCAAGGAATGTTGAACTAGCAGATATGATACGTTTTATTCATGACCTGAAGAAAATAAGTAAGAGACATGTTGATGATTAAAATGCACAGCAGATTGAAGTATATTTCATGTTGTTTTGAAAAGCAGTTCAATGTATGCCAGGTATTTTCTCATGAATATTTGGTGCTGCTCTGACACATCTCTGCTGAAGGTGGGAATTGAAATCATTCTTCCAGATCTTGTCGTAGAGACACTGTCAGAGCTCCACATGGACCCTTCATAATGTCCCCACCCCGGAAGGGTAGGACCATAGTCACATGCTTACTGTGGCAACACAAATGAAAACGAATCAGATGTTTATTGTAATAATTTGTATGGGAATTAATTACATATTTCCTGTGTGTAATGAACTGACAAAATGAATTAGTATTTACAGTAATGATGTCACAAAGCAGTAATGACTTTAATTAAATATGAATCTCATGAAGATCCATGATAGGAAAAAAAAAGCCTAATCATTTGAACATTGTACACTGATGAACAAAAATCAATAAAATAGTTCCATATGTTCAAAGCAAGTTTTCACAGAATAAAAAGAAAATTAAAATGCTTTTGCAACATAAATGAATAGGAAAATAAATGAATTTGCCACACAATACGACTATTCATCTGAAGACAACTTCCCTTCTTTCCCAAAATGTTCAAATTCCCAAGTTTAAAATGTACTGTGACTATTTCATGGAACAATAGAGATGTTAGCTCCTTTTGTTGTATTTCAAAACGTTACAAGAATTTTAAATGATTTTGTTCCATGAAAAATGATTAACTTGTATCGTGTTTATAAATACAGTAAATGTTAACATGTAAGGGAAACATAATTAAATCATTTCAACTTTTGCTATGGTTAAAATAAAAATTGATATTTACAACACACACTGCAAATCTTTACATTATTTCATGCATGAGCCATAATTCCACAGATATACCCTGAACTATATTGAACATTGATTAGATGATAGCAGTAATTGGATGGTCAAAATTCTATCAGTTAATTTAAGAATACTGAGAAATCTTAGTTGATTATTTCACTGAACAATGTGGAGAAACGACCAGGAATTATTCTAATGAAAAGTAATTACAGTTTTCTGAATGCTTCAGGCTGAGATTACCACGATCATTCAAATGAGCAATCATCAAATATTTACAATGAGGCATTGAATGGGAAGTCATTGGTTCCATTATGGGATCGTTCAGCCGAACAGTAAATTGATTTTTATATTGTAGGGTTCGTACTCAGAAACAATTGATGCAATTAAAATGCAATTCTCACTATATTTGTTAGAAAGATTAACTCCAATAATTGTGCAATTATCGTAATGGCAGTGACTGGAAAAATAACATTATAATCTGAAAAAATAAATTGATTTAATATTCTAAAAGCACTTTGCTGTGATGATTATTGGATATTCATTAAGATCGGTAAACTGAGGAATACAATATAATGGCTAGCTTTATGGATTCATAAAAATGAGCAATTCAGTTATTATTCAGCAGAATTGTTTTTGGGTCAGACATGCAGGATTACAAGAATGACATATTACCATCCATTGGTTTGCTTCTTGAGAAGTACTTTTAATTTATATACTTTTGATCATGACCAATGTTTAGACATTCCTGTCAGACGTAGGAAGTTAATAAGTAGATAGTGAAAGTGCGTATGACAGTGAACGTAAGATACAGGGATCTTCCATAATTTTGTGATGATTGTACATTGATAAATAACTTTGGACTAAAAAAAAGTAAATCAACATGTTCAAAGCAGTTTTTTTTGCTCATAACAAATTGAAAATTAAAAAAATCCTTCTGCAGTGCACATGATTTGAAAACGCATCAGTCACCAGTCACAAAAAACATCGGCGCGAGACAATGAGACCCTTATGAAGGGTATTCTACTCAACAGGAATTCGAGGACCTTGAACATCTTCATGTCGTTCTTGCAAAGAACAGTCTTATTATTCCTAAAGTTTTATTATCATAAATATTTCGACATTTGTATCATAACTCGGAAGAAAATGAGAAGCGATACAAATGAGTATTTTCGTGAGTGAAAGTCAAAATAAATTTACAGTGCCATCTTTCATTATTTTCTCTGAATGAGCAGATAAAGATTTTTAAGGTGCAAGCTCAAAATGTTTTCACCTACAGGTTGTACTAAGCCAAAATACATTATTTTATTTTGCGATACTTCAACTGGATTGGAAATCTGCTATGTATGCTGACGTTAGCGTCCTTCCTCATTTGTAATAACGCATTGTTATTGGTTTTAGTGAAATATTTTGTGTGCAATTACTGAAGTGAAATGTAAGAAATCAAATGCATTTATTGGATGGAACTGCTCACCAAATGTTTACTGTGGTTCTTGTTCTCAGAAAGAATAAGATACTTACTCAGGTTTTTGTCTTGAGCAGTAATTAGATAACCAGGAAGACATTTGTGTAGCTGTGTGTGCTGTGTTCAGTGAGCATTTCTTTTCAATTACAATTATATTTTACGAATATAGGAAGGGATTAATAATCGTGTGTTAAAGATCTCAATTAAAGTCATATTTTCTTTTAAAAATTACGAGAATTCCTTTGTGCAACAATAATTTTGAGATCTCGGTGTTGGACTAGAATGGACAAAGTTAAAAATCACATGACACCAGGTTATAGTCCAACAGTTTTAGTTGGAGGCACTAGATTTCAAGGCTATGGCTCTGCATCTGGTTATCTGGTCTCTTAGGAGAGACACTACTGGAGATACACAAGAGCCTTTCATTATCTTCCCAACAAGGAAGGTTGGGATTATAATCAATTGGGATTACTCAAATGAAAACTAACCCAACGTTCGTCCCGATAATTGGGCTGGGAATTAATTCGACTGTTTCTGTGTAATGGACTGAGAATGAAATAGTAATTCACTATAATAATGGTACTAAGCACATATGCTCTTACTTACAAATTAATATCAGAATAATTGGAAGAAAGATAAATTGACATATCATGAGCTTATTGTAAATTCATAAAAAAATACAACTGCTGAATACGTTTAAAGCAGTTTTTATTATAAAGAAAAAGATAATGAGAATGTTTAGCGTTCGGACGGAATCGGAAGAAAAGGTCATTCACTGTGATTGTTCAGCTGCAGACATCTCCTCTTCCTTCCACAAATGTATAACTTGCAACAATTCCAAATGTATTCTGACTGATAAAGGAAAGAACAAACACCTGTTTTGTTTGTTTACAAAAAATGTCACAAATTTAATTTTTTTAGCTTTAAACTATTTAAAACTTACTGTGATCAGAATTACAATAAATCTTTCTGTTGAAGAAAAATATGATCAAATCAAAATATACATCGATATTCACAATAATTGGCAGAGTGAACACTGCAATATCTTTCCATCAGTTGATGTACTGAGCCATATTTCCACTTTTCTATCCCTGACTGGATTGATCAATGGTTAGATATTAGCAATAACTAAATTATTAATATGCTGTCAGTGAACTGAATATTAATGAGAAACTTCACATTGCTGTTTGAACGAGCAATTTGTCGAAATGAACAGTAATTATTGGTGAAATGTCATTAGATATCTTTTAATCGATGATCCTTTGGCCCATAATGTTGTGTTGAACATAATGCAAAAGAAACTCATCCCTTCTGCCTATCTTTGGTCCATATCCATCCAAATTATCTAAATGAACATTAAGTAGCCCTAATGTATCTGCCTCCACCACCAACCCTTGAAGTTCATTCCAGACACCTACCACTCCGTGTAAAAACATAATTGCCTCTCGCATGCCCCTTGAACTTCCCTCCTAGCCTTAAATGCATGTCTCATAGTTTTGACGTTTCAACTCTGGGAAGAAACTTCCTGACAACCCTACCTATGTATCTCATGATTGTATAGACTTCAATCAATTCTTCCCTCAGCCACCGCCACTCCACAAAAAAGCAGCTTCTCCAAATCCAGGCAGCATCCTGGCCAGCCCTCTGTACCCTTTCCAAACCCTCCATACCCTTCCTCTGTAGTGTGGCAAACAGAAGTGAATACAATACTTTAAGTATGCCTTAACCAAAGTCTTACAAAGTTGCAAAATGATATCCTGACTCTTGTAACCAGTTCCCTGACCAATAAAGGCAAGAATGCCATTTGCCTTCCTTACCACCCTATCTACTTGCATGGACACTTTCAGGCAGCCATGGTCTTGAACGCCAACATCCCTTTGAACAACAAAACTGTTCAGGGTCCTGCCATTAACTATCTACTTTTCCTTAATATTTGAGCTCCTAAAGTGAGGCACCTCACACTTGTATGGATTAAGCTTTACCTTTAATTTCTCTGCCAACAGCTGCAGTTTATCTTTTTCGTGCTGCATTCTTTGACAACCTTCTACTTTCCAGGGGTCAGGCCTCTGGCACGGAGCCTGTCCCCGCTACTCAGAAGGGAAGGGTAGAGAAGAGCAGAGCGATAATAATGGGGGACTCGATAGTTCGGGGCAGAGATAAGCGGTTTTGTGGGAACGAGACAGACTCACGTTTGGTATGTTGCCTCCCAGGTGCAAGGGTACGTGATGTCTCTGATCGTGTTTTCCGGGTCCTTTAGGGGCAGGTGGAGCAGCCTGAAGTCGTGGTCCATATTGGCACCAATGACATAGGTAGGAGGAGTGCTGAGTATGTTAGACAGGCTTTTAGGGAGCTAGGTTGGAAGCTCAGAGTTAGAACGAACAGAGTGGTTGTCTCTGGATTGTTACCCGTGCCATGTGATAGAGAGTCGAGGAATAGGGAGAGAGAACAGTTAAATGCGTGGCTACAGGGATGGTGCAGGAGGGAGGGATTTCGGTACTTGGATAACTGGGGTTCTTTCTGGGGAAGGTGGGACCTCTATAAACAGGATGGTCTACACCTGAACCTGAGGGGCACCAGTATCCTTGGGGGGAGGTTTGCTAGTGCTCTTGGGGGGGGGGGGGTTAAACTAACTCTGCAGGGGCATGGGAACCCAGACTGTAGCTTTAGGGTGCAGGACCTGGAGTGTAGGGAGGTTAGGAATATGGCATCAATCTCAAAGGAGGGTGCCTGTAAACAGAGTGGCTTGAAGTGTGTATACTTTAATGCCAGAAGTATACGTAATAAGGTAGGTGAACTTGCAGCGTGGGTTGGTACCTGGGACTTCGATGTTTTGGCTATTACGGAGACATGGCTAGATCAGGGACAGGATTGGCTGTTGCAGGTTCCAGGGTTTAAATGTTTTAGTAGGGTCAGAGGTGGGGGTAAAAGAGGGGGGGGGTGTGGCTTTGCTTGTCAAAGATAGTATTACAGCGGTGGAAAGGAAGATGGACGAAGATTTGCCATCTGAGGTAGTTTGGGTTGAGGTTAGGAACAGGAGAGGTGAGGTCACCCTGTTAGGAGTCTTTTACAGGCCTCCTAATAGTCATAGAATCGTTGAAGAAAGGATTGCGAAGATGATTCAGGAGAAGAATGGCAGTAATAGGGTGATTGTTATGGGAGACTTTAACTTTCCTGATATTGATTGGGAAAGCTTTAGCTCAAGTTCGTTAGATGGGTCAGTGTTTGTGCAATGTGTGCAGGAGAGTTTCCTGACACAATATGTAGATAAGCCAACAAGAGGTGAGGCCATACTGGATTTGGTTCTGGGTAACGAACCAGGCCAGTTATTAGAACTAGAGGTAGGTGAGCACTTTGGGGACAGTGACCACAATTCCGTGATTTTTACTCTAGTGATGGAGAGGGATAAGTGTGTACTACAGGGCAAGAGTTATAGCTGGGGGCTGGGAAATTATGATGCGTTGAGGCATGACTTAGGATGTGTGGATTGGAAAAGTAGATTCCAAGGCAAGAGCGTAATTGATTTGTGGAACTTGTTCAAGGAGCAACTATTGAGTGTCCTTGATAAGTACGTACCTATCAGGCAGGGAGGAAAGGGTCGTGTGAGGGAGCCGTGGTTTAATAAGGAATTGGAATCTCTTGTTAAATGGAAGAGGGCGGCCTTTGTAAAGATGAGGCGTGAAGGTTCAATAGAGGCGATTGAGAGTTATAAGGTAGCCCGGAAGGACCTGAAGAGAGAGCTAAGAGCAGCAAGGAGGGGACATGAAAGGTCCTTAATTGGTAGGATTAGGGAATACCCTAAGGCTTTCTATCGGTATGTTAGGAATAAAAGAATGACTACGGAAGGAATAGGTCCAATCAAGGATAGTAATGGGAAGTTGCGTGTGGAGGCTGAAGAGATTGGGGAGGCACTGAATGAATACTTTTCGTCAGTATTCACTCAGGAACAGGACATTGTTGTCGATATGAATACTGAGGCACGAATAAGTAGAATGGATGGCTTTGAGATATGTAGGGAAGAGGTGTTGGAAATTCTGGAAAGGGTGAAAATAGATAAGTCCCCTGGGCCTGATGGCATTTATCCTAGGATTCTCTGGGAAGCAAGGGAGGAGATTGCAGAGCCATTGGCCTTGATTTTTGTGTCCTCTTTGTCTACAGGAGTAGTGACAGAGGATTGGAGGCTAGCAAACGTGGTTCCCTTGTTCACGAAGGGGAGCTGGGATAATCCTAGTAACTATAGGCCAGTGAGTCTCACTTCTGTTGTGGGCAAAGTCTGAGAGAGAATTGTAAGGGATAGGATTTATGCACATCTGGATAAGAATGATGTGATCAAGGATAGTCAGCATGGTTTTGTGAAGGACAGGTCGTGCCTCACAAACCTTATTGAATTCTTTGAGAAGGTGACTAAGGAGGTAGATGAGGGGAAAGCGGTAGATGTGGTCTATATGGATTTTAGTAAGGCGTTTGATAAGGTCCCTCATGGTCGGCTACTGCAGAAAATACAGAGATATGGCATTGAGGGTGAGTTGGAGGTTTGGATTAGGAATTGGCTGGCTGGAAGAAGACAGAGGGTAGTAGTTGATGGCAAAGGTTCATCTTGGAGTGCCGTCACTAGCGGTGTTCCGCAAGGATCTGTTTTGGGACCATTGCTGTTTGTCATTTTTATAAATGACCTGGAGGAAGGGTTAGAAGTTTGGGTGAGCAAGTTTGCGGATGATACGAAAGTCGGAGGAGTTGTAGACAGTGAGGAAGGATGTGGCAGGTTACAGCGGGATATAGAGAAGCTGCAGAGCTGGGCAGAAAGGTGGCAAATGGAGTTCAATGTAGCTAAGTGTGAGGTGATTCACTTTGGTAAGAGTAATAAAAAGATGGATTACTGGGCTAATGGTAGACTACTTGGTAGGGTGGAAGAGCAGAGGGATCTTGGTGTCCATGTACACAGATCTCTGAAAGTTGCCACCCAGGTAAATAGTGCAGTGAAGAAGGCATATGGCGTACTGGCTTTTATTGGTAGAGGAATTGAGTTCCGGAGTCTTGAGGTCATGCTGCAGTTGTATAAGACTCTGGTGCGGCCGCATCTGGAATATTGTGTGCAGTTTTGGTCGCCATACTATAGGAAGGATGTGGAGGCACTGGAACGGGTGCAGAGGAAGTTTACCAGGATGTTGCCTGGTATGGTAGGAAGATCCTATGAGGAAAGGCTGAGGCACTTGGGGTTGTTTTCATTGGAGAAAAGAAGGTTTAGGGGTGACTTGATAGAGGTGTACAAGATGATTAGGGGGTTAGATAGGGTTGACAGTGAGAACCTTTTTCCAAGTATGGAGTCAGCTATTACAAGGGGGCATAGCTTTAAATTAAGGGGGGGGGGGGTAGATATAGGACTGATGTTAGGGGTAGGTTCTTCACTCAGCGAGTCGTAAGTTCATGGAATGCCCTGCCAGTAGCAGTAGGGGACTCTCCCTCTTTATGGGTTTTTACGCGGGCATTGGATAGGTATATGGAGGATAGTGGGTTAGAGTAAGTTAGGTGGGCTTTGATCGGCGCAACATCGAGGCCGAAGGGCCTGTAGTGCGCTGTATTCTTCTATGTTCTATGTTCTACATTATTCACAACTGCACTGAACTTTGTAACATCGGCAAGCTTATTGACTCACCCAATTAGATTTTAATTCATGTCACTTCTGTATATTTGTATCGTAACCAGAAGTGTTCCAGTACAGATCACTGTGGAAAAAAGACAGAAAATAAGGGAAATGCGGAATTCTTGAATAAATCAGGTTTTTTCACTGACAAAACAATTTTGATGAATAATCTCTGAAATTGTGATTTTTGTTTTCAATTTATCCCAATATTTTAATTCTCAGTTTACTGATCTTAATGAATATTCAGTACAAACTGCTTTGAATTTATTGAATCATTTGAAGTGTTGAGTTATAACATTAATTATTATTTAATTGTCATTTCAATTCTCACACCATCATGAGATTCACATTTTAGTTGAATCCGTTATTTCTTAGTGCCAGTATCATAATGAAATATTAACATTCTTTTCAGGTCAACACCCCTGCAATCAACCAAAGTTTTCTCACCCAACACTCACAGTAACTATCTCATTCTCTTTCATTTGAATTTTCATATTATTGGAAGGATTATTAATTAGCCTTATCAATTAAGAGATGGCTAATTATTTTTCACTTCAATATTTCAGTTTTTTTCCAATACACTGCACAATTACATTGAAATAAGGATTTTCTTATCAACCTTAAATTTGGTTTAAGCCATTTTAAAACTAATTATTGCTAATGTCTAACGTGTAATCATTACTTAAATGCAATATATCCAGCTGTCGATGTGGAACAATGGCTCAATACATCAACTGACAAAAATATTACATTCTACAATCTCTTAATCTTAGCAAAATAATTTTCAGTGTGGAAGCTTAGTTGGATTGAATTGGCTGTGAGCAAAAATACATTCTGAGGAAGGGTCACTGGACCCAAGTATTAACACTGAATGTTTCCCACAGATGCTGCCAGACCTGCTGTGTTGGTTTCCAGCAATTACTGATTTTGTTTCTGAGTTCCAGCATCCACAGTTTTTTGCATTATTGTACTGATTGTATTTCACTTCAATGTTAATATTTCTATATTTCTGATTATTACAAAAGAGCTAACTTTTTTCACATTAAACATTATTTACATTTCATGTGTTTCTTGTGTACACAAACCTGAATTAACAAATGTTTGATCTATTCCTTTGCAATAAATCTTGAATTCTTAGAAATCACAATTTTGGGAAACTGAGGGAAGTTGTCTTTCGCTGAGTAGTCACCTTGAATGACCAATGCTTTATTTCCAAATCATGTGCTTTACAAAGCAGGTTAATTTTAATTTATGGATATGAATAACTGCTTCAAACATATTGAATTATTTGATTATCATGAGACTTATATTTATTTAAGATCATTGTCGCTTCGTTCCATCATTATTAGAAATTGGTAATTCTTTTTATCCATTACACACTGGAACTGTCTAATACAATCCTAGTCCAATTATCACAATAAATATCTGAGCAGATTTCCCTGAGAGTAACGACTGTAAGTATGTGATTATCGTCCTGCCCATCCTGCATGGGAACATTATGGAGGGCTCTGGTAATGTCTCTACTAATAGAGCAGGAGGCAAACGTTTAATTCCTACCTTAAACAGAGATGTGTCAAAGCACTTCAGAGTTGATTAGAAAATATCTAAGTGTCAATTTAATTACTTTTCAATCCAACATTTTCTCAACTTGTATCTGTTGTTGATTATTATGATCACAATATCTTGAATTTATTTGCTTCTGGTCACTGTTATTAAGGTGAATGTTATTAAGGTTAGGGGGAAAGTTTTAAAAGGGATCTGAGGGGCAACTCTTTTTACAACGTGTGTTTGGCATATTGAGA
This sequence comes from Chiloscyllium punctatum, assembly GCF_047496795.1. Classification (NCBI taxonomy): domain Eukaryota; kingdom Metazoa; phylum Chordata; class Chondrichthyes; order Orectolobiformes; family Hemiscylliidae; genus Chiloscyllium; species Chiloscyllium punctatum. The sequence goes on from NC_092767.1 coordinate 42,248,780, forward strand.
TGAGCTGTGAGAGGAAAGGCAGCGGCTGGTACAATTACAACATCTAAAAGACTTTCGGACAGTTCCGTGGATAGAAAACATTCAGAGCGATATGGGAAAAACACAGGAAAATGGGACTAGTTTAGTTTTGTAAACCTGGCCGGAATGCCAAGTTGGGCTGAATGGCCTGTTTCTGTGCTGCATCAGTCTAACTTTCTACAATTCAAACTTGACTGTGATGGGTAAAGGAAAGCAAAAACGGGTGTTAATTCTATTTTGTGTCCATAAAAAAGTGACGTGAATTTTTAATAATTGCTTCGCATGAAATAGTTCACTCTTATTGTGATTAGAAATACAATGAAGTGAAATATAATTGAATTAATTAATTCAACTGTGTTTCCATGGTTAAAATAAAAATTGAGATTCACAATGATTGAGAGTTTATACACTGCAATATATTCACATCAGTTCACGTATTGAGCTATTATTGCACATTTATACCCCTTACTGAACTGAAGAATAATTACATATTAGCAACACATAGATTTTTGAAAATATATCAGTGTACTTCAAAGAAGGATATATTTAATATTGCTATGTGACTGTGCAATTTGTAGACATGAACAGCAATCATTGCAGTGAAAAGTAATTACAGTTCTCTGAACTTATCAGGCTGAGATTACTGTGATTATTCAAATGAGCAAAAGTCAGTTTTCAAAACATGTTGGATGCAAAACCATTGGTTTCATTGTGGGATACTTGACCTGAAAACAATAGTATTGTTACAATGGATTAAATGAAACAATGGATTAAATGAAAATATGGATCTGACTATACATTTTAGAAAGACAAACAAATTATTCTGTAATTATTATAAGGATAAAAAATTCATTATAAATGTTGTAATCTGAACAAATAAGTTGACTCAACGTTTTAAAAGCACTTTGTTCTGATGTTGATTAGACATCATTAAGATCAGTGAACTGAAGACTAAAATATAACAGCTGGATTGATGGATTGAGGACAATAAATGAGCCATTCATTAATTATTGGAAAGAAATTACTTTTGCTCAAAATGCAGACAATACAGAAGTAATGTATTTCATTCAATTAGTTTACATGTAGAAACGTATGTTTTTAATTTATTTAATTCTATCCTGATCGATGTTCAAACATTTGTGTCTGAATTAGGAAGAAAATGAGGAGATAATGAAAGTTAATATCAGAGTGCCCACAAGATACAGTCCATGCATGACATTTGATAGAAAAAGAAATTTGCATGATTTTGTAATTATTGAACGTTGATAAACAATTAACTCCTCAGGTACTGAAGCAGTCCAACCCCAAGAACAACAATATCTGGACAATATCCAGGTTTGGGCTGTCAAGGGGCAAGTAACATACATGTCACACAAATGCAGGCTGCGACCATCACGTATAAGAAATGACCTAACCACCATCACTTGACATTCAATGCTGTTACCGTCACTGAACACCCACTATCAACATTATCCTGGGGATAATCATTGATCAGAAACTGAATTGGTCTCACCACACAAACACAGTGGCTACAAGAGTAATTCAACTCCTGGCTCCTGAAAGCCTGCCCAACAGCTACCAGGCACAAGTCAGGAGTGTGATGGAATACTCCCCACTTGCCTGGATTAGTGCAGCACTAACAACACTCAAGGAACCCATGGCCACGTCCATCTCGAAGGACAAAGGCAGCAGCGAGATGGAAATACAATTACCTTCAAGTTCCCCTCCAAGGTACTAACCCACCCTGACTTGGGAATATATCACCATTCCTTCACTGTCAGTGGGTAAATGTCCTGGAGCTCCCCACCCCGATGGCATCGTGGATCAACCCACAGCAGGTAGACTGCAGCAGTTCAAGAAGACAGCTCATCACCAATTTCTCAAGGGTAACTAGGGACGGGCAATAAATGCTGGGCCCAGCCAGTGACACCCACATCACATCAAATAAATATTAAAATAATGTCTGCAAGATCAAAACAGCTCCAACGCTGTCCTAACTGCAATCTCTGCCTTTTCATATTGACAAAGATAAAAGGTTACCTTGCTCAACTTTCTCATCAGTACAGTATTCCCCCCAGCCCTCTCTTATACCAACCAGCAGCATTTCCATCACCAGCAGCAACTCCACTTCAAATATTTTGTCAGTAACTTTTCATTAACTGGTTACTTCAATTACAATGCAATCTCTACAAACAGACCAAGTACCTTTTAGGCGACAACAAATTTTCTAACAACTTTTCTTGATCTCTCTCTGCCATTCCTTTTGGTTATATGAGGTAGGGAGGGATTGGATCACCACAGTGATGTAAGATATATGTAACACAGTGAGACAGGAAAGCTAGTATGGCTCACGTCGAATCTTAGACCCCACACAGTGGAACAACACATTCACTGCATAATAAACACAACACAACATTTCAACCCGGTGTGACAGTAATAAAATGTGGATCGGTTGGACATGCTGGATTTGTTTCAGCCGGAGTTTGGGAGAGTGAGGGGTGACATGACTGAAGTGTCTAAGATCCTGAATGGTTTGTTAAGGAGGACGTGGAAAGGATGTTTCCTCTTGTGGGTCATACGTGAACTCGAGAGAACTGCTTTAAATTTAGATTCACCCTTTCAGGACAGAGATGAGGAGATTTATTTCCTCTCAGAGAGCTGTGCAACTTTGGAACTCTCTATCCCAGAAGGTGGGCTCAATGAATATTTTTAAGACACAGGTTGATAGGTTCTTGTTAAGGGGCGTTGGGGGAAGATGGAATATAAATCACTAACAGATCAGGCCTGGTCTTATTGAATGATGGAGTGGACTTGAGCGGCTGAAAGGTCACCTTCTGCTTCTTTCTCACATGACACAGGACTGAGAGCTTTGTTGAAAATTCATTCCCTGGATGTAGGTGCCTCTGGCTATGGGCAGCATTTATTACCCAGAGGGCAGGTAAGAGTTAACCACATTGCTGTGGGTCAGGGGTCACATGTAGACTAGATCAGGTAAGGATGGCAGCTTCCTTCCCTAAAGGACATCAGTGACTGAGATGGATTTTTCCTGACAATCGAAAATAATTTCATCAATAGACTCATAATTCTAGATGATTGTTGAATTCACACTGCTGAAACTGACTGACCATGTGGCTGTCAGTGAATCCAACAGAAGTGAATGGAAACATTGCTCAGAGTTTGGTTCTGGAACATTCAACACAACCACGAAATGGAAAGTGAATAATTAGCTGAAAACAAGGCCACTGCTCTGTTAGAGACAAAATCATTCAATGTTCAGTTACTGAACATTACTGACTCACAGAATATTCTAACCTGCAGAATCACAGTAAAGGGAGAAAGTAAACAACATTCTTGGCAAAGACAGAATGAACCAACTCCTTGTATAAAAACAGCTCAGAACAAAGGGGCTGAATCCTCCACAAACTGCCAAATCAGATTTGTAGATAGAGATTGGAAATCTTTAGAAAAAACCCTTCCCTGCTGATGGTGTGTGCTAGAAACCATTCTCAGTGTGAACTGCCACTTATTTCCTTTGAAGAGAATCTGTTTCCCCTCACAAAAGGAGGTGTGTTGCTCACTTACAGACTGACTTACAGATAAAGGTAGCCTGATCAGGGACTCGCAGGTTAATTAAGCTATTAGTGAGAGTGCACTGCACACAACAAGAGCTCAGACCATAACAGATTCTAGTGAAACCAACAGGGAAATGAAAACGGCGAATTGGTCTTTATAATCATGCAGCCTCTCTCAATTAAAATAATCCCAAGCAACTTCTCAACATTTTAAAACTATTGATATCAATGAATATATATTTATTTCCATTCCTAATTTTCTCCAAAAAATGTATCTGATTATTCTCTTCAAAATGTATTTTAAATGGTATATTCCAAATCACAATTCATTTCCAATTATTCTTAGTGCAAAACAACTTGCAAACTAAAATAGTTTTCATGTCAATAATGACACTGGAAACTTTGTTATGTAGTTTAACCATATTTCCAAATATTGTTTTGTTTCATTATTGCAGTGAAGCTAAAATTAAAGTCTATTCATTTTCTCTGATATCCTTCCATTACTTTATTCCCTAATAAGATTGCCCATGGTGTAATGGATGACAAACATTAAATAAAATTGAATTTTCATTGCAAGAACTTGTACCAATAATCAAATATTATTCAGTTCATTCATTGCCGTTGATTATCTGTTATTTTCATTGTATGATCATGTTAAATTCACTTAAATAATCACAGTAGAATTTTCACCTCTTTAGATATGTAAAGTGAATGTCAAATTATTAATATTTCAAGTCAAACCAAATTTACATTTTGCTCTGCTTGAATCCAGGAATGACAGAATGTGTTACATTATTATGGATGAACTTAGGATCATTTGGGAGGCAGAGGGGGTCATAGATCGCAGCTTTGGGGAAGTAGTAACTCCAAGGTTGCAGACAGATGGGTGACAGTGAGGGGGACTGGGACGAAGCAGCCAGTGCAGGGACCCCCTGCGGCCGTTCCCCTCAAGAACAAGTATACCATTTTGGATACTTGTGGGGGGGACGACTTACCAGGGGTAAGCAATGGGGTTCAGGCCTCTGGCACGGAGCTTGTCCCCATTACTCAGAAGGGAAGGGTGGAGAAGAGCAGTGCAATAGTAATTGGGGACTCGATAGTTCGGGGCACAGATAGGCGATTTTGTGGGGGCGAGAGAAACTCACGTTTGGTATGTTGCCTCCCAGGTGCAAGGATACGTGACGTCTCTGATCGTGCTTTCCGGGTCCTTAAGGGGGAGGGGGAGCAGCCGGAAGTCGTGGTCAACATTGGCACCAACGACATAGGTAGGAGGAGGGCTGAGGATGTTAGGCAGGCTTTCACGGAGCTAGGTTGGAAGCTCAGAGTTAGAACAAACAGGGTGGTTGTCTCTGGATTGTTACCCGTGCCATGTGATAGAGAGTCGAGGAATAGGGATAGAGAACAGTTAAATGCGTGGCTACAGGAATGGTGCAGGAGGGAGGGATTCTGGTATCTAGATGACTGGGCTTCTTTCTGGGGAAGGTGGGACCTCTATAAACAGGATGGCCTGCACCTGAACCTGAGGGGCACCAGTATCCTTGGGGGGAGGTTTGCTCGTGCTCTTTGGGGGGGAGTTTAAACTAACTCTGCAGGGGCATGGGAACCTCGACTGTAGTTTTAGGGTGCAGCACCTGGAGTGGAGGGAGGTTAGGAATATGGCCTCAATCTCAAAGGAGGGTGCCTGTAAACAGGAAAGTGGCTTGAAGTGTGTATTCTTCAATGCAAGAAGTATACGAAATAAGGTAGGTGAACTTGCAGCATGGGTTGGTACCAGGGATTTCGATGTTGTGGCTATTACGGAGACATGGGTAGAACAGGGACAGGATTGGCTGTTGCAAGTTCCAGGGTTTAAATGTTTTAGTAGGGTCAGAGGTGGGGGTAAAAGAGGGGGAGGTGTGGCATTGCTTGTCAAAGAGATTATTACAGCGGTGGATAGGACGATGGATGAAGACTCGCCTTCTGAGGTAGTTTGGGCTGAGGTTAGGAATAGGAAAGGTGAAGTCACCCTGTTAGGAGTTTTCTACAGGCCTCCTAATAGACCGAGAGACATAGAAGAAAGGATTGCGAGGATGATTCAGGAGAAGAGTGAAAGTAATAGGCTGGTTGTTATGGGGGACTTTAACTTTACAGATATTGAATGGGAAAGCTATAACTCGAGTTCGTTAGATGGGTCGGTGTTTGTCCAATGTGTGCAGGAGGGTTTCCTGACACAATATGTAGACAGGCCAACAAGAGGTGAGGCCATACTGGATTCGGTTCTGGTAACGAATTGGAGGTAGGTGAGCACTTTGGGGACAGTGACCATAATTCGGTGGCTTTTACTCTAGTGATGGAGAGGGATAAGTGTACACTGCAGGGCAAGAGTTATCGCTGGGGGCAGGGAAATTATGAAATGGAGACGCACGACTTAGGATGTGTGGCTTGGAAAAGTAGGCTTCAAGGGAAGGGCTCAATCGATATGTGGAGCTTGTTAAAGGAGCAACTATTGAGTGTCCTTGATAAGTATGTACCTGTCAGGCAGGGAGGAAAAGGTCGTGTGATGGGGCCCTGGTTTAATAAGGAAATGGAATCCCTTGTTAAAGGGAAGAGGGCGGCCTATGTAAAGATGAGGCGTGAAGGTTCAATTGGGGCGATTGAGAGTTATAAGGTAGCCAGGAAGGATCTGAAGAGAGAGCTAAGACCAGCAAGGATGGGACATGAAAAGTCCTTAGTTGGTAGGATTAGGGAAAACCCAAAGGCTTTCTATAGGTATGTCAGGAATAAAAGAATGACTAGGGTAGGAATAGGTCCAGTCAAGGATAGTAGTGGGAAGTTGCGTGTGGAGGCTGAAGAGATTGGGGAGACACTGAATGAATACTTTTCGTCACTATTCACTCAGGAACAGGACATTGTTGCCGATGTGAATACTAAGTCACAATTAATTAGAATGGACAGCTTTGAGGTATGTAGGGAAGAGGTGTTGAAAATTCTGGAGACGGTGAAAATAGATAAGTCCCCTGAGCCTTATGGCATTTATCCTAGGATTCTCTGGAAAGCAAGGGAGGAGATTGCAGAGCCATTGGCCTTGATTTTTATGTCCTCGTTGTCTACGGGAATAGTGCCAGAAGACTGGAGGATAGCAAATGTGGTTCCCTTGTTCAAGAAGGGGAGTAGGGATAACCTTAGTAACTATAGGCTGGTGAGCCTCACTTCTGTTGTGGGCAAAGTCTCAGAGAGAATTGTAAGGGATAGGATTTATGAACATCTGGATAGGAATAATGTGATCAAGGATAGTCAGCATGGTTTTGTGAAGGGCAGATCGTGCCTCACAAACCTTATTGAATTCTTTGAGAAGGTGACTAAGGAGGTGGACGAGGGGAAAGCGGTAGATGTGGTGTATATGGATTTTAGTAAGGCGTTTTATAAGGTTCCCCATGGTAGGCTACTGCAAAAAATACGGAGGTATGGCATTGACGGTGAGTTGGAGGTTTGGATTAGGAATTAGCTGGCTGGAAGAAGACAGAGGGTAGTAGTTGATGGTAAAGATTCATCTTGGAGTGCAGTTACTAGCGGTGTTCCGCAAGGATCTGTTTTGGGACCATTGCTGTTTATCATTTTTATAAATGTCCTGGAGGAGGGGCTAGGAGGTTGCGTGAGCAAGTTTGTGGATGATACGAAAGTCGGTGGAGTTGTTGACAGTGAGGAAGGATGTGTCAGGTTACAGCGGGATATAGAGAAGCTGCAGAGCTGGGCAGAAAGGTGGCAAATGGAGTTCAATGAAATGAAGTGTGAGGTGATTCACTTTGGAATGAGTAACAAAAATATGGGGTACTGGGCTAATGGTGGGATACTTGATAGAGCGGATGAGCAGAGGGATTTTGGTGTCCATGTACACAGATCTCTGAAAGTTGCCACCCAGGTAAATTTGTGCGGTGAAGAAGGCATATGGCGTACTGGCTTTTATTGGTAGAGGAATTGAGTTCCGGAGTCCTGAGGACATGTTGCAGTTGTATAAGACTCTGGTGCGGCCGCATCTGGAGTATTGTGTGCAGTTTTGGTCGCCATACTATAGGAAAGATTTGGAGGCACTGGAACGAGTGCAGAAGAGGTTTACCAGGATGTTGCCTGGTATGGGAGGAAGATCGTATGAGGAAAGGCTGAGGCACTTGGGGCTGTTTTCATTGGAGAAAACAAGGTTTATGGGTGACTTGATAGAGGTGTCCAAGATGATTAGGGGTTTAGATAGGGTTGACCATGAGAACCTTTTTCCACATATGGAGTCAGCTATTACAAGGGGGCATAGCTTTAAATTAAGGTGGGGGGGTAGATTCTTTACTCTGCGAGTCGTGAGATCGTGAAATGCCCTGCCAGTAGCAGTGGTGGGTTCTCCCACTTTATGGGAATTTAAACGGGCATTGGATAGGCATATGGAGGATAGTGGGTTAGGTGTGCTTGGATCGGCGCAACATCGAGGGCCAAAGGGCCTGTACTGTGCTGTATTTTTTATGTGTTCTATGTTCTACACTTGATTAGTTCCCAAGGATTTATCCATCTTATATGCACTTTAGAAACCTCAGTCCCTCATGGAAGACATGACTGTTTTTTTTTCCCTGACCTCTCCAGTCTTCCTCCACAGTAAGTTCAAACGTGAAATTTTTGCTCAGAATCTCGCTCATCTCCTCTGGTTCCACTCATTCGTCTTCATGAAGCCATATTCTGCCCCAGTTAATCTTCTGTTGTTAATATATTTGAAGAATCTATTTGGATTTTCCTCCGCCTGATCTGCCCACACGTTTTGTGGTCCCCTTTGTGCCCTCCTGATTTCCCTGTGAAGTGAATTAGTCAACCTACAATGTCCTTCAATGGATTCCATTAATCTAGCTGGCTATATGTGCCATGTGTCCCCTATTTGTTGACCAGAGACTCAATACCCCCAGTCATCCAGTGTTTCGTACTTGTGTCAGCATTGTCATTCACACTAATAGGAATATGCAAGTCCCAAACTCTCATTTTATCTCTTTTCAAAGCTTCCCATCTGCCTGACATCCGTTTACCTGCAAATAGCCTCGACAATCAATTGTTAAAACTTTTCACTCATAGCTTCGAAATTCAGGGAAGACTTGTTTTGATCATTAACTTGTGGACCAGCCATGTTCTTTTCCATCGCTTTTTTCAATCTCATACGGTTGTGGTGACTTTGCCAAAGTGTTGCCCCACGAACACCTCAGTCCCTTTCACTACCTTGTTTCCCAAGGGGAGGTCAGTTATTACCCCTTCCTGTCGTCTCATCATTTACATTCTGACTCGGACAGTTTTCTAGAACACGCCTAACAAATCCCTCCTATCCAACCTCTGAACACTCTGGCAGGCCCAGTCTAAGGTTGGAAAGTTAAAATCCCTGACCATTACTCCTCTCTCATTCTTACAGATATCTGAGATCTCCCGACATATTTGCTACTCCTTTTCCCGCTGACTATTGAGGAACTGTAGTGCAGTCATATCAAAGTGATGACCAACTCTCATTTCTCATTTCCTCCATTACAGCATCACTGGGCAATCCCCAGGAATATCCTCTCTAAGTGCTGCAGTGATGTTTCACTGATCAAAAACTCCACTCCCCCTCCTCTCTCACCTCCTGTTCTCTCCATCCTGTAGAATCTGTACCCTAAAACATTGAGCTGTCAGCCCTGTCCCTCCCTCAGCTGTGTTTCTGTCATACCAATGGCGTCCCAGTCCCATGTCCATGCACCACGTTCATCTGCTTTACCTGTTGGGCCTGTTATGTTGAAATAAAGCTTTTTAATTGATCAGTTTTCCCTCATTGCCTGCTGTGCTCTTGCCTGCCTTGTCTATTTAAATGACTCTCTTGAAATTCTGTCCCAGCCTCAACCTTCAGACTGTAGCCTGAGACCATTCTCCTCACTGTGGACAACACACTTCGCTATCATATCATCTGTAAACCTAATAATTAGACCTTCTTCTTTCACATCCAAGGTATTAATGTACATAATAAACAGCAATGGTTCCTGCATAGTTCCCTGTGATACACCCACTGGTGAAAGTATTTCAAACACAAAACCAACCCTCCAAAATTGTGGATCCAATATGCCAACTTGCCTTGAATTGCATTGGTCTGTTGGACCAGCCTTCCATGTGGGACCTTGTCAAAGGCCATAGTGAACCCCAAAGAACCCACATCATCTGCACTGCCCTCATCAATACTTCTATTCGTGATTTCAAAGAAATCTCAGCTGAATTCATCAGACAGGATCTTCCTTTACCAAATCCGTGCTGACTATCCCTAATTGTTTCCTGCCTTTCCAATTTTTGATTCATTCTGTCCCTCAGAATTGTTCCCAATAATTTCCCTCCCTCTGCTGTCAGACTATCTGCTGTGTAATTACCTGGCCTATTCCTGCTACCCTTCCTGAGCAAAAGAACCACATTAGCGATCCTCCAGTCATTCTGCACTTCACCTCTGGTTAGCAAAGTATTAAATATATCCAGCAGGGCCCTAGCAATATCCTTCCTTCCCTCCCATAGCCGCCTGGGATACATTTCATTGGGCTCTGGGGATTTCTCCACCTTTATGCCTGTGAAAACATTTAATACCTCCTCCATATTGATCTTATCATATTCTCCAACCTCACCATCTCAACGGAAATTCCCGGATACAATGCCTTTCTCCTGTGTGATTACAGATGGGAAGTATTAATTGAAGACCTCACCTACTTCCTCTGGCTCCATACACAGATTGTCCTCTTGGTTTCCAACAGGCTGCAGTCTTTACTGGGAATCCTCTGACTCTGACTATAGTCACAAAATAGCTTTTCCTTAATAGTGACTGCCAAGGATATTTCATGGCCATTACTTACCCCTTATTTTTAAGGACCCCTTGCCCTCTCTGTTCTTGTGAAGAGTTTCACCTGTGTTTATTGAAATGCATTTCCTCGATCAAACTCACGATATCACTTGATCAGTATTCAGTGGACTTTCTCCCTTTGTCATTCCCAGTTTATTAACAGACTGGCCATGGATCCTCACTGTATCACTTTAAAATGTTCCACTTTCCAAATATAGCCCTGACTGCAGGTGGTTCATGCCAGTCTCTGTTTGCCACATTCTATCTCATTATAGGAGACTCCGTTGTGAGGGGGACAGACAGGAGAGTGTGTGGCTGCAGAAGTGACCCTAGGATGGTGTGTTGCCTGCCGGGTACCATGTCAAAGATGACTCTGAGCTTTTTCTGAATATTCTGAAGGTGGAGGGTGAACAGCCAGAGGTTATTATGCACATCGGTCCACATGACAGAGGTAGACAAAGGGATGGGGCCCTGTGAAATGCGTATCGGGCATTAGGTCAGAAGTTAAAAAGCATCATCTCATGGGTAGTGAGCTCCAGATTACTCTCAGTGCCACGTGCCAGTGAGGATAGACATAGAAAGATAATCCGGATGGATCTGTTGCCGAGGAGCTGGTGTAGGGGGCACAGGGTATTCAGATCTTTGAGCATTGAGATCTCTTCTGGGTTAGAGGTGACCTGTACAAGATGGGGGGGGGGGGGGGACTTGGACTTGACGCAGAGGAGCACCAGTATCCCTTGGTGGGGGGGTTGGGGGGGGGGGGGTGCAGAGGGCTGACTGGCAACGCACGAACCTGACTGGGAAGGCAGACTAGCTCAGAGCATGGATTGGCTCTGGATACTGGGATATTCCAGCCATCGCAGAAATATGGCTGAGAGACATAGGAAACTGTGGGCAAGGAACAACTACATTCGAGGCTTCAATCCCACCATCTTGTGAGGGCATTTCTTTCCCCTCTGCTGTATGGTCCTCACTGAGACAACCCAGGTGGTCCCAGGTATCAATCCTGGCCCATGCTGTATTAGTGATCTCTGTAATATCCTCCATTCCTGATCATCTTTCCTCTGTTTGGAATCTCCTCTAGTCCCCACAATGCTCTCTGTCTCTGTCAGGTTCTCCAATCCTAACAACCTAATCCCTAAACGTCTCCAGTAGATACTAAATTCCTTCATCCCGGGAAACCCCGACAGTCCTGTCTATCCCTGTAAGCCCCTCCTACGAATACTACCCTCCATGTCAATGTATTTGCCTTTAACCTCTCCATCCTTCCCTATCTGGGTAAATGTTTCTAGCTCCTCCAAGCATTCCTTGTCTGTGAAGAATTATTCACTCGATTGAGCTGTCCCGATCTGTGTAATCCCTTCCAGATCTAAATACCTCCCTGTCTTTGTCACTATGTCTGGGTCCTACCTGAGAATCTCACTATCAGTGTAATCTCCCAAGGAACTCCTGACTTTAGGAATCCCCTCCACCTGATAACATCCGCCATGTCTGTAGAAACCTTCCAGTTCAACCGTCCCTATCATGGAACTTAGTCTCTATAATCCTAATGATGACGATAAACTCTTCCTCTCTAAAGCGCACTCAATCTCTGCTGGTCCCTGCTCCCCTCCCTGTGTATGTAATCTGCTTCAGTCACTACATATCTTTATACACTTAACGTCCTCCCCATGTGACTACACTATTTATTTCCGTTACCTTCATGAGCTTCCGTAATTCTCACTGTGACTCTCACCATGTCCCATCCCTACATCCCTCCGTTTTTTCTGAAAAGTCCTCCTTCTTCTTAAAACCCTCCCTAACTATGTCTCCTGTTCCAACCTCCACATCTCTCCCTGGAGCAGTCAAAGCTGCTCCAATAACCTCAAAGCCTCCTGGTGTTTCTAATTCCCTTTAGTTGTGAAACTCTCCCCATGTCTGTAATATATCCTGCAGTGTCGAAAGCTCTCCTTATATTTGTATTATCCTCCAATCCCTACAAATGCCCCTGTTTTTGTAACATTATCCTGCACCTTGAAACCTCCTGATTGCTGAACATTCTTCAGGCTCTGCACTTGCTCCCTTTCTGCTACTTTCTCCTGCTCTTCGAACACTCCCTGTCAGTATGATCACCTGCAGTCTCTGCAGCCATCCGTATCTCAAACCACAAGCTGCCTCCACAACCCTCCCCACACCTTTTCCTGCTTCCAGTCCCTTCAGCACCTTCTATAAATGCAAACTGCCCATTTGTCAAGGCGACTCCAGTTCCTAAAATGTTTGTCAGAATCTGATGCCCACACTCTCTCTAATCTGCAAGTCTCTCTGTAATCTGTTAACATCTGCAGCCACCACTACTGTCCGTAACTTTCTTCGGTCTTCCAGTCCCATTAAGCTTCCCATTCTTGCATTAACTAAAGCCCGTGTATCTTAGTACTGCCTAAAAAACTTGCATGTCTATGTAAACTGCTCCAACCCCTCACTCTCTCCATAAACACCTGCTACCCCGAAATCCATCTTTATTTGAATTACCTCTTCCAGTCCTGTCAAAACCCCCAATCTATGGAGCCCATTTAATCTTCCCTTGTTACGTAATCTCTTGAAGTACCTGGTGATTTCCCAATTTTAGCAGTTTCCCTAATCTTTATGACTCTCCAATTCCGATAAGACTCACTTTCAATGCCAGCTTATCTAGTCTCAAAACCTAGCTATAATCTGCTTATTCTTCTCCAATTCTTAGAAATTAATCTATTTAAATTTCACTCTGGTTCTCCCCCAACCCTCCCAACCACAGGAACCTCTTTCATTTTGAGCAACCCTCCCCATCTGTGTAACTGTCTCTAACCCAGTAACCTGGCATTCTCCATTGCCTTCCTCTCTATGAGCCTTCAGAACCTAGAAGCCTTCGAATATCTGTAAACTTCTTCCGTCACTGCAACCTTCCATATCTCTCTTAGGACTCTTCTCTTGGAAACACCCCCCCCCCCGTCTGTCTCCCTCAGTCTGCCTGCCTCACCCTACGCCCATCCCTATCCCTATTTCCAGAATTTAATCCAGCTCTGTCTATCTCTGTAAATTCCTCCAATCCCCAAACCCCTTTGTCCCGCTGACATTCTTGATCAGATGTAACTCTGTTTAACTCTAACATCCTTGTGTTCCTGTAAATCTCCCTATCTCTGTAACCTCTATCCATCTGTTTAAACCCCCACTACTGAGGAATGACTTCCCGTATTCGCCATAAGGCAGATGGAATGACAGTGAATTGATATGATGGAACCCCGTCATTCCGGAGATGTCGCTGCAGAATGACCATCACAGGGAAGGGAATATTGAAGGATTGTTGGGGATCTATGCAAAAAGGCAACAGGTTGTGAAGAAATGATGATGTTAATGCATTAATGAGACAGTCATATGGATCTGAAGATCAAATGTTGGAGTCTATTTGGGTGGAGAAAGCAGCAGTAACTGTTAGCTGGAATTATTTTATGGGCACCAGCAAGTGATGGCAATGTCAATATGGTTACGATCAGGACACTGAATATACTTGTCGCAAGGGCAGTATAGTTACTGCGTGTGATGGTGGTCTCCATCCCGACTGGATAACTAATGAATATCAGGGCTATAATGGATGGAATCCTGGATTGGATACGAGATGGTTTTCCATGACATCATATCAAGGAGCCAGCAACAAAAATATCTATTGTGGATCAAATACTGTGTAATAATAAATACCTTAAAATCCTAATCTAAAGGAGTTTTGTGAGCAGAGACCCACAATGTTATTATGTAGATGCTCAGTTTGAGATAAGATCATGAGAAGTAGGAGTGAAATTAGACCATTTGGCCAATTGAGGATGCTCTGCCCTTCAATCTGATCATGGCTGACCTGATACTCTTCAACTCTTAATTCCTGCCTTTTCCACAAAGCCCTTGTTTCACTGATTCATTAACATCTGACCATCTCTACTGTAAATATTCTTAATGACCCAGCCTCGACAGCCCCCTCCAAACAGGAATTCCCAAAGAGTCACTACCCTCTGAGTGAAGACATTCCTCCTCATCTCCATCTTAAATAGGTGAGCTCTTGATTGGATTTCATGGCCTCTGATTACAAATTCTCACACAACTGAAACGAAGGAAAATGACAAAGATAATTATTGGAGATGAAATGAAAATTGGTGGAGATGGGGTTAACGAAAAAGAATGTCCAGGATTGCAGAGCTTTACAGATCAGTTGGAAAGATGTGCAGAGAAATGGCAAATTGAGTTTAATCTGGACAAGTGTGAGGTGATGTCAGATTCAAGCGGAAATTTAGGATACTGAGGGAAGTTGATAAACAGAAAGATCTTGGTGCAAGACATTAACTCCCTGAAACTGGCAACAGAAGTGTTTCAGACAGGAAAGAAAACAAATAGAACACTGGCCTTCATCGGTCACAACATTGGGTATAGTGGTTTGCATCTGATGTTGTAATTGTATGAAACTTCTGCTTGGCCACATTTGCAGTACTGTGTGCAGTTCTCATCTCTACACAATAGGAAGGATGGGAGACTTTGGAAAGGGTACAAAAGGGGTTTATCTGCACGTTGCCTGTGTTCGGGTTTTCATGGTGTGTTCGGTGTAAGGGGAATTTAAACAAAAGCTGGATTGTTTTGCGAGAGTATCAGAGGCTGACAGGAGACCAGGTACAAGAATATAACATACGGAGAGGGATAGATAATGTGGATAGTCGGAATCTCTTTTCCGATGTGTAAGTTTTAAATACTAGAGTGCATAGGTTTAAGGTGAGAAAGAGGACGTTTAATCGAGATACGTGTGACAAGTTTGTTTTAATATAGAGAGTGGAGGTTACCGAGGGAGGTCGTAGCAACAGAATGTGAATAAAGTTTCAAAGTGGCATTTAGACAGAAACATGAACAGGGATACGGGATATGGACCATGTGCAGGCAGATGATATGAGTTAGAATAGCATCTTGCACAGCACAGCCATGGTGGGCCGAAGGGCCTGTTGCTGTGCTCTAATGTTCTATTTTCTAACTTCACAGCATCTGCCCGATCAGAGCCCCTCAGAATCTTGGATGGTTCATTCCATTTCACTCTCATTGTCTAAACTTCAATGGATTCAGCGTCCACGTCCTCCACCTCTTCTCACTAGAAAATCCCTCCATTCCCAGGATCAGCCGAGTGACGCTTCTCTGACCTGCCTCCAATTCGACAGTATCTTTTCTTCGGGCACTCAAACTGTTCATAATATTCTCGGTGTGGTCTGACTTGAATCTTGCCTAGTTTTAGCCAGTGTACCTATTTTTAGACTCCATTCCCTTTGTAATAAATGCCAGCATTTGATTTGACTTCTCTATTACCTGCTGACCTTGGAAGCTAACCTTTTTAGATTGATGAACAAGAACTCCCATAACCCTTTCTCCTGCCAGCTTGAAATAGTGTTAGCCTGACATTAAGTCGGTAGCATACTAAAAATGTTAGGAAGAATATTTTAAAATACAATAACTGGCCACGTAGATACACATTTTATAAAAGAGAATTTGTTTTTGAGCGTGTTGGATTTAATTGGTTTGTGTGAATATAAATGGCTGAATTGAATGGGTATAGAATTGAATTGAATGGCTGAATTGAATGGGTATTGGTACAGGGGATATGGTGTCTTTGAATTATCAGAAGCCTTTACACAAATTTCAATAAGGGCTAATGAGTAACTTGGTAGAGTATAGCATCTCTGAAATATGAACAAGTTCGCCTATGTGTGGAACCAGAGGAGGTGGGTGAGATATTAGACAAAATAGTGTTGTCAGTATTTACTGTGGCGAAAGACATGGAAGTTCGGGAAAATGGGGAAGTAAATAGTGATGTCTTAGAAAGAATCCTCAACAGAGAAGAGAAAGTGCTGGAATCTTAAAAAAAATAAAGTTAGATCAATCCTCAGTAGCTCATTAGGTGTATCCTAGAATATTGTAGAAATCCATGGAAGAAATTGCACTGCCCCTAACAGAAATATTTATATTATCAACAGATGCAGTGTGGTGCCGGAAGACTGGAGGGAGGATAATGCTGTTCCATCACTCAAGGGCTGCATGGAAAAGCCAGGAAATTACAGCCCAGTGAGCCCAGTGGTAGGGAAGTTGTTGGAGGAGATTATGAGAAAAATGTACCACATATATTAACAAAGGCAAGGGCTGATTAGAGATAGTCAGCATGGCTTTGTGAGTGGAAAACAGTGTTTCACAAACCAGATTCACTCTTTGAGGAGGTAGCCAAGAGATAGATGAAGGCAGACCAGTGAACATTGTCCACATGGACAGCAAGCATTTAACATGGTTCGAAGGGATTTCGAACATCTAGTCAAGAGGAAGAAGGAAGCTTATTTAAGGTTGAGGAAGCAAGGGTCAGAAAGCTTTTTCAGGGGTAACATAGAGCAGCATGATGGCTCAGTGGTTAGCACTGCTACCTCAGAGCACCATCGACTACATTTTGATTCCAGCCTCAGGCGACTGTCTGTGTGGAGTTTGCACATTCTCCATGTGTCTGCGTGTGTTTCCACAGGTGCTCCGGTTTCCCCCCACATCCCAAGGATGTGCATGTCAGGTGACTCAGCCAAGATAAATTACCCATAGTGTTCACGGATGTGTAAGTGTGGCGCATTAGTCAGGGCAATTGGGGAGTAATAGGGTGGGGGAATGAGTCTGGGTGGGATACTGTTTGCAGGGTTGATATGGAGGTGTTGGGCCAAATGGCCTGTTTCCATACTGTAGGGATTCTCTGAAAGTACCAGGAAGGAACTTAGGAGTGGACTTAGGACAGCTAGAAGGAGACATGAAAAATCATTGTTGGGAAGGATTAAGGAAAACCGTAAGGCAGTCTCCATTTAAGTGAGGAACAAGAGGATGGCCAGAGTGAGATTAGGGCCTGTCAGGGATAATGGAGGGAACTAGTGCCTGAAGTCGGAGGAGGTAGGGAAGGACCTTAATGAATCCTATGCCTCAGTATTCACTGCTTAGAGGGACATTTGTGAGGACAGCCTGAAACAGGCTGATATAAGTGAACAGATTGATGTTAAGAATGAGGATATGCTGAGAACTTTATAACAGATAAGGATAGATAAGTCCGCTGAACCAGATTGGATGTGCCCATAGTTACTGCACGAAGCGAGGGAAGAGATTGTTGCACTTTGGCGATGACCTTTGTACACTCACTGTTCACTGGAGTCGGACCAGATGATTGGAGAGTTGCAAATTTTATTCCCTTGTTCAGGAAATGGAATAGGGATAATCCTGGGAATTACAGACCTGGCAGTCTGATGTCTGTGGTGTGCAGATTATTGCAGAGGACTCCGAGACAGGATTTATGATTCCTTGGCAAACCATAGTTTGATTACAGATATTCAGCGTGGTTTTGTAAGGGGCTGATCATAAATCTTATAAATCTTATTGAATCTTTTGAGAATGTGACAAAACACCTTTTAGGCTCAATTCAGAAAGTACAGAGAAATGGATTGCCGGGAAACCTGTCTGTCTGGATATGAAATTAATGGCCCCCAGAATAGAGGGTGATGACAGATGAAAAGCATTCATCCTGGAGCTCAGTGACCAGTGGTTTTCTGCAGGGAGAGATTCCAGGACCTCTGCTCTTTGTGAGTTTATGAGTGACTTGGATGTGTGAGTGGAAGAGTGGGTTAGTAAGTTTGCCAATGACACAAGCATTGGTGGAGTGGTGAATAGTGTGGAGGACTGTTGTAGTTTGCAACGAGGCAATGACAGGATGCAGGTCTGGGCTGACAAGTGGCATATGGAAGCCAATCTGGAAAAGTGTGAAGTCATTCATTTTGAAAGATTGAATTTGAATACAGAATGCAATGTTAAAGGCAGGATCTTTGGCACTGTGGAGGAACAGAAGGATCTTGGGTAACAGGTCCAGAGATCCCTCAAAGTTTGCCACCCAAGATGATAGTCTTGTTAAGAAGGAACATATTGTGTTGGATTTCATTAGCTGGGGGATCGAGTTTTAAAGCCGCGAGGTTATGCTGTAGCTCTATAGAGCCCTGGCTGTACCCCACTGGTAATATTGTGTTCAGTTCTGGTCTCTTCATTACAGGAAGGATGTGGAAGTTTTAGGGAGGGTAAAGAGGAGATTTACCAGGTTGCTGCCTGTACTGGAGGGCATGTCTTATGAAGAAAGATTGAGGGAGCTAAGGCTTTTCTCATTGGAGTGAAGAAGGGTGAGGGGTGACTTGGCAAAGGTGAACAAGATGATGAGAGGCACAGAAAGAGTGAATAGTGAGAGACATTTTTTACCCTGACATAAATAGCTATTACAAGGGGGTGTAATTTTAAGGTGATTAACGAGTGGTTAAGGGCTGATTTCAGAGGGAGGTTCGTTACGTACAGAGTGGTGGGCGAGTAGAATGCACTGCCAGTGGTGGCAGTAAAATTAGATGCATTAGGGACATTTAATATATTTCTGGACAGGCTCGTGGATAATAAAATGAAGGGTGCGTAGGTTAGTTTGATCTTACGTATGGATAAAATATTGGCATGGTATCATGGCCGAAGGGTCTGGTGCTGCACTGTCCTGTGTTCTTCGTTCCGTATGGTAAAGTGGGTAATGAGCTCAGATCAATGTCAAAGGATATGGCATTCAGGAGGAGTGAGGGAACTGAATACAAAACTGGGCTTGATGGTAGGAGACAGAGGGTGATGAGAGACATATTGTTTTTCTGACTGGATGCATGTGACCAGCGGTGCAGTGGGTCCCCTGTTGTTTGTTATTTGTACTAATGGTTTGTATGGGAATATTGGTATCCTGTAAAGTAAGATTTTGTTTTTGAGTGATACTGAAATTGGTGGTAATGTGGACAGTGAAAAAGGTTATCTGTGATTCTACAGGATGAACAGTACAGCTGGGATAGTGGGCTGAAGAATAGCAGATGGAGTTTAATTAGATAAATGTGAAGTGTGCCATTTTGGTAAAACAAACCAGGGTGGGACTTGTCCAGTTAATGCTTGGGCCCTGGGTGGTGTGGTCAATCAGAGACCCAGGGATGTAGGTACACAGTTCTTTGAAAGTAGTGTCACAGGTCGACAGGCTGGTGAAGCAGGCGTTTGGGATGGTTACCCTCATTGGTTAGAGCATTGAAGTAGGAGTTGGGATGTCATGTTGAATCTGTACAAAACATCGGTGAGGCCACCATAACAACATTGTTGATCAGTAGGAAGAACTCACCTGGTTCACTTACCTGCTTTAGGGAAGGACACCTGACATTCTAACCTGGTCTGGCCTACATGTGACTCCAGACCCACAACAATATGGCTGACTCGGAACTGCCCTCTGGGTAATTACCAGTGGGGGGCAAAGAATGCTCGTCCAGGCAGTGACACGCACATCCCATGAATAAATAACTAAAAATACACATGACGCTCCCTACCTCTGCAAACCCCTCCAGCTGCAGTAATCCGTACTGACTTTGTAACAACATTCAGGTCCTGACCACTCCCTGTAACACTCTCACCACCTCCAGCACCTTCACCTCTCCCTGTTCCTATTGGGTCAATAAACCCTGACAATTGTACCCCTTCCATCTGACCTCCTCCTGCTGGACGACCCTTGTAATTCCTTTATAACTTACTCCTAAACACTCCCTTACTGCAGAATTTTATGTAATATTTGGTGATCTTCTCAGCCTGATAAACTAATATGATCCATTCTGTCCTGAGTGAGGGACCAGTGGGAATTTCTTGCTGATGTTTTGTCTGTTTCAATGGAATGTCCTTTTGTTGAGTGTTTTACACTGTTCCTTCAAATGTTTTCCACTGTTCATTTACAGACACATATTTCAGTCTGTTTAGCCTGTTTACCTTGGTCACTTGTCTGCTCAAACTCAAGTAATTAGCTATTTTCATTTCTAGTTGTAACTTGTCCTTTCTGTGAGTCTCTTTACAACATTATATTTCTTAAAACTGCACTTAGCACAATTTCCTAGAGGATCTCTTAAGGTGATATGACTCATTCACTAAGTTTCATCACACGACGGTCAATCTGAGATAGTTCTGTTCCTAGCCAGTTGCTCAATGTCTTATTCAAAGCAACACTGAAAAAAAATTCTTGGAACTCCTCTTCCAATATCACAGTTGTCCATCTGACTGTCCCAGGTTATGCGAAAATTGAAGTTTCTCAAAATTATCACAATGCCTTAGTTAAAAATTCCATAGAGTTCCTGTTCAATGCAGTGATGAGCAATGAAATACTGTTCGGTGGCTAAAAACTGTTCTGCTGCTTGTGCCCTTGTCAAGTACTAGCCAGAATTTACATTCAGACACGCTCTATTTCATGATCTGCGGCCAAATGCTTGCTCTGTAATGCCTTTGTTATCCATTATTGTTAGCGTTACCCATTTTGCCTGAGTTTCCACAAGATTGTGAACCATTGAATATTTATGTTTCACCTTTTGTTCGTCCTGTAAACACGTCTTCCTGGTGACTAAATCTCTTCTTATCACTGCATCACAAATCCATCTACCTTATTGATGAGAATTCGTCCATTCCAAAAAAAGTCATATTTTACTCTTTCCCACAATTTCCTGTCACAAACCGATTCACTGATGTACAGTTTTAGTTAAACTTTGTCCCATCCTGTTCATTTCTGCTTGTCTTCAGCCACATTGCCATGCTGTTCCGATGCTTCACCTTTTCTTTTTGGATTTGGAAAGCTCCTTTCACCTGAACCCTGTCCCTGCATTCTCTCTGTCAGTTTAAAGCCCTGTCCATAAACCTACCGACATCATTGGCCAGGACACTGCTCCCAGTACAGTTCCAGTGGGACATTCCTAATGAACTATTTATTAAATCAGGTATGGGATGTGGGTGTCTCTGACTGACCAGCTTTTCTTAGCCAGCCCTAGCTGCCCTTGAGCTGAGTTACTTGCTTGTCCATTTCAGAGGGTAATTGAGAGGCAAACACTTTGCTGTGGATATGTCGTGCCGACCACGTGAGGATGGGCAGATGTCCTTATCTAAAGGACATGTGTTTGGGTTTTTTGTACATCAGCAATGGTTTCATACTTACTTATGGATTCTTACTTACTATTTTTGAAAGTATTCATTTGAAATTCCACTATTTCTGTAGTGGGATTCAAATCTGTCTCCCCTGAACATTAGCTGTGGTTTGGGATACATGCTCTAGCAATAATACCACTAGGGCATCACTTCACCTGCTCACTGGTTGCTCATCCCTGAAAACAGTGCATCATGAAGCTAAACCCATGATTCTGTGATCCCAACACCTTCCAGCACTCTAGTGATATCACTCAGTATCTCTCTATGTGTTACCTCTCACTGTGTGGGTCTAATTGCAGTCTCTGTCAGTGCTTCCCGCTCTTGCAGTTAGTCGTGATCCTCGATCAACAGATTTCTACCTCCAGAAAAACACAGCAACACAGAGCAGGGATGGAGTTTGGGATTTTCCAGATCTCTGTGGGACTCAGTACCATTCTCCTTGTGTAACCCTCACTGCATCAGTCTAATGTCCCATTCTGTCTAATGTCCCATTCTGTCTATTTCCCTGTCTCCTGTAGGTACTCGGGAAGTTCCTGGCTCAATAGACTTCCCAACTGCTTGGTGTCTCGTCTGTCACCACATTGAAGATGTTTGGTCAGCCAAAGAGACAAAGGGAAGAGAGACCTGGATCCTTCAATAAATCCTGCAGTGAGGTGAGATCACTCACAGTGCACAGACCAGGGAGCAATGAGAGGGGTCCAAACACCGGCAAACAAGACATGACACAGATGCAGAGCTGGAGGGGGAGCATTGTACAGACACACCCCAGGCTCAATCACCACGTCTACTTTAACTTACGCTGTGAGACAGCATCGGGAGTTCAGAGCTATCAATCCAGGCCTCTGCTGTCTTAGTGAACATCAGTACAACAGAGATTAAAGCAGGCCTCCCACAAGACGTTTGGAATGCTGCATGGGATCTTTCTCTTCTGTGTTCTCCCTCCAACACTGCACTAAGACTCAGTACCTGTAACACTGTGTCTATGGCATGGCTTGTGCACCAGTGTCTTCAATAATTAGTAACTCCTATAACAGTTCCTGTCCCTGTAACCGGCTCCCTTCCCTGTACTCCCTCCACATATTTGAAAGGTACTGCATTCTAGATTACCATCCCGATTGCTGTAAATTGCTTCAGTGTCTACAACATGCTTTATGTCGCTACTGTAATCCTCTTTAACTGGCTACAGAGTCATACAGCACGGACACAGAACCTATGGTCCAACTCATCAATGCTGCCCAGGTTTCCTATACCGAACGAGTCTCATTTGTCTGCGTTTGGCCCTTTTCTCTTCTAACCTTCTCCTCTCCATGTACCTCTCCATGCTCCTGCCCAAATGTCTTTTCCATTTTGTAATTATTCTTGTTTCTCCCATGTACCTCTGGCAGTCCATTCCGTCTATGCACCATCCTCCGTAGATAATGTTCCCCCTCAGCACCCTCTTTAAACCTTTGCTCTCTCACCTCCCGTTTATAGCGTCTAGTTTTAGACTCACTTCCCCTTGGCTATTCACTATTCTTAGGAACTGTATGGTTTTGTAAAACTTTATAAAGTCACTCCGTAGCCTCCTCTGCCCAAGAGAACTATTTAGGACAATGTTACAAATATCTCCAACGTATCTAACAAAGCGCTGGAAAATGACGGCAAATGTCCTAAATGCCACTTTCGCCACCCTGTCCACCTGTAACTGTACCCCTTGGTCTCTCACTGTTCGACAACACTGGCCAGGGCCCTCCCATTAACTGTGTTAGTCCTCCCTGGTTTGTCTTAACAAAATCCAAAACCTGAATTAAACTCCATCTTTCATTCCCTGGTCCACTGGCCCAGTTGGTCAGTGTATTCATTGCATTCGATAACTGTATTCACTGCGCACTACACCATTAATTTGATCATCTACAAACTTACTAACAATGACTCCTATATTCTCAACCAAGTCGTTTGTGTAGGTGATGCATATCAGTGGACCCAGCCCTGAACCTTCTGGCACACCGCTGGTCACAGGACTCCAGTCTGAACAACAACCCTTTCCCACCGCCCTCTGTCTCCAAAGACCCTGCTGACTTTAGTGTAGACAATGTATGGTCACCACTTCAACAAAAGTATCAAGTTAATGAGACCTGACTTTGTACATACAAAGCCGTGCTGACTATCTTTCATCAATCCTTGCCTTTTCCAAATGAATGTGACTCCTGTCTGGCAGGATCACATCTACAACTTACCCACCATTAGGCTACTTGGTCTTTAGTTCCCTGGTTTTCTATTGCAGCCTTTCTTAAATAATGGAATGAAATCATATCCTTGTCATAGAGCCATAAAGAATGGAAACTGACCCTTCACTTGATACACAACATAATCTCAAACTAAACTCATCCCAGCTGCCTGTTGCTGGCCCAAATCCCTCCAAACCATTCCTGTTCACATACTCATGCAAATGTCTTTTAAACGTTGTAATTGTACCCACATACACCCCTTCCTCTGGAAGTACATTCCACACTCAAACCACCCTCTGTGTGACAATTTGCCCCCATGCCTTTTTTTAAAATCTCTCTCTTTTAACTTTAAAAATGTGGTCTCTCCTCTTGAGAATCCCACACCCTGAGGAATAGGCACCTACCATTAAATTGGTCTATATATCTAATTTTTCTCATAAAAAGGACTCAGCCTATCCAGCCATATTTCAATCTCGAGCCTTCCATACCCAGCACCATCCTGGTTAATCTCGTCTGAACCCGTGCAGCTTAATAATATCCTCCCTATAACTGGGCGGCCACAACTTGGATGGAGTATTGCAGAAGAGGCCTCACCAATGTCCATAAAATCTCAAAATGACGTCCCAAATCTTCCAATCAATAGACTAAGCAATAGTCAAAAATACCAAGCACTGTCTTATCCATCCTGTGATACAAACTTCAAGAATTATGTACCTGAACCAGGAGGTCCCTCTGCATTAAAACACGAACTGAGGCCCGAACATTAATTGTATAAGTTCTACCCTTGTTTGTTGTACTAAATGTATTCGTTGCATTTATTCAGATTGAATACCATCTACGGTTTTTCAGCCCATTCACCCATATTATCAAGGTCCATTTGTAATTTAGGTAAACCTCCGTCACTGTCAACTATGCCACCCTCCAGCCTTCCAGCACCTCACACTTGGTTGTCAATGGTACAAATACCTTTGCTAGAGGCTCCACCCTTTCTTCCCTAGCATCCCACAATGTCCTGTGATACATTTAATGAGGTCCTAGGGCTTTCCATACCTTTGTGTTTTAAAACCTCCAGCACCACCTCTTCCGTAACATGCACTCTTTTCAAGTCATAGAGATGGATACCATGGAAACAGAGCCTTCTGTCCAACGTATCTTTGCTGACCAGGAGATCTAGCACATCCCTCCCATTTATCAGCATTTGGCCCATGTACCTCAAAACCCATGTTATTCATATTCCCATCCAGATACCTTATAAATGTTGTCATAATATCAGTCGCTGTTACTTTCTCAGCTCATTCCATACACACATCACCATGTGCATGAAAAAGCTGTCCCTTTTAAACCTTTCCCCTCTAACATTAAACCTATGCCCTCTAGTTTTGAACTCCCCAATCCCTGGGAAAAGACCTTGACTGTTTACCCAATCCATGTTCGTCATGTTTATATAAACCTCTGTCAGGTCACCCCTCAGTCTCCGATGCTCCACTGAAAATAACCCCAGCTTATTCAGCAACAACCCTGGCAACATTTTGTAAATCTTTTATGAGCTCTTTCTAGTTTCACAACATCATTCCTATAGCAGGGAGACTGGAACTGCAGAGAAATCCAATTGTGGTCTAACCTTGTTCCTTGAGTTCCCCAGTCTTTCTCCACAGTAAGTTCTGGAGTGAAAAATGTGTTTAGGGTCTTAGGAAATATCCTGCAGTTCCGCACATGAATTGCCTCATTGATATTTAAGGGCCCCAATTTTGGCCTGAGGTAGTCGTTCACTTTTAATATTTTATACAATCACATTTGGATTCTCCTTATCCTTCTCTGCCGAGGCATTTTCATGTATCTTTTCTGCAATACTGATTTCTACCCAAAGTGTATTCCTACAGTCCCTATGATTCTCAAGGATCCCCTTGATCCAGCTGGCTATACCTGACATTTGCCCCCTTATCCCTGACCAGACCCTCAATAGACAGCCAGCATTTCCAAATGCTGTCAGCATTGACCTACACAAAAAACAGGAACATGTTGGTTCTGAACGCTCAAATTATCTCATTTTTAAAATATTCTCACTTGCCAGAGTTCCCTTTCCCTGCAAATACACTCCCCTGTCACCTTTTGAAAGTTCCTGGCTAATACTATCAAGATTGGGCTGGCCCAGTTTTATAAACTGAACTTGTGGATCAGGCCTGTCCTTTTCCAGAGCTATTTACAAACTGGTAGAACTGTGGTCACTTTAGCAAAATGCCTTTCCACTGACACCTCAGTCCCTTTCCTGATCTTGTTTCCCAAGGAGTGGTCAGGATTTGCCCCTTTCTCTTTTTAGGCCGTTTATATATTGACTGGGAGCTCTTGGAACGCAATTAACAAATTCATCACTTGCAAACGCTGAACACTGGCAGTCCCAATCTAAGTTTGGAAAGTTTAAAAAAATCCCTAAAATTACAGACCTATTATTCTGATTGATATTTGAGATCTCCCGACATACTTGGTCCTCAATCTGCCACTGGTTATTCGGGTTTAGTAGGACAATTGTATCAAAGTGATGACACGTTCTTATTTCTGAGTTCCACATAGTTTCATTGGGCGATTTTTCAGGAATATCCTCTCTAAGTACTGCTGTGATGATTCATGCAATCAAAACCCACCACCACGCGTCGTCTCTTGCCTCCCCTTCCTGTAGCATCTCTACCTTGAAACAATGAACTGACAGTCCTGCCCCTCCCTCAGCTGTGTTGCTGTAATAACTATAATCTCCCAGTCCCATGTTCCAATCCATGCCCTGACTTCATCTTCCTTAGCTGTCTGGCCCCTTGCAATGAAATAAATGCAGTTAATCATCGGGTTCCCCCCATTCCCTGCTATGTGCTTGCCTGCCTTGTCTTTTGAAATCACTCTCTTTAATTTGTGTACCATCCTCAATCTTCATTCTGACCTTACAATTGTTTAAGGTCCAATAACCTGCCAGACTAGTTTATATCCTCTCAAGCAGCTCTAGTGATTTACCCCATCAGGATATGGGTCTCCCTCCTGCTCCCAGTTCAGGTGTCTTCCCCACCCTGTCTACCTGTGCTGACCCCTTCAGAGATCAATGGACTTATCCACCAAGTTCCCTGTGTTCCTCAGTACACCGCAAGGACTGACCATTCATTGTGTCTGTCCGTTGCTTATCATACTTCCCACAAGTTATTACCTCACATTGATCAGAAATAAGCTCTGTTTAGATTATCATCTGATTGACATCGGACTGCAGCCTGAGACCATCCCCTCACTGTGGACAACACCCTCACCTTTCATGGCATCTGCAAACCGACTAATGACACCTTCCGCTTTCACATCCAAGTCATTAATGTACATCATAAACAACAGAGGTTCCTGCACAGATCCCTGTGGTACACCCGCTGGTGAAAGAATTTCAAACACAAAGACGTCTATCCGCTAATTTTACATCCAATTTGCCAACCTGCCTTGGATCCCAATTTCTCTTTACCTTTGGATCAGCCTTCCATGACGGACCTTATCAAAGGCCTTATTCAAATCCATGTAAACAACATCATCTGCACTGCCCTCATCAATATTCTTAGACACCACTTCAAAATCTGAATTCCTCTGACAGTATCTTCCTCTACTCAATCCGTGATGACTAAGCTGAATTGATCACTGCCTTTTCAAGTGTTGATTCATCCTCAGAATTGTTTCCAATAATGTCCCTCCCCCTGCTGTCAGACTCCCTGTTCTGTAATTACCTGGCCTACCCCTGTTGCCCTTCCTGAATAAAGGTGAAAATGTGTTGCTGGAAAAGCGCAGCAGGTCAGGCAGCATCAAAGGAGCAGGAGAATCGACGTTTCGGGCATCAGCTCTTCTTCCAGCATCTGCAGTCCTCACTTTCTCCTACTTCCTGAATAAAGGAACCACATTAGCGATCCTCCAGTCATTCAGCACTTCACCTGTGGCCAGCAAAGTATGAAATATATCCACTAGGGCCCCAGCAATCTCCTCCCTTACCTCCCATAGCAGCCTTGGATACATTTCATTGGGCACTGGGAATTATCTTCAACTTTACGCCAAATAAAACATTTAATATCTCCTCGTTATTGATCATACCACGTTATAGAACCTCACCATTCGAAATGAAGTCCGCGGCTACAATGTCTTTCTCCTGTGTGAATACAGATGGGAAGTATTCATTGAAGACCTCAACTACTACCTCTGGCTCCATGCACAGATTGTCCCTTTGGTTTCTAATAGGCCCCACTCTTTAGCTGGGAATCCTCTTCCTCTAACTACACTCATAAAATACCGTGTGACCTTTCCTTAACAGTGTTTTAATGAGGATATTTCATGGCCATTCTTTGCTACTCATTTTTAAGGACGCCCTTGCACACTTGATACTTCTGAAGAGCTTCGCCTGTTTCCATCGTTCCGTACCTCCTTTATCCAGCTCACAGTATCGCTTGACCAGTATTTGCTGTTCAGAGACCACACTGGCCCTGAATTCTCACTGTATCACTTTAACATACTTCCTCTTTCCGAATGTGAACGTAACTGCAAATAGTTCCTCCGTGTCTGTGTTTGCCAGACCCTGTCTCCTGATAGTGAGAATGCCCAGTGACAGTGAGATTAGAACGATTACGGGGCTTCCACAAATGTGGCCTCTTCACTTCGGCACTATTCTTTTTCCAAAATGACTTTGAAACCTAGTGTTATGACCAGCATCGCGAAAACATTACAAATATCCTTATGTTTGCCATCTTGTCCAGCACCTACAGCCCACTCTGTCAGTAACATCCGGCCCTTACTGACCTCCCCATCTGTGTACCTTCCTCCAGCCTCTCCAGCACATGGTGTCGCTGTAACCTTCTCCAGTTCCCACAGCACTCCTCCATCCTGTCCTATAGCACCCCATTACCTCTAACCTTCCACCATCCATTTCACCTCCCTGTCTGTACAGAGTCCTTCAGTTCTGTAGCGTTTCCTGCCAACCCTCCCTTTGTGTAACGTTATGAAGCCACTTGAACCGTCCCAATATCTGTAACCTTGCCCTCTCTTTCCATACCTCTCTGTCTCTGTAACAAACTCCCTTCTCTACAATGTTCCTTACCTTTGACCACCTCCAGTCAGTACTAGCCTTTCTAGCTCTCGAACATCCTGCAGCCACTAAAACCATTCCTGTGTCTGAAACCTCCTCTCAATTGTTGTAACAACTTTCATTCACACAACTGCCTCTGTCTATAACCTCAGCCAGTCCATAGAATCGTTGGTAACTCTGGAATCTCACCCAGTGTGTACATCTCTGAGTAGTACTAACTTCATTCAGTCTCCCCAACCGTCCCTACCTCTTATTGCCTGGATATTCCACAGCCCTCCCTATTAGATTAGATTAGATTACGTACGGTGTGGAAACAGGCCCTTCGGCCCAACAGGTCCACACCGCCCCGCCGAAGCTACGTCTACGTCTACGTCTACGTCTACGCCTACGTCTACGTCTACGTCTACGTCTACCCCTTACCTCACACTACGGGCAATTTAGCATGGCCAATTCACCTGACCTGCACATCTTCAGACTGTGGGAGGAAACCGGAGCACCCGGAGGAAACCCACGCGGACACGGGGAGAATGTGCAAACTCCACACAGTCAGTTGCCTGAGGTGGGAATTGAACCCGGGTCTCAGGCGCTGCGAGGCAGCAGTGCTAACCACTGTGCCACCGTGCCGCCCATAAATTGTGTTAACCTCCTCCAGTCCCTCTCATGGACACCATCTATGAAACATTGTCCTATTCCTGACTATATGTTCCTCCTTTTCTAATAAACCCTTGTGAACTTTGGAACCTGGTCTCATGTCTGCAGTGATCTGTATAATCAGACACAGGATGGCTCAGTGGTTAACACTGCAGCCTCACTGCGCCTGGGACCTGGCTTCGATTCCAGCATTGGGCGACTGTCTGTGTGGACTTTGCATGTTCTCCCTCCGACTGTGTGGGTTTTCCCGGGCGCTCTGGTTTCATCCCACAATCCAAACGTCGCACGATCGGTGGATTGGCGATCAGAAAGTGTGGTTTAGATGAGTTAACCATTAGAAATGCGGGGTTTAATGGATAGGTAGCGGGGTGGGTCTGGGTCAGATGCTCTTCAGACGTTTGGAATGGACTGGTTGGGCCGAATGGCCTGGTTCCAGGCTGTGGAGTTTCTATTCAGATTTTTGTCCAGTCCTGCCAACCATCTCTGTCTCTTGAACATTGCCTCATCCCCAGTATTCTTCTTAACACTGTAATCTCCTCCAGTCTCTAAGACACTCCTTTCCGATGTAAGCTTCTCCAGTCCTTACAAAGGTCGATATATCTGTCACCTCTTCCTGTTCTTAGAACCCTACCTATAACTATTGCCATTTGTTACACCACTCCCAATCACTGTACCCTCCTGAATCTCCCATGAACATTCAGATCTCTGAAACTCATTTGGACTGTCTCAACTTCCCTTTGACAGTTATGTGCTGAGACTTGCTCTATATCAGTGAAGTAATTAAGTCTTGGTCTCTCTCCTTATTGTAACCTCCCTCCACCTTTACAACACTGAGGGTCTGTAGAAGCTCTTTCCAACTGGACAGTCATCTCTCTGTCTGTAATCTCCTCCACTCCCCATAATACATTCTCTCTGAGCTCCTCTGTAGTCCATGAAACAGTCCCTAACACTGTCTTTATCAGTGTAACCTTCACCAAAACACAACCTTCCCTATCTGTGTAAATCCGTACACCATTCCCTATCCCTCTAAGCTCCGTCTGACAATATAACCCTCCATGTCTGTGCATTTACCTTCAGTCCCTTCTCACCTCCCTATCTGCGTAACCTTCTCCATGCATTTTTGCTTCACTCTGTTCAACGGTTCCTGTCAGTGTAATCTCTTCCTGACCTGAAATCTCTCCCTCTCTTTCACTTTCTCAGGCCACACAACCCTCACTATCTGTGACCTACTCCTATATGAAAAACCTCCCTCTGTGAATTGCTCCAAATCTTCCACTCTGCATAAGCACCTGCAGCTCTTACAGCCCTCCCTATATACCAAATCTCTTCCATTCCCTAAACACCAACAGTCTGGGGAGACCCGACCACCGTCCCTATCAGTGTAATCCTCTCCAGTCTCTGCAGTAATCCTGATCTGTCGAACTCACTCCATGCCTGTGACTCGCCCAATCAAGTTTCTACAAAACTCACTGTCTATTTAACACTTTCCTGTCACTATCATCCCCCGTCAATATTCGCTCCTCCACTGTCTCCACCATCTACCCATCTCCATAACCTTGTCCAGCTCTTATACCCCCATCTGTGTAAACGTCACCCTCCTCTACAACCTCCTCCTGTTAGTGCTGTGCTCCCTTATCTGTGAAACAGTCTCTAACCAAATTTCCTGCACCAATCTCTGAAAAATATTCCAGATTCCACATCCTCCATGTCTAAACAACCTGCAGAACCTAAGCCTTCCTCTATCGATAACCATCTTCAGTCACGATACCCTGCATATCTCTGTTTGCTCGTCCAGTGGATACAAATATCTTTATCTCTGTAATCTGCTCAGCTCCATAAAACACTCCCTGTCTGTGATCCAGCCCTGTCCTACAAACATCCTTATCCCTGTAAACGTCTCCATCCCTCCCAAATTTCCAAACTTCATGAACCCCTGTCATCCCCGTAGCCCTCCACATTTCTGTAAAATCCTGTGGCTCTATGGTCCTCCTTCCCTGTGAAATCACCTCCAATCCCCATATCCCTCCCAATCTAGGTCCTCTGCTCCAGATCAGACCATTGATATCTCTGTAACCACCTCCACTCCTGACAACTCTTCCCATTTGTGTAACCTCGTTCAGACCCCATACTCTCCAGCTTCCTGCATCCTCTTCCTGCCATTGCAACCAAAACCACATGTTTATGTAATATCTAAAGGTGCTTACACCCTCCCAACTCAGTAACCACTTGCAGCCCTAACAAAACACCTAAACTGTGTAACCTCTTAATTCCATACAATCCTCCCTCCCTGCATCCTCAAATGCCTTCATCACCATGAAACCTCACAATTACTGAAGCCTCCTTTTGAAACTGCAAACCTCCTAATGTCTGCAAAATCCTCCTGTTCTGATATTCGTCCCTATCTCTGGGGAGCATGGCAGAGGAGGGAAGATTTCTGGAGTCCTGGCCATGTTAAGGAGGTAGAATCCTGGGAATTACAGATTTGGTCTAGTGATTGTGATGTGCAGATTATTGGAGACGACTCTAAAGACAGGATTTATGACTACTTGGAAAACCATAGTTAAATTAGAGACAGTCAGCATGGATTTGTGAGGGGCAGGTCATGCCTCAAAATGAATCCTTTCAGGATATGGCATAATATCTTGATGGCTCATTCAGAAAATGAGGAGGCATGGGAAACAGGGAAATCTATCTGTCTGGATACAGGCTTGGATGGCCCAGAGAAGACAGAGTATGGCAGCAGATGGACAGTATTGATCCTGAAGCTCAGTGACCAGTGGTGTTCTGTAACAATCGGCTCTGGGACCCTGCTCTTTGTGATTTTTATACATGACGTGCATGTGGATGTTTGAGAGTGGGTTGGTAAGTTTGTCAATGAAGGTTGGTGAAGTGGTGGGTAATGTAGAGGGCTGTTGTAGGTTGCAATGGAATATTGACAGAAGTAAGAGCTGGGCTGGAAGTGGCACATGGCGTTCAATCTGGAAAAGTGTGAAGTGATTCATTCTGGAAGGTTGCATTTGAATGCAGAATACAAGGTGAAAGGCAGAATACTTGGGTAGTGTGGAAGAACAGAGAGATCATGGGGTCCATGTGCATAGATCCTTCAAAGTTGCCACGCACATTGATAGAGTTGTTAAAAAGGCATATGTTGTGTTGGCTTTCCTGAGCAAGTGGATTGATTTTAAGAGCCATGAGGTTTTACTGCATCTTTACAGCAGCCTGGTGAGACCAAACTTGGAATATTGTGTTTAGTTCTGGTCCCCTCTTTACAGGAAGGATGTGGAAGTTTTAGAGAGCGTACACAGGAGATTTACCAGGATGCTGCCTGGAATTGAGGGCATTTCTTATGAAGAAAGGTTGAGGGAAGGTTTGTGAGGCATTGCTCTTTGGAGTGAAGAAGGGTGCGAGGGCAACTTAGTAGAGGTGAACAAGATGATGAGAGGCACAGAAAGTGAATAGTGAGAGACTTGTTCTCCTGTTGCATAAATGGCTGTTACAAGAGGGTACAATTTTAAGGTCAATGGAGGATGGATAAAAGGATAGAGAATGGCAGGATAGAGAAAGGATAGAATGGTATGTCGTTGGAATGCATTGACAACGGTGGTAGTAAAATTAGATACTTTTGGCACATTTAATAGACTCTTGGGTAGGCACATGAATGATAGTAAAATGACTGGTATGTCGATTAGTTTCATCTCACAGTTGGAAAAAAGGTTGGCATGACCTCATGGCCGAAGGGTCCTGTGCTGTACTGTTCTGTGTTCTACGTTCCGTATGGTAAAGTGGGTAATAAGCTCAGATCAATGTAAATGAATATGGAATTCAGGAGGAGCTAGTCACCTGGATACAAAATTGGGCTTGATGGTAGGAGACAGAGGGTGATGGGAGACATGTTATTTTTCTGACTGGACGCACGTGAACAGTGGTGTAGTGAGTCCACTGTTGTTGGTCATTTGGATAAATGCTTTGGATGGGAGTATTGGTTTCCTAGTAAGTAAGCTTCTTGGGTGACACTGAAATTGGTGGCAAAGTGGTCAGTGGAGAAGGTTGTCTATGATACAACAGGATGAACCGTACTGCTGGGATAGTGGGCTGAAGAATAGCAGATGGAGTTTAATTAGATAAATGTGAGGTGTTCCATTTTGGTGAAACAAACCAGGGTGGGACTTGTACAGTTAAGGTTCGGGCCCTGGGTAATGTTGTCAATCAGTGACGTAGGGACGCAGGTACACAGCTCTTTGAAAGTTGCATCACAAGCAAACCGGCTGGTGTTTGGGATGCTTACCTTCACTGGGCAGAGCATTGAGAGTAAGAGTTGGGATGTCATGTTGTATCTGTACAAAGACATTGGTGAGGCCACCATAAAAGTATTGCTGATCAGTAGGAAGAACTCATATGGTTAACTTACCTGCTTTAGGCAAGGACATCAAATATTCTAACTTGGTCTGGCCAACATTTGACTCCAGACCCACAGCAATATGGCTGACTCTGAGCTACCCTCTGGGTAATTAGCAGTGGGGTCAAAGAATGTTAGTCCAGGCAGTGACAACCACATCTCATGAATAAATAAATAAAAATACATATGTCCCTCCCTACCTCTACACACCCCTCCAGCTGCAGCAATCCGTACTGGCTTTGTAACACTGTTCAGGCCCTGACCACTCTCTGTAACACTCTCCCCACCTCCAGCACCTTCACCTCTCCCTGTTCCTGACGTGTCATTAAACCCTGACAATGTTTCCCTTCCCACTGCCCTCCCCCACTCCTGCTAGCAAAGCCTTTGCAATCCCTTTAACTCTTACTCCTAAAACCCTCTCTCACTTCCGGATTTTAAATATTTTTTGGTGATCTTCTCAACCTCATACTCGATTTTGTCCTGAGTGAGGGACAGGTGTGGGGTTCTCGTTGAGGTTTTGTCTGTTTCAATGGAATGTCCTTTTCTTGAGTGTTTTACACTGTTCCATCAAATGTTTTCCACTGTTCATTTACACACACGTTTCAGTCTTTTTAGCCTATTTACCTTGGTCAGTTCTCCTCTTAAACTCATGTAATTGTCTATTTTTGTTTATAATTGTAGCTTGTCCTTTCTGTGATTCACTTTAACATTTTATATTGCTTTAAACTGCACTTTATCACAATTTCCCGGAGGATCTCTCCAGGTGACATTTCTCATTCACTATGTTTCATCACACAACGGTCGATCTGACATTGTGCAACTGGCTAGGGCTGTAACTATGTTATTCAAAGAAACAC
Source organism: Chiloscyllium punctatum (assembly GCF_047496795.1). Classification (NCBI taxonomy): domain Eukaryota; kingdom Metazoa; phylum Chordata; class Chondrichthyes; order Orectolobiformes; family Hemiscylliidae; genus Chiloscyllium; species Chiloscyllium punctatum. Next base: position 42,283,442 of record NC_092767.1, read on the forward strand.
TGAAAACAATTGTCCGAACTCCCCTTCAATATCACTGTTGTCAGCGTGATTGTCCCAGATTATATGAATTTTGAAGTTTCACTAAATTGTCATTATGCCTTAATTAAAAATTCCAATGAGTTCCTGGTTAATGCAGTGATGAGCAATGAAATGCTGTTCGGTGGCTAAAACTGTTCTGCTGCTTGTGACCTTGGCAAGTAATAGCCTGAATTTACATTCAGACTGACTCTACTTCATGATCTGAGGCCAAATGCTTTCTCTGTAATGTCTTTGATATCCATTATTGATAGCGATGTCCATTTTTGCCTGAATTCCCACAAGGTTGCAATTGATTGAATATTTATGCCCACCTTTTGTTCACCCTGTAACCACGTCACCCTGATGTCTAACTCTCTTTTATCTCTGTCACAAATCCATCTACCTTATTGCAGAGACTTTGTCCATTCCAAAAAAAACCTACATTTCCTACAATTTCCTGTCACAAACCGATTCCCTGATGTAGAGTTTTAGTTAAACTCTGTCCCATTCCTGTTCCTTTCTGCTTGTCTTCAGCCACATCCCCATGTTGTTCCGATGCTTCACCTTTTCTTTTTGGATTTGGAAAGCTCCTTTCACCTGAACCCTTTCCCTGCATCCTCTCTGTCAGTTTAAAGCCCTGTCCATAAGTCGACTAACATGATTGGCCAGGACACCGGTTCCAGCGAGTTCCAGTGGGACCATCCTAATGGATCATATTTTAAATCAGATATGGGGTGTGGGTTTCTCTGGCTGACCAGCCTTTCTTGCCCAGCCCTAGCTGCCCTTGAGCTGAGAAACTTGCTCGGCCATTTCAGAGGGTAATCGAAAGGCAATCACTTTCCTGTGAGTATGTCGTGCAGATCACGTGAGGATGGGCAGATGTCCCCAAGTGTCTTTTTGATGAGCCAACGTTATTTTGGACGTCAGTAATAGTTTCAGACTTATTAATGGATTGTTAATTGCAATTTTTAAAAAAGTTATTTACTGCAAATTCCACCACTTGCGATGGTGGGATTAAAACCTGTCTCCATTGAACATTGGGTGATGTTTTGGATACATGCTCTAACAATAATACCACTAGGCCATTACTTTACCTGCTCAAAGGTTGCTCATTGCTGAGCACTGATACCAGTGCATCAGGAACCTAAACCTGTTCTTCCGACATAATTGTTTCATTATGAAATCTTCCAGCAATCTGCTGATATCACTCAGACTGTCTCCATGTGGTATCCCTCACTGTGAGGGTCTAATTGCTGCCTCTGTCAGCGTCTCTCGCTTTTGCAGCTACTTCAGATACTGAGCTAACAGAATCCTCCAATCCAGAGTGATGCAACAGGACAGGCCAGGAATGGAGACTGGGATTTTCCAGATCTCTCTGGGACTCGGTGCTATTCTCCCTGTGTAACCCTCACTGCATTAGTCTAATTTCCCATTCTGTCTATTTCTCTGCCTCCTGTCGGTACTCAGGAATTTCCTGACTCAATAGACTTCCCAACTACTGGGTGTCTCGTCCATCACCACATTGAATATCGTTGGTCAGCCAGAGAGACAAAGGGCAGGGAGACCTGGAGTCTTCAATCAATCCTGCAGTGAGGTATGATCACTCACAGTGAACAGAGAAGAGAGGAATGAGAGAGCTTCAAATATCGGCTCACAAACGATGACATAGATACAGTGCTGGAGGGGGAATATAGTACAGGCACACCCCAGGCTCAGTCACTGCCCCTACTGTCAGTTCTGTTGTTCTGAGACTCACTACTCCGCAACATTGTATCTGTGGCAAGACTTGCGGACCAGTGTCTTCAATAATTTTAAACTCCAATAACATTTCCTGTCCCTGTAACCTCCTCCTTTCCCAATAGTCCCTCCACATATTTGAAACGTACTGCATTCCAGAGTAAAATCTCTATATCTGTAATTTTCTTCAGTGTCTATAACATGCCAATAACTGGAGGTAGAGCCATGCTGCAGAGAAACGGTTCTTTGGTCCAAATAGTCCATGCTGTCCAGAGTCCCTGAATGAGTCGCATTTCCCTGCAATTGATCCATATCCCTTCAAACCTTCTCCTCTCCATGTACCTGCCCAAATGTCTCTCCCAAGTTCTTATTGTACTTTTCTCTACCACGTCCCCTGGAAGCTCATTCTGTAACTGCACCATCCTCTGTTTGGAAAAATTTTTCCTCCAAACCCTTTTAAGTTTTTTCTCTCGCATCATAATTATGTCCTCTCGAACACAGAACATAGAACATGGCAGTGTGGTACAGGCCCTTCGGCTCTCAATGTTGCGCCAACCTGTGGAACCCATCTGAAGTCCATCTAACCTTCCCTAATCCATTCTCAACCACATGCCTATCCAACGACCGTTTAAATGCCCTTAAGGTTGGTGAGTCTACTACTGTTGCAGGCAATGCATTCCATTCCGTGACTATTCTGAGTACCACTGGCATCTGTCCCATATCTATTAATTAATAATATTAATATCTACCTCAATTTAAAGCTATCTCCCCTCGTGCTAAGCATCGCCTTCCGAGGGAAAAGGCTCTCACTGTCCAACACATCTCACACCCTGATTATCTTGTATGTCTCAATCAATGGGCCTCACATGTCTTTTCTCGAACAAAAACAGATTCAAGTCCCTCAGCCTTCCTCATAACTGGAGGTTATGAACTCCTTCCCTCCGTACCAGGTAACATCCTAGTAAATCTCCTTGGAACCCTTTCCAAATCTTTCACATCTTTCATCTAATGTGGTGATCTGAACCAGAGGCAACTCTCCAGATGTGGCTGCACCAGAGTTTTGTACAACTGCAGAATTATCTCATCGTTCTGAAACTCCATCCCTGTACCAATAAAAGCTCACATGCTGAATGCCTTCTTAACAACCCTATCAACCTGGGTGGCAACTTTCAAGGATATATGTGCATGGACACAGTGATCTCTCTGCTCATCTGCACTGCCAAGATCTGCTTTACCCACATCCACCTGTTTGGTCACCTCAAAGAAGTCAATAAGGTTTGTGAGGCATGACCGACCCTTCACAAAACTGTGCTGACTATCCCTCATCAACTTATTTATCTCCAGATGGTTATAAATGCTAGCTTTTACACACCTTCTCCACACTTTACCCAGAATCAAAGTAAGGCTCACAGGTCTATAATTACCAGGGTTGTCTCTATTCCCTTTCTTGGACAAGGTGACAACATTGGTTGTCCTCCAGACTTCTGGCACTATTCCCGTAGACAATGATGACACAAAGATCAAAGCCAAAGTCTCAGCAATCTCCTTCCTGGCTTCCCAGAGAATCCAAGGATAAATCCCATCTGGCCCAGTGGACTTACCGATTGTTACACTTTCCAGAATTGCTAACTCAATCTCTTTCTGCAGTTCAATCCCACCTAGTTATGGACCCCACTACCCTGGGGTAACGACCTTGTCTAATCAACTTACCTGTGCCCTTCATGGTTTTCTAAACCTTGATAAGGTCACCCCTCAGCCACCTACACCCAATGGAAATGCGAAAGACAATGATATAAATATTTCTGCTCGTGTCCCTGCCACTACTTTGTCACAATTTTCTGGGATACTTTTGTTCAGGATCTAGGGATTTCTCTCCCTTTGTGTTCTAAGACCTCCAGCGCCACCTCTTCTGTAATGGGGACTCTTTACAAGCCAACACTGTTTCTTCCCTTTGTTTCCCAGTCTTTGTCCACAGTACGTTCTGACATGAAATGCTCATTTAGGCCCTCGCCCATTTCCTGTGTGTCTACACTTGGATGGCCTCACTGATCTTTGAGGAGCCCTAGTGTCTGTACAGTTGTTTTTGTTTAGTTGTATGCTGTAGAAAATTATTTGCATTCTCCTTAGCCTTATCTGCCAAATCTATCTCATCCCCCTATGTTGCTTTCCAGCATATCCAGCCTCTCCGATTCTGTCAAACGTTCCAGTATCAGTAACATCTTCTTCAATATTTGCTCCATTTACAGTTTCAGGAAATGCTTCTTCAATCCGCATGATCAGAATTCTATGCAGTACTCCAAAGCTGTGCTGACTATCCGTAATCAATCCTTGCCGTTGCAAATGCATGTAACTCCTGTCCTGCAGAATCGTATCCAACAATGTACGCGCCACTGACATCAAGCTAATTGGTGTTGATCTCCCTGGCTTTCCCTCGCAGCCTTTCCTAAACACTGGCACAACATTAGGCCCTCCAGGCTCCCTGGTCATCACCCGTGGCTGTCAGTGATAGAAAAATCTCTTTATGGGACACACAATTTCTTCCTGAGCTTCGCACAATATCCTGGGATGTGCTTGATTAGTTCCCATGGAATTGTCTCCCTTATGTGCATTTAAAAACCTCCAGTACCTCCTGTTGTGTGGGGTCTTGTGAAGACCTCACTATTTATTTCCCTGACATCCCCTGTCCTTCTCCACAGTAAGTTCAAACATGATATTTTTGGTTAGGATCTCACCCATCTCCTGTGGTTCCACACTTGGATGGCTCCATTCATCTTCAAGGAGCCATACTCTGCCCCTAGTTAATCTTCTATTGTTAATATACTTGTAGAATCTCTTTGGACTTTCCTCAGCCTGATCTGCCAACGCTTTTTGTGGTCCCCTTTGTGCCCTCCTGATTTCGCTCTTAAGTGAGTTACTCCACCCACAATGTTCTTCGATGGATTCCACTTAATCCAGCTGGCTACATGTGACATGTGTCCCCTTTTTGTTGACCAGAACCTCAATACCCTCAGTTATCCAGAGTTTCCTACTTGTGTCAGCATTGTCATTCACACCAACAGGAATATGATGGCTCTGAACAATCATTTTAACTCCCTTTTAAAAGCTTCCCACCTTCCTGACGTACCTTTACCTGCACATAGCTTCCACAATCAATTGTTAAAAGCTCTTGTGTAATAACATCTGGATTGAGGAAAGGCCACTTTTGATCTTTAACTTGTGGACCAGGTTTGTCCTTTTCCATCGCTATTTTCCAACTAATACGATTGTGATCATTTTGTTAATTTGTTGCCCCACTAACCACTCAGTCCCTTTCACTACTTTGTTTCCCAAGGCTAGGTCAGGTTTTACCTCTTCCTGTAGTCCGACCATTTACATTTTGACTTGGACAGCTTTCTTGTACATGCCAAACAAATTCCTCACATCCAAGCTCTGAACACTCTCGCTGTCCGAGTCTCGGTTTGGAAAGTTAAAATCCCTGACCATTACAGACCGATCATTCTTACAGATATCTGAGTTTTCCCGTCATATTTGCTGCTCAAATTCTCGCTGACTGTTGGGGGCCTGTAGCACAGTCATATCAAATTGATGACCCATTCTCATTTCTCCGTTGCACCATTATATCTTCACTGAGCGATCCCCAGGAATATCCTGTCTCATTAATGCTGTAATGTTTTCACTGATCAGAAACTCCAATACCCCTCCTCTCTCACCACCTGTTCTGGCCTCAACCTTCAGATTGTAGCCTGAGACCATCCCCCTCACGGTGGACAACAGCCTCACCTTTCATGTCATCTGCAAACTTACAAATGATACCTTGTGCTTTCACATCGAGTTATTAATGTACATAATAGTGTTCAAAATAATTAGAGGAATAGATAGAGTCAATAGCCAGAGACTTCTCCCCAGGGCAGGATTGACTGGTACGAGAAGTCATAATTTGTAGATATTAGGAGGAAGGTATAATGGAGACATCAGAGGTAGGTTCTTTACGCAGAGAGTTGTGAATGCATGGAATGTGTTGCCAGCTGAGGTGGTGGAAGGAGAGTCATTGGGGACACTTTCGCGACTGCTGGACAAGCACATGGATAGGAAAGAGTTGGGGGTGCATAGGTTAAGTTAGGATTAAGTCTCGGCACAACTTCGTGGGCCTAAGGGCCTGTTCTGTGCTGTACTTTTCGATATTCTATGTTCTATAATAACCAGCAATGGTTGCTGCCCAGATCCCTGTGGTACACCCGCTGGTGAAAGAATTTCAAACACAAAACTTACCCTCCACTGTTGTGCATCCAGGTTGCCAAATTGCCTTGGATCCCATTGGTCTGTTGGACCAGCATTCCATGAAGGACCTTGTCAAATGCCTTAATGAAGTCCATGTAACCCCCATCTTCTGCACTGCCCTCATCAAAATCCTTAATCATAATTTCAGGCAAAAATCTCAGCTGAATTTGGGAGAGGATCTTACTCTACCAAATCCGTGATGAGTAACCATAATCGATCTCTACCTTTCCAAATGTTGATTCATTCTGTCCCTCAGAATTGTGTCCAATAATTTCCCTCTCCCTGCTGTCAGATTATCTGCTCTGTAATTACCTGGCCTATCCCTGCTTCCCTTTTTGAATAAAGGAACCACGTTAGTTATCCTCCAGTCATTCTGCACTTCACCCGTAGCCAGCAAATAATTAAATATATCCACGAGGGTTCCAGCAATCTCCTCCTTTACCATAACAAGGGGGGCGGGTTTGACTTGAACCAGAGGGACATCAGTATCCCTGGTGGAGATTTAATTGTCTTATCCCGGAGGGTTTAAACTAGTTTGGCAGGGTTTTGGACTCTGAGTAAGAGAAGGCCCATTGACCAGTCAAGTGAAAAATGCATCAACCTTCGAGAGCAAGTTTTCTATCCAGGATATCGAGGGGCACAGTCAAGGGAGGGAAAAGACTTTTGATTTAACGTGCATTTATTTCAATGCACAAGGCCTGACTGGGAAGGCAGATGCGCTCAGAGCATGGATTGGCTCTGGGGACTGGGATATTATAGACATAAAAGAAACATGGCTGAGAGAAGGGCAGGACTGGCCGCTCAGTGTTCCAGGATACAGAAGCTACAGGCGGGACAGAAGGACAAGTAAGTGAGGAGCGGACTTGTCCTTTTGATAAGGGAGGACATAACAACAGTGCTTAGAGAGAATACTCTTTCGGGGTGATCAAATGAGGCCATATGTTAAGAAATTACAAACAATAAAAGGATGGTCAGTCTGCTGGGATATTGTTCTGGACCCCCAAATAGCCATCGGGTACTAGAGGAGCAGATGTGAAGAGAGACTGCAGGTACCGAAAGAAATAATAGGGCAGTATTGGTTGGAGATTTTAACTTCCCCTGTATTGACTGGACCACCCAGAGTGTAAAAGGCCCGTATGGGGTGTAATTTGTCAAATGTGTCCAAGAAAGATTCCAAGATCAATATGGAGATGGCTGCACTCTACTCAGGCGGCTTCAAACGAGATCTCCCCTCAGAAAACGGGGTCGGGCAAGTGACTGAAGTGGCAGTCGGAGAGTACTTTATGTCCAGTGACCACAGCTGTCTTAGTTTAACATAGCTATTGACAAAAATCAGGCAGGTCCATATATTAAGGTCTTAAACTGGAGTAGGGCCACTTTGGTGGTCATTTGGCAGGATCGAGCAGTGGTTGATTGGGTGAATTAAAAATCACACAACACCAGTTATAGTCCAACAGGTTTATTTCGAAGCACCAGATTTTGAAGTGCAGGTGATCATTCTTAAAGATGAAAAATGAAACTAAATGTGTTTGGTATTACATTCCATGACCCTGCTATCCTGTTCGTATAGATTCTGTGCCTTACGATTGTGCTCCACCTGATGAAGCAGTGCTCTGGCATCTAGAGCTTCCAAATAAACTTTTTGGACTGTAAGCTGGTTTTGTGAGATTTTTAAGGTTGTTCATCCCAGTCCAACACCGGCTCCACCACATCATGCTCCCATCAACTGGGTGAGTCGGTGTGAAGGAAAAGGAATGACTGGCAAATGGGAGGCTTTGAAAAGTGTGATCTCAAGAATCCAATATGTCTCTGATTGAGTGAAGGGAAAAGCTGACAGGTTTAGGGATCCTTGTCTGATGGGGGATATTGAAGCTCTGTTCAATAAAAAGAAGAAGGCACATATTGTCTTCAATGTGTCTGTATCTACGTAATCTCTTCCAGTCCTAAAAACACGATTACTCAGTGGAGACTTTACAATCCTCACAGGTCCCTTCAGCACTCCCCATCTGGAGAATCCACTGAAAGCCTATGATTCTCTCGATACAGTTCTGACAAGACTCACTATCTGTGTAACGTCATCCCATCGCTAACACACAACCTATCAATATGAGCTCCTCCTGTATCTCCATCCAGTTACTCATCTCCAGCTCTTACACCCCTCTCTGTGTAAATGTCACCCATACACCCCTTCCCACTTTGACCAAACTGGAGGAGGTTACTAATGCTCCCTTATCTGTGAAACTGTCTCCAACCAACGTTACTGCCCTTCTGGAATATCTGTCAGTGTCCACACACTTCATATCTAAATAATCTGCAGAAGGAATATACATCTTCAGTCACGACTACCCTCCATATCTCTGTTTGGTCCTCCAGTCTGTACAACCCACTTTATCTCTGTCATCTGCTCCATTCACCGAAAACTCTCCCTGTCTGTGTAAACCGCTCCATCCTACCAACTTCCTTCTCCCTGTAAACTGTCCATCCCTCCCAACATCCCCATCTCCACGATCTCCTGCAGGACCTACAGCTCTCCACATTTCTGTAACACCCTGTGGCTCTATGGTCTTCCCTCCCTGTGAAAGCAAATTCAGTCCCCACGGCCCTCCCAGTCTGGGTCGTCTGCACCAGATCAGACCATTACTGTCTCTGTTACCGCGGACAATACTAGTAAACCTCCCTAATGTGTCTATTCATTCAGATACCATCCTTTCTAGCCTCACAAAACCTCTTCCTGTCATTGTAACCCTCCCTATTTAGAACAAAGAACAGTACAGTATAGTACAGCATAGTACAGGCCCTTCAGCCCTCAATATTGTGTTCATCTTTTACCCGTCACTTAGATCAATCATACCTGCAAACCATTCAAGGAACATAGAAAATCACAGCACAGGAACAGGCTCTTCAGTCCTCTAAGCCTCCACCAATCCAGATCCTCTGTCGAAACCTGTCCTCTATTTTGTGAGGATCTGTACCCCATTGCTCCCTGCCCATTCATGCATCTGTCTGGATAAATCTTAAGTGACATTATCGTTCCCGCCTGTACCACCTCTGCTGGCCACGGGTCCCAGGTCCCCATCACCCTGTGCATAAAGATCTTTCCAGCCTATCTGCCCTAAACCTTCCCCCTCTCACTGTGAACTCGTGACCGCTAGTAATTGAGTTCCGCACTCTGGGGGAAAAAAGCTTCTTGTTATCCACCTTGTCTATACATCCCATGATGTTGCAGACCTCAATCAGGTCCCCAGTCAACCTTCATCTTTCTAATGAAAATAATCCAAAACTATTCAATCTCTCCTTATTGTTAACGCCCTCTATACCAGGCAACTTCCTGGTGAACATCCTCTGCACCCTCTCCAAAGCATGCACCTCCTTTTGGTAATGTGGCGACCAGAACTGTATGTAATAGTCTAAATGTGACCGAATCGAAGTCATATACAACTGTAACGTATCCGGCCAACTTTTGTACACGATACCCTTTCGAATAAAGGAAAGCATGCCATATGCCGCCGTGACCAATTTACTGTCCTGCGTTGCCACATTTAAGGAACAATGGGCCTGAATACCCAGATCTCTCTGTACATCAATTTCCCCAGGACTTTTACATTTACTGTATAGTTCACTTTCCAATTAGATCATCCGAAATGCATCACCTCGCATTTGTCCAGATTGAACTCCATCTGCCATTTCCCAGCCCGCCTCTCCAATCTATCTATATTCTGCTGTATTCTCTGACAGTCCCCTTCTCTATCTGCTACTCCACCAATCTTAGTGTCATCTGCAACCTGCTAATCAAGGAACCAATACCTTCCACCAAATCATTCATTTGTATCTCAAGTAACAGTGGTCCCAGCACGGATCCCCGTGGAACACCATTGGTCACAGGTCTCCATTTTGAGAAATTCATTTTGCTATCATTCATGTGTCTATCTAAATATTACTTAAATGTCCCTAATGTATCTGACTCTACCACCCACACTGGCAATACATTCCACTCACCCACCACACTCTGTGTAAAGAAGCTACCTCTGACATCTCCCCTCAACCTTCCTCCAATTACCTTACAATTGTACCTCCTAGTTATAGCCATTTTCGCACTGGGAAAAATCTCAGGCCACCCACCTTATGTCTGCCTCTCATAATCTCGTACCTCTATCAAGTCACTTCTCATCCTTTTTCATTCCAAAATTAAAAGCCCAGGATTCCTCAACCTTTCTTCGTTAGACCTCCCCTCCAGATCAGGCAACATCCTGATAAATCTCCTCTGCACCCTCTCCAAAACTTCCACATATTTCCTGTAATGAGGCAAACAGAACTGAACACAATATTCTAATTGTGGTCTAACCACAGGATGTATCGAGCTGCAACATAACCTCACAGCTCTTAAACTCAAGGCCCCAGCAAACGAAAGCCGACACATCATTGGCTTTCTTAACAACCCTAACAACTTGGTTCGCAACTGTGAAGGATCCCTGGATATTGACCCAAGATTTTTCTGTTACTCCTCACTGTCAAGAATCCTGCAGTAACCCTGTAAAATCTTTCTGCAGAATACTTCAAACATAAACCCTCCCTATTTTGGTATTTTCCTCCAGTCCCCACTGCACTCATAAACTGTGAAACCTCTTCCAGTCCCTACAATCCTCCTTAGCTCTGTAACCTCTGTCAGCATGTAGTTGTAGTCGTGTGGTTTAGGCGGTGGGTTAGAAATCCATTGGGGCTTGTCTACACACGTTCGAACCCTGCCCAACAGGGCGGTGGGGTTGAGTGGTGCCAGTGTCTGGAGGTGTTCTCTAACCTGCTCTGTGAGAAGTTGTCCCATGTCCTCAATGTACAGGAGATGAGGAGACTGGGCGCCTTCTCACAGCGCACTTCACAAAAAGTCTCCAGGATACCTGAAAATCAACCCAACGACTTGTTGCCAAACATTTCAACTCCCCCACCCACTCTGCCGAAAACATGCAGGTCCTGGGCCTCCTCCAACCGCCATTCCCTCACCACCCGACGCCTGGAGGAAGAACGCCTTTTCTTTTGCCTCGGGACCCTTCAACCCCATGGCATTAATGTGGACTTCACCAGTTTCCTCATTTCCCCTTCCCCACTTACCGCAGTTCCAACCTTCCAGCTCAGCACAACCCTCATGACCTGTCCCACCTGTCAATCTTCCTTCCCACCAATCTGCTCCACCCTCCTCTTTGACCTAGAACTCTTACCCCATCTCCAAACACCTATTGCACTCTCAGCTACCTTCTCACAAATCTCACCCCCTTCCCATTTATCTCTCCACCCCCATGTCTCCCAGCCTCATTCCTGATGCAGGGCTCCTGCCTGAAACGTCACTTTCCTGCTTCTCGAATGCTGCCTTACCTGCTGTGCTTTTCCAGCACTTACACTCTCAACTCTAATCGCCAGAAGCTGCAGACCTCAATGTCTCCTGTTTATCAGATGGGTCAATGCAGTGAGGAATGGCAGATGGAGATTAATTTAGATAAATCTGAGGTGCTTCATTTTGGAAAAGCAAATCCTCACAGGACTGATACACTTAATGGTAAGGTCCTAGGGAGTGTTGCTGAACAAAGAGACCTTGGAGTGCAGGTTCATAGTTCCTTGATAGTGGAGTCGCAGGTAGATAAGATAGTGAAGAAGGCGTTTGGTAATGCTTTCCTTTATTGGTCAGAGTATCGAGTATAATCCCACCTAGTCTAGTTCCCTGGATCTCAGTATTCTCCTCGGCAAAATTATCGTTTTCTAGAGTGAATACCGTCGAAAAGTATTAATTTAGTACTTCCCCTATCTCCTCTGACTCCACACACAACTTTCCTTGAATGGACCTTATCTTACTCTTGTCATTCTTTTATTCCTTAAATACCTATAGAAAGCCTGAGGGTTTACCCTGATCCTATCCGCCAACAGCTTCTCATGTCTCCTCCTGGCTCTTCTGAGCTCTCTCTTTCGGTCTTTTCTGGCGACCTTATAATGCTCACGCGCGCTGAGTTGTTACATCTCAGCCTAACATAAGCCTCCCTCTTCCTCTTGACCAGAGATTCCACGTCCTTCGCAAACCACGGTTCCCGCGCTCTACAGGGAGAGCCTGTTGACAGGTACATACTTATCTAGGATACTCAGGATGTTTCCCTTGAATAAGCTCCACATTCCTGATATGCCCATCCCTTGCAGGTTCCATCCCCATCCTACGCTTCCTAAATCTTGCCGAATCGCATCGTAACTGCCGTTTCCCCAGCTGTAAATTTCGTGGAAGTGTATAACTGTTTGATGACAGGAGACAAGGTGGCCAAGAAGGTTTGAGTGAGTGTGTGTGTGTGTGTGTGTGTGTTTCTGTGTATATGTGGTTAATGACACGAGACATTTTGGTGTGTGTGTGTGTGTTTGTGTATATCTGACCAATTGACCAACGGCAGGAGGCAGGGTGTTCATGGAGTGTTGCGTGTGCTTGTGTGCGTTTGTCAGTTTCTGTGTATATCTGTTTCATGGCAGGGGGCAGGGTGGTCGTGGAGAGTATATTTTCTGAGTTTCTGTGTCTATGTGCTTACTTGTAGGAGACAGGGTGGTGGTGGAGGGTTGTGTATGTATGTGTGTTTCTGTGTATATCTGTTTAAGGTCAGGAGGCAGGGTGTTCGTGGAAGGTTGTATATGTGTTTCTGTGTATATCTGTTTACTGGCTGAAGACAGGCTGGTGGTGGAGTTTTGTGTGTGTGTTTCTGTGTATATCTGTTTAATTGCAGGATACAGGGTGGTGGTGGAGTATAGTATGCATGTTTGTGTGAAAATATGCTTAATGGCAGGAAATAAGGTGGTGGTGGAGGGTTGTGTGTGTGTGTTTCTGCATACATCGGTTTAATAGCGGGTGACAGGGTCGTAGTGGAGGGTAGAGTTAATGTGTTTCTGTATATATCTGTTGAATTGCAGGAGACATGGTGATAGTGGAGGGTTGTGTGTGTGCGTATTTCTGTATATACCTATTGAATTGCAGGCGACAGGGTGGTAGTGGAGGGTTGTGTGTGTTTCTGTGTACATCTGATCGATGGTAGAAAACAACTTGGTGGTGCAATGTCGTGTGTGTGTGTTTCTGTGTATATCTGTTTAATTGCAGGAGACAGGATGGTAGTGGAAGGTTGTGTGTGTGTTTCTGTGTATAATTGATTTATGGAAGCAAACAGGGTGGTGGTGGAGGGTTCTCTATGTGTGTGTTTCTGTTTTTATCTGTTTAATTGCAGGAGACAGGCTGGTTTTTTGAGGCTGGTATGTGTTTGTTTCTGAGTACATCTGTTTCATGGCAGGAGACATGATGGCGGTTGATGGTTGTGCGTGTTTACCTGCACATATCTGCTTAATGGCAGAAAACAATGTGCCTTCGTGCCGCTGTGTGTGTATTTCTATGTATATCTGTTTAATGGCAGGAGACAGGGTGGTGGTGGAAGGTGGTGTGTGTGTGTGTTTCTGCGTCTATCTGTTTAATGACAGGAGAGAGTGTGGTGGAGGATTGCTTGGATGTTTCTGTAAATATCTGTTTAATTGCAGGAGACAGGGTGGTTTTGGAGGTTGGTGAGTGTGTGTTTCTGTATATAACTGTGTAATGAATGTAGACAGGATGGTTGTGGAGTTTGTGTTTCTGCTTAATGACAGGAAACAAATTGGTGGTCAATGGTTGTGTGTGCGTGTGTGTTTCTGTGTATGAATGTTTCATGGCAGGAGACAGGGTGGTGCTGAAGATATGCATTTTTGTTTCTGTATATATCTGTTTAATTGCTGGAGACAGGGTGGTGGAGGAGGGTGGTGTGTCTGTGTGTTTGTGTGAATATATGTTCAAATGCAGGAGACAAGGTGGTGTTGGAGGAATTAGGTGCATGTGTTTAGGTGTATACCTGTTTAATGACAGGAAACCGGGTGCTGGAGGGTTGTCTATATGTTTCTGTAAATATCTGTTTAATTGCTTAATGATAGGAAACAAATTACTGTTGAATGTGTGTGTGTATGTGTGTGTGTGTTTCTGTGTATATCTGCTTAATATCGGGTGACAACGTGGTGGTGTAGGGTTGTGTTCTGTATTTCAGTATATATATATATCTGATTAATGGCAGAAAACAGAGTTTTGGTGGAGTGTTGTGTGTGTGTTTCCGTGTATATCTATTTAATTGAAGGAGACAGCGTGATGATGGAGGGTTGTGTTTGTGTGTTTCTGTGTATATCTGTTTAATGGCAGGAGACAGGCTGGTGGTCGAGGGTTTTGTGTTGGCATTTCTATGTATGTCTGCTCATTGGCACGAAAACAGGTGGTGGTGGAGGGTTGGGTGTGTGTGTTTCTGTGTATATCTGTTTAATGCCAGGAGACAGAGTGTTGGTGGAGAGTTGTCTGTGTGTGTTTTCTTTTTTCTGTACATGTCTGTTTAATGGTAGTTGATAGGGTTGTGGTGCAGGGTTGTGTGCGTTTTTCTGTCTATGTCTGCTTAATGACAGGAGACAGCCTGGTGTTCGTGGAGGGTTGTGTGTGTTTCTGTGTATAGCTGATTAACACAGGAAACAGAGTGGTGGTGGAGAGTTCTGTATGTGTCTGTGCTTCAGGATATATCCGTTTAATGGCAGTAGACAGGGTAGAGGTCGAGGGTTTGTGTGCATGTATTTCTGTTCTGAACGGCAGGAGAACAGGGTGGTGTTGGAGGGTTGTGTGTGTGTTTCTGTATATAACTGATTAATGACTTGAGACAGGGTGGTGCTGAAGATATGCGTGCATGTTTCTGTCTATATCTGTTTATTTGCAGGGGACAGGGTGGTGGAGGAGGATGGTGTGTGCGTTTCTGTGTATATATGTTTAATTGCAGGAGACAGGGTGGTGGTGGAGGGATTTGTATATGTGTTGTTGTGTGTATCTGTTTATGGGAAGGAGACAGGGTGGTCGTGGAGGTTTGTGTGTGTTTGTATCTGGTAGATCTGTTTAAGGGCTGGAGACAGGGTAGTGGTGGAGGGTTGTGTATGTGTGTGCATTTCTGTATATCTCTGCTCAATGGCAGGAGAACAAGGTGGTGTTGGAGGATTGTATATGTGTTTCTGTGTATATCTGGATATTGGCAGGAGAAAGGGTGATGGTCGAGGGTTGTGTGTGTGTGTATTTCTGCATATACCTGCTCAATGGCAAGAGAACAAGGTGGTGTTGGAGGTTTGTGCGTAGGTAGGATGTTCGTGGAAGGTTGTACGTGTGTTTCTGTGTATATCTGTTTAATGGCAGGAGACAGGGAGGTGGTCGAGTGTAATGCATGTGTACATTTCTGTGTATATCTGCTCAATGGCAGGAGACATGGTGGTCTTGGAGGGTTGTGTGAGTGTGTGTTTCTGTTCATATCTATTTAAGGCTGGAGACAGATTGGTGGTGGTGTAGTGTCTTGAGTGTGTGTTCCTGTGTATATCTTATTAAAGGCAGGAAACAGGGTGATGGTGGAGGGATGTGTGTGTTTCAGTGCATTTCTGTTTAATGACAGGAGACAGGGTGGTGTTGGAGGAATGGATGTGCGTGTTTCTGTGTATATCTGTTTAATGACAAGAGACTGGGTGGTGGTGGAGGGTTGTCTATATGTTTCTGTAAATATCTGTTTAATTGCTTAATGACAGGAAACAAATTGCTGTTGAAGGGTTGTGTGTCGTGTGTGTGTGTCTGTGTGTGTGTGTGTGTGTGTGTGTGCACGTGTGTGTGTGTCAGTGTATGTCTGTGTAATGGCAGAAAACATTCTGGTGGTGGAGGGTTGTGTGTGTTTTTCTGTGTATGTCTGTTTAATGGCAGGAGTCAGGGTGTTGGTGTCGAGATGTGTGGGTTCTGTTTAGATCTGTTTAATCACCGGAGAGTGTGTGATTGGGGAGGTGTGTGTGTGTTTATGTGTCTATCTGATTAATGGCAGCAAACAGGCTGGTGGTGTAGGGATCTGCATGTGTGCGTGTTTCTGTGTATATCTGTTTAATGGCAGGAGAGAATGGTGAGGGAGGGTTGTGTGCGTATATCTGTGTGTACCTGTTTAATAGCAGGAGACAGGGTGCTCGTGGATTGTTCTGTGAGTGTGTTTCTGTATACATCTATTTAAGGGATGGAGACAGGTTGGTGGCGGAGGATAGTGTGTGTGCGTGTTTCTGTGTATAACTATTTAATGACAGGAGATAGTGTGGTGGAGGAGGGATGTGTGTGTGTTTCTGTCTTTAACTGTTTAATGACAGGAGACAGGGTGGTACTTGAAATTTGTGTGTATGTTTCTGTATATATCGGTTTAATTGCAGCACACGGTGGTGGAGGAGGCTGATGTGTGTGTGTTTCGGCGTAAATCTATTTAATGGCAAGGGACAGTGTGGTGGTGGAATGTAGTGTGTCTGTGTTTCTGTGTCTATGTGCTTACTGGCAGCAGACAGGGTGTTCTTGGAAGGTTTGTGTGTTTCTGTGTATATCTGTTTAATGCCAGGAGACACGGTGGTGCTCGAGGGATGTGTGTGTGCATTTCTGTGTATATCTGCTCAGTGGCAGGAGACAGGGTGGTGATGGAGGGTTGTGTGTGTGTTTCTGTGTATGTCTGTTTACGTGCTGGGGACAGGGTGGTCTTGGAAGGGTTGCGCCTGTGTGTGTTTCTGTGTATATCTATTTAAGTGCTGGGGACAGGGTGGTGGTGGAGAGATATGTGTGTGTTTCATTGCATATCTGTTAATTACAGGAGACAAGGTGGTGGTAGAGCGATGTATGGGTCTGTGTTTCTGTGTATATCAGTTTAATGACAGGAGACAGAGTGGTGGTGGAAGGTTGGGTATGTGTGTGTGTTTCAGTGCATATCTGTTTAATGACGGGGACAGGGTGATGTGTGTATGTTTCTGTGTATATCTGTTCAATGACAGGAGACAGGGTGGTGGTGAAGGGTTGTCTGCATGTTTCTGTAAATTTCTGTTTAATAGCAGGAGACAGTGTGGTGATGGAGGATGGTGAGTGAGTGTTTCTGCCAGAGACAGGGTGTTGCTAGAGTTTTGTGTGTGGATTTCTGTATGTATCTGTTTAATTGCAGGAGACAGTGTGGTCATGCAGGATTGTGTGTTTGTTTCTGTGTATATCTGCTTAATGACGGGAAAGAAATTGGTTGTCAAGGGTTGTGCGTGTGTGTGTGTGTGTTCCTGCGTATGTCTGTTTAATGGCAGGGGACAGGGTGATGGTGTCGAGACGTGTGTGCGTTTCTAGTTATACCTGCTTAATCGCTGGAGAGAGAGTGTGCGTGTATGTGTGTGTGTTTGGTTCGGTGTATATCTGTGTAATGGCAGCAGACAGGATGATCGTGGAGGCTTGTGTGTGCGTGTTCCTGCATATATCTGTTTAATGGAAGGAGACAGAGGTGGTTTTGTTTTGTGTGTGTTTCTGTGTTTATCTGTTATTGACAGGAGACAGGGTGTTAGTGGAGGATTGTGTTTGTGTGTTTCTGTGTATATCTGATTAATGGCAGGAAACAGGGTGTGGTGGAGGGTTTTGTGTGTGTGTTTCTGTATATATTTGTTTTTTGGCAGGAGACAGGGTGGTAGTGGGAGGTTGTGTGCTTGTGTTTCTGTCTATATCTGTTTAATAACAGGAGACAGATATTGGTGCAGGTTGGTGTGTATGTATTTCTGCATATCTCTGTTTAATGGTGGGAGGCAGGGCAGCGATGGAGGGTTGTGTGTGTGTGTATGTTTATGTGTATATCTGTTTACTGGCAGAAAACAATGTTTTGGTGAAGGTTTGTGTGTGTGTGTTTCTGTGTATGTCTGTTTAATGGCAGGGAATAAATTGGGTGACAAGGGTTGTGTGTGCATGTGTGTGTGTTTCCATGCATATCTGTTTAATGGCAGAAAACACTGTGGTGGTGAAGGGTTGTGTGTGTGTTTCTGTGTATGTCAGGTTAATGGCAGGAGACAGGGGGATGGTGTCGAGATGTGTGTATGTTTCTGTTTATTCCTGTTTAATTGCCGGAGAGTGTGTGATGGTGGACCATTGTGTGTGTGTGTGTGTGTGTTTCTGTGTAATGGCAGGAGAACGAATGGTCGTACAGGGTTGTATGTGTGTGTTTCTGTTTATATCTGTTTAATGGCAGGAGACAGTGTGGTCGTGGATGATTGTGTGTGTGTGTGTTCCTGTGTATTTCTGTTTAATCACAGAACACAAAGCAGACATGGAGTGTTTTGTGTGTGTGTTTCTGTTATATTTGTTTCCTGGCAGGAGACAGGAAGGTGATTTAGAGTTTTGTGTGTTTTTCTGTGTGTATCTGTTTATTGACTGTAGTTAGGGTGTTAGTGGAGGGTTATGTGTGTGTGTATGCGTGTGTGTGCTTCTCTGTAAAAACTGCTTAATAGACAATAGACAATAGACAATAGACAATAGATGCAGGAGTAGGCCATTCTGCCCTTCGAGCCTGCACCGCCATTCAATATGATCATGGCTGATCATTCCTAATTAGTATCCTGTTCCAGCCTTATCTCCATACCCCTTGACTCCACTATCTTTAAGAGCTCTATCCAATTCTTTCTTAAAAGAATCCAGAGACTGGGCCTCCACTGCCCTCTGGGGCAGAGCATTCCACACAGCCACCACTCTCTGGGTGAAGTAGTTTCTCCTCATCTCTGTCCTAAATGGTCTACCCCGTATTTTTAAGTTGTGTCCTCTGGTTCGGCACTCCCCCATCAACGGAAATATGTTCCCTCCTGCCAGAGTGTCCAGTCCTTTCATAAGCCTATACGTTTCAATCAGATCCCCTCTCAGTCTTCTAAACTCAAGGGTATACAAGCCCAGTCGCTTCAGTCTTTCCGTGTAAGGCAATCCTGCCATTCCAGGAATTGACCTCGTGAACCTACGCTGCACTCCCTCAATAGCCAGAATGTCTTTCCTCAAATTTGGAGACCAGAACTGTACACAGTACTCCAGGAGACAATAGCGGGAGACAACGTGGTGGTGGAGGGTTGAGTTGTGTGTTTCATTGGATATTTGATTAATGGCAGGAAACAGAGTTTTGGTGGAGGGTTGTGCGTGTGTGTTTCTGTATATATCTATTTAATTGAAGGAGACAGCGTGATGATGGAGGGTTGTGTGTGTTTTTCTGCATATATCTGTTTAATGGCAGGAGACTGGCTAGTGGTGAAGGTTGTGTGCTTGTGTTTCTGTCAATAACTGTTTAATAATAAGAGACAGATATTGTTGCGGGTTGGTGTGGATGTGTTTCTGTGTATCCCTGTTTAATAATTTGAGACAGGGTGGCGATGGACGGTTGTGTACATGTGTGTTTTATTTATATATCAGTTGAATTGCAGGAGACAGCGTGTTGTTAGACGGTTGTGTGTGTCCATTGCTGTATATTTCTGTTAAATGGCAGGAGACAGAGTTGTAGAGGGGGATTGTGTGTGTGTGTTTCTGTATATGTCTGATTAATAGCAGGAAACAACTTGGTGGTGAAGGATTGTGTGTGTGTGTTTCTGTGTACACCGGTTCACTGACAAAAGACTACCTGGTGGTGCAGGTTGGTTTGTCTGTGCTTCTGTGTATATCTGTTGTGGTTCTGTTCACCGAGCTGGGAATTTATGTTGCAGACGTTTCGTCCCCTGTCTAGGTGACATCCTCAGTGCTTGGGTGCCTTCTGTAAAGCCCTTCTGTGATGTTTCCTCCAGCATTTATCGTGGTTTATCTCTGCCGCTTCTGATTGTCAGTTCCAGCTGTCCGCTGCAGTGGCCGGTATATTGGGTCCAAGCTGATGTGTTTGTTGATAGAATCTGTGGATGAGTGCCATGCATTTAGGATTTCCCTGGCTGTTCTCTGTTTGGCTTGTCCTATAATAGTAGTGTTGTTCCAGTCGAACTCATGTTGCTTGTCATCTGTGTGTGTGGCTACTAAGGATAGCTGATCGTGTCGTTTCGTGGTTTGTTGGTGTTCATGGATGTGGATCGTTAGCTGTCTTCCTGTTTGTCCTATGTAGTGTTTTGTGCAGTCCTTGCATGGACTCCATCAAGTCACGTTTCAAAAATCATTTTAATCCACGTGCTCAGACAGAAAATGAAAAATCTCTGTGGGATGTGAACCTTTAGGTCAGAGGTCAGGACACTACCACCACTCAACAATAGCCCCTAAAGCTGCAACATGATTCTCCTGTGTGTTTGTTCATCAGCTTTCTTTGAACATGCTGTGACACACCCCCACAACATAATCGAGACCATCTGTTCCAGAGAAAGTGACACTACCACAGTTCATGGAAGGGAATCGAATCCAGAGCTCTGTCCCGGGGCAGGGGTGCTATCCACCACACAAGACTTAAACCATGCCCAGAATTTTAAGTGTCAGTTTTCAGCTTTATATGGATTTATTACATTCTGATTAACATTACTGAAAAAGACAGGCAACAGTTTTCATTGTTAAATAAATAAAAGGTATTAGCCTCAACTATAAGATGATGAGTGTACGTGCTCTGCCAAGCAACTTGTTTAATTGCTTGGCTATGATTTCCAGCTTAAATGGCTATTATCTGTAATCTGCAATATTAGGGCAAGAAATCTTGCAGAAACACTCTGCAATGTGAGGGATCTCGAATAGATATCAAAACTGAACACCAGAGAATAGGAAAGAGCACAATTTCTGGCCAAAAACACTGGCCACTGTTTCCAACCTCTGACATGTGTCTTCCCTCTTCCTGAAATGATTAAGTGATACAAGGCATCGGTTTACTTCCCAGCCTCTCCTTACCCACTCCTCCCTCTGCTTGCACAAAGCAAATCAAGCTTTGATCTTTGGAAAACCCAAGGCCTGAGATATAGGCCTTCTGGAGAGGGGAGGGTCTTTTAAACCTGAAGCAGGAGGGTGAGGGGGCAGTAATATCACTCACTGGGCTGAGGTGTGGCAGTTCAACTTTAATATGGATAAATGTGAGGTATTGCATTTTTGTCAAATAAAAAGCGGGGGCTCATGCAATTAATAGTAGTGCGTTGGTAGTGTTGTTGAAAAGAGGGACCCACAGGTGCCGATCGAATTCACAGAAGTTTGTGGCACTTATAGACAAGCTGTTTAAGGCTACTTCATTGCTCAGACATTTGGGGTTAGAAATTGAGACGTAATGCTGAGATAGTGCAGGACATTGATGAAGCCTCTTTTGCAGTACTGTGTTCTGTTCTGTTAATGGAATGAGATTATTAAGCTGAAGCGGGTTCAGAAGAGATATACTAGGATGTCGCCAGGAACACCTCATCTTCTGCCTCGGGAGCCGACAAACACACGGCATGAACATTGAACTGACTAATGTGCAAATCTCCCCTCGCGACCCAGATCCCAGATCCGACCCTCCGACTCAGATCCGCCCACTCATGGGAATATTAGGGCAAGAAATCTTGCAGAAACACGCTGCAATGTGAGGGATCTCGAATAGATATCAAAACTGAACACCAGAGAATAGGAAAGAGCACAATTTCTGGCCAAAAACACTGGCCACTGTTTCCAACCTCTGACATGTGTCTTCCCTCTTCCTGAAATGATTAAGTGATACAAGGCATCGGTTTCCTTCCCAGCCTCTCCCTTACCCACTGTCCATCTTCCTTCCACCTATCCGGTCCAACTCCCCACCGACATCTCACTATCACCTCCTAACTTCGCCCACCTATCACCAACCTTTCCCCCAGCCTCACCCCACCACCCATTTATCTCTCAGCCCATTGACTCCTTCGCAGTTCTGAAGAAGTGCCCTGCTCTCTTGCTCCTCGGTTGCTGCCTGACCTTCTGTGCCTTCTCCACTATCATACTTTATCTACACTTTATCTCCATCATCTAGAGTCCCCATTGTCACTTAGGTACAATTCTCTGTTAACATATCTATGCTGTCTGTCTGTTGTAACCCCACACTGTCTTAGGTACATATTGTCTCCAGATCATGGCCTATAAAAGTTCTCTCAATCTCTTACTGATATTGTCGTGCCTCAGCAGTAGTTACAGGGTCTATGTTTCCATTTATAAACAGAGAAGCATGTTGGTGTTCCGATAATCCTCTGGCATTACTTCCATATCCAATGCAGACTGAATGGTTCCACACAGTTAATCTACCAGACTCAACATTCATTCCCTCAGTCACCCTCGCACACCCAATCCAGACTGTGTCAATGTTCATCATTAGTTTGAATTTTAATTAAACAATATTGAATTGAAAGGCGTTGGCTGCAGCTATTTGTTCTGTGACTGGAAATAATGTCAGTCTCCGTGGATCCTAAATGTGTCACTGGAGGGCTTGCCTCTTTTATTAATTAAGGATTCAGTTCAATGTGTTATCCCATAGTATGAATGGGAACATTGCCGACAGTACAGGGATCAGCAGCGCCAAAGAGACAGGGAGGAGAGATCAGAATCTGAGAACATTAGACTGGAATGATCCAACAATGGACAGGAGTTTTTCAACTAGTCTTTACTGGCTTTCCCAACCTTGGATATCATTAGTATGGAGGATCTATGATGTACTGATGGTTATTCAAGGTGGTTACTATCCCATCCTCGCTATAGTTGGTGTTCCTGGTAAGTCATTCTAACTGTCTATTAAAGCAGTTTAAACTGAACTGTTGTTCACGTTATTGAAATTGGGAAACGTGGATGTCATCGTTTTGCGCTCCAATGAAAAAATCCCATTCCTTAGAAATTATAATGAGCAGATTACTACTTTCAAATGACTCACCAGTATGCAAGGAGAAACTCTAAAACTCAATAATCCTTCTAGCCCTGCACAGATCGATATCTCCATATCCCCCCCATTCGCTTATTGTGTCCAGTATCACCTTCGTGATATCCCCGTCTCCTCCTCAGCCACAGGGCAGCTTCTGAGTAGACCATCATTTGAGCCTCTGTTCAATCCGGAATCACCTGTTTCAAGCCCCTTCTCACCACATATCAATCACAAAATAATTACACTTGAAATGTTTAACTTGTTCTCTTCATAGAAACTGTCTGACGGGAAGATTATTCATGGTGCTCGAGTTATTGAATCATGATCTAGAGCCACACCATAATAATCTGTTAATATGAATGGAATTGGTGGCATTGAAGTGAAACCATCATCATTCAGTATAAAAAGCCCATCTGCTTGCCTCATGTCCTTTCGTGAAGGCAATGGGTCATCCTTCCCTGATCAGGTCTCTGTGTGACTGCAAGCCCACAGCAATGTGTTTTACTCTTTACTGTCCTGTGGAACAGCTGAACCAGCCACTCATTTCAAGATAGGCATAACATGTTGGCATGACCAATGAGGGAAGGATAGTTTCCCATATTCCTACAGCTCATTTCCATTCAGGTGGGTGACCATTCCTTATTTCAAGTGTATTCTTTCTTAGCCTATTCCCTGAGTGTGATGTTCATCTCCCGTAGCACCTC
The DNA here is from genome assembly GCF_047496795.1 of Chiloscyllium punctatum. NCBI lineage: Eukaryota > Metazoa > Chordata > Chondrichthyes > Orectolobiformes > Hemiscylliidae > Chiloscyllium > Chiloscyllium punctatum. Next base: position 42,306,852 of record NC_092767.1, read on the forward strand.
TGGTGTTGGGTGTATTGATGCTCACGTATAGATGTAAGGAACTTTTAAATTCCAGGTCAGAGGCAGTGTAGCGAGAAGGAAAGGCTTCTTACGCCACAAGAAAGTAAAGGAGATGTCTCAGTGAGGAAAAGGAATTATTGTGATAAAACCTCTGAGTGTTGTTGAGGCAGTATTGGGAAATTGTGGACAGATTTTCTTTCCCTTATAAGAAATAATCGTCCTGCCACAGATAGAGTGCAAAGGTTTTTCACCAGACTTATCCCTGGGATGGTGGTAAAATGAGGGGTGAATGACGATTAATCTTTAGCGCTGTGAGAGAATAAAAGATGATTGCATTGAAACTAAAGGGTAATGGACAGTCTCTCATGATGTTCTAAACAGATATTGATACGGTGATAAAATCAATGGCTTGTTTTTACTCGGGTTACAAGAGCCTCTGAGGATGTTCCCCTCACCCCACCCCCACTCCCTATATCGATAGAGAGAGAGCGAGAGAGAGAGAGAGTCAGACTTTGAATATAGTGCATTTGGTGTGTGCTCCTACATTAAACATCACGTTATCCAAAATCCTGACAGCAGCCACAATGCCTTCACTCTAAAACAGTTAACTATTCCCATCATCTTCTGACCTCCATGGAGAATATAGATCTGTCTACTCAGAGATGGAAGATGCCTCTTTGAGACTTGATACAATATATCTGGCTTCCCTCCTCACTGCTAGTAAACCACGTTAAAGTAGCAGACGTTCCACTGGCGATGGACCCACGAGGAACCTCGTACAGCCATTCATGAGTGCAGTCTCTGCTCCATTGATTTGTTGTATTGGAGCATCAGTGACACCCTCCTGTACATGTATAACAATCTCGTGGGGCTGAATGGCCTCCTCCAGGTCCCATGAAACAGGTTCAAGGGTCTGATTGGACTCTACCTGATCCTGTTTAATAGCTCCATGTACTGACCAGACCCTTTCTCTTCCTCTGGAACAAGCAGGAGTATTGAATGGGCTGCCCCTATTCTTGTTCAGTAGTTTCGATGGGCTGAATGGCTTCCACATTTCTGTATGTAACCAGCTTGAGATGTTGAATGAGCTCCTCTTTTAACTGTGTCTGACAGCACTGTTACATGAATGTTACCGACACTTTAACAGCACAAGCCTGAATGCTGTCCGGGTCTTACTGAATACGGACACAGGCTGCATCAGGAGCTGATGGGAGTCAAAATGTTCTGAACATTGTGTAACCCTCAATTACCATCCCCACCTCCGGTCTTATGTTGGCGAAAGACATTGATGAAGCAGCTGAATATGTTTATGCTGCGGAAGCTACCCTGATGATCTCCTGAAGAGATGTCCGGGGACTGAGATTTTCGGCCCCACCCACAGGCATCTTCCTTTGTGCTCTGAAAGACCCCAGCCAATGGGGAGGGGACACCTGATTTCCATTCAGCTCAAATAAGATGGCGCTTCCGATGACATTCTCAGTCAAATACTGCCTTGATATCAAGGCTCTTCACTCTTTGCTGAGCCCCTGTGTTCCCCTCTTGTTCATATCAACAGGTAACAATGTCTGTGTGGGGAGTGTTTTCCTCTCACAGAGGGTAGTGAATGTCAGCAATTATCTTTTCTCGAGAGCTAGGGAAGCTACATCACTGAAAGTATTTTAAAAAGGAGGTGGATGAATTTTTGACCTGTAAGAGAGCTGAGAGGATGTGATGAATTGGACATTAAAGATGAGTTAATACGAACAGTAGATCAGCCATGATCGTATACAATGGCTTGATTATCCGAACGACCTGATCCTGTTCCATATTCTGTAATTATAAAGTTAATGGTTGTAATTTTCCTGCACGTTCTGTTATTGAACGTTGCAATCAGAGAGAGCTATGTACTTTATGAGTCATCTCTTAGTGATGTCTTGGGGCTGAATTCACAGTGAATCTGGATCTATACCATGACCAACAAATGAAGCACAAGATGCAGAGAGGAGACACTCTGTAAAGAGACCAGAGTTGTCTTTCGAACCCAGCCTGGGTTTTGAAGTAACATTTTCCAATCCACACCAAACAATGTGTGACAGCTTAGAGTGAATGAATGAGATCCTGTGTTACTGTGGACCTGGTATTTGGAGCAAGATGCCCCCGTCAGTACCAGTTCAGGAGTTTTGAGGGGCTGAATTGAACATAGGAACATAGGACTGAAGAGCAGTGGGTCATTAGACACGTTGTCACTGTTCCACAAGACATGAAGATCATAGCTGCTCTGATTGTGGTTTCAGCAGCACTTTTCTGCCTGTAAACAATTTTCCTGCATGAACTTGTCTGTCAAATGTTTGAATACACCACAACTTTGAACAAATGCAATCATCCAGGCACCACAAATGTTTGATAAATGGAATTCCCACATAAACAGTCCAATAAGAATTTCTAATTCGTGTTCCGACAAATGTTAGAGGGTCACTGTGTCCTTTTCCAGTCCCACTCCTCCACTGGTTACAAAAACTTTTAAAAGTAGCCAGTTTAGTGTTATGACCAATTGTATAGGACTCAGACTGGGTCATTCTTGAGAAAAATGTGAAATTCAGGAAGTTGAACTCACCACAAATAGTAAACCATAGTTTCCAAAATGTTCTTCTGCCTTTGAAATTATTCTGCTCACACAAGCTGCTGGTATTGGGATTTATTTGAGGAACAGTTGGATTTGGCTGAACTACCTTTGCTTCCAGCAGTGAATAGATTCCAATGAGTCCTCACCAGGAATCCTTCACAAGTGGTGAAGATAACTCAGGGCTTTTCAGGTCTCACATTTTGCAATTGGGTGAACAAAGTAAGAGAGAGGGATCACAGGCAGGGAACATTTTTCTCCCTCTCTGTGTTGAACCATACAATAATGTCAACTGAACATCAATCTGGGCCATGTGTGGTCTCTTGGAGCATTCTCTGGAACGGATGATAATGGTCGATATGAAGGTGCATCATCGCTGTTGTTGTACACAGTGCCTTTCATTAGAAAAAAAACGTCCCTGCTTTAACAGCTGATGACATGTTTATATGCGTCTGTGTAATTTGTAACTATCGGTCGATGTCTATATAATACGTGTGTTGATATCAATACATCTTATTCTTAAATTTATTCTCTAGCTTTAAATTCCATAACAAGAGGAAACACGCATCCAGCTGAAACACATTCCAGATAGTCATGGATGGTTCAAGAAGATTTCTCTTCTCAGATCAAAATTATAATCACACAGAACAAAAGACCTTCCTCCCAGGAATGAGTGAAGGGAAACATCTATGAAAATCTTTTGAAAGGATTATATCGCTTTTCTTAAGTTTAGGCGATCAAAACTGCACACAGTGTCTCTGATGTGGTCTCAGCAATGCCCCGTACAGATGTAGTAAAACATTCCTCATTAAACGTGATAACCTTTGCCAGAAACAGCATCATTCCACTTACCTTCCAAATCACTTGCTGCATCTGCAGACTGATTTCATATGATTCATGTCCCAGGAACATGAAAACGGCCAGTATCACAGTGTTCTGCAATCTCTCCCCATTTAAATTGTTCACCATTGTTTTATCCTTCCTGCCACAGTAGACAACTCACCTTATGTTCTTTCTGCTGAACGTTTGCTCACTTACCTTCCCTGTCTGTATCACATTGCAGACTCAGTGCCTCCATTTGACGACATCTTGAGTGATCATCTTGGTGATGCGCGAATTGAGCTTTGCGCCATTCAGTTCCCTTCCACCAGATCTTTGATACAGATTATTTGTCATTGATGATCCCACAGTGATCTCTAGAGAACTGCATTAGTTACAGTTTTGCAACCTGAAAATAAATATTTACCTCTACTCTCTATTTCCTGTCAGTGACAGCTTCCCCGTTCCTGTGTAGCACCTAAGGTGGGTTGAATAGTCTCCTCCTGGGCTGTGTAATGTACTCAACGAACTGAATTACTTCATTCTCTATTCCTGTGTAACTTCTTCGAGGGGCAGAATGGTCTCCTCCCGTCTCATTGTAATGATCCTGCCTGACTGAAAGGGGTGGTCCCCTACTTTGTAACAGCATCGAGGGGTGGATTGAGCGAACACACATAGGGTAGGGGCAGCAGTATATCTCTGTAACAGCTGCGAGGTTTGGATTGAGGGAACAACACAAGGGGAAGGAGCAGCAGTATGTCTTTGTGATAGCCTTGAAGGGTGGATAGAGGGAACAGCACATGGGGTAGGGGCAGCAGTACATCTCTGTAACAGACTCAAGTGTGGATTGAGGGCACAGTGCATGGGGTGGGGCAGCAGTTGTCCTTTTGGCTGCACCATTCAGAATGCTCATAACTAATCCGATTGTGTCTGACTATCCGTATCTGGTTTGTTCCCAATAATCATTGACTCTCCAGTCCAGCAAAGATCAGTCAAGCTCAGCGTTGAACATCTTCATAACCGCGTATTCACTGCTCCCTGAGGATGAGTACACCACAGATAGCACAACACTAAAGTGAAAGGGACGTCCTTATTTCATTGTGGGACTCTTTGTTTTAAACCGTGTTAACCTTACATCAAATCACCACTTGTTTTCAGACATAAGGACACAATAATTAGGAATAAACATAAAGCATTCTGGACTTCAAACCTGTCCCACATTCCCGCTGACCATTTCCAATCAAATATGTATCAAACCCAGCCTGTGCTGCTGTCTCAGATAGAGAATACCTGATAGCATTACACCACAAGAACATTAAAGCAAGGTGCATAATGAGGCCATTCGACCCATCGAGTCTAAAATTGCGTTAAATTATTTTTATATGTACCTCAATCTTTTTCTTCTGCCTTCTCCCTAGAATCCTTGATATCCTTACAAATCCAAAGCATATCGATTTGCGTCTTAATGACACTAGTTTCTGTTCCTTTGGGACTGCGTGTGTTTGTGTGTTTGCGTCTGCATGTGTGTATGTGTGTACGTGTGCGTATGTGTGTGCATGTCTATGCGTGTGTGTGTGTATATATGTGCGTGTCCATGTGCTTGTTATCTGTGTGTTTGTGTGTCTATGTCTGTCTGTCTGTCTGTGTATCAGCCTGTGTGTTTCTTAACTGTCTTTGTGTCCATTTGTATGTGACTGTATATGTCTCTATGTGTTTCTACCTGTGTGTATGCCTATCTCCTTGTAAGTATTGTGCGCGTTCGCATATTGGGTTGTTTCCCAATAGTTCTGTGTATTTGTGTGTCTGCATCTTCTGTGCAGTGAGGTATCTGTGTCCTTTTTTTTGGAAGTGAAAGGACTGTCATTGGAACTGTCAGTGGGTTTAAAGTGAGAATTGTCTTTCACTGAGCACTGCTCCTTAATCGGTCGGTGGGTTATGGATGTTTCAGAATCTCCACACGAGGCGTCCCTGCCCTCTCTGGCTTGTACCAGTGTCCTACCCACTTGGCAAGGGAAGGGGGTGAGGGAGTGGATATCGGGCACTCCAACACACGGCTTTGCCTTTCGGCCCTATTCCAGGCTCTTCCTCCTGGAATGGGAGAAAGGGAGGGTTGGAGGGAGAGTGGGAATGGGTGACCCTGCTGTTAGTGCTGGTGTAGTTGGGGGGATTTGTGAGGTGTCTGGAATTAGTCAGTCAACAGTTTTTAATTCATATAGTATTATGAGTGTGGGGGGTATTGCGTAGGTGAGAGAGAAAGTGAAGAAGAAAGTTACTGAATTCAATAGTGAGAGTGGTCGTGCCTGAGCCTTATTTGGAGATAGAGCATGAACCTTGCTCGGGGGTAGGTGCTATAACAGATATACAGTGAGTGTGAGCGAGCAGAGAGTATACAGTACCTCTTATCCTGACAGACCGGGGAGGATATCGATGCTTATCCTGTATTGCAGGACATTTCTTCAGATCATCTCAGTGTCGAGGTGAGGCTCCCTGAATGTCTTGTCCAAGTCCGTCACTAAAAACAACACAGACCTGTCCCTCAGCTTCCACAGAATCAGTTTAGGTAGAGCTTACAGATAGCAAGGAGAAGCAAATATTGGTGTGTTATATATCAAACCAAAACGCTCGCAGAAAATCTGAACATCATATGCTCTGGAAATTAGATATGTAAGTATTGTGGATACTGCAATCTTATTGGATGGTCTCAAATTGCATCTGGACTGCGTTAATTAAGTGACTGCTCATGTTGTGAAAAATAAATTCCGTAAGTTTATATGAGGTGGGTTGAAGAGTATGTTGTGAAGAAAACTAGAGAGCAGGTTACATTGGATTTGGTATTGTCTGGTCCGAATGATGAATTAATAACATTGTAATGAAGCAGATTTTAAGGAATAATGACATTAATAAAGTGCATTTTACAAGGCATCTGCGCACAATGGAGAGAATGCTTGAAGTTTCTAGTTAAACATCACGGAAGACTGGAGGCTAGAGGGTCAAGATAGCTCCAGTGAATTTGGAAAGTACAAAATAACATTCAGTGCGAGACAAGCAATGGTTGTTAGAGTCAAAGAGTCCGAAAGCACTGAGACAGGTCCTTCAGCTCAAACTGTCCATTCTGAACAAAATGTCCATCCACGCTAACCCCATTTCTCTGCCATTTCCCCGTATCCTTCTAATCCTTTCCTATCCGAATATTTGTCCAAATGCCTTTAAATGTTGTGAATCAATCACTTTCCCTGGTAGGTCATTCCATATGTTTGCAAAAAGGTTGTTCCTTAGATTCCCTTTTATTCTTTCTCCTCTGACTTTAAACTGATCTGTGATTGCCCAACCTCGGGGAAAAAAGACTGGCTACATTCGCTCTATCCATGACTTCAATATGATCCTCCCTCAGTCTCACACACACACAAAATTAAAATGTCCTAGCTTGTCCAATCTGTCCCTATAACTCCGTCCATTGAGTCCTTGGCAACATCCTTATTTTTTTTTCTGCATTCTTTCCAGTTTAATAACATCCGTCCTATAGCAAAGTGAACAAAACTGAACATAACGCTACCAATATGGCCTCAGCAGCGTCCTGTATAACTGCAACATACCTCCCTAATTTTGATACTCAGTGAAATACACTGATTAAGGCCAATGTGCCAAAAACGTTCTTCACTGCACTGTCGACCTCTGAATCAACTTCCAGAGAACCATCCACCTGAATTCGGATGTCCATCTGTTCCACTACACTCCTAAAGACCCAACCATTCACAATGAAACTCCAACCTTGATTTGAATTCCTAAAATGCAAGAACTTACACTTTATGAAAATCCATTTGCCATTTCTCAGCCCACTTCCCCAGCTGATCAAAGCATTGCTGTAATTTCTGAAATTTATGATAACCTTCCTCACTCGCCATGATGCTGCCTATTATAATGTCATCTTCAAAATTACAAATCATGCCTGTACATTCTCATCTAAATCATAGACATATGTAATATGCAGTGGTCCCAGCACCAACCCCTGAGGCATTCCACTAGTCACAGCCCTCCAGTCTGACCAGCATTCTTCCAGTATTACCCTCTGCTTCCTACCATCAAGCCAATTTTGTACCTAATTTGCCACCTCCCGCTCAATTCCATGTGATCTCACCTTTCAGAGCAGCAGAACATGTGGAACCTTATTGAGGCCTTACTGGAATCCATATGGACTATGTATAACACCCTGCCCTGCTCAACATTGCTGGTCACTTCATCAAAGAACTCCAATCAATTTACGAGTCATGATCTCCCATGCACAAAGACGTGCTGAATTTCATGAAGGGCATTTGCCGGAAACATCCATTATCCTGCTCCTCGGATGCTACCTGACCTCCTCTGCTTTTCCAGCACCATTCTAATCATACACCGAATCACATCCTGTCTTTCCAAATGCATGTATATCCCATCTCTCCGAATCTTCTCACGTAACTTACCCACTAGATTTTAGGTTTTCTGGTCTTTAGTTCCCAGGTTTACCTTTGTAGCCTTCCTTGAATAAGGGCACAGTATTCGCTACCCTCCAGTCGTCTGGGACCTGACCAGCGATGATGGAAAAGACCCAACCAGGGCTCCCGCAATTTCTTATCTATCCTCCTGCAATGTTCCTGAATATATCTGGTCAGGACCAGGAGGTTTTAGAAATACTGCAAAGTCTGAAAAATACGTCTATTTATTTCCGGTACAAACACCAAAAAGTGAGAAAGTGACCCAATGATAGTTAACATCACAAATTAGAAAATTTATTAATCATAGGAAGACACTTCAGAAGAATTCCAGATATTGTGGAAACCTGTGAATTCTCAGAAGTTTGCGATCCAGAAAAGGAAGGCCATGAAACTGACAAGGAAACCAAAAAGAGAGCATACCTGCTAACACACAGGAAGACAAAGACTGCATAAATCAACGATCTATATTTCAAAGGAAACAAAATAAAAGCAAGGTCAAGTATGGAAATTTGTAATTGGGAGAGGAGAGTTCATTGTGGAGAACAGGGAAATGGCCAAGAAAATAACCAGTTACTTTGCATCTGTCTCCATGGAGTAATATCCAGGAAATCACCCAGTAATTCCAAGTGACCATATTGGCCTTCTGAAGCTAAAGACAAAAAGTCAATTCAAATCAGTAACAAGGTCGTAGTTGAAGATGTAGCTGGATTGAGCATTGCTAAGTCTAACGAAACAGATGTACTTCTCATCAAAACGTCAGAAATAAATCCCCAACAGTAGTATTAATTGCACTGTCGATGACTGTGTTTTGTTTTCCTGTACATTCTGCAGAGGCCAGAAACTATTGTGGATAAACGTGATCCAAGCACTGTAAATGAATGGAAGGGATCCAAACAGCTACAAAGGGAAGAAGACATAGTGTGGAGAACTGCAGACCAATTAATCGACATCTGTAGGGAAACTGTTGGAATCTATTACACAGGATGACATTTTTGATATTTAGAAATTAACATCAACAGTGGAGAGAATCAGCATGCATTTCTGATAGAGAAATCATACTTGATAAACTTCGGAATTGTTTGAAGTTGTTTCTTACAACATAGATAATGGGGAACCAGTAGAAGTTGCAGATATTGGGTTTTCGCAAGGATTTCTCAGTGAGTCCGTAAATGCAATGAATGTGAAGGGTATTTGGAGGAAGATATGTAAGTGGAAAGTTAAAGTTTGGTTTGCCTTCATTTAAGAGAGTCAGAACATTGATGTAAAGACATGTTGAAGCAGTTTCACAGCGTGTTGATAGGACTATACTTCGAGTATTGTGCACAGTTTTGGTGACCGAATCTCAGAAAGAACATACTGACCACGGAGGAAGTTCAATGGACATTCTCCAGATTAATCCCTCAAACGGTGAGATTACCTGATGAGGAAACTCGGCCTGTGTTCTCTAAAGTTTCAAAGAATGAGAGCTGGGTCACAGTGAACTTTTGAAAATTCACAAAACATATGACAAGTTGGAAATGAACAGAACTCTTCGCTCGCTTTCTAATCCACATTAAAGGCAAATAATGGCAGGATCTGGGACAGGCCATTTAAATCTGCAATAAGGAGGAAATTCATCATTTGGAGGGGACTAATTGACACAGGGGCACGGAAGCCTACTGGCAGGCAAGATCAGTGAGAATCTCCAGATATTCTATAAGAGTGTCCAGCAGAACAGAATAACCAGGGTACAGGTAGGACTCATTAGTGATTTGCCAAGTTGCAACCAAATCAACTTTAGTGGGAGGAGACAAAAGGTGGTCGTAGAAGGCTGTTTGTGTTTGGAGGCTAGTGCCCAGTGGTGTACCACGGGGATCATTGCTGTGTCCCTTAATATTTGTGATTCGGAGGTGTTGGTGTTGGACGGGGGTGGACAAAGTTAAAAATTGCATAACACCAGGTTATACTCCAAAAGGTTTATTCAGAGGCACGAGCTTTCGAGGTGCTGCTTCTTCATCAGGTGGTTGTGCGTTTTGGTGAAGCACTTCGAAAGCTCGTGCCACCGAATAAACTGGTGTGATGCAATTTTTAACTTTGTCCACCCCAGTCCAACACCAACACCTCCGAATCACAAATATTAAGAGACACAGCACTGATCCCCGTGGTACACCATTGGACACTAGTCTCTAAATAAATAAGCTGATGTTTTGTGATTTTACGCATTATCATACAGGTTGCAGCTGTGAATATGGATGAAAGGTTGGGGGTGTCATAAGTAAGTTTGTGTTTGATACAAAGATTGGCCGGGTGGTTGGCTGTGAGGAGGAAGGCATTATGTTACAGGAAGATACAGATAGAATGGTCAGATGGGTGGATCAATGGCAGATGGAATGTAACCCTGATAAATATGAGGTCCTGCATTTTGGAAGAATGAACAGGCAGGGGAGGACTCAATGAATGGCAGCACACTAGGAAGGTCAGAGGGTGTTTCTCCACACATCCCTGAATGTGGCTGGATAAGGTAACACACAATTTGAGAAAGCGTTCGGGAGCATAAACACAGCCTTCACATATCGAAGCATAGATTATAAGAGCTATGCGGAACTTTTGTTAGCCAAGATGGAATACTGTGTGTCATTCTGGGAGCTACATTACAGGAAGGATGTGATTGCACTGGAGGGGGTGCAGAGGAGATTCACCAGGATGTTCCCTGTGATGGAGCATATCAGCTATGGAGAGAGGCTGGATAAGCTCGGGTTGTATAGTTTGGAGCAGAGAGGCTGAGGGGGATGTGATTCAGGAGGATAAGATTACGAGGGACATGGATGGGGTGGATAGATAACAGATGGTCCTTTTAATCAAAGGGACACACTTTTCAAGTGAAGGGTTTGAGGCTTAGTGAGGACTTGAGGACTGTTTTTCACCCAAAGTGTGCTGGGGTCTGGGAAGCACTTCGTGAGAGGGGAATTGTCATGGTAACCTCAAAAACATTAGAAAATACATGGTTATGCTTTTGAAATGTCATAAGATTCACAGCGACGGGTTTTCTGTTGGAAAGTGGGGCTACTTTAGACCGTGCTGTATTTCTGATAGTACAGAGTCGGTGCTTCTGTATTGTATGGCTGTGGAGGATCAATCATTCAATAGCTTAAGATAGGAATTGTTGGGTTTCTGAAGAATGTCTTATCAAAGTGTATATGAGTGAACTTGTAATATCTTTTGAAAATACGTCAATGGCAAAATTAAGAGAAAAAGATGCGGCTTCCTTACAGTCTGATAACAGATAATTGAGGACAGGGAAATAGCAGATCAATGGAGCAAATACTTCAGTTATGCCTTAACGGAATAAAAAAAATGAATAAAGTTTCCTCGCAATACTAGGGAACTTTAGTCTGGTGGGAATAAGGGAATAAAATGAAATTAGCAACTAAAAGGTTTTAGAGAAAATATTGGACTGAAATTAATAGACATAGAAAAAGTCAACAGAGGTTTATGAAATAGGAATTATATTTGAACAAAATTATGGAGAAGGTATCAACGCAATACGATTGGAATCAAGAAAGACTTTTTGATAAAGTCCCAAGCCTATTGTGCAAATTCGAATCCTGTGGGACTGGGGCTAATATAAGGTAATGGTTTTAGAATGGAAGAGCTGGCAGGAAACAGTGAGTAGAAACAAAACCATGTTTTTTGAATGGAAGACTTGGAGTATATAACAAGGATCGAGATTCGGCACCCAGCTAATGCTATTACACATCATATTTTTTGGTGAAGGGGCTCAACTGCAATATTCCCAAGTCTGCTGACAGCACTAAATGATGTCAGCTTGTGGGTGGATGGGGAGGATGTACAAAAGCCTCCAAGTTGATTGAGACAAGTGGAGTGACTGGGCAAATACCTGGCAGATGGAGAGCAATGGCAGAGGTGAGAGGTTGTGTAATTTGATGGGATCAATTGAATGGCAGCCCATCATTTGAAAAGTGATTGATTGAAAAAATGTGATCAATAAATGAACTTAAGCTGCATTTTTGTTTATTTCTGCGCAGCCTTCCGAGTCCATGTAGGGCAGTGAGTTCTGAACACGGAAGTCAATACTGGGAATGGAATTGGCAAGCTGTATACAGTGTATACAGACCCAGCAAGTAGGGAGCTGTAACATTGAAAAGAATCTGGATCTCCCTGTATACCAGTCACTGAAAGCAATATTGCAGGAGCAGAAAGCAGGTAGGAAGATAAATAGTTATTCACCTTCATTTCAGGGGGATTTAGAATACAAGAGTAAGGGTCATTTACTGCAACTGTGCAGGGCCTTGGTGGGACCCCATCTCGAACATTGTGCAGTATTGTGTGTAGGTTTGGTGTCCTTACCTAATAAAGGGCAAATCTGACATTGAGGGAGTGTAGTGAATGATGACCAGACTGATCTCTGGGATGACAGGTTAGTTGTGGGAGCAGAGTTTGGGGTGTCTCGGCCTGTATTCCATGGGCTTTAGGAAAATGGGTGGAGATCTCAGTGAGATCTATAACACTCTGACAGGGTGTGACCGATTGGAAGCCAGAGATGATATTTCACTTTATAGAAAATGGTTCACGAATCGCATTGCAGTCAAATCGCGCTCCATAAACAAGAATTATCAGAGAACTCCCGATATATTGATGGGCCGAAGGCACTATATTTCATAATGTTTAAACATATTTTGGGATATGAACATTGTGTGGGGAAAACTGCATTGAGGAGATGTTCGGCCATGAAATAGCATGGAGAAAGCTCAATGTGCTGAATGACCTCCTCCTCTCCCGATGTTTCTGTGCAGTCTGTGGGAAAGCTCTGTAAATGTTGTCACAAGCTCTCAGATGTTAGGAAAGATGTCTATGCAGGGACAACAGGATAGTACTTCCCATTCCCTTTTCTGATAACGAGGTTGATGCCGGGTGTTCTGTCAGGTTTTATCATTTAAGCCCTCAGAGTAGTTTGATACAATTGAGTGTTTCACGTGGCCGATTCAGAGACCACGTCTGTGCGTCTGGAGTCACTTTTAGGGCAGATCAGGAATGCACGGGAGATTCACTTCCTGAAAGTATATTGGTGAAGGAGATCGATGTTTACAATCAACATTGGACACTAGATCACTGTTCCTGACACCAGATTTTAGGTCTCGATACTTTATTAATTATATTTACCTTCCACCTGCTGCCAGAGCATTGGCCTGGTCTGGATTTGTAATCCAATGATATGTCCACTACAGCACCATCTCCACATGGGGACCTATCAGAAACCACACTGACCTGATTATTTCGGTACTACTTGACAGCTCTATCAAAAAGTATTCCCACTAATTTGACTGTCGTGATGGGACTGAGGTTATGGTAATTGGTCAGATTGTAATTATTCTCCTATTCAGGGACTGGACATAGCTGAGTAATTTTCCACATTGCCAGGGAGATGTCAGAGTTGGAGCTGGAATAAAAGAGCTTTCCAGGGACACGGCTAGTTGTGCAGCGCAAGTCTTCAGTCCTATTACAGGAATGGTGTCAGGACCCATTGCCTTTGTCGTATCTAATGTGTTCAGCTGTTTCTTCATGACTATACAGCAAATCGAATTGCTTGAAGACTGGTATCTGTGATTGTGTGGGAATCATGATGAGTGTGAGGTGGATAATCCATTCAACACGTCTGGCTGAGGATAGTGCAGACACCACATCCTTGACTTTTTTCACTGACGTGCAGAGCTGTTCCGATATTTAGGATGAGGATGTTTGTGGAGTCCTCTCCTCCAGTAAATTGTTTAATAGTCCATCGACATTTATGTTTGGATTTGGCAGGACGACAGAACTTAGATCTGATCTGTTAGTCTTGGGATCATTTCCCCTCTCCATCAGACATTAGTTCTGCTCGTCGGAATTTAACCAGTTAAGTGTGGTAGCTTTAATGGGTTTTCAACAGGTTTAGGTCCACGTGATTTAGACCCTGGCATGTTCACCCACACTCATCACTGAACCATGGATCGGCTTGTTGGTAATGGTAGACTGATGAATTATCGTCGGGAAAATGTTACAGATTGTTGTTGAATACAGTTCTGCTTCTGCTGTTGCTGCAGCATCAAATGATAACCCAGTTTGAGTTGCAATATCTCCAATTCAATTCTACTGTCTGTCCCCCAGTTCACACCGAGACCCTTTCACCCATCAGCCCTGTATTCTGTACCTAACCTGGTTTCTGATGCGGTAACACTTGCATGTTCATATTCTCATTCTGCTGAAGGCCTCTCCCTGGTGTCACACCTCTAATTTGTTCCTTTAACTCAATCCATTTAAAGTAATGAAAAAAATCGCTTCTCTTCCACAGTGTCAACTTCTGGATTTGAAGTGAATGTGTCTCCCTCTGTTTTTCTCCCTGACCATGATTAAGAGCTCTGTAGTGTCAGTGATGTCAGTCTTATGTAGTTTCAGAGTCAAGGAACTTGTCACCATGCGTTATTGTTCAGGTCCCAGTGTACGACACTCCATGTTGGACAGGATGTTTGAGCATCTTTGACATACTTCTTTGGAAATTGCCCAAAAGAAATTGCTGAATAAATTGCAACATCTTCTGGAATGAATGCAATATTTATCTTTCAGGTACAGTGACCCTCGACAAAGCTCCCAGTTTCTCAACCAATTTTAGTATTTTTATTACCAGTATCCATAGTTATTTGTTTTGTGAAAATTTGTTCCATGCCTCTTCATTTCTGGAGAAATTCAGCAGGTCTGTCAGCATCTGCAGAGACAGGGAAACAGCGTTCGCATTTCAAGCCCAGTGTGACACTTCTTCACAACTGAAAAGGATTGAAAACTTGGATTTTTAATAGCTTTCCAGAGGTGGGAGATAGGTGACAGGGAAAAGAAGGGGTGGCAAAGATAAACCGGCTTTTAGCAGTGGTGAATGAGAAGATGATATAAAATGGGTTTAAATTAAGGTGTGAATGGAGAAAGGGTTTCTCTCTATTGAGCGCAAGATAAACAGGACACAATCACATAAGTTCATAGGGAGGCCAGGAGAGAGAATGTTGACAATGTGGCATTTTAAAGGTCTGGCCATAAATACGTTTTCACTGTCGAGAGCATCGCCCCCTTTAGACAAAGGATATCAGGTGCCTGACTTCTTATTGGCACTAGTAAGCGTTTCATGCTGCCTTCGTATTGTAATAGGGAGAAAAAACAAATTACAGTATGAAATTTGGGCTGAGTATTGTTTACCTGTCATGTTTACTATAGTTTCAAGTTTGCAGTATTCATCTTTAAATGCCTGTTTTTGAAGTTAGTATTGGATGGAGTGCAGAAGGTTGAGGGATGACATTATGGAAGTTTCTAAAATCATGAAAGGTATGGATAGGGTAAAGGCCAAGGTCTTTTCCACAGGATGGGGGAGTTCATCCGTAGAAGGCATAGGTTTAAGGTGAAAGAGGGAAAATTTACAAGGGACACAGGGGCAGTGTTTTTACACAGAGGGTGGTGTGGGTATGGAATGAGCTGCCAGAGGAAGAGTGGTAGATGCATGTACAGCTAAAACATTTAAAACACATTTGGACAAACATATGGATGGGAAACATTTAGAGGCATATGGGCCAAATGAAAGCAGATGGGAGTAGCTTAATTTGGAAAACCTGGCTCACATGGACACGCAGGTTCAGACTGGTTTTGTGAAAGGGAAGTTATATTTTGCTCTGTAAAATCATGCAAAGTATTTCTGGAGATGCCTGAGAATGTAACAAGCGGATTGATAAAGGGGATCTGTTAGACACCAGGCTTTCCAGAGTTTTTCCACAAGGTATTACAAAATAAAAGTTCTTACACAAGACAGAAGCTCCTAGGATGATGGAGAATATATTAACATGGGATGATGATTGCTTAACATATAGAAATCGGAGAGTCAGGATTAATGGATCTTCATGATAAAGGTGTATCTGCTGGAGAACCACAACTATCAGTCCGATGGCATCAGTTATTTACACTCTATACTGATAATCTGAAGGAGGGAGCTGAGTATACATCCGAGTTCGAGGATGACACTGAGAAGCAAAAGGCAGGCTGTTATTTAATGGAGAGGACTTCCAGAAAAGGAACAGTACAAAGGGATTGGAGTGTTCCTGTGTATGAAACATAAAGTCAGTATGCTGGTGCAGCAAGTAACCAGGTTGGTACATTAGCCGGCTTCCAGGGATGAAAGGGTTGTGTTATTGACAATCTGTAAAATGGAGAGGCGATTATTCATTGGGGTTTAAATGAATGAGGAGTGATACTGCTGAAAAATACAAGACACAGAAGGGACTTGAGAAGGTAGATGTTGAGAAGTTGTTACCATTCCTGAGTGGAGTCTCGAACCCGATGACATAGATACCCAATATGGAACATCGATTTCTATCTGAGATGAAAGTGATGTCTTCACTCAGAAGGTAGCGAATGTCTGGGATTCCCTAACCCAGAGAGTAGTGGAGGGATGCCAGGAGTTGGCAAGAAAGTGGAGTTAGACCTGGAGTAGATCAGCCATGTTCGTAATAAATGACAGGGCAATCTTGAGGGGCCGAATAGCCTACTCTCGTTCCAATTTATTAATTTCACTTGTTATGCTTTTGCTAATTAACTGGTTATTTTCCCGGAAGTTGTTTGTGTAATGCTACATTCGGGTGAGCAGAGGATTTGTTTGAGTTAACACTGGGTGGGGTATGTGGGCTGTATTCACAGCAAATCTGGGTCTGTAACACGACCCACATCTGAAGCAGACGTTGCGGAGAGGGGAAGCCTGTAAACAGAGATTGGGGGTGAGTGTCACTTCCTGACCCAGCCTGGATTTTCCAAGTACATTTCCAAAACTGCACCTAACCATCGGAGTGGCCCTGATCTGCCCCTGTGTAGCAGGTCCGAAGGGCTGATTGGAAAATCAGAACATAGGGCTGAGGGACACGAGTAGGCCATTCGGCCCTTTGAAACTACTCAAACAGTAAATAAAGTCGTGGCTCATCTCATTGTGGTCCAAGCAGCAATTTTCTCTCCATGCAGCATTATCCCTGATTCACCTGTCTATGGAAAATCAGACGAAGCCAGCCTCGATACAATATAAAGATTCAGCCATCACAAACTTCTGGGAAAGAGAATTCCCACTTGAATGAATTCCCACTTTGGGATTTTTTTCTCATTCCAGTTGTGACTGAGGATGGAAGGTGTCACTCTTTCCTTTTCTCGTCCCACTCTTCCACTGCTCACAACAAATTAAAAATGAAAGCTGGTTGGTGATATGGCCAATGATAAAGGTCTCAGACTGGGTTAGGTTCAGTGATTAGAACAATTGAGGCAGATTTCATTAGTCAGCCACAAGTTACTAACAGAACTAACGGAGGAGTATGGTAGATCTGTTGGTAGCACTGCTTCCTCACATCACCAAGGAGCTGGGTTCAATTCCAACCTCGGGCGACCCTCTATGTGGAGTGTGAACATTCTCCCCATGCCTGTGTGGGTTTCCTCCCAGTGCTTCAGTTTCCTGCCACAGTCCAAAGATGTGCAGTTTAAAGTGGATTGCCAATAGTGCCCAGGGATGTGTAGGTTAGGAGGGTTAGTTATGAGAAATGCCGGGTAACATCGATACGATTGGGGGACACGTCCAGGTGGGATGCTGTTTGTTGGGTCATTGTGGACTTAATGGACGAAATGTCCTGCCTCCACACTGTAGAGGTTCACGACAATGACAATAAATTTGGCCTTTTCAAACACCCAGTGGGTACATACCTAATCCACTCTTATCAAGGTCTTGTATGTTTCATTCTCAGTCCAAGAGTAACCTGTTAAGGCCTTCATAATATAAGCCCTTCACCCCAGGAAGGCGTGAAATGAAATATCTCTGAACTACTTCCAATGTAATTATATCCTTTCTCACATAAGGAGACACAAAAAAAAACTATTGTCACACTCAGATCATAATTTTTATAATTGTTTTCTCAAAGTGCTGTGTCATTGGAACACTCTTCCCCACAGACCATTGGAGGCAGAAATATTGAATATTTTTGAGGCACAGATGGAAGGTTCATAAATAACAACAGAGTCAAGGATTATCGAGGAATGGGCAGCAATGTGCAGTGTGGGGGAAAATGTAGACAGTGGTATCAAATAACACGGCTTCAGAATCTCCAGGAATATAATGTAAAATGAAATGATAATATCGATAAAATGTTAAGAGGGAATATAAGATGGCGGCGATTCAGAAGGTCTGGTTTGCTGGGCTCTGCATCAACACATGGGCAAAGTGGTTCTCTAACCCACCCCATCCCTGGCATTTAATTAAAATTGAACACTAAAAGAGTGATGGAATCTTTATTAATCCCGTTTTATCAAGTGGAAATGACAAAACATGGGAAAGGATTGATTAAGTCCCAACACATGGTGCACCAGTCAGAAGCATCGAGCGTGCCTGAGGCTGTAACTGCAACCCACTCTGCTCGTTCCATGGACCCAGTTCTTCACCAGGCTTTAGTCACTGAGTTCACCAAGTTATGCGAAATGATTGAAACCATGATTGAAGAAGGGTTGAAGCCACTGCAGTGGCTACAGCCGCTCTCAGCCGTGCTCCAATAACATGAGCAGCAACTTGACAGCCTTGGAAACAAAACAGACGATGTCAAGCGCCGAACTGCAAGGGCAGAGACCGTCATCGATTCCGCTCGGGAGAGGATCGTCGCCATTGAAAAGCAGGTCTGCACCTTAACTGAACAAGATGACGACTTCGACAACAGGGGTAAGATGAAGGATATTCAAATCGGCGGTTTGCTGGAGTGGACAGAAGGTGGTCAGCCGCTGAGTTTTTTCAAGAACTGGCTGCAGCGATTCCTTCACATCAAAACTGAAGAGGGAGGGGTGAAAAGTGAGACAGTTCATCGGGTTACGGCACGGAAGTCAGACTTAGACCAACGCCTTCATCCTGTCCTTGTTCGATTACACAGTTGTGGGGACAAACAAAGACTAATGGACTCTTCCAGAACCCAGGGGAAAGATCTGATGGCTTTAATTCACGAGGGCTCCAGTATTATGTTCTTTTAGGACTTTTCATCGGCGGTGATTCAGGAAAGAAAATCTTTTGATGATATCAAGAGAAGAGTAAGGGAACTCGGGATTCAATATTCGTTACGGTACTCAGTGGTGCTCCGTATTTCTTTCCATGGATCCACGAACTCGTCT
Source organism: Chiloscyllium punctatum (assembly GCF_047496795.1). Lineage (NCBI taxonomy): Eukaryota > Metazoa > Chordata > Chondrichthyes > Orectolobiformes > Hemiscylliidae > Chiloscyllium > Chiloscyllium punctatum. Next base: position 42,325,920 of record NC_092767.1, read on the forward strand.
GACTCTCCAGAGAAAGCGAAAACTGTGTGGACATTTTAAAGTAAGCTGGATATTTAGATAATCATGTTTCTCTCTTAAAGAAATTTTGTTGGATTTTTCTGCTATTAACCAGTGTTAAGTTATAGCCAGGAATGGGTAGAGTACTCATTTTTAACTTCTTCATTAGTATTACTACTCTTTTTTTCTTTCTTTGCTTGTGTCTGGGGTGCAGCTGAAGCTGGAGGGAGTTACAAAGGTAGTTGTGATGACTAAGTGCCGACCGAAGGGCAGTTCAAGTCTGATTTTTGTTGTTAACTGCCCTGGATTCCATATTGGTAGCGGGCAGAAGATAAAGTTTTGAGGTTATGTAAGCATCCCCAGTGGGCGGTGGGGGTTAAATTGCCCAACCGAGTGTCATTGGTATTTTGGATTTTATTTCGTTCTTTGGATTTTTATGTGTTTAGCTTTGGAAAGTTTTGAGAGCTTGTTAGTTGTAGTAGTATTAGTTTGTACAGTTTTTAGGCCCAATGAGTCTTTTTTTCATTAATGATCAGCGTTGTGTAATTCGATGTGAAAGTCTAGAGTTGAAATGTTGCTACAGTGTGTTTAGATTAGATTACTTACAGTGTGGAAACAGGCCCTTCGGCCCAACAAGTCCACACCACCCCGCAAGCACAACCCACCCATACCCCTACATTTACCCCTTACCTAACACTATGGGAATTTAGCATGGCCAATTCACCTGAACTGCACATCTTTGGACTGTGGGAGGGAACCGGAGCACCCGGAGGATAACCCACGCAGATACGGGGAGAACGTGCAAACTCCACACAGTTAGTCGCTTGAGGTGGGAATTGAACCCGGATCTCTGGCGCTGTGAGGCAGCAGTGCTAACCACTGTGCCACTGTGCCGCCCATGGATAATGATGTGCTTAAATGTTGTACCTGGAACATTAAGGGGAGCCATCTGCCAGTCAAGAGGAAAAATGTACTTTCTCATCTTAAAACAGAGAGGGTGGATGTTGTCCTATTGCCGGAGATGCACCTTGATGACAAGGAACATTTGACGTTATAGCAGGGTGGGTTTGATCGAGTTTATTTCACATCTTTTAACAATAGGAGTAGGGGAGAAGCCATACTAGTGAAGAAGAATCTTCCATTTAAATGACTAGATTGTATTAGACACTCACGGAAGAATCATCATTCCCAAAGTCTTGAAATATGGGAAATAATACAATATTTTGAATGTTTATTGCTCCCTGGCGCACTGTCTTAAAATCCTGAAAGATGCATTATGCAAAGTAAGTTATCTTGCATCATGGCACATTATTGTAGAAGGAGATTTCGACTGTCTTATGGCCCCACGGTGGACAGAATGTCCAAAGGTCCCCACTTACCCTCGTTATAATGTAAGCAATTAGTGGGTTAGAGCTGGTGGATACCTGAAAGCAGATCTACCTCACAAGTAGGGATTTTATTTTCTTCTTTAACCCGCACAAATGCCACACGAGGGTTGATCTCTTCCTCATCCCTGCAACAATCGTAGACACGGTGACATCCTGCACAATTGGGAATATTACCCCAACATTCCTGCCCCAGAATTAAGATAGAAATCACATAAGATTATGTTGTATGCAAATGAGGGTCTCATGTTTTTGTCAAATCCTACAGTTTCGGCAGCTCACGTGATGCAATGCATTAATTCGCTTATCGCCTTTTCGGGCTATAAGATTAATTTTACAAAGTTTGTGGCCATGCCTATGGGAGGTCTCAGGGAAATACCTGATATTGAAAGAAAATCCTTGTTTCCTTTTAAATGGTCACTGGCGTGGTTTCCCTATTTTAGTATATTCATTGCATCTGTCTTTGATCATTTATTTAACCTGAACTATGTCCATGTGTTTGACAAAATTAAAAAAGACCTTCAAAGATGTGAGGCACTTCCAATATCCTGGCTAGGTCGGATAGCTGTTCTTAAAATGAATGTCCTTCCTCATTTACTATACCCTGTGTGAATGCTTCCTTTGATGTTTCCAAGACAGACACTTAGGAGACTTTATGGCTGGTTTAGCTCTTTTGTTTGGCACCATATGCGACTCTTTATCAAGCTAACCAAATTACAACTACCCCACAGATTGTGGGGAGTAGATCTCCCAGATTAAAAGCTATCAATTAAGCTCTTTATTATCCTATGTTAGTGTCTGGGCCACTGAGGACTCGGCGTCAATACGGTTAGATATTGAACTCTGTCAGACAATGTGAACCCTTATTAGTCTGTCGTTCTTAGACAAAATGACAACATTTATGGAGTATTGTCATAACCCAATAATTATCAATAAAGTTAAAGTATGAACGACAATGGGTCAGATCGAGGGCAATACAGCCAAAATCTTGTTTCTTACCCCTCTAATTGGTATACCAAGTTGGCAACCGGGGATAATGGATTCCATGTTTAAACAGTGGGAAGCCAGGTGTGTACCTTGCTTCAGTGATTTAGAATTAATAGATTCCTTACAGTGTGGAAACAGGTCGTTGGGCCCAACAAGTTGACTTCGACCCACCCAGACCCAGTCCCCTACCATCCTATATTTACCCTGACTAATGCCCCAACCTACACATCCCTGAAGACTGTGGGTAATTTATCAATAGCCAGTTCATCTAACCTGCACATCTTTGGATCCTGGTGCTGTGAGGCTGCAATGCTATCTACTGAGTCACGACATTTTTTTCAGGGAGAAAGAATGACATCATTTTATCAAATAACTCGTTCGTATGGACTGCCTAGTGGAGACCTCTTCAGTTTGTTTTTGTTTTCAGATCAGAGATTTGATTTTAAAGAAAACACACTTTTAACAGACTCTTACAGACCCGATAGAGATAAGCGGGTGCTTAGTGCTCAGAATGCATTCTCTGTCAGTACCCTTTAACGTTAGTTGGAGAGTGTCCCCTCAGACAAGACTGTGCAGCTTTGTGATGTCTGCGAGAGAGAGCTGGGGTTCAGAACACTTCGGAGACATGGGAGGATATTTGTGAAAATGTTCGAAGGATTTTGATCTCTCATAGGACCCATTCTATGCAGTTGAAAATTCTTCAGAGGGTCTATCTGACCCCAGATTGTCTCTCAAAATGCAAAGTGGGATTATCTTCAGCATGTACTAAATGCAGATTGACTACAGGCACTCTTACTCATTGCTTCTTGTCCTGCTTCAGGCTTCATCTATATTGGAGCACTGTGTTAGGTGTGATAGAGTGGGTCGAGGTGACTGAATTGGAGATGGACCCGGTTTTTCTTCTCCTGGGTAAAGCCCAGAGGTACTTTACAGAGATGCACATGAGGAAAAAATATATCCTTACTTTCTGTGCTAGGAAAAATGTTCTGTTGTGTTGGATGTCTGAAAACTCCGGTTCTGTTGGGTCGTTGTAGGTTCTTCATGGAGAATATCCCTTTGGACTTTCTCACCAGTGTGGTGCATCAAAAAACAGAGATTTATATAAGACATGGCAGCCCTTTTTGAATTACCACGATACAGATTTATCTGTCACATTAAGAAGGGCTTGTATATAGCCATGACGTTATGGTCTAATGAATCTAAGATCCAGCGAGGAAGAATTATGAACTTAAAAATTTGTATCAGTTAATGCTCTTGAAGAACGAGAGCTATTGTTTTGTTAATGGTAGGGTTCTTAGTCAGGTGGAGGAACAGAGGGATCTTGGGGTCTATGTACATAGATCTTTGAAGGTTGCCACTCAGGTGGATAGAGTTTGTAAGAAGGCCTATGGAGTATTATCGTTCATTAGCAGAGGGATTGAATTCAAGAGTCGTGAAGTGATGTTGCAGCTGTACAGGACTTTGGTTAGGCCACAGTTGGAGTACTGTGTGCAGTTCTGGTCGCCTCACTTTAGGAAAGATGTGGAAGCTTTGGAGAGGGTGCAGAGAAGATTCACCAGGATGTTGCCTGGAATGGAGAGTAGGTCGTACGAGGATAGGTTGAGAGTTCTCGGCCTTTTCTCGTTGGAACGGCGAAGGATGAGGGGTGACTTGATAGAGGTTTATAAGATGATCAGAGGAATAGATAGAGTAGGCAGTCAGAAACTTTTTCCCCGGGTACAACAGAGTGTTACAAGGGGACATAAACTTAAGGTAAAGGGTGAAAGGTATAGGGGAGATGTCAGGGGTGGGTTCTTTACCCAGAGAGTGGTGGGGGCATGGAATGCGCTGCCCGTGGGAGTGGTAGAGTCAGAATCATTGGCGACCTTTAAGCGGCATTTGGATAGGTACATGGATGGGTGCTTAATCTAGGTTAGAAGTTCGGCACAACATCGTGGGCCGAAGGGCCTGTTCTGTGCTGTATTGTTCTATGTTCTATGTTCTATGTTCTATGTTATGCTGACCTGTATTATTTATTCATTATTTATTGTTTATTTTTGTTTCTTTTCTCTGCCTATTTAGTGTTTTTAACTTGTTTTGTATGTACATGCACATGAGTGTAATTTTGATCAGCTATTTAAGTTGGGTTATTATAATATTAAAAATCTCTTTTTCAATAAAATTACTATTTTTTAAAATTAAAATGCTAACATTGATAGACTAGAGTCCCAAAGAACTTTTATTAGAGAGACCACTCATACTGGTTTACCGTGAGGGTCACCACATTTCGGGTGATGGGGTGACGTTGAGAGAGCATCCCCTTCATGGTAACCTCAGTCAGTGTGAGGAACTGAACCTGCGCAGTTAGCCTCCCTCTACATCACAAACCTGCCATCCAGCCAACTGCGGGGCGACAGAGCAACTGTTACAGACAGAAGCAGTCACAGACAAAGGGCAAGAGAAACTTTCATAACAATGAAAAGGGGACAATTCAGATAATGGTCAAGATAACGGCTGAGGGTTAAAACGTTCTCGCATCGAAATTGTATTTTATAACAAGATGTGCTTAGAAGCTGACTTTGATTTAATATTATTAAGGTGAGTCAAATTAAATAAAAAGAATTACTAAGTGTGATTGGACATTCTATAACAAAAAAAAGTGTTGATTTTTGTTTGGTCTGTGTAAAGCATGCTGACCGTTGCATGAAAATATATAGCTGATGGAATATATTGTTCGGAGAGTGCATTCCTTGGGAAATGCCCTCGAACAGGCGCTTGAAGAAAACTGGGGTAAAAGTGCCTGAGTGCCGTCTGGTCAGTGACAGGAACCCAGGGAGTTGAATGACTAAAAATTCCTGTAACATGGAGCTGAGAAAACCATCAGATCAGCCGATTATTAAATGCGAGAGCAGGTTTGCAGGGAAAAATCACCTCAGCGTGGTTTGAATTGTGTGTGATTTGAATTGTGTGTTGGTGGGGGGTGGGTGGGTGGGGGTGGGTATTGCAAACGAGAGATAGAGAGAGAGAGAGAAGGTGCTGCAGTGAGCGTGTTGGAGCATGAGCCTTGTTTGGGGGTCGGTGCTGTTACAGATATGCATGTAACTGTGGGGGAACAGAGAAAATACGGTGACCCTTATCCTGACAGAGCGGGGAAGGTTATTGATCCATGTCCTGTATTGCTGGACATTTCTTCAGACCGCAGATGCTGCACTGAGCTGGGTGGTGAGCACAGACCATGCTCGGTGGATCTGGTGGTATGGCCCCCTCTGGGAAGGGAATGGTCCCCCTCTGTACTAGCCCATCCACAATGCCCGCCGTGTTCTGTCAACAAACCGTGGTGTAATTTCCCCTTATATGCCATACTCGGGGTAATCTGTGCAGTACAGCACCAACCTGAGAAAGGTCAACCGTGTGCCCCTTGGCCTTTTAAATATGGCACCAGTGCCAGGGATCACGGAATATCCAGGGGCACCCGGGCGACTGTGTGTACCTGCAGTCATGATGGGTGGGAGATTCGGGCTGGTATTGAATGAGAGGGACGCCATGGGGTGGGGTAGGTAGCTAATGAGGTGAGTTCGATAAGATAGCACCAGGAAACCAGCTCAGGTTCGTCCAGACAATCCCTCTGTCACACTCAATGAAAATGAGATTGAGACAAATTATTGTTTTATACAGCTCAATGTGTCGAAGACTCTGCAGTTCTCCCTCCCAATTGCAAAGCTACAGGAAAAATGCTCATTCAAAAATCTCCATCGCCTGAACTCACACTAATATACCATTCACTCATAATTCTTCATAATACTGACCCGTGTTTCATGATACTGTCGAAATGTCTTCATTTCAGCATTCTGAAACTAGTGAACATATCTTTCCATGACATTTTTTCTCGGTCTCCCCCTCCCTGTCTCTATCCCAAAACACACATATTTGCAGTCATACGGTTCTACAGACGGAAACAGGCCCCTTCGGTCCAGATGGTCCATGGCAAACAAAATGTCCATCCACACTCATCCAATTTCTTTGCCCATGCTCTGTATCCTCTAATCCTTTCCTATCTGTATTTGTCCAAGTGCCTTTTCAATGTTGTTATTGTACCAACCTCAACCACTTCCACTGACAGCTCAGTCCATCTGTGTACCATTATCTGTGTAAAAGAGCTGCCCCACGAGTTAATTGTTATTTTATTCCTCTCGAAGCATTAACGGATGTCCTCTAGTCCTCGATTCCCCAACCTTGCAAAAAAAACTTGAAGTATTCACCCTTATGCACGTCTCTCATAATTTGATAAGATCTACACTTCCATAAGAACCCCTTCGGTTTCCTAGGCTGTAAAGAAATAAGTTCTAACCTGTCCATAATCTCCCTATAACTTAAACCCTTTCGCCAAGGAAACATCTCTGAAATTTCTATTACACTCTTTCTAATTCACTAATATCCTTTCTACAAGGAGAACAAAACTGAACCCAATACTCCAACTGCAGCCTTACCAACATCCTGTACAATTCCAACATAATGTCCAAACGTCTATACTTAATGCGCTGATGAAGGCCAGTATGCCAACAGCCTTCTTCACTGTCCTGTGTATCTGTGACTCAAACTTCAGACAACCGTGCACCTGATCTCTAATGTCCTTTTGTTCCACTACACTCCTTAAGGCCCTCTCATTCATCATTAAACTCCTACCTGAATTTGACTTTGCAAAATGCAAGATGTCACACTTATCTATATTAAACTCCACATGCTATTTCTCAGCTCACTTCCCCTGCCGATCAAGGTACTGCTGCAATTTCTAATAACGTTCCTCACTGGATGCCTCCTATTTTAGTGTCATCTGCAAACTTACTAACCTTGCGTTGTGCACTCTGGTCCAAATCGTTGATATAGATAACAAACAGCAATGGACCCAGTACCGACCCCTGAGGCACTCCACAATTCACAGGCCTCCAGTCCGACAATCATCCCTCCACCATAGCCATTTGCTTCATAACGCCAAGCCAATTGTATCACCAATTTGCCAGATTATCTTGGAGTCCATGCGATCTAACCTGCCCGAGCAGCCGACCATGTGTAACCTTATGACAGGCTTTACTGAAATCCATATAGAGTATGTCCACCACACTGCCCTCGTCAACCTTCCTGGTCACTTCCTCAAAAAACTCGAACAAAATTTGTAAGGCATGATCTATCATGCACATAGCTATGCTGACTGTTCATGTCAAACTCTGTCTTTCCAAATGCATGCATATCTTATCTCTCAGAACCTTCTCAAGTGGTTTACCGAAAACAGCTGTGAAGCTTACTGTTCTATATTTCCCAGGTTTTTCTTTGCAGCCCTTCTTGAATAAGGGCACAACATTTGCTACTGTCCACTCTTCCGGGACCTTCACCCCTGACCTGTATTCTCTAGCCCCTTGCAGTGCTCTTGGATATATCTGGTCAGGAGCAAGAGATTTATTAGCATTTATTTGACTTTATGCATTCTAATATGACCAACAGCACCTCCACTGTGATATGAACGGTACCAAGATATGACAACTAACCCGCACACCTCCCCACCCCCACCCCCACCCCCCCACCCCCACCACCCCCACCACCCCCACCCCCCCCCCCCCCCCCGCACCCCGCCAAAAAGCTCAAAGATCTTCATGTCTTTATTCATGGTAAACACAGAGGGGAATTTGAGTACCTCGCTCATCTCTTGTGGTTTTACACATGAATGCCCACTTAAGGAGTCCTATTTTCTCTCTAGTCGTTCTTTTTCTTTACTATACTGAAAGCACATCTTTGGATCCACCCTCATTTTCTCAGCCAAGGCTATGTCATACCCCCTTTTTGCCTTCCTGATTTCCTTCTTCAGTAAACTCCTGTATCCCCTGTGTACCTCCAGAGATTCCATTTATTCCAGCTGCCTGAACCTGAGCCACGCCTCCTTTTTTGCTGGTCAGAGCCTGATTATCTCTTGTCATCCAGGGTTCTCTCTTCCTGCCTCACTTTCCCTTCACCCTCACAGAAACATATAGACCTTGACATTTAAAGGCCTTCCACTTACCAGAGATCCTTTTGCCTGGAAACAAGCTACTCCAATCAATGTTTGCAAGTCCCTGTCTAATTCCAAAAAAATATGCCTCGCCCCATTTGAGAACTTGAATTTGTGGACCAATTCTGTCCCTCCCATAACTATTTTAAAATTCATATAATTCTAGTCACCGGTCCCAAAATGCTCCCCCACTTTACCTCCGTCACCTATCCTGCCCTATGCCCCAACAGTAGGTGAGTTTGTCCCTTGCCGAGTAAGACCCTCTATATGCTGCTTATGGAAACTTTCCTGAACACACTTAAGATATTACACTCCATCGAAGTTCTTAACAATCTGGATGTCCCAGTCGACGTTAGTATAATTAAAATCACCTATCATGACAATCCTATTATTCCTGCAAGTCTCCCCAGTTTCCCTGCATCATTGTTCCTCCAATTCGCATTGATTATTTGGAGGCTTATAGTGCAACCACTGTAACATCACCATCCACCTCTATCTTCTTTGCACCATCCACAAAATCTCACTGGACATTATCTCAGTTATTTTGTCTTTAAAGACTGGAGTGGTATGCACCTGAATCAGAACTATTGGTCTTTAAACTGTTTCCATTTACATCTCTCCTTTGCAATTATTTTGACACCCACAGCACCCTTTGTTAAGGCACAGTGGAGATATAGAGCTGTAAATAGTTGGGAGCTGCACATCCTGTCACTTTCAGCATCGGCTGCAAGTTTCCCCACGCTGGGCAGTGATCTAACACAGTGTTACCGAATAATGCAAAACCCTGGGTTTATATATGAATGACCCAGTGCGGACTGCACAACTCATCACGCTGGACATTTAGCCCAGGATTATAGATCAAGCATTGGTGTTGGCTGCACAGAGTTCCACTCCAGACATTGCTGGGTTGCATTCAGCAGTACACTAGCCGGATCTGGACAGTGCTCCATCCTGAATATGTAATGGGTGGGCTGGTTATGTGATTTAGATTGCAAATGTGAGAGAACGAAACATCTGGCAATGCCTTTATTTTGTGTTTTCATTCTTGTGATTGGACCCTTCAAATCCTGACTCATCTGGTTAGACCCGACCCTCTGGATGAGTCATGGTGACTGTTGTTACAGCATCTGGGTCTGCAACATGACCACCAAATGGAGCAGAGGCTGCAGAGAGGACAGTCTCCGTAGAAATAGGATGAGGGAATCACAATCAGATCAGCCGTGGTCATAGTGAATGGTGGGGCAGGATTGAACGGACCACTAATGCAACTCATACATTTCAGTTTGTTCCAAGCAAACTCCCCTTCTCTCCCAGTGTCTCATACTGGTGGGGAGTGAGTCACCTCCTCCTGTTCCTGGGTAACAGGATCCTCGGGCCTCACTAGCCTCCAGATATCCCTATGTCCCAGTTTCGAGCAGTTGAATGACTGCCTCATGATCCTGTGTCCCAGTCTCGAGCAGTTGAGTGACTCCCTCCTGTTCCTGTGTCCCAGTCTCGAGCAGTTGAGTGACTGCCTCCTGTTCCTGTGTCCCAGTCTCGAGCAGTTGAGTGACTGCCTCCTGGTCCTGTGTCCCAATCTCGAGCAGTTGAGTGACTCCCTCCTGTTCCTGTGTCCCAGTCTCGAGCAGTTGAGTGACTGCCTCCTGGTCCTGTGTCCCAATCTCGAGCAGTTGAATGACTCCCTCCTGTTTCTGTGTCCCACTTTCGAGCAGTTGAGTGACTGCCTCCTGTCCCTGTGTCCCAGTCTCGAGCAGTTGAGTGACTCCCTCCTGTTCCTGTGTTCCAGTCTCGAGCAGTTGAGTGACTGCTTCCTGTTCCGGTGTCCCAGTCTTGAGAAACTGAGTGATGCCTCCTGATCCCAAGTTTGTGAAAGTAGATATCCTCTTATTGCTACTGAGTAACAGGCTCCAATAGCTCTGTGCTCACCTGCTGCCCCTGTGGAATGAAGTTGAGGGACTGAATGGCCTCTTCACATTCCTTACAGCTTCTCTTGACTAAAAGCCTTTCTCCTGTTTCTGTAAAACACCATCAAAATCTGAATGATGTATTTTTGTATTTGACTCTCAGTAATTGACCAAACAAACTGACTGACAGAATTCAGAACCTGAATAGCCTCTTCCTGTTCCTGTGTTATACACTCAAGAGTCAACAGAGTCTCAGTGATGTACAGCTCGGTTAAAGACCCTTCGATCCAGTTGTCCATTCTGACTAAATATCCTAAATTTATCTCGTCCCCCTTGCCAGCACTTAACCCATATCCCTCTAAACCCTTCCCATGCATGTACCCATTCAAATGCCTTTTAAATGGTGTATCTGGACCTGCCTCTACCCACGTCTTTTGGGTGCTCAATCCATACAACAGCAGTCTCTCTTTGAAAGTGTTGTATCTCATTTCCCTTTATGAATCTTTCTCCTCTCACCTTAAACCTTTGTCCTGTAATTTTCGACTTTGCCTATGCTGGGGAAAAGACGTTGACTGTTTACCTTATCTATGCCCCTCATGATTTTATAAACTTCTTTAAGATCACCCCTCAGCCTCAACACTTGAAAATACTCCCAGCCTATTCAAACTCTCCCTGTAGCTCATACCCTCCAACACCTGCAACATTCTTTTAAATCTCTTCTGCATCCTTTCAAGTTTGACAATATCTCTCCGACAGCAGGTTGACCAGGATTAAAGGCAGTATTACAAAAGTGGCCAAACCAATGTCCAGGACAGATGCAACATATCATGCAAACGCATAGACTCAAAGCACGCACCAATAAAGGGAAGATCACCAAATGCCTTCTTCACTACACTGTCTACCTGTAATGGCACTTTCAAGGAACGGAGAACCTGCACCACAAGGTGACACAGTAGCTCAGTGACTCGCATTGCTCCCTCAGAGCACAACGATCTGGGTTTAATTCTATCCTTGAATGACTGCCTGTGTGGAGTTTGCACATTCTCCCCGTGTCTGCGTGAGTTTCTTCCAGGTGATGCATTTTCTTCCCACAGTACAAAGATGTACAGGCAAGTATAAATTGGCCATGCTAAATTGCTCCAAGTACCCAGGGATGTGTAGGCGAGGTGGATTAGCCATGGGAAATGCAGGCTCAGAGGGATAGGGGAGGGGTTTGTCCAGTGGGATACTGTTTAGAGGGTCGGTGTGGCCTCCATGGGCCGAAAATCCTGTTTCCTAACTGTAGGGATTCTATAATTTCAATGGCGTTCTCTTTGATTGGCAACTTTCGACAGGACCCTACCTACCTGTCTTGCCCTGATTTGTCTTGCCAAAATGCAACACCTCACATTTATCTAAATTTAACTCCATCTGCCACCCCTCGGCTCACCTAATCATGTTTCCACTTTGTTCTGAGATATCATTCTTCACTGTCGACTACACCACCAAATTTGGAATTATCTACAAACTTACTGATCATACTTCATATACTCAAATGCAAATGATTTGTATAAGTGACAAGGGGCAGTGGACTCACTATTGACTATTGACCACTAGTCACAGGTCTCCAAGTTCAATGAACAAATGTCCACTGTCGCGCCCTGTCTCCAATAGTCAAGAAAATTTTGAATCTAACAGGTGAGATCTCCCTGGATCCCAGGCAGTCTAACCTTGCTAACCAGTCTACAAAGTAGAACATTTTGGTTTTCTTACTGAATTCCATGAAGACAACATCCACTCTCCTGCCTTCATCAATCATCTTCATCACTTCGTCAAAACATTCCACCGAGTCAGTGAGACGTGATCTCCAATGTACAAAGCCCTCTTCAGTCCTTGTCCTTCCAAATGCATACACATCCTTTCCCTCAAAATCCCCTCCAACAATTTAGTCACCATTGATGTCAGGCTCACCAGTCTATAGTTACCTGGTTTTTCTTGCCTTTCTTAAATAATGACACTATGTCAGCAGCTCTCCAGTCTTTTGACACCTCACCTGTGGAAATCAATGATACAGATATATCAGCAAAAGGCTGAGCAATGCCTTTCCTAGCTTCCCACAATATTCCGGGATACAACTGATCAGGTCCCAGGGATCTGTTCACCTTTATATGTTTTAAAGTGTCCAACACCTCCTTGTAATATAGATACTTTTCAAGATCTCACTATGCATTTCTTCATTTTCTCACTCTTGTAACTTCCTCCACATTAAATACTGTGGAGAAATCCTTGTTTTATATCTTTCCCATCTCTTGTGGTTCCACCCATAGGTAGCCTTACTGATCTTTAAGGTGCCCTATTTTCTCCCGAGTTAATCTTTTGCCATTAAAAGATTTGTAGAGTTTCGTCAATACCTCATTAACCCGATTTCTAAAGCCAACCCGCGTTCACATTTTTCTGGCCCGATTTCACCGTTGACTATACACTTACTGCCCTTATACTCCTCTGGGGTTTCTCTTGATTTCAGCTCGGTTACCTGACATATGCCTCCTTACTTACCTTGACCATAACATCAATATATTTAGCCATCCAGCACTCCCTGCACCCACCAGCCTTGCCCATCTCACTAATAGGAACACGTTGGCTCTGGACTCTCTGAAACCAGGTTTTGATGGCCTTGCAATTTCCAACCATCCCTTTACCTGTGAATAGGGTATTCCAATCAGCCTTTCACAGGGCTCGCCTAACACTTTCAAAATTGGCCTTGTTCAAAGTTAGAACTTTAATGTTTACATCAGGTCTTTCCTATTCCACAACTAATTTAAAACTAATATTTATGTGTAACAGACTTGAAATGTTAAATAAACATTTCCTGCCCCTCTGTAACAGGCTCGAGAGGCTGAATGGCCTCCTCCTGTCCCTGTATAACAGCCACGAGACATTAAATGACACAGCAACCCCTGGATTATGAGCAGCCGTTAAACTGTATCTGATGGAGGTCCATCCCTTCTCAGTTACCGAAACACAAACAACAAAATGTACTCCAGGTGTCCTCTCAGTGACACCTCATACAGCTGCAGCGACAAATCCTTTTATTTTGAATGATTTTGTTTGCAAAATGTGCTAATGTTCCAGCGTTCCACCTTTTCAAGTAGCAATAGGCTAATATGGACTGAATGCCCTTCCTCCATTCCTTCTGTAAGAGGCCCATAGGGACAGAATTGCTTTGGCCTGTTCCTGAGCAGCAGTCTTAGTGCTCTGTCTCAAGGTTATGAAAGGATTTGAAAACAGTGTATTAAAACCAGGAATAGCCTCACACCGGATAACAAGTATCATACTTTGTGTTCAGGTATCGAGAAAATTGCCCACCCGACTTTTTTTTATGTAGCCGATCTGCTATTTTATAACTGATTCCTTTCATAAACAGAGTGGAACATATATAGGCCCCTGCAGTGTTCTGTTAATACTCTCGTATGCAAGGAAAAAAATGATTTAAAAATTGAAAGATTTATGGTCCATCCCTCGGCAACCCTTATCCATTGCATCCAAAACCAGTAAATCTTCCCTTTTATAGTGATTTGAAAAGTGTTGTTTTGATCTGGTTAACTGAGCCTATTTGTTCAGTAAGTGCGATTAATGCCAGTCTCCATTGATTCTAATTATCCCAGTGGAGGGTTTACATCTTTTAATGATAAATGGGCTCCATTCAATGTGTTATCCCATAACATGAGCGGGACCATCACCGACAGCACTGACAGTGATCAGCAGATCCAGAGAGAGGGGGAGGAGAAATCAGAATCTGAGAACATTAGACTGGAATGTTCCAAAAATGGATCAGAATTTGAGAACATGAGACTGGAATATTCCAACAATAGACAGGAGTTTATCCGATTATGTTTGGTATATTTCTGTATTTTATTGGTTCCCCTTATCATTGCAGATCAATTATGTTCTTCGCATTATTCAATATTTTTATGATCCCTTCCTGGCTATCGTTGGTGTTCCTGGTAAGTGTCACTGTCCAGTTTTTGTTTCTATAAAACAGTTATGACTGTATAATACTGTTCTTTCATATAGTCTACACTTATGGCCACTATTATTGTTCCTGTTGAAACTCTGAATCCAGATATTTACTCTACAGACCACTGCTAACTACATCAATGAAGGTGTTCAATTCCTGTCTCCCTCTGCTCTGGCAATGTTACTCATGGGTCTCGATATTGACCTACTCAGTTTCAGCGGAGAACCACGATGTATTGCATCTTTGCCTTTGGTATTTAAATATTAAGAGCATGCAGGTCACTGTCTACTGTTCTGGTTACAAACACCACCTTTTCCCAGTGTTTTCATCCCCCCACCTCCACCCCCCGGCCAATATCTGCGGCTGAAGCAGACGAGTCATAACTGTTGGTGATCCCTTTGACCATGAGCTGATTCCTGACACCTTGCCTTGACCATTTCTAACTTGAAATACTCACCACTCCACAATATATCTCACTGGTTTATTCCATCTGCTGTTTGAACCTTGAGCTATGAAATACAGTCTTAATGAAGCCAATAATTTGCTGCTGACGCTACCGCCTTCAAAACTGCCGAAGCAAATCTGATACGAATTCACACCAAACTCCCATCCATCTGTCATTCATGTGCACACCGAGTATATTGCTATTGTGTATGGCAATGCCTTTATTTTGACATTCTCAAACACTTTACCTCATCTGTCCATGAAACTTTTCTCGTTCTCTCTCTGTCGATTATCCAAAAGCCTGCCGGTTGTTCATATCTAAAATAGTTTCCTTCACGTGTGTTCCTTCTCGAACAATGAGTCTCGCATTCAACCACACACACACACACACCAAACCTCCCCATTGGAGATAGTAATCTGATGCGAGGATAGTTAGCATATGATCGTAAACCTTACAATACTCTCCATGCTGGGCAGATCGTGCAGTTTACTGAGCAACACACTAGCCTGCTCTGCACAGCTCTCCATGCTGGGCTGTCATCTTGTCCAAGTTTATGTTGTTTGTGGTGTTCTGTCAAGCAGATTCAGAATTTGATGTAACAAACCATTTCAGCTGATCTGACAATGCCTTTATTCAATGTTCTCATTCTTGTAATTTTACTCTCGAAGATCTTACTTCTCCAGTCAGTCCCACTGCTCTGTCTTTTTTCCCCATATTTCCACAACGTCCTCCCAGTTAATTAACTGCCTGTTTCTTTCTTTAATGTGCATCTCTCTGTCCCTCTGTATCTTTCCCTGGCCTTGGGTTTTGTTTCCCTAGTGTATCGAGTGCTGGCATTGTGTAGCTCAGAAATAATGAAATGGTGTGTATCAGGCTGTTTTTCACTTCCTGGTATGTCCCACGTGATGGCCATGGACAGGCATGTTTCAGACGTTATGAGACACATCCTTGTAACTTGGTCTGTACCTGTGTTTGCCCCTCTCAGGTGACCTTGCGATCAGTAACACGAGGAAGCCCCTTAAGTAAAGGACCAGGCATCTAAATTGTGTGACAATGCTGTCAGCTTTTTTTTTAAAGAAAGGTTATTTTCTCTTTTTTTTAACAAGAGGTCATAGAGGCCAAACTGCCTACTGTAAGCGGCTCAAGTAGATAACTTACGAGACTTTTAGGGTTTTTTAATAAATAGTAGTAACAATGGCCAGCTCGCACAGACCAGGATTTCTAAATTTTTCCTTACGGCTGTAAGTCACCAAGTGCTTGTGTCCCAGAAGGGTTGGAAGTTTTAGTAAATTATCCCTAGCTGGTATTCTCTCTGAAGCTTCACTTGATGCTGTTTCCTCCTGAAATGGAGAACTGTATGTCTGAATGCTCCTTTTTACCATGGAGTGTGTTTCGGTAATGTTAGTATATTGGAACAGTTCATTTGTAGAAGGTACTGTATCCATTATTCGGTTAAGGTTTCCAATAGTTAAGTCATTCCAAATTCCTCTTCATTTTGTATGGCTTTTCATTAGAAAATATATTGTGTTTTAATTAATGGTGAGTGTTTGACGAGTAGCATCACATCTGGAACACCCACTTCACATCTACCTTTAAAATACGAAAGGTTTCGCATCCAAACTACCTCCTTAAATAATTTGAGGCAGTCTGGTCCGTCTATAGCAAACTGGGAACTCTTGTCTGGTGCCATCAAATTGGGTGTAGAATTACAATCCCTACAGTGTGCATACAGGTCATTCGACCCAACAAGTCCACACCGACCCTCCAAAGAGTAACCTACCCAGACCCATTCCTCGACCCTGTTATTACACATTTACCCCGACAAAGACTCATAACCCACACATCCCTGAAAACCACAAGGAACTTAGCATGGCCAATTCACATGACATGCACACCTTTGGATTGTGGGAGGAAACCAGCGAATCCAGGATACGCTAATGGAGACACTGGAGAGTACACACCAGGAGGCTATTGGGTTCAAAGGTCGCGTTTGGTAGCTGTTAGTGTCTTTCGTTCCGGATGTTGAATTCGGTTGGTTTAAACAGTGTTTTGTGTATAAAGATTCTTTCAGTCACTGAGAGTTCTCTGGGTGTGGAAGAAGTGAAGTTGAGGGTTTTACAAAAGGTAATGAAGGCAAAGCTGTAGTAATTGGCAGACGAGCTGGAGTTGGGGTTGTGTTTGTCTGTGAGAAAATGAGAGATAATTACAGCTATTACTCAGCAATTACATTTAGTGGAAACGCCATCAGAATCTTTGGAAATGGCGAGAATTCAATTTCAAATGAGACACCGTGAACATGAGAAGGAATTGAAACAGTTTGGATTATGATGAAAAGTAGAAATAAAATGAAGAAAAGGAGAGAAAAACAAAGAAGAAAAGCAGAGAGATTTAACTTCAAACGTTAGTAATTAGAGAGAAAAGTTGACATAGAAGGTAGTGATGAAGGTAAATGGTAGGCTGCATGAGGAGGATAGTGAGGATGTGCAACCCTATAGTGGCCAAAGGCTTGATGGGGATCTGTTTAAATACATCCAGACATTATCTAAATTTGATGAGAATGATGGGGGAACCTTCTTAATTTCATTTGAGAAAGTGGCTAAACAAATGCAGTGCCCAGTGAACATGTGGATTTAGTTGATTCAAACGAAGCTGATAGGTATTTGCATCCCTATCAGAGGCGGTGTCTGGGGAGTAGGAGGAGGTGAAGAAAGCCATCTGAAGTGCGCATGAGCTTGTGCCAGAAACTGACAGACAGAGTTTCAGGGATCTAAAATAGCGTCCGTGGTTAAACACACATGGAGTTTGAAAGGATCAAACAAAGTGATTTTGAAAGGTGGTTAAGGGTATTAAATCAGAGCAAACCTATAGCCCTCTTAGAGAGATTCTTATTTTGGAGAAGTTCAACAATTCACTTCCTGCAGTCGTGAGAACTCATGTGGAAGAGCAGAGAGTTATAATGGCAAGGTTAGAAGCTGAAATGGCTAATGATGATGATGATTGAGTTCAGAAATCAAAGCTTGGTTTCTGTAAGGGAGTGAGAAGAATGTGTGAGATCTTCTTAAAACATATCGCTGTGAGAGTAAGGATTACTGGCATCGGCCAGGAGTAGCATTAAAGAGGTAACAGCATTAAGAGGTACAGAAGTATGTAACTCTCTTAAGCTGAGACATGAGGAGCTATGTCATTCAGAGGGACTATTGGAGAGATGAGAAGTGCTCCATTATGTAACGTGTGGTTGGAGTGTCCAGTGGAAACATCAACAGATTGATTCCACAATGTGGAAGGAGGCCTTTAGTTTGGTGTTGGCGTTACAACATTTCAGCATTTAAATTGCGCATAACATACATGAGCCAAATCCTTTTCACTGATCGTGAGCCCTTCAAGTTTTTGGAGAAGTTTAGGGAGAAGAATATCAGTCTGTTTCGATTTGGTTTATTATTACTGCCATTCAATTTGAAATTATACAGGTGACAGGGCGAGAAAATCTCAGGTTTTGAAACATTCTGGAGACTTGGATGAAGAAAGATAAAGGCATTCTGTGGCAGGAGCAAAATGACTGAAATCGAATCGAGTTGTGAACATTTGTATGCTCAGAGTCAATGTAATATATATATGCACCTCTTCCTCCGCTACACTGATGACTGCATTGGCGCCACCTTGTGCTCCGGTGAGGAGTTTGAGCAATTCATCAACTTCACCAATACATTCTACCCTGTCCTTAACTTTACCTGGACCTTCTCTGACACCTCCCTCACCTTCGTGGACCTCTCCATCTCCATTAATGACGACCGACTTGACACCGACACTTTTTACAAACCTACCGACTCCCACAGCTACCTGGATTAAACATCTTCCCACCCTACCTCTTGCAAAAATGTCATCCCGTATTCCCAATTACTCCGCCTCCGCCGTATCTGATCCTTGGAGGACCAGTTCCACCACAGAACAAACCACATGGCCTCCTTGTTTAGAGACCGCAATTTCCCTTCCCACGTGGTTAAAGATGCCATCCAACGTATACCATCCACATCCCGCACCTCCGCCCTCAGACCCCACCCCTCCAACTGTAACAAGGACAGAAGGACCCTGGTGCTCACCTTCCACCCTACCAACCTTCGCATAAACCAAATCATCCGCCAACATTTCTGCCACCTCCAAACAGACCCCACAATCAGGGATATATTTCCCTCCCCACCCCTTTCCACCTTCTGGAAAGACCATTCCCTCCGTGACTACCTGGTCAGGTCCACGCCCCCAAACAACCCACCCTCCCATCCTGGCACCTTGCCCTGCCACCGCAGGAACTGCAAAATCTGCGCCCTCACCTCCTCCGTCACCTCCATCCAAGACCCTAAAGGAGCCTTCCACATCCATCAAAGTTTTAGCTGCACATCCACTAATATCATTTATTGTATCCGTTGCTCCCGATGCGATCTCCTCTACATTGCGGAGTCTGGACGTCCCCTAGCAGAGCACTATCGGGAACATCTCCGGGACACCTGCACCAACCAACCACATTGCCCAGTGGCCCGACATTTCAACTCGCCCTCCCATTCTACCGAGGACATGGAGGTCCTGGGCCTCCTTCACCGCCGCTCCCTCACCACCAGATCCTGTAGGAAAAATGCCTCATCTTCCGCCTCGGAACACTTCAATCCCAGGGCATCAATGTGGACTTGAACAGTTTCCTCATTTCCCCTTCCGCCACCTCACTCCACTTCAAAATTTCCAGCTCAGCACTGTCCCCATGACTTGTCCTACCTACCTATCTTCTTTTCCACCTATCCAATCCACCTTCCCCCCAACCTATCACCTTCATCCCCTCCCCCATTCACCTATTGTACTCTATACAACGTTCCCCCCACCCTCACCCTCCTTTAATTTATCTTTCAACCCTTCAGGCTCTCTGCCGGAATTCCTGATGAAGGGCTTTTGCCCGAAACGTCGATTTTACTGCTCCTCGGATGCTGCCTGAACTGTTCTGTTCTTCCAGCACCACTAATCCAGTCTCTGGTTTCCAGCATCTGCAGTCATTGTTTTTACCTATATATGCATTTCAGTCTACTAATAGAGGACGATTAGGAGGTCTAAAATTAATCCATCTTTGTATATTGATGGATCATTTTATTAAAGGTCGAGTTGTGCGAATACTATCACCGTAAAAAGGTTATTTTTTCTTAGGTTGTTTTTGAAGAGAGGTTCTAAAGGCAGAGGTGCCGAACTGCTGTCTGAACACAGTTTAAGGAAATAACTGAGGAGGCCTTTAGGGTTCATTAAATGGTGGTAACAATCGAAGGGCGGTGGGCAGATCTCACAGACCAGGTTTTCTCGTTTTGTTTTTTGCTGAAGCATTCAGAAGCTGTTGGGAATCCAAGAAGGGTTAGGAGTTTCAATAGCTGCTTTTCTCTCTGAGATCTCTGTTGATGTTGATAGCTCCTGGATGGGAAAATTGCTGTAAGAATCTGTATCTGAATATATCTTTGTGCCAAGCAGTGTATACCAAGACGGTACGGTATCTATTGTTGTGTAAGTTTTCCACCATATAAGCTATCCCAAAATGTTCTTCTCTTTGATTGGATTTTAACTAAAGCATTTGAGTAAATTGTATTTTGCTAAATGACGAGTGGTTTGACCAGTCACAACATATCTGGAACGCACACTTCCCATCTATGTTTAAATTAAGGAAATGTTTGGGTCTAATCGGCCTTCTTAAAACATTTTGCGGGGATCTGCAGCCGAGGGGTATCCGACTGTCTCCTGTTACTGAAACGTTAGTGGAGGGGCTGGGAATGGTTTGCTGTAGGATGTGCTGTGGGCTGCCTCAGACATTCAGGGAGACCTGAGGATTTGCTGACCCAACTTTGGATGGAGCATGGGGACTGTAGTTACAGCATCTGGGTGTGTAACATGAATAACAAATGGAGCAGAGGCTGCAGAGAGGGGAAGCACTGAAACCACAGAGTGAGTGTGTGTGGGGAAAGGGATCTGCTGTATCCACCCCGGGTTTTCCAGGAACAGCTTCCCAAGATTTACTTAACCCAGGAGCAGATAGTGAGGGGACACTGATTGAACAAGGAGCTGGTCACAGATCGGTGTCACCTCCTTCAACAAGACCTGCAGCTTCACACCAGGGGGAGGATGGTGCTGCCAGTGGCTGTTAGGGTCACTGTTTCATTCAGCTTCTATGATCCAGAACTTTCCAGGCAGGACTGGGTGACATATCCATCATTTCCCAGTATCTGCACAACAGTGTCACCATTCGGTGATGGAGGATATATATGGTGGATGAGGTAAATAGATTGTTTCTCCCACAGCAGGGATCTGCCAGGTGTATCCAGTATAGTGGGATTCCCAATGGTGTACATGGCATCTGCAGAGTATCCATGTCAATGGGGAGAGGTAGAGGAACTGAAGGAGCTCTGTCTCTATTAATGTTACAGTATGCCCATGAACAGTACATCATGTTGGTGAATTCAGAAGCATCGTCCCATCGTCATCGGGTCTCCACGTAGAAAGAAATGAATATATCTTGGATAAAGGTCGTCCCCTTGATGCACGTTTCAAAACACCATCCCCACCACCAATCAACCACATCAAAGTAGTCCATGTGTACGGAGAGCAATAGGGTCACTGGAGTGTTTTGGGAGCTGACGATCAGGGCTGGAGCAAAACCTCCCAAGTCTGAACAGGTCTGAGTGAACCCCCAGTACACAGTACCATTACGTCCTGTATTCCCTCTCCATTTCAATAACATACTGCCTTCCATTATTCTGTAAATGAAATGACAGGTTATATCATGTTAAATTCCACTTGCTAAACTACTATCTATTGCATTTACCTCTCTGAATCTATCTGCAGACTCTTCACCCACTCTTGATAATTTATTCTCTTGCTTACCACAGCGATATCACCAAACTCAGCATCTGTGTATCTGTTCCATCCTCCTGATCATTAATTTAGACTGTAAATAGTTGAGAACCAAGTACTGGTTACTCTGTAACCCTACTGTTTACGTTCTGTCTAACTGATTGAGACTGGTTTATCCTGAGTGCCTGCTTCCTGTATGATACCCTGTCCTTCCCCGTTCCTGTGCAACACAGTTGAAGAGTTGGATAAGAACAAGGAGCATCTGTGAGGAATCCAACCGCTCGATGAGGCTGATGTCAACACGACCTCTGTGCCACTTTCCTGCCATCTCTCCATCCTAAAACTCTAGTCTCTTTTGTAGATTGCGCCACATGAAAAAAAATCCACTCCACATCGACACTTTCACTTACTTTTAGCATTTTACTGACCTCAATGAGATCTCCTTTCATTCTTATAAACTCGAGAGTATAGGCCTAAACTGCTCAATTTCTCTTCATAAGACAACCACTTCAAATATGGAATCAATCTAATGAAGCTCTTCTGAATTGCCTCCAATGGAAATACATCATTCTGCAGGACACCCAAACTGTACTCCAGTTGCAGCCTCACTAATGCCTTGCATAGCTACACCAACACACCCTACCTTTCTCCTCTATCCTTTTATAAATAAACACTGAAATTATGCTTGCATTTCTCATTACTTGCAGTACCCGCAGGCAGGTTTTCTGTGATATGCAAGCAGACACCCAGATCCCTCTGCGCTTAAGCACTTTGAACTTTCTCTCCATTTAGATAATAATTTGTTTTTCTATTATGCTGGCCAATTTGAATAGCCCCACATTTACTCACTTTAATTTTCCTTGCCAAATGTTGGCCCATTCACCCAACCTATCCATACAGTTTTTAAATGTCTTGCATTATCATTCCGACGTAATTTCCCACCAACGTTAGTGTCATCTGAAAATGTGATGTCGTATTTTCTATCCAGTCAACCAAGTACAGTAATACTAATGATCGCAAATCAGAACTGAAATCAATAGCACACCACAAATTGCATTTCCCAAAATAAATGACACATTTAGTCCATCTGACTGCATTTTGTTGGTTAACAAATCCTCCATACAAGCTAATAAATTACTCCTAAACCCATGTTGTATGATCTTACCACTTACTCTGTGGAGAAGCGACATATCCGATGCCTTCAGGAAGACCAGATACATTCCATCTCCAGGAATCCTACTATCCACCTTGCTTGTCACATCTTAAAGAAACTCAAGCAAACACTTCAAACTCGATTTATCCTTTATACAACCATGTTGACTCCGATGGATTGTGGTTTAACTTTGCAAGTATCCTCAACAATGGATTCTAATAATTGTCTTAAATTACAATGGCTTATCATTACGTTTTAGTCCCAAATGTATACAGTTATTATAATTTCTTCCCCTTCGAAAACCTTTACGTTTTCTTTGAATTCCTGTTTAATGGGCAAAAGGTTTTAAGAGGTCTACTCCAATTGCTGTTTGTGGCATGTGTTGCTGGCTGGACTCATCATCCTGCTGGTGTACAATCTCGATGGGCTGGCATCTTTCTGGTGTTCCCATGCTGATGTCTCCAAGGCCAGAACGACCTTCTCCCGTTGATGCTTTAGGGGGTTGGGGGATTATGGAATCCTCCTGTTGCTGGGTAACATTTTGAGGGGCTGATGGATCTTTTCATACTTCCCCATTACAGGTGGAAATGCTGAACGGTCTCCGCATGCATCCCGGAGATGGGACCGAGGGAGTGATTGATCTTCTCTTGTTCCCGGACAATAGACATGCATCTGAATTACCTTTTCCTTTCTCATGAAAGAAGTGTCAGACAGTTTTTATCCTTATCCAGAATGGATTCCTCCACTATCTGTGTAATTTGCTTCACTTGTTGAAATAGGGTCGGTTGGTCTGAATGGCCTCCTATTATCCCAGTGTAACAATCTCCAGTCACTGTGTGACCTCATCCAGTTGTTACAGTTGTTACAGACTTGAGGCGGCTGAATGAACTGATCCTGTTGCTGTTTAACAGGATACTGGTGCAGCATGGCCTACCGTTATAGGCTGGAGTGGCTGATTAGCCTCCTTCTGTAAATGTATATCACGCTCTAAGGGCTGAATAGCCTCATCCTGTTTTGGTGAAACAGGCTCGAATGCCTGAATATTCTCCTGTTGTTCCTGTGTAACAGGCTGGAGAACGGAATGGATTCCTCCACTATCTGTGTAATTTGCTTCACTTGTTGATTCCTTCTGTCATCTTTGTTGAAATACGACACTCTTTATGTAAACTCTAATGGCGACTGGGTCAACCTGACCATCCTTTCGTTGTAAGCTAGCACCTTCATTGCAGGAATCAGTTGAGGGAACCATCTCTGAGCTGTTTCCAATATAACAAAATCTTTTCTTCATTGAAGAGATTAAATCTGTACACACTACTCCAGATGTGATCTCACTGAGACCCTGTACAACAGCAGCAACACTTTACCAGCCTGCTGTAAGGTTCCCACGCAGGTTAGAGCTGTCTCAGCTCTCTGGGGGAATACAGAGCATTGTTGGAAGATCATTGTCCTTCTCTACTACATCAGCATAACGGGAGATCTGGAGAAATTAAAGTTTGAGAAGATCATAAATGATGTGGCGAGATGATCTCTACCATTAATCTCCCCAGAGCCCAAGTCGGTCAGATTCCACAGAATCTAGTAAGGTGGAGCATAAAAACAGCAAGGAGGAGCAAACATTGATGGGAGTTATATATCAAAGTGAAAGCTGCAATACAAATGCTGGACATGTTATAAAACAGGAAATGAAATATTCACATTTGTGTGTACTGCAGTAATAGTGTACTGTTTAAGGTATATCTAAACTGTGTTAACCCAATTGAATGCTAATGCTGGGAAAAATGGATTTCATTACCACGTGCGAGATGGTTTACATGAACATTATGTCGAGCACTGAGTTCGAGATCAGGTTATTTAGGAATTGGTGTTGAGTGATCAGAATAGCTAATTGAAATTTTTGCTGGAAAGGACCTTTTGGGAACAGTGACCACATTGTATTAGTTTTCTTTTATGCTGTTTGAGTACACGATAGTTTCATTTTTATTTGAAGTAACCGTTATAAATCGGAATCATGCAAGCCATGAAGGTGTGAAGAGATAATGGGGACTAGAGATACTGGAGATCAGAGTCGAAGAATGTGGTACTGCAAAAGCAAAGTCAGGCAGCATACTGAGACCAGATAAATCGATGTTTCGGGCATAAACCCATCATCAGGAATGAAGCTTATGGGCCAAGAGGGCTGAGAGATAAATGAGAAGGGGTGCGGCAGAGGGGAGATAGCTGGGATAGCTGGGAATGCGATAGGTAGATGAAGGTGGGGTTGAAAGTAATAGATGACGAAGGGAGACAGAACTCCTCATCTACTGCATCCATTAAACCCAATGTGGTCTTCTCTACATTGGCGAGGCAGGAAGTCAACTTGTGGATCATTTCAGAGAACATCTCTGGGACAGCCACATTGAACAACTCAGCCTTGTTTAACTCCCCTTCCCACTCTGCCAAGGACATGTGGGTCCTGGGCCTGCTCCACCGCCAAACCCGAGCCACCAGAAGCCTGGAGGAAGAAAACCTCATCTTCTGCCTTGGGACCCTCCAACCACAGGGGATCATAGTGGGGTTCCCATTTCCCCATTTCTCCTAATTCCACCTTATCCCACTCCAAAATTCCAAGTTAGCACCGCCTTTTTGAATGTTCCTTTGTGTCCACCTTTCTTCATTTCAATCTGGGCCACCCTCCTCTCTGACTATCACTTTCAACCTCACTTACTTCTGCCTATTAGATGAAAGGAGGCAGCTTAGAAAAATGCCAAGTGTTGCAGTAAGCCAGTGGATTCAGAGAGATGTAGGACCCAGCAAAGGATGACCAACAAACTGAGAAGAAAATCAAAGAGAGAAAAAGCATGCAAACAGAAGAAAAACATGAAGACTGCTAAAAAGCGTCTATCAATGTATGGAAAAAAATAATAAAAACAAGGTCAAATGTGGAACAGTTGGTGTGCGTTCAGGATAATTTATTGCAGAGAACAGAGAAACCGCAGGGAAAGCAAACAGTTTTTTGTGTCTATCTTCATGGAAGAATGTCCAGAAATTCTTCCAGAAATAGCAAGTGACCATGGGACTTGTGTAAGTAAGTCTAAGATCATTCTTATCAGTGTTGTGGTTATCTTTGAAAAGAAAGCTGGATTGAGTATTTATAAATCTGACAGACTAGATGTACTGCATACAAGAATTTCAGAGGAAGCAGCAATAGACAATTTGATTGCATCGCGGATTTTCAGTTTATTTTCTGACACATTCCCACAAGTCATTTAGCCAATCTGGATAAGGCAAAGGTTATAAATATTATCCAACAGTTTAAGAAAGGATGAAGATAGAGATTGGTGAACGACAGACCAGTAACTTGTCATCCGCAGTTGGCTGTCTATTGGACTCGATTACAAAGAACATGCTACTAGATATATAGACGGTAATAACATAACTGGGGAGTGTGGTAATGTATCGATGAAAGAAAAACCAGAAGTGGAAAACATCGTTTTAAAATGGTTTCAAGATTATTCTTGGAGACATACGCAATGAAGGACCAATGGATAACGTATAGTTGGATATTCATGAGCTTTTTTTAAAGAACATGGTGAAGTAGAAGTCGGCGAGATCAAGGAGAATCCTACGATATTCTACACGGACAAGTAGAATAGAATAATCAGCAAACAGTTAGTGTTCATTAGAAACAAAAGGGGCAGTCTGTGTGTCAAGCTGGCAAACATTGATGGATTGTAACATGAAACCTTCACATCTATTTTACTTGGGAGAAGGAGGAGGTAGGTACAGAATTCAAGAAGATGATTGGGGAAGATCTTGAACACATTCATGTAATTTTGAGAAAGAATTTGAGGCTTTGTTCTGTATAAATTTGGACCAATCTCCATGTCTGAATGAGTTGTATCACAGGAGGGTGTTGGGGTCAAGGGAGGAAAGACCCTGACTGAATATTTTAATTAGAATCTGACCATATGGGACGTGCCAGAGAACTGGAGAACTGTTAATACGATTCCACTTCACAGTAAGGGTGGGAGAGATAGTCCAGGGAAACATAGACGAGCGAGTATTAGATCACTGTTAAGGAAACTACTGGATAAAATAGGGAAGGAGAATATCGAACTCCAATCAGAGTCACAAAGTTTGATCAGGGATAATTATCATGACTTTATCAGAAGGAAGTCACATCCAATGGATTTGATTGAATTACTTTGAGGAGATCGATTGTTTAGTTTTTTAAGAAGGCCTTTGACAAATTTCCACCTGGGAAACTGAAAAATAAAGTAAAATCTCACAATATGAATGATAACTTGACAAGTTATGATGAAAATTTTCTCAGTGTCAGGAGGCAGAGGGTGGTGGGAGAAGGCTATTTGTGTGACTGGAGACCAGTGTCCCCTGGTGTACCCCAGGGATCAGTGCTGTGTCCCTTATTGTTTGTGCCATTCATAAAAAAAACTATAGATTTGAACGTGGAGGGGGTTTGGTGGAGAGTGGGAGAGATGTGATAAGTAAGTGTATGTTTGAAATAAAGATTGGCTGGGTGGTTAGCAGTGAGGAGGAAGGCCTTCAGTTACAGGAAGATTCGGATAGAATGGTCAGATGGGCAAATCAATGGCAGATAGAATGTAACCCTGATAAATATGAGGTGATGCACTTTGGGAGAAGGAACCAGACAGGGGAGTACTCAATGAATGGCAGCAAACTGGGAAGTTCAGATTGTGCTTCTCCACACATCCCTGAATGTGACTGGACAGGTTAATGGGCTAGTTAAGAATTGGATCTTGGGTGTTGTGTTTCCTAATCAGGGCGTAGATTATAAGAACAATGCAGGGCTTTGGTTCGGACAAAATGGAGTACTGTATGTAGCTCTGGGAGCCACATTCCAGGAAGGATGTGATTGTACTGGAAAGGGTGCAGAGGTGATTCACCAGGATGTTCCCTGGGATGGAGCATATCAGCTATGGAGAGGGGCTGGATGAGCTCAGGTTGTTTAGATTGGAGCAGAGAAAGCTGAGGGGTCCGTGATTAAGAAGGATAAGATTATGAGCGACACCGGCAGGGTGGATAGAGAGCCGCTGTTCCTTTTAGTCAGTGGGTCAAGCCAGTACACTTTTAAAGTGAAGAGTTTGAGGTTCAGAGAGGATTTAACCTTTTTTTCACCTCGAGGGTATTGTGTTTTGGGATTACTTCCTGAGAGGGGAATTATCACGAGTAACCTCACAATCATTAAAAAGTACTTAGACGAGCATTTGGAAGTGTAATAACATTTTAGGCTATGGGCCTGCTGTAGGGAAGTGGAACTAATATAAATCGTGCTGTACTGCTGTTGGCACAGAGTCTATGCTCCTGTGAATGTATGGTGTGGAAGGTCAATGATTGAGCTGTTTAAGGCAGGAATTGATGAGTTTCTGAAGAGTATATTCACAAGGGTGATCAGAGTGAACGGTGACAACTTGTTAAATTATGTCAATGTGAGAAAGATGAGAAAACAAGTGCAGCTTCCTTACAGTTTGAAACAAGAGAATGGAGATTGGGGAACAGGGAAATGGCAAAACTGTGAAGCCACTACTTCAGTTCTGTCTTCACAGAACTTTCTAACAGTACAAGGAAAACCAAGTCTGGGTGGGAAAATGATAGAGCACATGGAACATCGAATATAGTAAGGAAATGGTTTAGGATAAATTATTGGGACTGAAAGTAATGGTCATAGACAACACTAACATAGATTTAAGAAATGGGAATTATGTTTGAGAAACAGACTGGCAGACAAATGATAGAGAACCAATGGATGTAAAACATGTGGATTTTCAGAAAACTTTTTGTTAAGCTCCAAGCCCAGTTTACAAAATCAAATCTTAGTGGATTGGGGCTAATGTATGGCCATGTTTCTAGACTGGGACAGATGGCATGAAACAGTGAATAGAAATAAACAGACTCGTCAAGCAACAGCCTGACATTGTCTGTAAGGTATGATTCTGTAAGGTATAAGTCCTTCCACATTTAGTCAAGAAACGTTGGGGACAATTAAACAATTCACTGGAGTAAGAGATTCCACAAATAACCCCTTCCACCATGATTGTAAAGCCCAGCACTTCAGTGTATAAGATAAGGATAATGCATTCGCAAATATCTTCAGTCAGAAATGCTGAGTGGATTATCCATCTCAGCCTCCTCCAGTGGTCCACAACTATCCAGTTACCAGTCATCAACCAATTTGATTCAGTCCACGCGATATCCAGAAACGGTCTGAGATACTGGATACTACAAATGGTCCATTCTCTGACAACATTCTGGCAACAGTACTGAAAACTTGTGCTCCATAACTGGCCACTCCCGTGGCCAAACTGTTTCAATACAGTTACAACAATGACATTTCCCTGGTTATGTGGAAAATTACCCCAAGTATCTCCTGTATATAAAAAGCAGAACAAATAATATTCAGCCAATTACCACCCCATCAGTCTCCTCTCGATCATCACTAAAGTGGTGGAAGGTGTCAGTGGTTTTAATCAGCACCTGCCTAGCAATACCCTGGTCAATGATGCCCAGTTTGGGCTCCACCAGGGCCACTCAGCTCCTGACCTCATTACCGTGGTTCAAACATGAACAAAAGAGCTGAACTCCAGAGGTGGGGTGAGAGTGACAGCCCTTTAAATCAAGGCTGTCTTCGACCAAGTGTGGTATCAAGGGGCGTTAGCAACACTGGAATCAATGGGTATCAGGGGCAAACTGCCTGCTGGTTAGAATCATACCTAACACGTAGGAAGGTGGTCATGGTTGATGAAGGACTGTCAACTCAGCTCCAGGACAAGTCTGTAGGAGTCCCTCGGGCAGTGACCGAAAACTTCTTCAAGGCTGCTTCATTAATGACCTTCCCTCCATTTTAAGGTCAGTAGTGGGGATGTTCGCCAGTGATTGTACAATGTTCTGCAACATTTGTGGCTCCTCAGACACTGAAGCAGTATATGTCCAAATGCGACAAGATCTGGACAGTATCCAGGATAACAAGTGGCAAGTAATATTCAGGCCACGCAAATGCCAGACCATGACCATCACCAGTAAATTACAATCTAACCTGCCCCTTGGCATTCAATGGTGTTACTATCACTGAATCCCCCAGTATCAAAGTCCTGGTGGGTAATCATTGCTCAGAAACTCACTGGTCTCGCCACATAAACACAGTAACTATAACAGCAGATTAGAAGCTAAGAATACTGCGGCAAGTAACTCACATCCTGACTTCCAAACGTCTGTCCATAATCTACAATGCATAAGTCAGAAGTGTGATGGAAGATTCCCAATTTGCCTGGATGAGTGCAGCCCCAACAACACTCAAGAAGCTTTACACCATCCAGGGCAAAGCAGCCAGTTTGACCGTCCGTTCACCCACAATGCTCCACCATCAACGCTCAGCAGCAGCAGTATCTACATGCTGCAATGAAATGATTCACCAAAGATCCTCAGAGACAATCTTCCCAACTCACGACCACATCTATCTAGAAGGACAAAGGCTGCAGATATATGGAAATGCTGTCATCTTCAGGTTCCACGCCAAGCCATTCACCATCCTGACTTGGAAATATATCACTGCTCCTTCACATTCACTGGGTCAGCATCCTGGGATTCCCTCCCTAATGACATTGGAGGTCAACCACAGCAGGTAGACTGCAGCGGTTCAACAAGGCAGCTCCGCACCACCTTCGCAATTAGGGACAGGACAATGCTGCCCAGCCAGTGACTCCGAGAAATAAATGAATAGAAATTAACAGAGGACGGTTGCTGAGGTGTCGCAGGGATCGGTGCTTGGGGCCAAGCTGTTCACAATGCCCTTTAAACATTTGGTTACTGGAATCAGATACAATATATCCCAGCCTGCTGACAGCACTAACGGATGTGGGATTGTGAGTGGGTGAGGAGGATGTAAAAAACACCAAGAAGATTTTGACAAGTTGTGGGAATGGGTAAATACGTGACAGATGGAGAACAATGTGGATAGAGGTGACGGTGTGCCCTTTGGTAGAAACGATAAATTGGCAGCCTACCATTTGGAAAGGATTGTTTGAAACATGTTGATCTACAAAGGGACGTATGCACCTTTTTGTTTTTTCCTTCTGCATAAACCTCTGAGGCCCCTGCAGCGCAGTGAGTTCTGTAACCAGAAGTCAATACTGGGCATGGAGATTGGCACGCTGCCCAGTGTACACAGACCCACCAAGTGGGGAGCTGTAACATTGAAAAGGATCTGCATCTCCTTGTACACCAGTCGCTGAAAGGAATATTGCAGAAACAGAAAGCAGTGAGGAAGATAAATGGTGTGTGGACCTTCATTTCAGGGGGATGTGAGTCCAGGAGAAAGGGTGTCTTACTGCAGCTGTACAGGGCCTTGGTGAGATATCATCCCGAACATTGTGCAGTATTGTGTGTAGTTATGGTCTCCTTACATAATAAAGGACAAACCTGACATTGATGGAGAGCAGTGAAGGATGACCAGACTGATCTCTGGGATGACGGGCTTGTTGTGGGAGCAGAGATTGGGGAGACTGGGCCAGTATTCCACGGGGTTTAGGACAATTAATGGAGATCTCAGTGAAATATACAAAACTCTGACAGGGTGAGTCAGATTGGAAGCAGGTCACTCTGCATTGAGATGAGAATAAATGTCTGAACTCACAGGCTGGTGAACCTGGGGAATTCGCTCACACCTGGAAACCGAGACATTGATTATAGATAAGGATTTAGAGACAGTAAAGGGATGGTGGGAGAGCAGGAGTACGGTGTTGAAATGAAGGGCCAACCATCATTACATTGAATTGGGTAGCAAACTCGATGGATCAAACGTACTACTACACTTCCTATTTTATAGCTTCACAAGGTTACTCACATTAACGGATATGTATATCGTGTGGGGTAAGTGCATTGAGGAGACTTTTTCCATGAACTAGGATGGGGGAGGCTCAATGTGTTGAATGCCCTACTCCTTTCTCGCTGTTTCTGTGCAGTCTGTGGGAAAGCTCTGTAAATGTTGTCACACGCTGTCAGATGTTAGGAAGGAGGATTCTGCACAGTCGACAGGACTGTGTTCCCATTCCCTTTTCCGACACTGATGCTGAGGCCGGGTGTTCTGTCCGGTTTCATCCTTTCAGACCTCGGAGTAGTTAGATACAATTGAGTGCCGTTGCTTGGCAATTTCAGAGACCATGAAGTTTTTATCACATGTCGGGGTTTTTGGAGATACTTTTAGGCCAGCCCAGGATATCATGGGAGATTCACTTCCTAAAAGTACATTGGAGGATGAAATTATGATTACAATCGATATTGGCTTCAAGGTCACTGTTACTGACCCCAGATTTTAGATCTCGATATTTTATTAATTGTCTTTAACTTCCACCCGCTGCCAGAGCATGAGCCTGGTCTGGATTAGTAATCCAGTGACATTACCACAACAGCACCATCTCCACATGGGGACCTGTCGGAAACCATACTGAGCAGGTTGTTTCTGTGCTGTTTACCAGCTCTGTCAAAAAGAACTCCAACCAATTTGATTGTCGTGATGGGACTGAGGAGGTGGTAATTGGTCAGATTGTAATTATCCCCCGCTTAGGGAGCGGGACATAGCTGAGTAATTTTCCACACTGCCAGGGAGCTGTCGGAGTTGGAGCTGGAATGAAACAGCTTCCCCAGGGACACAGCTTTTTGTTAAGCACAAGTCTTCAGTCCTATTGCAGAAATGGTGTCAGGGCTCATTGCCTGTGTTATATCTACTCTGTTCAGCTGTTTCTTCATGTCACGTACAGCAATTGAAATTGGTTGAAGACTGACATCTGTGATTCTGTGGGCATCATGATGCGTGTGAGGTGTATAATCGACTCAATAATTCTGACAGAGGATGCTGCAGATGAAACATACTTCTCTTTTACACTGATATGCAGGTCTGTTCCATTATTTAGGATGGGGACGTTTGTGGAACCCTCTCCTCCACTCATTTGTTTAATCGTCCATTACCATTTTATAAGTGAACGTGACAGGACTGCAGGGCTTCGTTCAGATCTGTTGGTCAAGTCCGGTCGCTTTAATGAGTTAGCATCAGGTTAAGGTTCAAGTGATTCTGACATGTTCACCCACACTCGTCACTGAGCCATAGATGGTGTTGATGGTAATGACAGACTGAGGTGTTACCCTGGCAAAAGGTTACAGGTTGTGGTTGAATGTAGGTCTGCTTCTCCTTCTGCTGTGGTCTACAGCACAACGTGAATACGCAGTGTCAAGCTGCAATATCTGCAATGCAATTCTGCTGTCTGTTCCCCAATTCTCACTGAGACCCATTCACCCATCAGCACTGCACTCAGTGACCTAATCTGGTTTCTGATGTGGAACTACTTCCATTTTCATACTCTCATTCTACTGAGGGTCTGTCTCCCCGGGTCTTGCTGCCAATCTGATACATTCAGCAAAAGCATTTAACTGATCTTAATTCAAATATTTAATTCCCCTGAAATTTTTTCCTTGAGAAGTACCATCTTCTGTGTTTAAAGTGAATGTGTTTCCTCTGTTTCTCTCCCTGACCACGATTAAGAGCTCTGCAGTGTCAGTGATGCCAGCGTTATGTAATTGCAGAGCCAATGAATTCTCTGGATTCCCAATCATCTTCACCACATTGTATGTTTTCTCTTTTGGTTTGATGCCTTATCACTCATGGCTGCCTTGTCCTCCCATGAGTATGTTTCATCTTCTTGGGGTTGCATTTCTGGTATTATCTTCCGAATTATCCCCAGAACCTCCTCCCATTCCTGCTCCATTGTCTTTCTGTTCAGCTCCCCTTCCAATTAACTCTGGCCAGCTACGCCCGCACGTCTTGGCAGTTACATTGCTTAATTATTACCACATTACATCTTGAAGAGAGCATTAGATGTGAACTGAAAGAAGGAGTTTTGGGAGATGGGACACGAAGAATAATTGGTGGATTTCTTAACTGGATACAAATTGAGAACGAGAGAGAGGATATAGATCTGGGGATGTGGAAAATAAGAAAACTACATTATCGAAAGAAGTAGATGAACATTCCCCAATGGTTTGGAAATGCCTGTGTGTTGTTGTCCTTGGTACAGTGCATGTACAACAGAGTAATATGTTCGAATGCTGAGTCTGATGCCAGAATATTTATCTCCGATTATATGACAGACACTAGCTTTGGAAAGAACCCAACAGGCCAACATATTGAAGGGGATTAACTGAAATAATTTGGGACCCTAGAATCAAGAATTTGGAGCACACATCCTGGTAAGAATGATAGAGTAGAGTAGGGAATTCCAGAAAAGGAGGGAACGTTGAGAGGATCAAATCATTTTTTAAAGTTTTATCAATTTTATACATCATATGCATCATTTTTCGATAACTGTGTCTCTGTTGTTCATTTACAATGTGTTGTGCACATGTTAAAAATGCGACTTATCTGCACACACACATTGATTAAACAATGTATATAAAATCACTTTTCCACCATTGAAACTGTCCTGTTGTCGTGTTACGAGGATACATGAACACCAACTAGCCACCAAAAGACATGACGCACTATCAGTATGTTCCATACATACAGACAATGAAAGGCACCACTTTGACTGGGACAAAGCACACACACATGCTAAGACACGCAAGGACCTTCTTAGAGGAATGGCCTTCTAACCAGAAGTCTACCAATAAATGGATCAATTTAGATCCTGTCTACATTGTCTTGTTAAAATAACCGGAAATAACATCACCCACTTTAAGAAACCAAGACCTTAAATGGAGAGGCGGGACATACCACCAGAGCTTCAGCGGAGACTCTCACTGATGATGTAATCTAGTCATGGTGACGAAACTTCTGAAAACAAACCTTCACGTTCAGCGCGCTAACTTGCAGAGATATAAATTGTTACTTTTTGTCTATTAGTGGAATTTAGGAGTTCTCTGTCGCTCACGTTTTAACAGATTATGATGTGAGGTGAGCTTTTCTAGGTGTGTGGTTTTAATTTACAGAGGGATTCGATATTGATGTCATAACAGTTTTGGGGCATTGCCGTATGGGATTTGGACAAACTTGAACAGATTTGGGGGACAAAAGCTCCCAGCAAATTCCAACTCGTTGTAATTAGTGACTTTGATCTTCAAATAAAACCAGTGGGAAAATTCGTTTAATTTTGTTACTTGTGATTGATTAAATCAAAAGTATGGGAAATGATTTTAACATTACAAAAGAGGTTCCCAAATTTTCCAAGGAAGTTTAGAAGGACAGAAGGAGGACATTTTTTAGAATTAGCAAATAGGTTGGAATTGGGTTTAAACAGGGAGAAAAGGGAAGCTGAAATTATAATGCAGTTGGTCAAGCACTTTGGTGTATCAGAGAAATAGGCAACTTCAGTAGAGTTAGAAAAACCTTAAATTGCAAATGTGGCAACTGGAGATAGAAGATAAATAAAAAAAGGAAATAGATAGAGAAGAAAGAGAAAGAGAGGAAAAAGAAAGTGAGAGAGGATTTGAAATTCAGAAGTTGGGAATTATTCAAGAAAGTTAAGTTAACAGGATGGAGATG
The DNA here is from genome assembly GCF_047496795.1 of Chiloscyllium punctatum. NCBI lineage: Eukaryota > Metazoa > Chordata > Chondrichthyes > Orectolobiformes > Hemiscylliidae > Chiloscyllium > Chiloscyllium punctatum. The sequence goes on from NC_092767.1 coordinate 42,361,215, forward strand.
AAGGGAGAACAAGGGATGTATACAACTAGGTTAGTAACTTGCCATATTTCGGTTAGAAAAATGTCAAAAACGTTTTTATTTCATTTGAAAAAATGGCAAGTTGGATGACGTGTCCAGTGAACTTGTGGGTAATGCTAGTTCAGACTAAGGTGGTGGGCACAGCTGGTGAGGTATGTGCAGCGCTATCAGATGAGGGGTCAAGAGATTATCAAGATGTCAAATTGGCTATTTTGATTGGTTATGAATTGGTACTAGAAGCATATAGACAGAAGTTCAGAAAAATAGAGACGGAAACATGTCAGTCTTACATTGAGGTTGAAAGAATTAACCACAGTCATTTTGGCAGGTGGGTGCTGGCCTTAAAAATGGATAAGACATGTGAGTCTTGAAGGGGGATTAATTTGCTGGAGAAGTTAAAAGACTCACTTCCAGAGATAGTAAGAATTCATGTGAATGTACCGAAAGTTCAAGAAGTGAGAAGCACGGCAGAAAGGGCAGGAAAATATGCACTGGGGCATGAGATGATATTTAGCTGCTGGCAAGATTTTCATCCTGTGAGGAATAGAAATTGGGAGAAGGGACGATCACACATTACAAAGCGAACAGTAGCTCACAATAGTTTACCACAGGTGAAGAAAGAAGCCCAAGGGTGTGAAAGGTGGTGAAAGGCCTCAGGCTCTCTCTATAAGGGAGTTGAACACATAAAATGACAGTGCTGAAAGTTTAAGAAGGGCACTGGGAAAAGGTGGTTTCACTGCAGTAAGCTGGGACACACCGTGCTGGGCGTTGAATGAAGGCACTTTGGGGAAAGATGTGGTAGAAGAGGCTAAGCCCAGTGGCATTAGTGAAACTGGTAAAGGAGACTCCAAGTGGAGCCAAGGAGCTGCAGGACAGTGCACAGCCTAAGCAAGGGCTAGGTATGGACTTAGTACCTGATCTCTGAAAGAATTCGCCTCTGTAGATAAAGTTTACTCAGAAAGAACAGGGGGAGAAAGACAAGAAGTTATAATTTTGTGAAATACGGGATCTGCTCAGTCTCTAATAGTTGAGAAGTGAGGCGCCGGAAAAGCACAACAGATCAGGCAGCATCCAAACAGCAGGACAGTCGAATAACAGGCAGAAACCCATCGTCAGGAATGTGGTGGGGGGACAATGCGGTTGAAAGATAAATATAAGGGGAGTAGCTGAGCTGGTGGAAGGGTCACTGGGAAGGCCATAAGAAGATGTAGGTGGGAGTAACAGTGATATGTCAGAGGGAAGGGTGGAGTCGGTAGGTGGGAAGGAAGATGGCCAGTTAGGGTAGTCCAAGAGGGCAGTGCTAGATTGAACGGTTGGATCTGGGAGAGATTGGTGGAGGGGAGATTTGGAATTTGGTGAAGTCAACGTTGATGTTATACAGTTTGAGGGTTCCAGCTGTTCTACCACCAATTGGTGTCCTATCACCCTCCTCTCCGACCTATCACCATTACAGCTCACCTGCATCTACCTATCGCCTTCCAAGCTCCCTTCCACCCAGCTCCATCCCCACCCTCCCATTTATTTCTCAACCTCTTTCCCCCTCCCTTGCCCCCCACTTTCCTGATGAAGGATTTATGCCTGAAAAGTCAACGCCCCTGCCCCTCGGAAGCTGCCTGGTTGGCTATCCTTTCCTAGCCCCACACTTTCCAAATCTCATCTCCAGCATCTGCAGCCCTCACTTTCTCTCACCCTCTAATAGTAAGAGATGAAAGTATTTTCACTTTTTCTGGCATGTTAATCAAGAGCGTGTTAATTTGTAGAATGGGGACAGAAATTAAGCATTCCCTTGTGTAACATCAGGATGCAGTGCCAAATCAAGGTTGGGGAAGTAACAGTGACAGTGAATAACAGAGTGTCAGTTCCAGGAATACAGTTTGTTCTTGGGAACGATTTCGCAGGAGGCGAGGTGGGAGACGCACCCCTTGTGGTGGAGAAGCCAACAGAAGACTAGGGAATTGAGATGTTAAAAGAAAAATACCGAGGAATTGTTCCAGAGTGTGTAGTAACAAGACCCCACTGTCCTCAGTTACAGCAGGAAGGAAGAAAATGACAAATGAGTTGATGCTCAGTGACCTGACCCCCTGTTTGATGGAACAGTGCAGGATAAACCTGAACAGGCAGAGGATCAGGCAGAGGGGTTTAGTCCAGAAAGGGTAATGGACCTACAACAGATATATACACACACATTCACACACACACATACACATGCACACACATAGAAAAGGAATCAGAATATATTGTCGAACGTTACTAACTTAAGGATAGAATCATAAAATTAAAATGGAGACCCCGATAGGTTATTGCAGAAGGGAAATGGGCTGAGGTGCACCACATTGTGTTACCTGAAGCATATAATGTTATGGCTAGCACATGAACTAACTGCAGGCGGTCACCTCGGTGTATAAAAGACTCAGGCTAAGGCACAGAAGCATTTCTAGTGGCCTGGAATGCACAAGGACATGTTTTTTTTTTACATGACTTACATACTAAATGGCAGGTAAGTAACAGGCAGTAATAAAACCAGCACCTTCCTTGCCAATTACTGCATTCGAAGAACATTTCACGTGGGTTATGTTTAATTGTGTAGCTCCTCTTCCCAAAATAGAAATGGAAAACTATATCTGCTGACAATAATGAATGTGTCTACCAGATTTCCAGAGGCAATTCCATTACGGAATGTTAAGATAAAAAAGGAGGTGGAGAGGTTGGTAGCTTTCTTTACTCGCTGTGGGCTAGGCAGTAAGATTCAGTCAGACCAAGTATCTCATTTTACCGCTCAGCTGTTTAAGGAAGTCATGGATAGGTTCAGCATACAGCAGTTTAAATCAAGTGCGTCAGATCCTGAATCCCAGGGAGCCTTGGAAAGTTAGCATCAGACGCTGAAGACAATCTTAACAGCGTACTGTTATGATTACCCGAATGATTGGAATAAAGGTGTCCCATTGTATTGTTTTCCATGAGAGATGCCCCAAATAAATCTACTCAGTTTACTTCCTTTGAGTTAATATTCGTACATGAAGTGAGTGGTCATTTGAAATTAATTAAAGAAAAATTGACAGGACCGAGGTCGGAAATCTCACAGTTGGATTATGTGTGTAAGGTGAAGGAGAGAGTAGATGGAGTAGGTGAGTTAGCTAGATAGTATCTGAAGAGCACAGCATAGAGTGAAGCAGGTGGCAGGTAAAAACTCTGAAACTTTGAAGATTTCCCGTGGGGATGACATATTAGTATTGCCACCAGTGGTAAGAAATCCCTTCAAAGCCAAGTTTAGTGGCCCCTTTCAAATAAAAAAAAATGTGGAGTCAGTTAAGCTATCTGGTAAAGATACTGGAGATGACAAAAAAACTTTATCGAGTATTTTATATGGATGAATAATGCAGCAGCCACATTTAAGACTCAGGAACAGAGTTGTGGCCAGATGAACAAATTGTGCAGTTTATCTGTATAATGTGGTGATCTTTAGCAAGTGGTTGAAAGCTCACATTTTACAGTTGGCAGAGCATGTTGAACGATTACAAGAAGCAAACTTGGTAATGACCTTAAAGAAAACAGAATTCGCGAAGGCAGAGGTGACGTTCTTGGGACATTACATTGGACATGGAAGGTTGACCCCATGGAACACAAAGACGAAGGGCTTTGAGGAATTTCCACAACCATCCTCGAAGAAAGAGATGCTTCAATTTTAGGAACTGAGTGGATTATATCAGAAGTTTGTCCCAATCTTCAGCAACGTATTGGCACCACTGATGGATTTACTAAAGAAGAACACAGAATTGTGGTGGACAGAAAAATGCCAGGAGGCATTTGAGAATTTTAAAGCAGGATTAATCACCGCACCAGTTTTTGCTACACCAAATAATCTGAAACCCTTTGAAAAATGTGTTTGATGCTCGGGATATAGGGGTCAGAGATATATTGAGACAGAAAGAGGATGATGGAATTGAATGGCTATTTGTCTACTTGTCGAAAAATTCAATATCCTCCAGAAAAAAAAATACAAAATCTCCATTATTGAACAAGAATGATTAAGTTTCACACTGGCCTGACAATATTTTAATGTGTATATGACAAACAAATTGTCGGAGATGGTTGTGGACAATGACAAATCTCTCACATTTTTTGGAATAGTTAAAGAGCAGATTATGAGACTATTTCAGTGGAATCTTATCACACCGACTTTAACTTTAGAAAATGTACATGCTGCGGCTCCTACAATGTGATAGCAGATGTGTTACCGCTGATTTAAAGGAAAAAGTATCGATAAGATTTACCTTATTCCAGTGTTATAATGGTGTGCAGAATTAATATGAAGGATATAACTGAGATTAATTCTTTTGTAATTCATAAAATTGGGATTAAGAATTAGAGGAAAAGAAATGTAACCATCTTGTCATTCTGCTAGTTCATTTTATTTTCTGAAGCGGGAAGATGTTATGAAGCCAAAAACATGTAGGGTACTTTAAAACAGAACGGGTTTTAACGAATAGAAATTAAAGCCACAGATGTCAGCTGACGTCAAACTGTTCCACATCAGACCATTAGCTGAGAAATGGATACCTGAGTTTTGGTTGCTGTTTTGACAGCAATCAAATGCAACCAAAGGGTTTAAATAACGCTCAAGATACCAGAAGCCAACAGAATTTGAATATTATTGTTTGAACACCTGGCAAGCAACCAAATTATGAGAATTTCTATATCCTGGGGAGTATACAAACCCAGCATTTTGAACACTGGAGGGAGAGCTACTGCCATCCAACAGCAGAGTAACTGCTGTAGAGTAGGAGTGCTAACTGGCCATCTCTAACACTCTCTATCAAAGACACATGTTCATGCAAACCTACTTGCAATAAAAAAAACCCAGGGAGGTCAGCAGCTGGAAGAGTGAGTACAGCGGGGAAGATAGAGACTGTATGGTCTTGAGATTGTAATGTTTAATATGTGGGTTGTTGGAACAGCATATTTTTACAGAGTTGGGGTCAGATAGTAAGTATCTAAGAAAAGAGGGGCTTGTATTTGTGAATAGTTGTTGTTTAGTTTTCACTATTAAAGTTAAGAAACTAACTTGATAATTTTTGTTTAAACAGTGGAATATAGGAGATCTGTGTCGCTCATATTTTAACAGATTACAAGGTGAGGCGAGCTTTTCTGGGTGTTTGGTTTTAATTAACAGAGGGGTTCGAGTCCACCTTGTAAATGTCCATCCACGTTAGCCCCATTTCCCTGCAGTTGGCCCATATCTTTCCAGTCCTTTCCGATCGACATATTTTCCAAATGCATTGAAATGTTGTTAATGTTGTTAATGTACACCACCGCTCCCCCCCACCGCCCGCCCCCCACCCCGCCCCACCACCAACCACATCTGCTGGCAGCTCATCCATGTACCAGCCCTCTGTGAAAAGATGTGGCCCCTCAGGTTCCCTTTTATTCCTTCCCCTCTAACCTTAAACTGATCCCCTCTAATCCTCGATTCTGTACACCTTGGAAAAAGACTGAGAGCATTAACCCTATCCATACCCCTCATGATTTTATAGAGCTCTATAAGGACTCCCTCAGTCTCCTACACTCTAAAGAAAAGGTCCTAGCTTGTCCAACCTCTCCCTATAACTCAGACCATTTGGTCCTGGAAACGTCTTTGTAAATTTCTTCTGCACTCTTTCTAATTTAATAACATCTTCCCAATAACAAGGTTACAAAAAGTAAATACAATACTCCAAGTGCGGCCTTACCAAAGTCCTGTGTAACTGCAACATAAATTCCCAACTTCGATACTCAATGTCCTGCCTGATAAAGGCCAATGTGCCAAAAGCCTTCTAAACTGCCCTGTCAACCTGTGACTCTACTCTAAGAGAACTGTGCCCGTGAAAACCAAGGTCTCTCTGCCCCTGCACCTCTTAAGACCCTCCCATTCAACGTGAAACTCCTACCATGATTTGAGTTTCCAAAATGCAAGACCTCACACATCTATATTAAATCCCATTTGCCATTTCTCGGCCCACTTCCCCACCTGATTAAGGTCCTGCTGCAATTTCTGATAAACTTCCTCACTGATCATGCCACCACTTATTTTAGTATCATCTGCAAACTTACTAATCATGCCTTGCATATTCTCAACCAAATCATAGATAACAAACAGCAATGGACACAGCCTTCAGTCTGACCATCATCCTTCCACTAAACCCTCTGCTTCCGACCATCAACCCAACTGTGTATCCGATTGGCCAGTTCCCCCAGCATTCCACGTGATGTAATCTTCCAGAGCAGCCTGCCATGTGGAACCTTATCAAAAGCCTTATTGAAATCCATAGAGACTACGTCTACTGCTCTGTCCCCGTCAACCTGCCTGTTCACTTCATCAAAAAACTCTAACAAATTTGGGAAGCATGATCTCCCAAACACAAGTCTATGCTGACTGCTCCGAATCAAACCCTGTGTACGTAATGGGTGCAGTCAATGGTATGCTGTCCTTCATTGTAAGATGATTCGAGTACATAAGTAAAGCCATCTTCCGGCTGTTGTAGAGCCTTGCTGAGAGAGCATTTGGGGCACTCTCTACAGATTTGATCTCCTTTGTAAGGAATTATATCCTTCTCACAGATACAGATGGCGGTATCATGAGGGTAGAGTGAAGAACCTGAGAGTTTAATCTGCAGAGCTGTGAAATACGAAGAAATGGTGATGCTGAAACATGAGGTGTAGCAGGTATATTTCCAAAAGACACATTGATAAGGTGAGAAATTCCATACTTTACTCAAGATTGATTGATCTGATTTATTGCCACGTGTACCTCAGTACAGGGAAACAGTTTATTTATGAGCAGTGGAGGAAGATCATAGTAAGCATGGCCAGACAGATCATAGAGTGGAAATAGACATGGACAGAGTAAGGCATACAGGTTACACTGAACAGGACAAGCATGCGACAAGATCAACATGAGCAAGATCAGCATTATTTGAAATTAGAGAGTCCATTCATCAATCTAACGTGACTTTCCTAATAGTTTATATGCCTAAATTAACTCTCCCCATGTTATTGTGCAGTTGGCGTGTGAACCCTGTACTGAACGTCATGTTGTTCACAATCCCCAACAGCAGCCACAATACCTTCCATCTGAAACAGGTCGCCATTCCCACCAGCTTCCGCCCTACATAGAGAACACCAGGCTGGCTTCTCAGAGATGGAAGGTGCCTTCTTGAGACTTCACACAAGACATATGGCTTCCCTCCTCAACACAAGAAAACCACGTTAAAGTCCCACGTGTTTATCATGAGCAACGGAGCCAGGAGGAACAACGTGGAGCAGTCTGTCTGTGCAGCCTCTGCCCGACTCGTTCATCATCTTAGAGCATCAATCTGGAGACAGTGAGGACTGCCGATGCTGGAGATTGTAGTAGAGAGTAGATTGCTGGAAAAGCACAGATGGTCAGGCAGCTCTGAGGAGCAGGACAATCCCCATTTTGGGCATAAGCCATTCATCAGGAATCAGCATCAATTACCTCATTCTGTCCCTTTGGAAGTGCGTTGAGGGGGGAATGGCCTCATCCTGTTCCTGTGTAAGTGACACAAGGGGCTGAATGGCCTTCTCCTGTTCCTGTATAAGTAAATTTAGGGGCTGAATGGCCTCCTTCTGTTCATGTGTAAGAGACTGAAGGAGCTGAATGGCCTCATCCTGTTGCTGTGGAAGTGGCTTTCGGGGCTGAATGGCCTCCTCCTGTTCCCGTGTAAGAGACTCAAGGGTCTGAATGGCTTCTTCCTCTTCAGATTGGACAGGACCAAGAGCCTGATTGGGTTACCTCTGGTTCCTGTTTGACAGCTCAATGTACTGACAAGTGTGATGATGCTGCAGGCTTTGAGAGATTATTTTGTCCTGGTTTCTTTTCAGAGAGAGATTGAATGATTGTCACCAAGCTGGCTAGTTAAGGACACTGAGTAAACAGCAAGGGAGGCCTTGGGTTAATTTTAATGCAGCCTAAATGGGTGTGGCCAGCTCTCACAGGTTACGATCTCTGGGTTTTGGTTTCTCAGAAGTGTCAGAAATTGTTGGGGTCTCCACAGAGTTGGAAGCTTCAGTGACTATCTCGTGACTGCTACTCTCTGAATTTTCTCTTCGTGCTGTTTTTGATTCCTGGATTAGAGAAATGTTTGTGACAATCTGTGTCTCAATTTCCCTTTCTGCCAGGGGCTGTGTTTATGGGATTTTCCTACATTGGAACAGTTCATTAGTAATACTTCATAGAGTTGTTTTTCTGTTAACTTGTCTAATAGAGTTACGTTTTTCTAAATTCCTCTTTCTTTGCTTTCATTTTATCTTTCGAGTTTCAATAAATAGTGTTTAGCTTCACACCGAGTAGTTTGACCTGTCACATTGCATCTGGGACAGACAGTTTACATTTCCTTTAAAATAAAAAAAAATAGAGTCTGGGCTACCGCCTTCAAATATTTTCGAGGGGCACTGGTGTGGCCCATCACACAAGACTCCCTCTCTTCCTGAGTAATAGGCTGGAGGCACTGAATGGGCTGTCCCTGTTCTTCTCCAATAGTGTCAATGGGCTGAATGGCTTCCTCATATTCCTGTGAAACCAGCGTGAGGTACTGAATGAACTCTTATTTTACTGGGGCAATGTGCAGTGTCAGGCACTGCTGGTAGATGAATGCTACGGGCCATTTAACAGCACAAGTCTCAATGGAGTCTAGGTCTTGCTGCACATGGACACTGGCTGGTTCAGGAGCTGACGGGGATACAAAATGTTCTGAACATTGTGGAATCTTCAGCGACCATCCCCACTTCTGATCTTATGGTGTGGAGAGTGGGGAGGGGAGCCATAGATGAAGCAGCTGAAGCTGTTTGTGAAGAGGAAGCCACATTGAGGATCTCGCACAGAGGTGACCCAGGACTGAGATGACGAACATCTTCCTTTGTGCCATGTTTGACTCCAAATACTGGAGAGGTTACTCTGATTCCCATTAATCCAGTTTTGTTCAGCTCCTTGATGTCAGCAGAAGTCAACCACTGCCTTGATATCGGGGCCAGTCATTTGTACCTGAACCCTTGTCTCAACCTCTTTTGTTCATATCAATAAACCATAATATAGGAGCAGCAAGTGTTTTATTCAAACAGGTGGTATTGAATGTCAGGATTTCTCTTCTCAAGAGTGTTGGGGTGCTAGGTGACTGAAAGTATTTGAAGAGGAGGTAGATGGATATTGAACTGTCAGAGAGTTGAGGGCAATGATGAACTGGGTTTGAAAGAGGATTTGAGACAGACAGCAGATCAGTCATGATCTTAGTGAAGGGCAAGGCAGGCTTGGGGAGTGAACGATCTGTTCCTGTGTCTGATGTTCTTACATTCTATTCTTGGAAAGTTAGTGGGTGTTATTTTCATGAATGTCTGTTATTGCAGGCAGGGAGACCAGAGGATTTTGTGAGCCATCTCTGGGTGAGATATGGCGGCTGTATTCTCAGTGACCTTGGGTCTAAACATGACCAACAAATGAAGCACAAGTTGCAGAGAGGGGAAGCTCTGTGAAGAGAGATGAGGGGTCTCTTTCATACCCGTGCCTGGATTTTCCAATTGCATTTCCCAAATCACTTCAAAGCGTGTGTGACAGACTTGAGAGGCTGAATGGTCTCCTCTGTTTCTGTGCAACAGATTATAGGAGTAAGTGGCCTACAACCTCTCCTATCTAGCAGGTATGCGGGGCTGGATGGAATACAGAAACATGGGACTGAGGAGCAGGAGTGAGACATTAGATACTTTGAGCCTTCTTCACCAGGCACTAAGATTGTGGACTCAGCCCCACTTTCCTGTCTGTATACTATTACCCGTGACTCACTTCCCTGTCAAATATATAACTAAACAGCTTTCAATCCATGTGAACATATAGGCACGATACATTTCCAGTGAAGAGAATTCCCACTTGAAAGGCCCTTTCAGAATATTTCGCCATCCCTCTTATAGAATCTGACAGTCATGCAGAATGGAAACAGACCCGTTAGTCCAATCTGTTCACTCTGATCAGATATCAAATCTGACCTAGTCCCATTTGCCAGCATTTGGCCAATATCCCTCCTCTTTCAGATACATTTTAAATGTGCGATTTTAGCCACCTTCACCACTTCCTCTGACAGCACTTTCTGTACACACACCACTCTCTGTGTGAAACATTTACCTTCAGGTCCATTCTAAATTATTCGCCCTCTCATTTTCAAACTATGCCCTCTTGTTCTGGACTCCCCTCTTCTGGGTAGTAGAACATGGCTGTTCAGAATATCCATGTCTCTGATGATTCTATAAACCTCTATAATGTCACCCTTCGCCCTCTGACACTCCAGGGGGAAACACCTCAACCTAATCCACCTCTCCCTGAAGCTCAAACTGAGTTGCATGCAGTATTCTTAAAGTGGCCTCACCAACTTCCAGTACAGATACAACATGCCACCACACCTCCTATAATCAATGCTCTGACTGATTAAGACAAATGTGCCAAATTTGTTCTGCACCACTCTGTCGACCTGCGACTCCACTTTCAAGGAACTACGTACCCACAACCCTATGACCCTTTGATTAACAACACTTAATTACAATTAAGTGTATAATTTCTGCCCTGATTTACCTTCCCAAAATGCAAAAATTCGTATTTATCTAAATTTAACTATATCTGTCACTCCTTGTCCCTTTGTCCCATCTAATTGTGGTCTCGTTGTACTCTGAGACAATCTACTACACCACCTTTCTGATGTAATCTGTAACCTAACTAACTATGGCCCCAATATTCGCATCTCAATCCTTGACATAAATTATGAAATGCAGTGAAGTCAATACTGATTATTACAGCACACTGCTGCTCACAAACCTCCAGTCTGAAAAATATCCCTCTTCCTTCAAGCCAATTGTGACGAGCTTCCTCTGTATCTCGTGTGCCCGAACCTTACTCATCTGTCTACCAATCGGAATGTTGTGAACACCTTACTGAGGTCCATGTAGACAATTTCTACCAAACTGCCTTCATCAATCTTCTTTGTTACCTGTTCATAAAACTCAATCAAATTAATGAGAAATTATTTCCCATGCAGAAAGGCACGTTGACTACCCCGATCAGCCCTTGCCATCCCAAATGCATCAGCTGAAAAATGTGTTGCTGGAAAAGCACAGCAGGTCAGGCAGCATCCAAGGAGCAGGAGAATCGACGTTTCAGGCATAAGCATGTATGTATATCGTGTCCCTCAGAATCCCCTCCAACAACTTACCCACCACTGACATCAGGCTCACCGGTCTATAGTTCCCCGGCTTTTTGGGTCACTGTTTCCTTTTCTAGTCCCATTACTCCACTGCTCACAACAAATGTTAAATGTAACCAGTTTTGTGATATGGCCGATGATATCGGTCTCAGACCGGGTCAGTGTCAGTTTTAGCAACCAAGTAAGGCGAGTTTCTTTAATCTGCTAAAATAGCACATTTATGATCCAGAGCAATATTACTCAAACTATGGTGGAAAGATCAATGTCAAACTGTTTGGATATTGCAAAAACAGAATCGACATTTCCCTTTCTAAACACACACACACACACACACGCAAAATCTCTGCAATTTCAAGTTGAATGCATTTTGTCCATATATTATTGTAACTCATGACAAAAGGAAAAATTGAGAGATTGTTCAAAATGTTATTCTGCTTCTGAAGATATTCTACTCACACAAGCTGCTAGCAATGGAATTTCATCCTGGAACAGTTGGATTTGGCTGAATTCCCTTTGCATTAGGCAGTGAAGAGATTCCAATGAATTCTGGCCAGGTATCGCCCAAGGGTATCACAGTGTTTCAGTGGTAAGCACCGCTGCCTCACAGCACCAGGGACTTGCGTTCAATTCCAGACTCGGGTTGCATATTCTCCCCTTCTAATGGTTGCTCCAGTTTCCTTCCACAGTCCAAAGCTGTGCTGGTTAGATGGATTGGTCATGATAATTTGTCAGAAGTGTTCACGGGTTTCTAGGTTCGATGCATCGTTGGGGGTAAATGTAAGGGAGCGAGCCTGGGAAGGTTGGTATGGACTTTTTGGGCCGAAGGGCCTGTTTGCACATTGTAGGGATTCTATAAAAATAGGAATGATAACGATGACTGCACATTTTTTGTTTTAGCTCGCACACATTGCTGTCATGAGGAACAATGAAGGAGAGAGAGTGTAATCGGCCGTTCCTTCTCAGGCAGATTACATTTTCTCCCTCTCTAAGTTGAATCACACAGTAATGTCATCCTCTCCCAAACTGGACCATGTGAGGTCTCCTTGTACATTATCCAAACTGTGTCTCCATCACATTCCCTGTTCCATGTAGCTGCATCATTGCTGCTGTCATACACAGTGCCATATCCTGAGCAGAAAATGGCCTTGGTCGAATTGAAGATATGTTTATATATCTAGCGTCATTAAAAAATAAAATGTTTAATGTATTCAGAATATTGTGTTAAAATGAATGCATTTTTCAACCAAATACAGAAATTGCTGGAAAACCTCGGCAGGTCTGTCAGCATCCAGATGCCTTTTACATGCTGTATTTGTACCAGCCTCCACCACTTCCTGTGTCAGCTCATTCCACATGCACACGTCAAAACCTTTTTCGCTCAATTTCAACCAATGCCCTCTCGTTTTGGACGCCCCAATCTGGGGAAAAACCCTGACTACTCACCCTATCCATGACCATTTTGATTTTATAAACCTTGACGGCTGCGAATTGTGACTCCAACCAACACGAATGGCTGTGCTTCAAATCATTCAGGGCCTAAATTCTGAAATGCAATACTGACAGCTCTTCGTTCTCCATCAGGTCACTATTCTAAATCCATTTTAATCAGTTTGTTCAGGTGTGTTATGAAACACTTCTGTGGGATTTGCACCCAGACCTTTGTGCCCGGAGGTAGGGACACTAGCACCACTCGGCAATACCCATAAAGCTGTAACATTATTCTCCTGTGTGTTTGTTCATCAGCCTGTTCTGACATGTTGGGACACACCTCTACAACAGGCAGGACTTCAATCCAGAACTTCTAGTCCATAGCTTGGAACACCACCATGCACGTTCAGGAATGAAATCCAGACCTCTGGCTCAGAGGCAGGGACATTACCCACGACACTACCATATCCAGATTTTGGGTCATATTTTAGTGCCCACATTCAAATCGGTGTGGATTTATTATAATCAGGTTACCATTACTGAATTACACAAAAAACTTTGTATTGTTAAACAAATGCAAAATATTTGTCTCAACTGGAGGATGTTGAGTATATGGGATTAGTGGTGCTGGAAGAGCACAGCAGATCAAGCAGCATCCGAGGAGCAGTAAAATCGACGTTTCAGGCAAAAGCCCTTCATCAGGAAGGGCTTTTGCCTGAAACGTCGATTTTACTGCCTCTCGGATGCTGCCTGAAATGCTGTGCTCTTCCAGCACCACGAATCCAGAATCTTGTTACCAGCATCTGCAGTCATTGTTTTTACCTTGTTGAGTGTACGTGCTGTATCATCGAAGTTAACTATGAACAGCTTTAATTGCTATTATCTGTCGTCTGCAATATTAGGGAAAGAACTCCTGCAGACACACTCTGCACAATGAAGGGTCTCGAATAGATTTTCATTACTGAACACCAGAGACAGAAAAAGACTATAATTTCTGGCCCCAAAAAAACCGATCAGTATTACCCAACTCTCACGTGTGACTGCCTTCTTCCTAAAACCATGAAATGATACCAAGCCGCTGATTACAGTCCAGCCTCTCCTCCCCACTGACTGTGTCTGCAATCTGTCCCTCCTCCCCCTAACCACACAAGGCAAACCAAGCTCAGGGTCTTTGTGAAAATCAAGGCCGGAGTGTGCAGGCATCCTAGAGAGGGGGAGGGAATTTAAAATTAAACGGGGAAGGTGAGGTGGCAGTAATATCACACACTGGGCTGAGGAGTGGCAGATGGAGTTTAGTTTGGATTAATGCGAGGTATTGGATTTGGTAAATCAAGCAAGAGCAGGACCTATACAATTAAAAGCAGGGCCTTTGTCAGTGTTGGAGAACAGAGACCTAGACCGTCAGCGTCCCCATTAGGTGAGGGGGTGGGGGGTGGGTAAAAACCCTATCAAGTGTCATTGGCACTTTGGATTCTGTTTCGTCCTTTTTGATGTTTTTAGCTTTGGAAAGTTTTGAGAGCTTGTTAGTTGCAGTAGTTTTAGTTTGTACAGATTTTAGGCTCGATGAGCCTTTTGTCATTAATGCTCAGCGATGGGTAATTCGATATGAAATTCTCGAGAGTTCAAATGTTGCTGCAGTGTGTTATGGATAATGATGTGCTTAAATGGTGTACCTGGAGCATTAAGGGGGGGGGGGCATCTGCCAGTCAAGAGGAAAAATATACTTTCTCGTCTTAAAAAAGAGAGAATTGTCCTATTGCAGGAGATGCACCTTGATGACAAGGAACATTTGATGTTACAGCAGGGCGGGTTTGGTCGGGCTTATTTCTCGTCTTTTAATATTAAGAGTGGGGGAAAAGTCATAATGGATAGGAAGAATGTTCCATTTAAATTACTAGATTATATTAACACCCATGGAAGGATCATAATCCTCAAAGTCTTGAACTACGGGAATTAGTACAGTATTTTAAATGTTTATTGCCACCCGGTGCTCCCTCTTAAAATCCCGTTGATGCATTCTCCAAATTCAGTTATCTTGCATCATGGCGCATTATTGTAGAAGGAGATTTTGACTGTCTTATGGCCCCACGGTGGACAGAATGTCCAAAGGTCCCCCAATACCCTCGTGATAATATAAGCAATTAATGGATTTGTGTCGAGAACGAGAGCTTGTGGATGTCTGGAGGCAGATCTACCTCACAAGTGGGGATTTTATTTTCTTCTTTAACCCGCAGAAATGGCACACGAGGGTTGATCTCTTCCCCATCCCTGCAACAATCTTATATTCAGTGGCATCCCACACAATTGGAAATCTTACCCCAACATACCTGGCCCAGAAGTGGGATAAAAGTCACATAAAATTATGTTGTAAGCAGATGGCCTTATGTTTTTGTCAAATCCCGTAATTTCGGCAACTCACATGATGCAATGCAATAATTCGCTTGTCGCCTTTTCGGGCTTTAAGATTAATTTTACAACGTTGGAGGTCATGTCTATGGGAGGTCTTGGGGGAAATAACTGAATGAGGGCAAATCCTGGTTTCCTTTTAAATGGTCACAGGGGTGGGGGGCGAGGTTCTCTATTTCAGTATATTCATTACATCCGTCTTTGATCATTTATTGAACATGAACTATGTCCATTTGTTTGACAAGATTAAACAAGACCTTAAAAGATGGGAGGCACTTCCAATTTCTTGGCTAGGTCGGATAGCTCTTTTTAAAGAATGTCCTTCCTCATTTACTATATCCCGTGGGAATGCTTCCTTTGATGTTTCCCCCATAGGTATTTAGGAGACATAATGGCTGGTTTCGCTCTTTTATTTGGCAGCATAAGCGACTCTTTATCAAACTAACCAAATTGCAACTACCCCACAGATTGTGGGGAGTAGATCGCCCAGATAAAAGCTATCAATTAAGCTCTTTTTTATCCGATGTTAGTGCCTGGTCTGCTGAGGACTCGGCATCAATACTGTGAGATATTGAATCCGATGAGATAAAGTGAACCTTTATTAGTCTGTGCTTCTTAGCTAAATTGACAACATTTATGAAGTATTGTCAGAACCTAATAATTATCAATATTATTAAAGCATGAATGACAGTGCGTCAGATCGAGGGCAATACAGCCAAAACCATGTTTCTTACACCTATAATTGGTATACTGTGTTGTCATCCGGGGTTAATGGATTCCAGGTTTAAACTGTGGGCAGCAAGGGGTGTGCCTTGCTTGAGTGATTTAGAATTAATAGAATCCCTACAGTGTGGATACAAGCCCTTAGGCCCTGCAAGACCAATTCAACCCTCTGAAGAGTAACCCACCCAGACCCATTCCCCTATCATCCTATATTTACCCTGACTAATGCCCAAACCTACACATCTCTGAACACTTTGGGTGATTTATCAATGACCAATTCATCTAACATGCACATCTTTGTACTGTGGGAGGAAACCCACACAGACATGGCGAGAATATGTTAACTCCACACAGCCAGTCACCCAAGGCCAGAAACAATGCCGCGACCCTGGTACTGTGAGGCAGCAATGCTCACCACTGAGCCACCACGTGTTATTTGATGGAGAAACAATGATATCATTTGATCAAATAACTCGTACGTATGGACTACCTAGTAGAGACCTCTTCTGTATTTTTCTCCAGATCAGAGATTTGATTTAAAAAAGCACACTTTTACCACACTCTTACAGATCCGACAGAGAGAAGTGGGCGCGAATTGCTTAGAATACACGCTCTGTCAGTACCCTTTATCATTAGTTGGAGAGTGTCCCCTCAGACGAGACTGTGCAGCTTTGTGATGTCTGCGAGAGATTTGGGGATTCAGGCCACTTCGGAGACATATTTGTGAAAAAGCCCGAAGGATTTTGATCTGTAATAGGACCCATACCATGCAGT
The DNA here is from genome assembly GCF_047496795.1 of Chiloscyllium punctatum. Taxonomy (NCBI): domain Eukaryota; kingdom Metazoa; phylum Chordata; class Chondrichthyes; order Orectolobiformes; family Hemiscylliidae; genus Chiloscyllium; species Chiloscyllium punctatum. The sequence continues at coordinate 42,377,798 of NC_092767.1, forward strand.
TGAAAATTCTTCGTAAGGTCTATCTGACCCCAAATTGTCTCTCAAAATGCAAAGTGGGATTATCTTCAGCATGTACTAAATGCAGAATGACTACAGGCACTCTTACTCATTGCTTGTTGTCCTGCTGCAGACTTCATCTATATTGGATCACTGTGTTAGCTGTGATAGAGTGGGTCTACGGGACTGAATTGGAGATGGACCTGGTTTCGCTTTTCCTGGGCCTGCCCAGGGTACTTTTCACAGATGCACATGGGGACAGAAAAAATACATCCTTACATTACGTAATTTCCGTGCTAGGAAAAATATTCTGTTGTGTTGGATGTCTGAACTCCCAGATAGGAAGAATTATGAACATAAAAATGTGTATCAGCTAATGCTCTTGATGAACGAGAGCTGTCCTTTTGTTATGCTGAGCTGTATTATTTATTCATTATTTATTGTTTAGTTTTGTTTTTTTCTTCTGTCTGTGTAGTGTTTTAAGTTGTTTTGTATGTACATGCAATTGGATGTAATTTTTCCAGTTATTTGAGTTGTGTTTTTATTGGTTTATTATAATATTAAAAATCTCTTTTTATTTTTTTTTAAATTAAAATGCTAACATTGATAGAATACAGTCCCAAAAAACTCTCATTAGTGAGAACAGTCATGGTGGTTTGTCCTGAGGATCAGCACATCTCGGGTGATGGGGTGAGGTTGAGAGAGTGTCCCCTTCTTGGTAACCTCTGTCATTGTGAGGAACTGAACCTGCGCTGTTGGCCTCCCTCTACATCAAAACCAGCCGTCCTGCCAACTGAGTGGGAGGCAGTGCAACTGTTACAGACAGAAACAGTCACAGACAAAGGGTAAGAGAAACATTCATAATAAGGAAATTGCAAAGGAGAGAGAGAGAGAGAAGGTGTTGCATGCAGTAGTGAGAGTGGGGGATCATGAGCCTTGTTCAGGGATCGGTGCCATAACAGATATACAGTGAGTGTGAGGGAGCAGACAGGATATGGTGACCCATATCCTGACAGAGCAGAGAAGGTTATTGATGCTTGTCCTGTATTGCTGGACATTTCTTCAGACCTCAAATACTGCACTGAATTTGGTAGTGAGCACAGACCATGCTCGGTGGGTCTGGTGGTGTGGCACCCTCTAGGATGGGAATGTTCCCCCTCTGTACTCGCCCATCCAATATGCCCACCGTGCTCCGTCAACAAACCATAGTGTAATTGCCCCTTATCTACCAATCTGCCATTTCTCTGCCTTTGCTCTGTATCTGTCTAATCCTTTCCTATCTGTGTATTTGTCCAAATGCCTTTTCAATGGTGTTAGTGTGCCCACTTCAACCACTTCCACTGGCAGCTCAGTCTAATTTGCCCGTTCACCTTGGATACCATGCGGTCTAACCTTCTAGATCGGCCTACTATGTGGAACCTTATCAAAGGCTTGACTGAAATCCATATAGAATATGCATACATCCCTGCTCTCATCGACCTTCCTGGTCACTTCCTCAAAAATCTCTTACAAAATTTGTAAGGTATGATCCACCACGCACAAATCCATGCTGACGGCTCCAAGTCAAACTCTGTCTTTCCAAATGCATGCACATCTTATCTCTCAGAACCTTCTCAAGTGGTTTACCGAAAACAGGTGTGAAGCTTACTGGTCTATATTTCCTAGGATTTTTTTTGCAGCCCTTCTTGAATAAGGGCACAACATTTGATACTGCCCAGTCTTCCGGGATCTTGGTCCCTAAGCTTTTTCTCTCGCCTCTTACAGTGCTCTCAGATATATCTGGTCAGGACCAAGAGATTTGTCTGACTTTGTGCATTCTAATATGTCCAGCAGCAACTCAACTGTGATATGCACAGTACCAAGATATCACAACTAACCTCCCAAAGGTCACAGATCTTCATGTCTTTCTTCATGATAAACACAGAGGGGAAATTGAGGACTTCACCCATCTCTTGAGGTTTTACGCATGCATGCCGGTTTTGGATTTTAAAGCATCCTATTCTCTCGCTAGTTGCTCTTTATCTTTACTATACTGAATTTGGATTGACTCTAATCTTCTCATCCAAGACTACCTCATACCCCCTTATGGTCTTGCTGATATCCTTCTTCAGTAAACTCCTCTATCCCCTGTATATACCTCCAGGGATTACCTTGGTATGAGCTGCCTGAACATGAGCCACGCCTCCTTTTTTCTGGTCAAAGCCTCAATATCTCTTGACATCCAGAGTTCTCTCTTCCAGTCTCACATAACCATCACCCTCACAGGAAAATGGAAACCTTGAACTCGAGCTATCTCACTTGTAAAGCCGTCCCACTTGCCCGAGATCCTTTTACCTGGAATCAAACAACTCCAATCATCCCCTGCAATCCACTGTCTAACTCCAACAACATACGCCTTGCCCCAATTTAGAACTTGAATCTGTGTACCAATTTTGTCCCTACCATAAATATTTTAAAATTAATACAACTCTGATCACTTTTCCCAAAATTCTCCCCCACTTTATCTCCTTCACCTATCCTGCCCTATTTCCCAACAGTAGGTCGCGTTTGTCCCTTCCCGAGTATGATGCTCTATATATTGATTGTGGAAACTTCGCTGAACACACTTAACAAATTACGTTCCATCTAAGTTCTTAACCATCTGGAAGCCCCAGTCAATGTTAGGAAAATTGAAATCACCCATTATAACAACCCTATTGTTCCTGCAAGTCTCCCCAGTTCCCCTGCATATTTGTTCCTCTAATTCACATTGTTAATTATAGTGCAACCACTATAACATTACCATCCCCCTCTAACTACTTTGCACCATTCACGAAACCTCATTGGATGTTATCTCAGGTATTTCAGGTTTAAATACTGGTGTGATACTCGCCTTAATCAGAACTATTGGTATTTAAAGGGTTTCCATTTACATCTCTACATCGCAGTGATTTTCACATCCATGACATCCCTTGTCAAGGCACAGACGAGATATGGAGCTGGAAATGGATGGGAGCTGCACATCCTGTCACTTCCAACATTGGCTGCAAGTTTCTCCACACTGGGCAGTGATCTAACACAGTGTTACTGAACAATGCAACAGCCTGGGTTTATATATGAATGAACCAGTGCAGACTGCACAGCTCCCGACACTGGACATTTAGCCCATGATTATAGATCAAGCATTGGTGTGGGCTGCACAGAGTTCCATTCTGGACATTGCTGGGTTGTATCCTGCAGTACGCTAGCCATATATACACAGTGCTCCATCCTGAACATACAATGGACGGGCTGGTTATGTGAGTTGGATTGCGAATGTGAGAGAACCAAACATCTGGCTATGGCTTTATTTTATGTTTTCATTCTCGTGATTGGACCCTTCAAATCCAGACTCACCCGGTTAGAACCGACCCTCTGGATGAGTGATGGTGAGTGTTGCTGCAGCATCTGGGTCTGCAACATGATGAACAAATGGAGCAGAGGCTGCAGAGAGGACAGTCTCCGTAAAATGGAATGAGGGAATTATCATCAGACCAGCCGTGGTCTTAGTGAATGTTGGGGCAGGATTGTGTGGACCACGAATGCAACTTACTCATATATTTGCGTTTGTTCCAAGCAAACTCCCCTTCTCTCCCAGTGTCCCATATTGGTGGAGAGTGAGTCCCCTCCTCCTGTTCCTGCGTAACAGGATCCACGGGCCTCACTTGCCTCTAGATTTCCCTGTGTCCCAGTTTCGAGCAGTTGAATGACCGCCTCCTGTTCCTGTGTCCCAGTCTCAAGCAGTTGAGTGACTCCCTCCTGTAACTGTGTCCCAGTCTCGAGCAGTTGAGTGACTCCCTCCTGTTCCTGTGTCCCAATCTCGAGCGGTTGAGTGACTCCGTCCTGTTCCTGTGTCCCAGTCTCGAGCAGTTGAGTGACTCCCTCCTGTTCCTGTGTCCCAGTCTCGAGCGGTTGAGTGACTCCCTCCTGTTCCTGTGTCCCAGTCTCGAGCAGTTGACTGACTCCCTCCTGTTGCTGTGTCCCAGTCTCGAGCAGTTGAATGACTCCCTCCTGATCTTGTGTCCCAGTCTCGAGCAGTAAAATAACTGGCTCCTGTTCTTGTGTCCCAGTCTTCAGCAGCTGAGTGACTCCCTCCTGTTCTTGTGTCCCAGTCTTCAGCAGCTGAGTGACTCCCTCCTGTTCCTGTGACCCAATCACGAGCAGTTGAGTGACTGCCTCCTATTCGAAGTTTTGTGAAAATAGATGTCCTCCTTCTACTCCTGAGTAACAGGCTCCAATTGCTCTGTGTTCACCTGCTGCTCCTGTGGAATTGAGGTGAGGGACTGAATGGCTTATTCACATTCTTTACAGCTTTTCTTGACTAAAAGCCTTTCTCCTGTTTCTGGAAAACACCATCAAAATCTGAATGATATATTTTTGTATCTTGCTGTCAGTAATTGAGCAAACCAGCTGACTGACAGAATTCAGAAGCTGAATAGCCTCCTCCTGTTCCCATGTAACACTCAAGAGTCAATAGACTCTCAGAGATGTATAGCATGGAAAGAGATCGTTCGGTCTGGTCATCTATACCAACCAAATATCCTAAATTAATCTCGTCTCCCTCCAGCACTTGGCCCATCTCTCTCTAAACACTTCCCATGCATGTATCCATTAAAATGCCTTTTAAATGGTATAACTGTACCTGCCTCCACCACCTCTTTTGTCTGTTCAATCCATACACACAGCAGTCTCTGTGTGAAAATGTTGTCCCTCATGTCCCTTTTTAAATCTTCCTCCTCTCACCTTAAGCCTTTATATTCTATATTTGGAATTGTCTATCCTGGTAACGTACATTGACTGTTTACTTTTTCTATGCCCCTCCTGATTTTATAAACCCCATTTAAGGTCCACACTCTGCCTCAACACTTGAAAATACTCCCAGCCTATTCAAACTCTTCCTGTAACCCCAACCCTCCAACACCTGCAACATTCTTTTAAATCTCTTCTGTACCCTTTCAAGTTTGACAACATCTTTCCGACAGCAGGGTGACCAGAATTAAAGGCAATATTACAAAAGTGGCTAAACCAATGTCCTGTACAGATGCAACATGTCATGCTAATGTTTAGACTCAAAGCACGGACCAATAAAGGGAAGATAACCGAGTGCCTTCTTCACTGCGCTGTCTACCTGTGACGGCACTTTCAAGGAACGGAGAACCTGCACCACAAGGTGCCTCACAGGGCAGCGATCTGGGTTTAATTCCATCCTTGAATGACTCGCTGTGTGGAGTTAGAACATTCTCCCCGTGTCTGTGTGAGTTTCTTCCGGATGCTATGTTTCCCTCCGACAATATAATGATATACAGATAAGGGTAGATTGGCCATCCTAAATTGTTCATAGTACCTTGGATGTGAGGGCAAGGTGCATTAGCCATGGGAAATGCAGGCTGAGAGGGATAGGGTAGGTGTTTGTCCAGTGGGATACTGTTTAGAGGGACGGTGTGGCCTCGATGGGCCGAATAGTCTGTCTCCTCACTGTAGGGATTCTATAATTTCTATCGCGTTCTCCTTGATTAGCAGCTTTCGACAGGAACCTAACTATATGTCTGGTCCTGATTTTTCTTGCCAAAATGCAACACCTCACATTTATCTAAAATAAACTCCATCTGCCACATCTCAGCTCAGTTAATTAAGTTCTCATTATATTGTGAGAGATCAGTCTTCACTGTCGACTACACCACCAAATTTGGAATTATCTACAAACTTACTAACCATACTTCATATACTCAAGTGCAAATGATTTGTATCAGTGACAAAAGGCAGTGGACCCACTATTGATCTTTGCGAGCAGTGCCACTGGTCACAGATCTCCATGTTTAATGAACAAATGACAACTGTCACACCCTGTCTCCGATATTCCAGAAAAATTTTGACCTAAATGGCGAGCTCTCCCTGGATCCCAGGCAGCCTAATCTTGCTAACCAGTCTACCACGTAGAACATTTTGCTTTTCTTACTGAACTCCATGAAGACAACACCCACGGTCCTGCATTCATCAATCATCTTCTTCACTTCCTCAAAAAGTTCCATTGAGTCAGTGAGATGTGATCTCCAATGTACAAAGCCCTCTTCAGTCCTTGTCTCTCCAAATGCATATACATCGTTTCCCTCAAAAGCCCCTCCAACAATTTAATCACCATTGACGTCAGGCTCACCGATCTATAGTTACCTGGTTTTTCGTTCCTTTCTTAAATAATGACACTCTATTAGCAGCCCTCCAGTCTTTTGCCACCTCACCTGTGGAAATCAATGTTACATATATATCAGCACAAGGCTGAGCAATTTCTTTCCTAGCTTCCCACAATATTCTGGGATACAACTGACCAGGTCCCAAGGATTTGTTCACCTTTAGTGTTTTAAAATGTCAAACATCTCCTTGTAATATAGATACTTTTCAAGATATCACTATGTATTTCTTCATATTCTCCTTCTTGTCATTAAATGCTAGGCAACATACTTGTTTAGTATCCGTTCCATCTCCTATGGTTCCACACATAGGTAGCCTTACTGATCTTTAAGGTGCCCTATTCTCTCCCTAGTTAATATTTTGCAATGAAAGGATGTGTGGAGGTGCTTCAATGCCTCGTTCACCCTATTTCTAAAGCCATCTCATGTCCACATTTTTCTGGGCTGATTTCCCCGTTGACTATACACTTATTGCCCTTATACTCCTCTCGGGATTCACTTGATCTCAGCTGTGTTTACCTGACATATGCCTCCTTCCTTACCTTGACCAGACCATCAATATATCTAGCCATCCAGCACTCCCTGCACCCACCAGTCTTGCCCCTCTCACTAATAGGAACACGTTAGCTCTGGACTCTCTGAAACCTATTTTTGATGGCCTTGCATTTTCCAACCATCCCTTTACCTGTGAATAGGGTATTCCAATCTTCCTTTCACACGGCTCACCTAATACCTTCAAAATTGGCCTTGTTCAAAGTTAGACCTTTAATGTTTACATCAGGTCTTTCCTCTTCCACAACTAATTTAAAACTAATATTTATGTGTAACAGACTTGAAATGTTAAATAAACATTTCCTGCCCCTCTATAACGGGCTCGAAAGGCTGAATAGGCTCCTCCTGTCCCTCTGTAATAGACTGGAGAGGCTGAATGACCTCCTCATGTCCCTCTGAAATCGACTCAAGAGGCTTCATGGCCTCCTCCTGTCCTTATGTAACAGACACGAGACATTAAATGACACAGCAACCCTTGGATTACGAGCAGCCGTTAGACTGTATCTGATGGAGGTCCATCCTTTCTCAGTTACAGAAACACAAACAAAACAATGTACTCCAGGTGCCCTCTCAGTAACACTTCATACAGCTGCAGCGACATATCTCTTCGTTTTGAATGATTCTTTCGGCAAAATGTGCCAATATTCTAGATTTCCACCTGTTTAAGCAGCAACAGACTAATATGGACTAAATGGCCTTCTCTTATCCCTGTGTAAGAGTCCCATAGGGACAGAATTGCTTCGGCCTGTTGCTGAGCAGCAGTCTCAATGCTCTGTCTCAAGTTTATGAAAGGATTTGACAACAGGGCATTAAAACCAGGAGTGGCCGCACACTGGTCAATAAGTACCGTACTTTGTGTACTTTCCATCCCATCCTTGGCCAATATTTGCAGCTGAAGCAGACAAATCATAACTGTGGGAGATCCCTTTGACTATGAGCTGATTCTTGACACCATGCCCTGAACATTTCTAACTTGAAATACTCAAGTATCGAGAAACTTGATCACCCGAATTTTCTTTATGTAGCCGATCTGTTATTTTATAACTGCTTCCTTTCATAAACAGAGTGGAACATATATAGACGCCTGCAGTGTCCTGTTAATACTCTCATATACAAGTTAATAAAAAGATTTAAAAGATTTAAAGATTTATGATCCATTCCTCAGCAACCCTCATCCATTCCATCCAAAACCAGTATATGAAAAGTGATGTATTGAACTGGTTAACTGAGCCTATTTGTTCAGTGACTGCGATTAATGCCAATCTCCATGGATTCTAATTATCCCAGTGGAGGGTTTCCATCTTTTAATGATAAATGGGCTCCGTTCAATGTGTCAGCCCATAACATGAGCGGGAGCATCACCGTTAGCACTGATAGGGATCAGCAGATCTAGAGAGATGGGGAGGAGAGATCAGAATCTGAGAACATGAGACTGGAATGTGCCAACAATGGATCAGAATTTGAGAACATTAGACTGGAATATTCCAACAATAGACAGGAGCTTATCTGATTATGTTTGGTATCTTTCTGCATTTTATTGGTGGTCATTATCATTGCGGATCTATTACGCTCTTCTCATTATTCAATATTTTTATTATCCCTTCCTGGCTATCGTTGGTGTTCCTGGTAAGTGTCACTGTCCAGATTTTGTTTTCTATAAACCAGTTATGACTGTATTATGGTTATTTCATGTAGTCTACACATCTTGTCACTATTATTGTTCCTGTTGAATCTCTCAATCCAGACATTCACTCGACAGACCACTACTAACTACATTAATGAACGTATTCAATTACTGCCTCCCTCTCTGCTCTGGCAGCATTACTCACGGGTCTCTATGTTGATCTATTCAGATTCAGGAGAGAACCACGATGCATTGTAACATTGCCTTTGCTGTTAAGAGCAGGGAGGTCACTCTCTACTGTTCTGGTTACAAACTCCACTTCCTTCCACTGTTTCCATCCCATCCTTGGCCAATATCTGCAGCTGAAGCAGACAAGTCACAACTGTGGGTGATCACTTTGACTATGAGCTGATTCTTGTCACCATGCCCTGAACATTTCGAACTTGAAATACTCACTACTCCAGAATGTATCTCACCGGTTTAATCCATCTGCTGTTTGAAGCTTGAGCTATGAAGTACAGGCTTAATGAAGCCAATAATCTGCTGCTGACACTCCCGGCTTCAAACCTGCCAAAGTAAATCTGATTCCACCTCACACCAAACTCCCATCCATCTGTCATTCATGTGCACGCGGATGTATATTGTTGTTATGTCTGGCAATGACTTTACTTTAACATTCTCAATCACTTCATCTCATCTGTCCATGAAACGTCCCTCGTTCTCTCTATTGATAAATAAAAAGCCTGCCAGTTGTTCTTATTTAAAATAATTTCCTCCATGTGCGTTCCTTCTCAAACAATGAGTTTCACATTCAACCACACACACACACACACACACACACACACACACACACACGACCTTCCCATTGCAGGCAGTAATCTGATGCGAGTACAATACTCTCATGCTGGGCAGATAGTACAATTTACTGAGCAACACACTAGCATGGTCTGCACAGCTCTCCATGCTGGGCTGTCATCTTGTCCCAGTTTATGTTTGTTTGTGGTGGTCAGTAAAGCAGATTGAGAACTTGATGTAACAAACCATTTCCGCTGATCTGACAATGCCTTTATTCAATGTTCTCATTCTTGTAATTTTACTCACGAAGATCTCACTTCCTCAGTCAGTCCCACTGCCCTGCCTTTTTCCACATATTTCCACAACTTCTTTTCAGTTAATTAACTGTCTGTTTCTGTCTTTAATGTGAATCTCTCTGTCACTCTGTATCTTTCCCTGGCCTTGGGTTTTGTCTCCATCGTGTATCGAGTGCTGGCATTGTGTAGCTCAGAAATACTGAAATGGTGTTTTTTCAAGCTGTTGTTCCCTTCCCGGTAAGTCCCGTGTGATGGTTCATAGACAGGCGTGTTTCAGAAGTTATAAGACACATCCTTGTAACTTGGTCTGTACCTGTGTTTGCCCCACTCAGGGCACCTTACGTTCAGTAACATGGGGAAGCTCATTGAGTAAAAGACCAGGCATCTAAATTGTGTGGCAATGCTGTTACTTATTAAATAAAACGTTAGTTTCTCTTTTTTTTGTAAGAGATCTTAAAGGCCAAACTGCCTACTGAAAACAGCTCAAGTAAATAACTTACAGGGCGTTTAGGGTTTTTAATAAATAGTAGTAACAATGGCCAGCTCGCATAGACCAGGCTTTCTAGTTTGTTTTTTCTTGTAGCTGTAACAATCACCGGGTGCTTGCGGTCCCAAAGGGGTTGGAAGTTTTAGTCAATTATCCCTAGCTGTTACACTCTCTAAAGCCTCACTTGATGGTGTTTCCTCCTGAATTGGAGAACTGTATGCAAGAATGCATGTCTGAATGTTCCTTTTTGCCAAGGGGTATGTTTAGGTGATGTTAATAGATTGAACAGTTCATTTGTAGAACGTACTGTATCCATTATTCGGTTAAGGTTTCCAATAGTTAAGTTATTCTAAATTCTTCTTCATTTTGTATGGATTTTCATTTGAGGATAGTGAGGTAGAGCAACCCTATGGTAGCCAAAGGACTGATCAGAATCTGTTTAAATACATCCAGGCATTATCTAAATTTGATGACAATGATGGGGGAGCCTTTTTAGTTTCATTTCAGAAAGTGGCTAAACAAGTGCAGTGGCCAGAGAACATGTGGATTTAGTTTATCCAAACAAAGCTGATTGGAATTTGCATCCCTATTGGAGGAGGTGAAGAAAGCCATCTGAAGTGCATATGAGCTTGTGCCAAAAACCGACAGACAGTGTTTCAGGAATCTAAAATAGCATCCCTGGTTAAACGCATGTTGTGTTTGAAAGAATCAAACAAAGTAATTTTGAAAGGTGGGGAAGGGTATTAAAAACAGAGCAAACCTATGACACTCTGAGAGACACTCTAATTTTGGAAAAGTTCAACAATTCACTTCCTGCAGTCGGGAGAACTCGTGTGAAAGAGCAGAGAGTAACAATGGCAAGATTAGAAGCTGAAATGGCTGATGATGATGATTGAGTTCAGAAATCAAAGTTTGGTTTCTGTGAGAGATTGAGAAGAATGTGTGTGATCTTAAAACATATCCCTGTGAGAGTAAGGTTTACTGGCATAGGCCAGGAGTAGCAGATAAAGAGGTTACAGCATTAAGAGGTACAGAAGCATGTAATTCTTTTATGCTGAGACATGAGGAGCTATGTCATTCAGAGAGACTATTGGAGAGATGAGAAGTGCTCCATTATGTAACGTGTGGTCAGAGTGTCCAGTGGAAACATCAACATGTTTATTCCCCAATGGGGAAGGAGGCCTTGAGCTTGATGTTTGTGTTACAACATTTCAGAATTTAAATTGCGAATAACATTCATGAGACGAATCTTTATCACTGATCGTGACCCGTTAAAGTTTGTGGAGAAGTTGCAGGAGAAAACTTTATTGAGTTTATTATTGCTGCCATTCAATTTGAAATTATAAAGTTGACAGGGTGAGAAAAAGTAAGTTTTGACATGTTGTGGAGACTTGGACGAAGAAAGATAAAAGTCATTCTGAGGCAGGAGTAAAATGACTGAAATCGAAACTACCTGTGAACATTTGTATGCTCAGAGTCAATGTAATGTAGATGCATTCCAGTCTACTAATAGAGGAAGATTAGGAGGTCTAAAATGAAGCCACCTTTGTATATTGATGGATTATTTTATTGAAGATGGAGTTGGGAGGATACTATTACTGTAAAAAGGTTATTTTCTCTTGGATTTTTGTTTTGAACAGACGTTTTAAAGGCAGAGGTGCAGAACTGTGTCTGAAAACAGTTTAAGTAAATAACTGAGAAAGCCTTTAGGTTTTATTAAAACGGTGGTAACAATGGAAGGGCAGTAGCCAGCTCTCCCAGACCAGGGGTTTCCTCGTTTTGTTTTTATCTGCAGCATTCAGAAGCTGTTCGGGGTCCCAGAATGGTTGGAAGTGTCAATACATGATCCCTCGCTGCCTTTCTCTCTGAGATCTCTGTTGATGTTGATTTCTCCTGGATCAGAAAACTGCTGTAAGGATCTGTATTTGAATATATCTTTGTGCCAAGCGGTGTAAACCAAGAAGGTACATTATCTATTGTTTGTGTAAGTGTTCCAACATATAAGCTATCCCAAAACGTTCTTTTCTTTGATTGTATTTTAACTAAAGCATTTTAACAGATTATATTTTGCTTAACGTCGAGTGGTTTGACCAGTCACAACATATCTGGAAAGCACACTTCACATCTATATTCAAAATAAGGAAAGGTTTGGGTCTAAGTGGCCTTCTTAAAATATTTTTGCGGGAATCTGGTCTGATCCACAACACTTATAGGTGAGGGGTTTCTAACTGACTCCTGTTATTGAAAATTTAGTGCAGCAGCTGGGGATGGTTTGCTGGAGGTTGTGCTGTGAGTTGCCTCAGACATTCAGGGAGACCTGATGATTTGGTGACCCAACTTTGGATGGAGCCTGGGGACTGTAGTTACAACATCTGGGTCTGCAACATGAACAACAAATGGAGCAGAGGCTGCAGAGAGGGGAACCTCTGAAACCACGCAGTGAGTGTGTGTGGGGAAAGGGATCTGCTGTGTCCACCCCGGATTTTCCAGGAACAGCTTCCCAAGCTCCACTTAACCCAGGAGCAGTGTGTGAGGGGGCCCTGACTGAACAAGGAGCTAGTCACAGAGCGGTGTCACCTCCTTCAACACGACCTGCAGATTCACACCAGGGGGAGGATGGTGCTGCCAGGGGCTGTTCGGGTCACAGTTTCATTCAGCTTCTATGTTCAGGAACTTTTCAAACAGGACTGGGTGACATATCCATTATCTCCAAGTATGTTGCCATCAATGTAACCATTCAGTGACAGAAGATATATATGGTGGATGAGGTAAATACATTGTTTCAACCTCAGCAGGGACTTGCCGGGTGTATCCAGTATAGTGGGATTCCCGATGGTGTGCATGGCATCTGCGGGGTAGCTGTGTCAATGGGGAGAGGTAGAGGAACTGAAGGATCACTCTCTGTATTAATCTTGCAGCGTGCCCATCACAGTACATCACGTTGGTGAATACCCACTGTCCATACAGCAACCACGGCCTCTTCAATCACAAGCAGGCAGCCATTCCCATCTTCTTCAGATCTCCATGTAGAAAGGAATGAATGTATCTTGGATAAAGGCCATCCCCTTGATACACGTTTGATAACAGCATCCCCCATCACCAACCAAACACTTCAAAACATTCCATCTGTACGGAGAGCAATGGGGTCACTTGGAGCATCAAGGAGCAGACGATCAGGGATGGAGCAAAACCTCCTATGTCTGAACGGGTTTAAGTGAACCCCCCAGTACACAGTATCATTAATCCCAGTAGTCCCTCTCAATTTCAGTAACATACTGCCTTCCATTATTCCTGTAAATGAAATGACAGGTTATATCATGTTATATTGCAGCTGCCAAATTATTCTCCATTGCCTTTATCTCTCTGTATCTATCTGTAGACCCTTCACTCTCTCTTGATAATTTAATCTCATGCTTATCACAGCAACATGACCAAACTCAGCATCTCTATATCTGTTCCGTCCTCCTGATCATTGATATAAATTATAAATAGTGGAGGACCCAGCACTTGTCATTGTGTGACTCCACTGGTGACGTTCTGTCAAACTGATTTAGACTGATTTATCCGGAGCGCCTGCTTCCTGTTTGATACATAATCCTCCCCCATTACTGTGTAACACAGTCGTAAAGCTGAATATGAACAAGGAGCATCAGTCAGGAATCCAACCCCTCGAACCTGCTCCGCCATTGAATACAATCATGACTGATGTCATCGCGGCCTCTGTTCCACTTTCCTGCCCTCTCGATCCTCAAACTGTAGTCTCTTATTGTCGATTGTGCCACATGAAAAAATATCCACTCCACAGCTACACTTTCAATTACGTTTAGCATTTTACAGACCTCAATGAGCTCTCCTTTCATTCTTATCAACTCGAGAGTATAGGCCTAAACTGCTCAATTTCTCTTCATAAGGCAAACACTTCAAATATGGAATCAATCTAATGAAGCTCTTCTGAATTGCCTCCAATGGAAATACCTCATTCTGCAGGACACCCAAACTGTACTCCAGTTGCAGCCTCACTAATGCCTTGCATAGCTACAGCAACCTTTCTAATCTATCCTTTTACAAATAAATGCTGAAGTTATGCTTGCATTCCTCATTACTTCAATTACCCGCAAGCAAGTTTTCTGTGATATACAAGCAGGCACCCAGATCCCTCTGCACCTAAGTACTTTGAAGTTTCTCTCCACTTAGATAATAATTTGCCTTTTTATTAGGCTGGCCAACTTGAATAACCCCATATTTATCCACTTTAATTTTCATTGCTAAATGTTTGCCCATTCACCCAATCTATATACATAGTTTTTAAATCTCTTGCATCATCATTCCGAAGTAATTTCCCACCAATGGTAGTGTCATCTGAAAATGTAGCTATAGCATTTTCTATCCCGTCAACCGAGTAATAATATCGATCCCAAATGGTTGAAGCATGAGAACTGAAATCTATGGCACCCAACAAGTTGCATTTTCCAATAGAAAATGACACAGTTTATTCATCTGACTGCATTTTGTTGGTTAACCAATCCTCCATCCAAGCCAATAAATTACTCCTAAACCCATACTGTCTGATCTTACCACTCACTCTTTGGAGAAGCGACATATCTGAATCCTTCACAAAGACCCGATATATTCCATTTCCATGATTCCCACTATCCACCTTGTTTGTCACATCTTTAAATAACTCAAAAAAACACTTCAATCATGATTTATCCTTTGTAAAATCATGTTGAATCCGATGAATTGTGGTTTCCGTTTGCAAATGTCCACCACAATGGATTCGAATAATTTGCCTTAAATTACAATACTTTATTGTTACATTTTACTCCCTAATGTATTCAGTTATTATATTTTCTTCCCTTTCTAAAACCTTTACGTTTTCTTTGAATTTCTGTTTGATGGGCAAAAGGGTTTTAAGAGATGTGCTCCAATTGCTGCAAAAGCGGTATATGTGTGTGACTGGACTCATCATCCTGCTGGTGTACAAAATCGATGGGATAAAGTATTTCTGGTGTTCCCATGTTGTCATCTCCAAGGCCAGAATGACCACCTCCTGTTGATGCGTTAGAGGGGTGGGGGATTATGGAATCTTCCCGTTGCTGTGTAACATTTTGAGGGGCTCATGGGTCTTCTTATATTCCTCCATAATAGGTGGAGATACTGAATGGTATCCTAGAGATGGGACCAAGGGAGCGATTGGTCTTCTCTTGTTCCCATACAACAGACACGTGTCTGAATTACCTCCACCTTTCTCATAAAATAAGTCTCAGATAGTTTTTATCTTTATCCAATTATCTTGCAACAGACTCGGTGGGTCTGAATGGCCTCCTGTTATCCCAGTGTAACACACCTCCAGTCGCTGTGTGACCGCTTTCAGTTCCTATATTACGGACTTGAGGTGGCTGAATGGACTGATCCTGTTGCTGTGTAATAGGATACTGGTGCTGCATGGCCTACTCTGGGGCCAGTGTTATAGATTCAAGGGGCTGATTGGCCTCCTCCTGTAAATATACATTCAGCTCCAGGGGCTGAACAGCCTCATCCTCTTCTGGTGTAACAAGGTCAAGGCCTGAATATCCTTCTGTTGTTCGTGTGCAACAGGCTGAAGAACGTAATGGATTCCTCCATTATCTGTGTAATTCTCTTCAGTTGTTGACTCCTTCCTGTCATCTATGTTGAAATAAGATCTTCTTTCATTTTTGCAAACTCCAATGGCTATTGGATCAACCTGATCATCCTTTCGTTATAAGCTAGCACCTTCATTGCAGGAATCAGCTGAGGAAACCATCTCTGAGCTGATTCCAATGTAACAACATCCTTTCTTCATTGAAGAGACTACATCTGTACACAGTACTCCAGATGTGATCTCACTAAGATCCTGTACAGCAGCAGCAATACTTTACCACCCTGCTGTAAAGTTCCCACCCAGGTTAGAGCAGTCTCAGCTCTCTGGGTAAATACAAAGCATTTATGAACGATCCTTGTCCTTCTCTACTCCACTAGCATAACGGGAGATCTGGAGAAAATGTCACAATGATGCTTAAGAAGATCATAAATGATGTGGCGAATCTCCCCAAAACCCACGTCGCTCAGATTCTACAGAATCTAGTAAGATGGAGCGTAAAAAAAGCAAGGAGGAGCAAACATTGATGTGAGTTATATATCAAAGTGAAAACTGCAATATAAATGTTGGGCATGTTATAAAACAGGAAATGAGATATACACATTTGTGGGTACTGCAGTAATAATGTCCTGTTTACATTATATCTAAACTGTGTTAACCCAACTGAATGCTAATGCTGGGAAAAATGGATTTGATGAGCATGTGTTCGATAGCTGGCATTAACATTTTGTCAAGCACTGAGCTAGAGATCAGGTTATTTAGAAATTGGTGTTGGATGATTAGATTACTAACTTAAAGTGTGGAAACAGGCCCTTCGGCCCAACAAGTGCACACCGCCCCGCCGAAGCGCAACCCACCCATACCCCTACATCTACCCCTTACCTCACCCTACGGGCAATTTAGCATGGCCAATTCACCTGATCAGAAAAGCGAATTGAAATCTTTTGTGGAAAGGGCCTTTTCGGAACAGGGACCACAATGCATTGTTCTCTTTTATGCTGTTTGAGTACACGATAGTGTTTGTTTTATTTGAAGTAACTGTTATAAATCTGAATCATGCAAGCCCAGAAGGTGTGAGGAGAAAGTGGGCACTGCAGCTGCTGGAGATCAGTGGCGCTGGAAAAGCACAGTCAGGCAGCGTACTAGGAGCAGGAGCATTGTCGTTTCGGGCACAACCCTTTATCAGGAATGAGGCTTCTGGGTCAAGGGAGCTGAGAGATAAATGAGAAGGGGGTGTGGCAGGAGGCAGGTAGCTAGGAATGCGATAGGTAGATGAAGGTGGTGTTGAAAGTGATAGGTGATGAAGGGAGACAGAACGCCTCATCTACTGCATCCTTTAAACTCAGTGTGGTCATCTCTCCATTGGCGAGACATGCGTGGATCATTTCAGAGAACATCGCTGGAACAGCCATATTGACCGACTCCACCACCTTGTGGCTAAAAACTTTAACTCTCCTTTCCACTCTGGCAAGGACATGAGAGTCCTGGGCCTCCTCCATCGCCAAACCCTAACCACCCAAAGCATGGATGACGAAAGATTCCTCTTCTACCTTGGGACCCTCCAACCACAGGGGATTAATGTAGATTTCACCAGTTTCCCCATTTCCCCTAACTCCACCTTATCCCAGTCCAATATTCCAACTCAGCACACTCCCCCCTTTTGAACGTTCATATGTGTTCATCTTCCTTCCCATCAATCTGGTCCACCCTCCTCTCCGACCTAACCCTTTCAGCCTCATCTTTAACTACCTATTACGTCAAAGGAAGCAGCTTAGAAAAATGCCAAGTGTTGTAGTAAGCCAGTGGATTCGGAGAAATGTAGGACCCAGCAACGGATGACCAAGAAAATGAGAAGGAAATCAAAAAAACGAAACAGCATGCAAACAAAAGAAAACCATAAAGACTGCTGAAAAAAAAACATAAAAACTGTTAAAAAAAAACATAAAGACTGTTAAATAAAACGTACATGAGTGTATGAAACAAAAGTAAAAACGAGGTCAAATGTGGAACAGTAGGTATGCGGACAGGGTAATTTATTGGAGAGCACAGAGAAATCACAGGGGAAAGAAACAGTTTCTTTGCGTCTATCTTCAAGGCAAAACATCCAGAAATTCTCCCAGAAATACCAAGTGACCATGGGACTTGTGTAAGTAAAGTCTAAGATCATTCTTATCAGTGTTGAGGTCATCTTTGAAAAGAAAGCTGGATTGAGTATTTGTAAATCTGACAGATCAGATGTACTTCATACAAGAATTTCAGAGGAAGCAGCAATGGACGTATTGGTTGCATCTCAAATATTCATGTTATTTTCCAATACATTCCGGAAAGATATTTAGCCAGTCTGGATATGGCAAAAGTTATAAATATTATCCAATAGTTTAAGAAAGGATGAAGATGGAGAGTGGTGAACTACGGAGCAGTTAACTTGAAATCCGCGGTCGGGTGTCTCTTGGGCTGAATTACAAAGAACGTGTTACTGGATATGTAGAAGGTGATGGGAAAACTGGGGAGGATGATAATGCATCGATAAAACGGAAACCATATGTGGCAAACATTTTTTGGAATGGTCTGAAGATGATTCTTGTGGACATAGGCAACGAGGAGCTAATGGATAACGTATCGTTGGATATTCAGGAGGATTTTTGTTTAAGAACTCTCACATTAACATCATAAGAAAAGTTAAAGTGAAAGGAATTGGGAAGAACGCATGCAAATAGGAAACGAAAAATAGGTTTACATTCATGTGTATGTAATTGCAATATAGAAGATGTCATGCACCAGCTGCATATCGTGTTGCTGAGACTAAACTTAGAGTATTGTGTATCGTTTGGAGTCCCAATCTAATATAGAATATACTGACTACAGAGGAACTGCAAAATGTATTCTCCAGACTAATCCATAAAATGGCAGTATTGTCTGATGGGGAAACTCAGCCTGTGATCTCGAGTTTCAAATGATGATTGTAGTGAAACTTAAAAACTTAGAAACATAGAGGGGACTGAATAACAGAGGGACATGGAGAAGTGCAAGCAGGCGAGATTAGGGAGAATCCCACGGTATTCTACACGGTGAAGTAGAACAGAATAATCAGCAAACAGTTAGTGTCATTAGAAACCAAAGGGGCCAATCAGTGCGTCAACCCGGAGAACATTGATAGATTGTTACATGTAAACATCACAGCTGTTTTACTTGGGAGAAGGAGGATGCAGGTAAAGAATTCGAGAAGATGGACTGGAAAGCTCTTGAAGAGATTGATGTAAAATACGAGCAGGGGTTTGAGGCTGTGTTTCGTATAAAATTGGACCAATCCGCAGGTCTGGATACTGTTGGAGTCAAGGGAGGAATTTTTAATTGGAATCTAACCACAGGGGAGGTACCAGAGGACTTGAGAACAGCTAATATGATTCCACTTCAAGTAAGGGTGGTAGAGATTTGCCAAGGTAACTATGGACGAGAGAGTATTAGATCACTGTTCGGGAAACTACTGGAGAAAATAGAGAAGGAGAAAATCGAACTCAAATCAGAGTCGCAGGGTTTGATCAGGGATAATCATCATGACTTTATCAAAGTGAAGTCACACCTAATGAATTTGATTGAACTAGTTTGAGGAGGTCGCTTATTTAGTTTTGCAGCAAGGCCTTTGACAAAATTCCACATGGGAAATTGAAAAAAAAGTAAAATCTCACAGTCTCACTTGAAAAATTACAACAAAAATAGTCTTAGTGTCAGGAGGCAGATGGTGGTGGGAGAAGGCTGTTTGTGTGACTGGAGACCAGAGTCCCCTGGTGTATCACAGGGATCAGTGCTGTGTCCCTTATTGTTTGTAGCATTCATAAATGGTATAGATGTGAATCTGGTGGGGGAGTGGATGGAGGGGTGGGAGTTGTGATAAGTAAGTTTGTGTTTGACACAAAGATTGACAGGGTTGTTGGCAGTGAGGAGGAAGTTCTGATTTTACAGGAAAATACAAGTGGAATGATCAGATGGGAAGATCAATGGCAGATGGAATGTGATCCTGATAAATATGAGGTGATGTACTTTGGAAGGAGGAACAAGACATGGGGTGTACACAATGATTGGCAGCACACTAGGAAGCTCACAGGGTGTTTCTCCACACATCCCAGAATGTGACTGAACAGGGTAAAGGACTAGTTAAATTTGAACCTTGGGTGGAGCATTTATTAATCAGAGAGTAGATTATAAGTGCTTTATGGGGCTTAGTTTAGTCCACGATGGAGTACTGTATGTCGTTCTGGAAGCCACATTACGGGAAGGATGTGATTGTACTGGAGTGGTTACAGAGGAGATTCACCAGGATGTTTCCTGGGGTGGAGCATATCAGCTATGGAGAGAGGCTGGATAAGTTTGGGTTGTTTAGTTTGGACAGAGAGGCTGAGGGGGATGTGATTCAGAAGGATAAGTTTACAAGGGGCATGGACAGGGTGAATAGATAGCAGCTGTTCCTTTTAGACAGAGGGTCAAGTACAAGGGACCACATCTTAAAGTGAAGAGCTTGACGTTCAGAGAGGATTTAAAGATTACTTTTTATTCACCCAGAGGGTGTTGAGGTCTGGAAAGTACTTCATGAGAGGGGAGTTATCACGGCTAACCTCTCAACCGTTAAGTGTACTTGGACGAGCACTTGGAAGTGTCATAACATTCCAGGCTATGCGCCTGGTGTTGGAAAGTGGGACTAATATAGATCGTGCTGTATTTCTGTTGGCACAGAGACTATGCTCCTGTGCGTGTATGATGTGGAGCTGAGCAGCTTAAGACAGGAATTGATAGGTTTCTGAAGATAATGTTCACAAAGGTTATAAGAGTGAACTGTTATAGCTTGTCAAATTATGTCAATGTGTGAAGTATGAAAAAACAGTGCGGGTTCCTTCTAATTTGAAACCAAAGAATGGAGAATGGGGAACAGGGAAATGGCAAAACTATGAATCCACTACTTCAGTTCTGTCTTCACACAACTTTCTGACAATACCAGGAAAGTCAGGTGTGGGAAACGAAATAGAACATGGAACATAGAACATAGTAAGTAAATGGTTTGGGAGAAATTAATGGGACTGAAAATAATGGTCATAGACAACACTAACATAGATTTATGAAATGGGAGTTATGTTTCAGAAACTGACTGGGAGACAAATGAAAGAGAAGCAATGGATGTAAAACACGTGGAATTTCAGAAAAAAATGTTGATAAACCTCTCAGCCTAGTTTGAAAAATCAAATCTTAGTGGATTGGGGCAAATATATGGTCATGTTTCTAGAATGGTACAACTGGCAGGAAACAGTGGATAGAAATAAACAGACACTTGAAGCAACAGCCTGACATTGTATTTAAGGTATGGATCTGTGAGTATGACTATATCCCTGACACCCATCACCTTCCCCGGATATCTCCTCTCTCACCAGCAGGACAGACAAAACAGAAATGGCGGCACAGTGGGATACAGTTGGAAGGGAATTGCTCTGGGATTCCTCAACAGTGACCTGTATCCCATGAAGTCTCATGGCGTTAGTTTGCACATGGGAAAGGCAACCTCCTGCTGATAACCATGTACCAGCCTCTCCCAACTGATGAGTCAGTACTCTTCCAAGCTGATCAACACTTGGAGGAAGCTCTGAGGGTGGAAAGGGCACAAAACGTACTTTGGGTGAGGGATTTCAATGTCCAACATCAAGAGTAGCTCAGCTGCAGCATAACTGATTGAGCTGGCCGTGTCCTAAAGGATATAACTGATAGACTGGGTCTACGGCAGGTGGTGAAGGAACCCACAAGAGGGAAAAGCCATATTTGACCACAGCCTTACTAATCTGGCAGTTGCACAAGTATCTGTCCATGACAGTATCGGGTAAGAGTAACCACTGCATAGTCATTGTGGAGATAAAGTCACACCTTCACATTGAGAATAACCTCCATCATTTGGGTGGCACTATCACCGAGCTAAATGGGACAGACTTCAAACAAATGTAGCAGCTCAAATCTGGGTTTCCATAACGTGTTGTGGGGCATCGATAGCAGCGGAATTGTACACCAGCACAACCCCATGGCCTGGCATATCCCCCTCACAACAATTACCATCAAGACGGAGGATCAACCTTGATTCAATGGTGTGTGCAGGAGGGCAGGAGCAGCACCGGGCATACCTGAAAATGAGGTGTCAGCCCGATGAAGCCACCAACCAGGACTGCTTGTGCACTAAACAGCACAAGCAGTAAGTGACAGACAGGCTAAGACATTCCACAAGGAACGGTTCAGGTCTCTGCAGTCCTTCCACTTCTCGTTGAGGATAGTTATGGACAATTAAACAAGTCATTGGAGGAGGAGATTCCACAAGTATCTTCATCCTGAATTCTGGAAGAGACCAGCACTTCAGTGTAAAAGATAATGTTTATGCATTCGCAATAAACTTCAGTCAGAAGTGCTGAGTGGATGATGCACCTCAGCCTCCTCCAGTCGTCCTCAGCAATTCAGTTTCCAGTCTTCAGCCGATTTGGTTCAGTCCACGCGATATCCAGATTCAGTTGGAGATACTGGATACTCCAGAGGATACATACTCTGACAACACTCTGGCAATAGTACTGAAAAGTTGTGCTCCAGACCTTGTCACTGCCCTAGCCAAGCTGTTCCAATACAGTTACAACAATGACATTTCCCCGATTACGTCGAAAATTACCCCAAGTATCTCCTGTATATAAAAAGCAGAACAAATCCAATCCGGCCAAATACCACCCCATCAGTCTACTCTCAATCATCAGTAAAGTGGTGGAAGGTCTCAGTGCTTTCAAGCAGCACCTGCTCAGCAATGTCCTGGTCAATGACGCCCAGTTTGGGCTCCACCAAGGCCACTAAGCTCCTGACCTCATTACCTTGATTCAAATATGGACAAAAGAGCTGACTTCCAGAGGTAGGGTGAGAGCGATAGCCCTTTAAATCAAGGCTGCCTTCGACCAAGTGTGGCATCAAGGGGCCTTAGCAAAACTGGAATCAATGGGCATCAGGGGCAAACTCTCCGCTGGTTAGAATCATACCTGACACGTAGGAAGATAGTCATGGCTGATGTAAGTCCGTCAACTCAGCTCCAGGACAAGTCTGTAGGAGTCCCTCGGGCAGTGGCCTAGGCCCAAACATCTTCAGGGCTGCTTGAGCAATGACCTTGCCTCCATTTTAAGGTCAGAGGTGGGGATGTTCGCCAATGATTGCACCATGTTCAGCAACATTTGTGGTTCTTCAGATACTGAAGCAGGCCATGTCCAAATGCGACAAGATCTGGACAGTATCCAGGCTGACAAATGGCAAGTAATATTCACGCCACAAAAATGCCAGACCGTGACCATCACCAATAAAATATAATCTAACCTGCCCCTTGTCATTCAATGGTGTTACTATCTCTGAATCCACAGTGGTCTGCAGTGGTTCAACAAGGCAGCTCACCACCACCTTCTCAAGGGGCAACCAGGGACAGGCAATAAATGCTGGCCCAGCCAGTCACACCCAGATTCAGGAAATAAATATTATTTAAATAAAATAACAGAGGAAGGTTGCTGGGATATCACAGAGATCGGTGCTCAGGCCCCATTTGTTCACACTACCCATTAAACATTTGGTTGCAGAATCAAATACAATATATCCCGACCTGCTGACAGAACTAAAGGATGTTGGATTGTGAGTGGGTGAGGAGGTTGTAAAAAAGCTTCAAGGTGACTAAGACAAGAGGAGTGAATGGGTAAATACGTAGCAGATGGAGAGCAAGGTGGGTAGAGGTGACAGTGTGCCCTTTGGTGGGAACAATAGACTGGAAGCCTATCGTTTGAAAAGGGATTGTTTGAAACAGGTTGATCTGAAAAGCGACGTATGGGCCTTTTTGTTGTTTCCTTCTGCGCGGCCCTCCGAGGTCCCTGCAGCACAGTGAGGTCTGAACCCACAAGGCAATACTGGGGATGGCATTCACACGCCGCCCAGTGTACATAGACCTACCAAGTGGGGAACTCCACCAATGCAAAGGATCTGGATCTCCCTGCAGACCAGTCACTGAAAGCAATATTGCAGGTGCAGAAAGCAGTTAGGAAGCTAAATGGGGTGTTGACCTTCATTTCAGGGGGATTTGAGTCCAGGAGTAAGGGTGTCTTACTGCAGCTGTACAGGGCCTTAGTGAGACCCCATCTTGAACATTGTGAAATATTGTGTGCAGGTTTGGTCTCTGTACCTAATAAAGGGCAAACCTGACATTGAGGGAGAGCAGCGAAAGATGACCAGACCGATCTCTAGGATGGCAGGCTTGTTGTGGGAGCAGAGATTGGGGGCGACTGGGCCTGTATTCCATGGGGTTTAGGAAAATGTGTGAAGACCTCAGTGAGATATATAAAACACTGACAGGGTGAGACAGAATGGAAGCAGGGATGATAATTCCCCAGGCTGTGATGTCTGAAACAAGTGGCCGCAGTATTAGATACAGACAGGCTATTCTGCACTGAGATGCCAATAAATGTCTGCCCTCAGAGACTGGAGAACCTGGGGAATGCACTCGCACATGGAAACCAAGACACTGACTATAAATACAGGTTTAGAGACAGGAAATGGATGGTGGGAGAGCAGGAGTACGGTGTGGAAATAAAGGTCGAGGTATCATTGTATTTAATTGGGAGCAAACTCGATGGACCAAAGGGACTACTGCACTTCCTATTTTATAGCTTCCCACGGTTAATCACATTAACGGATATATTCATTGTGTGGGATAAGTGCATTGTGGAGATGTTTGAACATGAACGACAATGAGGTAGGCTCAATGTGTTGTATGGCCTACTCCATTCCTGATGTTTCTGTGCAGTCTATGGGAAAGCTGTTTAAATGCTGTCACAAGCTCTCAGATGTTAGGAAGGAGGTTTCTGCAGGGTCAACAGGACTGTGTTTCCTGTTCCCTTTTTCCGGTACTAAGGCTGGGGCCGGGTGTTCTGTCTCGGTTTATCCTTTAAGTCCTCGGAGCAGTTTGATACAATACAGTGTCTTGCTTGCCCGATTCAGAGATCATTGAAAAGTTTTATCACAAGTATATGTGTCTGCAGTCATTGATAATCATAGATAATCATAGATAACAGCCTCCAGTCTGACAAGTATCCTTCCACTAAACCCTCTGCTTCCGACCATCAAGCCAACTGTGTATCCAATTGGCCTGTTCCCCCAGCATTCCACGTGATGTAACCTTCCAGAGCAGCCTGCCATGTGGAATCTTATCAAAGGCCTAACCGAAATCCATGGAGACTACGTCTACCACTCTGTCCTCGTCAACCTTCCTGGTCACTTCATCAAAGAACTCTAACAAATTTGGGAAGCATGATCTCCCACTCACAAGTCTATGCTGACTGCTCTGAATCAAACCCTGTGTAAGTAATGGATGCAGACAATGGTATGCTGTCCTTCACTGTAAGATGATTCGAGTACATAAGTAAACCATCTTCCGGCTGTTGTAGAGCCTTGCTGAGAGAGCATTTGGGGCACTCTCTACAGATTTGATCTCCTTTGTAAGGAATAGTCTCCTTACCACAGACACCAGTGATGGTAACATGAGGATAGAGTGAAGAAGCTGAGTGTTTAATCTGTAGAACTGTGAGAGACGAAGAAATGGTGATGCTGAAACAAGAGGAATGGCAGCGATCTCTTATTTCCAAAAGACACATTGATAGGGTGAGAAATTCCATACTTTACCCAGGATTGATTGGTTTGATTTATTGTCACGTGTACCTCAGTACAGGGAAACACTTTGTTTATGATCAGTGGAGGGAGATCATAGTAAGCATGGCCAGACAGATCATAGGGTGGAAATAGACTTGGACAGAGTAAGGCATACAGGTTACACTGAACAGGACATGTACTAGACGTGATCAGCATGAACAAGATCAGCATGATTTGAACTTAGAGAGTCCATTCATCAGTCTAACGTGACCTTCCTAATAGTTTATATGCCTAACTTAACTGTGCAGTTGGCGCGTGAACCCGTACTGAACGTCAGGTTGCTCACAATCCCCAACAGCAGCCACAATCCCTTCCATCTGAAACAGGTAGCTTTTCTCAACAGTTTCCGCCCTGCACAGAGAACACCAGGCTGGCATCTCAGAGATGGAAGATGCCTTCTTGAGACTTCACACAAGACATAAGGCTTCCCTCCTCACCACTAGAAAACCACGTTAAAGTCCCACGTGTTTATCATAAGCAACGGAGCCAGGAGGAACAACATGGAGCAGTCTGTCTGTGCAGCCTCTGCTCCACTTGTTCATCATGTTGGAGCATCATTCTGGAGACAGTAAGGACTGCCGATGCTGGAGATCAGAGGACAGCGTCGATTGCTGGAAAAGCACAGCAGGTCAGGCAGCATCCGAGGAGCAGGAGAAATGATGTTTCGGTCATAAGCCATTCATCAGGAATCAGCATCAATTGCCTCATTCTGTCCCTGTGTAAGTACGTTGAGGGGGGAATGGCCTCTTACTGTTCCTGTGAAAGTGACTCAAGGAGCTGAATGGCCTCATCCCATTGCTGTGTGAGTGACCCAAAGGTCTGAATGGCTTCTTCCTCGTCCGATTGGACAGGGTCAAGGCCCAGATTGGCTTACCCCTGGTTCCTGCTTGACAGCTCGATGTACTGACAAGTGTGATGATGCTGCAGTTTTAAGAGGTTATTTTGTCCGGGTTTCTTTTAAGAGAGAGATTGAACAACCATTACCAAGCTGGCTAGTTAAGACCACTCGAGTAAACAACGAGGGAAGCCTTGTGTTTATTTTAATGCAGCCTGAATGGGTGTGGCCAGCTCTCACAGATTAGGATCACTGGGTTTTGGTTTCTCAGTAACATCAGAAACTATTGGGGTCTCCACAGAGTTGGAAGCTTCAGTGAATGTCTCCTGCTACTTTCCCTGAGTTTTCTCTTGGTGCTGTTTTTAATTCCTGGATTAGAGAAATGTTTGTGACATTCTGTGTCTGAATATTCCTTTCTGCCGAGGGCTGTGTTTATGTGATTTTCCTATATTGGAACAGTTCATTAGTAATAGTTCATAGGTCTATTACTCTGTTAACTTGTCCAATAGAATTAAGTTATTCTAGATTCCTCTTTCTTTGGTTTCATTTTATCTTTCGTGTTTCAATAAATGGTGTTCTGCTTCACACCAAGTACTTTGACCAGTCACATTGCGTCTAGAACAGACACTTTACATTTCCATTAAAATACAAAAAGGAGTCTAGGCGACCGCCTTCAAATATTTTCCAGGGGCTCTGGAGTGGTCCATCACACTAGACTCCTTCCCTTCCTGAGTAATAGGCTGGAGGCACTGAATGGGCTGTCCCTGTTCTTCTCCCATAGTGTCAATGGGCTGACCGACTTCCTCATATTCCTGTGAAACCAGCGTGAGGTGCTGAATGAACTCTATTTTACTGTGGCAATGTGCAGTGTCAGGCAGTGCTGGTACATGAATGTTATCGACACTTTAACAGCACAAGTCTCAATGGAGTCTGGGTCTTGCTGCAGATGGACACAGACTAGTTCAGCAGCTGACGGGGGACAAAATATTCTGAACATTGTGGAATGTTCGGTGACCATCCCCACTTCTGATCTTATGTTGGTGAGGGTGGAGACGGGAGACATTGATGAAGCAGCTGAAGATGTTTGTGAAGAGGAAGCTACCCTGAGGATCTCCCACAGAGTTGACCCAGGACTGAGATGATCACCATCTTCCTTTGTGCCAATTTTGACTCCAAACACTGGAGAGTTTACTCTGATTCCCATTAAGTCCAGTTTTGTTAAGTTCCTTGATGTCAACAGACGTCAACCACAGCCTTGATATTGGGGCCAGTCATTTTTACCTGATCCCTTGTCTCAACCTCTTCGGTTCATATCAATAAGCCATGATTTTGGAGCAGCAAGTGTCTTCTTCAAACAGGTGGGATTGAATGTCAGGATTTCTCTTCTCAAGAGTGTTGGGGAGCTAGATGACTGAAAGTATTTGAAGAGGAAATAGATGGATATTGACCTGTCAGAGAGGTGAGGGCTATGAGGAATTGGGTTTGAAAGATGATTTGAGACCAAGAGCAGATCAGTCACGATCTTAGTGAAGGGCAAGGCAGGCTTGGGGAGTGAACGTCATGCCCCTTTTTCTGATGTTCTCACATTCTGTTATTGTAAAGTTAGTGGGTGTTATTTTCATGAATGTTATGTTTTTGAATATTGCAGTAAGGAGGAGCAGATGATTTTGTGAGCCATCTCTGGGTGAGGTATATGGGCTGTATTCACAGTGAATCTGGGTCTACAACGTGACCAACAACTGAAGCACAAGTTGCAGATAGGGGAAGCTCTATAAAGAGAGATTAGGGGACAACATCTTGTACAGATGCAACATACCACCACAACTCCTATATTCAATGCTCTGACTGATTAAGGCAAATGTGCCAAATGTGTTCTGCACCACTCTGTCTACCTGCAACTCCACGTTCAAGGAACAATGTACCTGCAGTCCTATGTCCCTTTGTTTCACAACACGCCCCAGGACCTGACCATGAAGTATATAATGTCTGCCTTGATTTGCCTTCCCAAAATGCAAAGCTTCATATTTATCTAAATTAAACTTCATCTGTTACTCCTTGCCTCTTTGTCCCATCTAATTGCGATCTTGTTGTACTCTGAGATAATCTACTACACCACCTTTCTGATGTCATCTGTATACTTACTAACTATGGCCCCAATATTCACATCCAAATCTTTTACATAAATGATGAAATGCAGTGAACTCAGTACTGATTCTTACAGCACACTGCTGCTCACAATCCTCCAGGCTGAAAAATATCCCTCTTCCTTCAA
This sequence comes from Chiloscyllium punctatum, assembly GCF_047496795.1. Lineage (NCBI taxonomy): Eukaryota > Metazoa > Chordata > Chondrichthyes > Orectolobiformes > Hemiscylliidae > Chiloscyllium > Chiloscyllium punctatum. The sequence goes on from NC_092767.1 coordinate 42,406,214, forward strand.
GCCATTTGTGACGAGCTTCTTCTGTATCTTATGTGACTGAAACTTACTAATGTGTCTACCAATCAGAATGAAATACTAGCTATGAAGAGAGGCTGAGTAGGTTAGGTTTATTTTCACTAGATAAAAGGAGATTGAGGGGGGGACCTGATGAAGGTTTGCAAAATCATGAAGAGTATAGACAGGGTGGACAGAGACAAGCTTTTTTCCAGGTTGAAGGATTCAATAAGGAGAGGTCGTGCTTTCAAAGTGAGAGGTGGAAAGTATAAGGGGGATTCACGCAGTAAGTACTTCACACAGAGGGTGGTGGACATTTGGAACGTGTTGCTAGCAGAGGTGGTAGAGGCAGGCACGGTCGATTCATTTAAGATGCGTCTGGACAGATGTATGAGTAGGTAGGGAGCAGAGGAAGACAGATGCTTAGGAATTGGCCAACAGATCATTTGGATCAGCTTAGGCTTGGAGAGCGAAGGGCCTTTTCCTGGTCTGTAAATTTTCTTTGGTCTTTATTCTTTAAAAGAACACCTTGCTGAGGTCCATATAGACAATGTCCACCAAACTGCCTTCATCAAGCTTCTTCGTCACCTCTTCAAATACTCAAAAAAATTAATGAGACATGATTTCCCATGCAGAAAGACATGTTGTCTACCCCGAGCAGCCCGTGCCTTCCCAAATGTATGTAAATCATGTCCCTCAGAATCCCCTCCAACAACTTACCCACCACTGACATCAGGCTCATCGGTCTATAGATCCCCGATTTTTGGGGTCACTGTTTCCTTTTCTAGTCCCTCTCCTTCACTGCTCACAACAAATGTTGAATGTAACCAGATTGGTGATATGGCCGATCATATCGGTCTCAGACTGGGTCAGTGTCAGTTTTAGGAACAAGTCAGACTAGTTTCTTTAATCTGCTAAAACAACATGTTTATGATCCAGAGCAATGTTACTCAAACTATGATGAAAAGATGAATGGCAAACTGTTTGGGTATTGCAATTATATAATCAATATTTCCCTTTCTAAAAACACTGACACACACACACACACACACACACACACACACACACACACACACACACACACACACACACACACACACACACACACACACACACACACACACACACACACACACACACACACACACAATCTCTGCAATTTTAACTTGAAATAACCTGGTCCAAATATTATTGGAACTCATAACAAAGGAACAATTGTGAGATTGTCCAAAACGTTGTTCTGCTTCTGAAGATATTGTCCTCACACAAGCTGCTAGCAATGGGATTTCATCCTGGGAGAGTTTGGATTTGGCTGAATTCCCTTTGCTTTAGGCAGTGATTAGATTCCAGTGAATTCTGGTTCGGCATCATCCAAAGGGTAGCACGGAGGTTAGCACTGCTGCCTCACAGCACCAGGGACTTGGGTTCGATTCCACCCTTGGGTGACTGTCTGTGTGGAGTTTGCATATTCTCCTCTTGTCTGTATGAGCTTCTCATGGGTGATCCAGTTTCCTACCACAAACTGTACAGGTTCAGTGGATTGGTCACGGTAAATTGTCTGTAGTGTTCAGGGATTTCTCGGTTATGTGCAATAGTCAGGGGTAAATATAGGGAAATGGGTTGGGAAGGTTGGTATGGACTTGTTGGGCCGAAGGGCCTGTTTCAGCACTGTAGGGATTCCATCAAAATGCGAATGGTAACGATGACTTCAGAGTTTTTTTTTAGCTCGCACACATTGCTGTGATGAGGAACAATGAAGGAGTGAGAGTGCAATGGGCCATTCCTTCTCAGGCAGATTACATTTTCTACCTCTCTGAGTTGAATCACACAGTAATGACATCCTCTCCCAAACTAGACCATGTGAGGTCTCCTTATAAATTGTCCAAACTATGTCTCCATCACATTCCCTGTTCCATGTAGGTGCATCATTGCTGCTGTCATACACAGAGCCATACCCTTCGCAGAAAATGCTCTTGGTCAATTTGATGATATGTTTATATGTTCCTGCGTCATTAAAAAATAAAAATGTATAATTTATTCAGTATACCTGTGTTAAACTGAATGCACTTTTTAAAGAAATACAGAAATTGCTGGAAAAGCTCACCAGGTCTCTCAGTACCCAGATGCTGTAGTTGTACCAGCCTCCACCCCTTCCTCTGGCAGCTCATTCCATATGCACACCACCCTTTGTGTGAAATAGTGCCCTTTAGGCCTCCTCAAAACCTTTCCCTTCTCACTTTCCACCAATGCCCTCTAGTTTTGAACGCCACTAACCTGGGGAAAAACCCCTGACTACTCACCCTATCCATGGCCATTTTGATCTTATAAACCTTTACTGCTGCAAAATGTAACCCCAATCAACACGAATGACTGTACTTTCAGTCAACCTGGGCCTAAATTCTGAAATGCAATACTGATAGCTCTTCCTTCTCCATCAAGTCACAATACTAAATCCATTTTAATCAGTTTGTTCAGATGAATCCTGAGACAATTCTGTGGGCTTTACACCTAGACCTTTGTGCCCGGAGGTAAGGATACTAGTATCACTCAGCAATACCCATAAAGCTATTACAGTATTCTGCTGTGTGTTTGTTCATCAGCCTGTTCTGACATGATGTGACATACCTCTGCAACAGGCAGGACTTGAATCCTGGCCTTCTAGTCCAGAGCTAGGAACACACAAGTTCAGGAATTGGAATCAAATCCAGAGCTCTGGCTCAGAGACAGGGACACTACCCACTACACTACCATACCCAGATTTTGAGTCATATTTTAGTGCCCACTTTCAGCTTGGTGTGGATTTATTATAATCAGGTTACCATTACTGAATTACAAACAACATTTTGTATTATTAAACAAATACAAGATATTTGTCTCAACTGTAGGATATTGAGTGTACGTGCTGTGCCATCAAATTTAACTGTAAACATCTTTAATGGCTATTATCTGTAGTCTGCAATATTAAGGAAAGACATCCTGCAGACACACTCTGCCCAATGAAGGGTCTCAAATTGATATATATTTCTGAACACCAGAGACAAAGGAAGAGCTTAAGTTCTGACCCCAAAACACCGATCACTCTTACCCAACTCACACATGCGACTCCCCTTTTCCTAAAACCGTGAAGTGACACCAGGCCGCTGATTACTGTACAGCCTCTCCTCCCCACTGACTGTGTCTGCAATCTGTCCCTCCTCTCCCTAACCACACAAGGCAAACCAAGCTCAGGGTCTTTGTGAAAATCAAGGCCGGAGTGTGTAGGCCTCCTGGAGAGGGATGGGCATTTTAAAATTGAAGGGGGAGGGTGAGGTGACAGCAATATCACTCACTGGGCTGAGGGGTGGCTGATGGAGTTTAGTTTGGATTAATGCGAGGTATTGGGTTTGGTGAATCAAAAAACAGCAGGACCTATACAATTAAAAGTAGAGCGTTTGGCAGTGCTGAAGTACAGAAACCGAAGCCGTCAGGTTTAATTCTTTAAAATTTGCATCTCATATAGATAGTGTGGTGAAGAAGGTGTTTACCACAAATGTCTTCATAGGACAGATCTTGGAGTATCGAAATTGGGATGTCATGTAGAGGTTGTACAGGACATTGGTGAGACCTCTTCTTGAATTCTGTGTCCAGTCTGGTCATCCTGCTCACTCATTCCATAGGCACACCACCCTCTGGGTGACAAAGCTGCCCCTTCGGTCACTTTTAAATGTTTCCCCTCTCACCTTAAGCCTATGTCCTCTAGTTTTGGACTCCCCGTACCCTTAGAAAATACCTTGACTATTCACTTTGATATTACTGACGTTGATATTATTAAACTGGAGAGGATTGAGAAGAGATTAACCTGGATGTTGCTGGGAAAGGAGGGAGTGAGCTCGAAGGAGAGGCTGGATCGGCTGGGACTTTTTTCACTGAAGAATATGAGATTAAGCAGTAACTTTACAAAGGTTTATAAAATAATGAGGCTTACAGAGAAGCTGAAGGGCTGATATCTTTTCTCTAGAGTTGGGGATTCAGAACTGAGGGATTTTTAATGTGTGAGGAAAAAGGATTTACAATAGTCATGAGAGGTAATTATGTTAGACAGAAACTGGCTTGTGTGTGGAATGAACTTCCAGAGGAAGTGGTGAAAGTGTTTGCAGTTACAACGTTTAAAGGACATTTAGATCAGTACATGGATAAGACATCAGTTTGGATGGTGCTGTGAGCAGCTGCCCTCTCCCTCCCTATCTCTGAATGAATCCCTGTTGGTTTTCACCCTCTGCCTATGCCTGTGCAGTGGCGTGTGGAGGCCAGCAGAGGGTGGCATTGCATAACTTTAAGCACCACAGAGACTGCCAGACCTGCCCCACACACAGACACACAGATACACACACGGGGATGGTTAGGGCACGGCGTGAAGCTTATCTGGTAATTTAAACTAAACATAACGAAATGCTCAATTCGCCTCCTAAACTGTTAAAATATGAGGGACAGAGAACTCCCAAATTCCACTGTTTAAATAAAAACATCAATTTATTTTTTCACTCTGAAAGTGAACATTTTACATCAACTATGCACAACTCTGGGACCCTCCTTCACTTAACTGCTTATTACCCGACTCCAGCTCTACAGCAATATATTGTTTCTGGGTCTTCGATCCTCTCGTATCACAGGTGCTTGGCAGCTCTCAGTTCAGAACAGCATTCCCTCTCTCTTAAAGGTACAGTACACACTTTCAACTTCATCACATTATACCCTGATGAATATCGATAAGAGGGACCTATCCGATTTCTCTTCCTCTGTGGTTTGTCAATATTTCATTTGCTCTGTCTGGTGTGTGACAAGACTTTTGTTGCTCCATTGACAGCATGTCATTATTCGACTTTGTCCATCGGAATAAATCAGCATTTCACTTGCTCACACTCGTGTAGGTGGGGCAGGATTTCAGTTGTTTCATGGGGACTGTGACACTATAACAATTCAATGTTTGTAGGTTGCACCGAACCTGGAAGAACTCTGAAATCTTAGGAGGACAGTGTGTAACTCGAACAGGACAATCACACGTTGATGTAGTGTTCAGGTTTATGGCAGATGGGGATCAATGCAGAGCAGTGTGAGATGATGCACTTTGGAAGGAAGGACAATGAAAGACAGTTTAAAACAGGCTGTGCCATTATAAAGGGGGTGCAGGAGCAGAGTGAACTGGGTGTATATGAACATAGATTGTTCAAGATGTTAGGACAAGTGGGGAGAGCAGTAACTATCACAGATTAGTTTCAGTATCTAAGCTGTTTATAGGGGGAGGTGTAGGAGGGAGTCTCGGTGCTCCCTTCCTGGGAGGTGGTGGTGACGATGTGTTGTGAGCCCACCCTCCTGCCCACCGAGACGGTGGGGATTCCATTTGTACCAGCTCGACACAAAAGGGAGATGGCATCAGGGCCACAGCTTCTAAGTTGTGTCGGGGGTGAAACGGAAGTGAAAGTGGGTTTAAAGTGAGAATTGTCCTCCACTGAACGTTGCTCCTTACTCGGACGGTGTGAAGTGGATGTTTCAGAAACTCCACACGAGGCGTCCCGGTCGTCTCCGGCTCCTACCAGGGTCCTCCCCACATGGCAGGGGGAGGAGGGGAGGGAACCGATATCGGGCCCTCCACCACCCGGATAGGCCCTTTCTGTCTTAGTCCAGGCTGTTTCCTCTGGAATGGAAGGGAGGGAGTGAGTGAGGGTGGAAGTGTGTGCTCCTCCAGTTAGCATTAGTGTAGGTGGGGTGGGTGTCATAGTGAGGTGTCCGGAGGCAGTCAGTCCACAGTGTTGATTCCATGCAGTGTTATTCGTGTGGGGATGAAGTGGAGGGGGGGGGGGGGGAGAGAGAGAGAGGGAGAGAGAGAGAGAGACAGAGACAGAGAGAGAGAGAGAAGGTGCAGCATGAGGCAGTGAGAGTGGTGGACCATGAGCCTTGTTCGGGGGTCGGTGCTATAACAGATATACAGTGAGTGTGAGGGAGCAGAGAGAATACGGTGACCCTTATCCTGACAGAGTGGGGAAGGTTATTGATGCTTGTCCTATATTGCTGGGCATTTCTTCAGACCGCAGATACTGCACTGAGCTGGGTGGTGAGCTCAGACCATACTCGATGGGACTGGTGGTGTGGCCCAATCTGGGAAGAGAATGGTCCCCCTCTGTACTAGCCCATCCACCAAGACCACCGTGCCCCTGTTGACAAACCGTGGTGTAATTGTCCCTTATCTGCCATGCTCGGGGTAAATTGTGCAGGGCAGCTCCTAACAGAGAAAACTCAATCGTGTGCCCATTGGCCTCAGTGTCAGGGATGACGGAATATCCAGGGGCATCTCGGTGATGGTGTGTACCTCCAGCCATGAAGGACTCCATTTACAAAACTGTAGAACAAGTGCTCATCCAAAACTCTCCATCATCTGACCTCACACCAATCTCCCTTTTTACAATCTTTCTTGGGAAGACAGGCTCATGTTACAGAATGCTATCGAAGTGTCCACATTTCAGCATTCTGAAACCTGGGAACACATCCTTCCATGACACTGTCTCTCAGTCTCCCCCTCTCTGTCGATACCGCAAACCCCTCCCATGTGGTGATATCTAAACTGATAGCCCCGCCTGGTCTCCCTGTCAGTGATGTTCACACCCACAGCACCCCCTTGTCAGGGCAACAATAGGGATATGGAGCTGTAAATGGATGGGAGCTGTACATCCTGTCACTTCCAGCCCCCGGTCTGCAAGTTTTCCCACACTGGGCAGGGATCTAACACAGTGTTACTGAGAATTGCACTGGGGCAGTGTACACAGTCCTACGTTTTGGGAGGCTCACTGCTCCTGGTTTACAGATCAATGTACCGGGGTGGGGTAGGCAGTCCTACATGCTGGGAGGGTAACTGCTCCTGGTTTACAGATCAATGTACTGGGGTGGTGTACACAGTCCTACATGCTGGGATGGTAACTGCCCCTGGGTTACAGATCAATGTACTGGGGTGGGGTACACAGTCCTACATGCTGGGAGGGTAACTGCCCCTGGGTTACAGATCAATTCACAGGGGTGGTGTACACAGTCCTACATGCTGGGAGGGTAACTGCACCTGGTTTACAGATCAATGTACTGGGGTGGTGTACACAGTTCTACATGCTGGGAGGGTAACTGCCCCGGGTTACAGCTCAATGTACTGGGGTGGGGTACACAGTTCTACATGCTGGGAGGGTAACTGCTCCAGGGTTACAGATCAATGCATTGGGGAAGGGTACACAGTCCTACATGCTGGGAGGGTAACTGATCCTGGGTTACAGATCAATGCACTGGGGTGGGGTACACAGTCCTACATGCTGGGAGGGTAACTGCTCCTGGTTTACAGATCAATGCACTGGGTGGGGTACACAGTCCTACATGCTGGGAGGGTAACTGCTCCTGGTTTACAGATCAATACACTGGGGTGGTGTACACAGTCCAAAATGCTGGGAGGGTAACTGCTCCTGGGTTACAGATCAATGCACTGGGGTGGTGTACACAGTCCTACATGCTGGGAGGGTAACTGCTCCTGGTTTACAGATCAATGCACTGGGGTGGTGTACACAGTCCTACATGCTGGGAGGGTAACTGCTCCAGGGTTACAGATCAATGCACTGGGGTCTTGTAAACAGTCCTACATGCTGGGAGGGTAACTGCTCCAGGGTTACAGATCAATGCACTGGGGTCCTGTAAACAGTCCTACATGCTGGGCGGGTAACTGCTCCAGGTTTGCAAATTGATTCACGGGTGATCACTGCACAGTTCCCTGTGCTGGTCAGTCATTCAGGTTGAGGTTTATAGATACTGCAATGATGTCGTCTGTGCAGCTCCCAATGCTGGATGGATATTTCTTTCAGGTTCACACATTTGTGCCCTGCTGTGGTCTGCACAGCCCCCGGTGCTGGACAGATATCTAGTCCGTGGGTATAGATCAATGAACTGCTGTGGTCTGCACAGCTCTCGGTGCTGGACAGATATCTAGTCCGGGTTTATAGATCAATGCACTGCTGTGGTCTGCACAGCTCTCGGTGCTGGACAGATGTCTAGTCCGTGGTTATAGATCAATGAACTGCTGTGGTCTGCACAGCTCTCGGTGCTGGACAGATATCTAGTCCGGGTTTATCGAACTATGCAGTGCTGTGGTCTGCACAGCTCTCGGTGCTGGACAGATGTCTAGTCCGTGGTTATAGATCAATGAACTGCTGTGGTCTGCACAGCTCTCGGTGCTGGACAGATGTCTTGTCCGGGTTTATAGATCAATGTACTGCTGTGATCTGCACAGTGTTCCACTCTGGACAGATTGCTGGGTTGCACTGACCAGTGTAATGGATGAATCTGGACAGATTGCTGTGTTGTACTGAGCAGGACACTGGCCTGGTCTACACAGTGTTCCACGGTGAACAGATATCTCCTCTGGTTGTATGGTGTCTGGGCTGGTTCTATGAGGTGGATTGAGAATGTGGTATATCTAACCATTTCAGCTGATCTGGCAGTGCCTTTAGTTCCCATTCCTGTGATTGGACCCTCCGTCTCTCACCCCATTAATGTTACAGTGTGTCCAGGCACAGGACATCATGTTGGTGGGTTAGGGGGAAAGGTCATGGACAGGTCAAGGGGTTACCCGGAACGTTCTGTCCCTGACATTCTATAACTGACATTCCTCGGAACGTTCTGTCCCTGACTTTGTTTGTAAACAGCCAGATGTCAGTGAATTGAACAAATGATAAGATCCCGAGGGAAGAGATCCCATTCCAGGGAGAAGGAGACACTGTTCCGAAGGCCCCTCAGGCAGTTAAAGGGGTGAATACGTTTTCCCTGCGTTTACGTTTCTCCACGACACAGGATCGACCACAATTTAGACCAAAATACAGAAATTCCCAAACTCCGTTTGTCTTCAGGAAACTGGGAGAGAATCCTTCAGGACAGCAACGTTCCCACCCTCTGTATTAGGAACGGGGAAGGAGTGACCTGTGTCTGTTCTCGAGTGATCGAGTGTGTGGGAATGTTCTAGAAAACATCTGTCCTTATGGATGTGTCTCCGTGCGTTTGGGGAGGGAGGGTTTCTTGTGGTTTATGTCACATTTTTGTCAGTAATTCAGACCTTCCCATTTGTTATTCCAGCTCCAATTACTTTAATAAATCCCGGAATACAGGGACACATTTGAAAATCTCACTGGGTCCCCGATCAAACGGGTCCCTTTGCCTCCAGGCTGATGGATAATGGATTTGTTTTCCTTCCTCACAGTTAACGCAGTGACCATCTACGTCCTGCTTTATAAAGATTGTGGATTGTCTCTATGTGTCAGACGTTACCTGGGGGCCATGGCAGCGGCGGATCTCCTGGTCATTATCCTCGATCTGATCCTGAGACACATTCCCAATGTTTATCAGGAACAGTTTTATTTCCTGAAGGACTCCGTCCCCGTGTGTAATATCCACGCCGTCCTGCTTTATGCAGCCACTGACTGCTCTGTCTGGTTCACCGTCACTTTCACCTTTGATCGGTTTGTGGCCATTTGTTGCCAGAAGCTGAAAAGTAAATATTGCAGTGAGAAAACGGCGGCTGTGCTTCTGGGAGCAGTGACTGTGCTGAGCTGTTTAAAGAACATTTTCTGGTATTTTATGTTCACGGCTCGGTATCGGCTGGCGAACTCCCCCTGGTTTTGTGATGTAACAGACGCTGTTGCAGTCTCCAGTGTCTGGGTCACAATCGAGTTCCTCCACCACATTCTAACCCCGTGTGTCCCATTTCTCCTGATTCTGCTGCTCAATGTTCTCACCGTCAGACACATTTTAGTGACCAGCAGAGCCCGCAGGAGACTCCGCGCTCACACCAATGGGGACGCTCAGTCTGACACTGAAATGAGAAACCGAAAAAAATCCATCATTTTACTGTTTGTGATCTCGGCAAATTTCATCCTGTTATGGTCAACATTCATGCTGTATTCTATATGGGCCCGGATGTATGATTTTGGGTATGAGTCTGTGTATCTCGATTGGTTTGTGCTGGAATTGGGCTTCATGCTGCAGCTCCTCAGTTGCTGCACAAACACCGCGATTTATGCCGTGACCCAGACTAAGTTTAGGCAGCAGCTGAAGAATGTGTTGAAATATCCCTTCACCCAAATCCATCCATCCATCAAATTCCCTCATTAATCAATCCATCCAGGATTTTCTCATTTCAGTTCAGTGTTTCAGCGATAGAGCAGCATGTCGCTATGGTAACAGACTGAGGGTAGCGCTGGTTTGTCCATCCTTATCCCACAGGGGGGTTACAGGGAAATATTTCAATGTTTCTCACAACTCAGCGGCCAGTGAGAAAAGGCACCATCCCACTGACTGTATCCATCACTTCCATTTGTAACCAATAAAAATGTGATTAAAGCGTGCCGAGCAGCCTAGTGACCGATGTTGTTGTGTGTCTTTGTGTTGGAGAAGCTGAGCTGGAGAGAGACAGACTCAGCCCCAGTCCTGGGCCTCTGGGAAGGGGAGGGCACCGCACCCCCAACTCAGGAGCTGGGTTTAACTCCCTCTGATCCCCCCGCACTCCAACCTGAACTCCCCATTTTCTGTCGTGAGTGGGTCAGGATTTCAGTTGTTTCATGGGGACTACCCCCCTCCCCAATCACTGGATCAGAGGGAGAGGGACGCCTCAGGGAGACAGATTGCATCAGAGAGGGAGGGGGGCAGGAGGGAAAGAGATTTAGTCAGAGAGAAACAGAGGGAGGTGGGGAGAAAGAGAGACTGAGGTAGGGGGATCGAGAGTGAGAGAAGTGGAGAGAGAGTGAAGGAGCAGGTAGAGTCAGAGAGAGCGAGAGGCAAGGGAGAGCTAAGGTGAGGAAGAGAGAGAGAAATAGGGGAGGACATAATGAGAGGGGTCAGAGAGAGTGGGACAAAGAGAGGGAGAACAGAGAGAGGGGGACTGAGAGTGGGGGACAGAGAGAGGGGGACAGAGTCTGGGGGACGGAGAGAGTGGGGGACAGTGAGTGGGGGATGGAGAGACTGGGGGACAGAGGGGGGTCAGAGAGTGGGGGATAGAGAGAGTGGGGACGGGGGGCGAACGGGGGGACAGAGAGGGAGGTGACAAAGAGAGGAGGGAGTGAGTGGGGGAAACAGAGAGAGGGGGAAATAGAGATGAGGACAGAGAGAGGGGACAGAGTGAGGGGGGACAGAGAGAGGGGGACAAAGAGAGGGGGACAGAGAGAAAGTGCTGACAAAGAGAACGGGAGAGAGTGGGGGACAGCGAGAGGTCAACAGAGAGAGGGGGAAAGAGAGAGGCGGATAGAGAGAGGGGGACAGTGAGTGGGGGACAGAGAGGGGGGACAGAGAGCAGGGGAATAGAGAGAGGGAGACAGAGAGTGGGGAACAGAGAGAGGGGGACAGAGAGTGGGGGACAGAGAGAGGGGAACAGAGAGTGGGGGATGGAGACAGTGGGGGACAGAGAGAGGAGGGCAGAGAGTGGGGAATGGAGAGAGTGGGGGACGGGGGTGGCGGGAGGACAGAGAGGGGGACAGAGTGAGAGAGGGATAGATGGGGGGGAGAGAGAGAGGGCTGGAAACGATAAGGCGGGACGGGGGTGGGGAACAGAGAGGGAAGTCACAGAGAGGGGGGACAGAGAGGAGAGGGGCGGAGAGGGGAGGAACAGGGAGAGTGGGGACAGGGAGAAGGGGAAGAGAGAGTGAAGGGGACAGAGAAACCGGGGGACAGAGAGAGGGGGGCAGATAGAGGGGGGCAGAGAGAGGGGGGGCAGATAGAAGGGGGACAAAGAGAGAGGGGGACCGAGAGACGGGGACAGAGAGCGGGAGATACAGAGAGGGGGGAGGACAGAGAATGAGAGTGGGACAGAGAGGGGGGGACAAAGAGAGGGCTGGGACCGAGAATGGGGGGACAGAGAGGGGGACTGAGAGAGGGGGACAGAAAGAAGCGGGGATAGAGAGAGGGGGACAAAGAGAGAGGAGGACAGAGAGAGAGGCAGAACAGAGAGAGATGGTACAGAGAGAGGGGGGCAGAGAGAGGGGGAAAAGAGGGGGGTACAGGGAGAAGTGGAGACAGAGAGGGGAGCATAGAGAGTGGGGACAGTAAGAGAGGGGAGACAGAGAGACTGGGGCGCAGTAGAGGGGGGACAGGGGAACGGAGAGAGGTGGAACAGAGAGAGGGGGAAATAGAGAAGTGGACAGAGGGGGCGGACTGAGAGCGGAGGGACAGAGATAAGGAGGGGCAGAGATAGAGGGGACCGAGAGAGGGGGAGTGAGAGAGGGGGACAGAGAGCGGGGTGACTGGGGGGAAGAGAAAGGGGGACAGAGAGAGGAGGGAACAGAGGGAGAGGGGGTCAGAGAGAGGGGGTCAGAGGCGAAGAGAGGGGAGTGACAGAAAGAGAGTGGGGACAGAGAGAGATTGGGGACAGAGAGAAGGGGTACCAGAGAGAGGGGAGAAAGAGAGAGAGGGGGGACGGATAGAGAGAGAGGGGGACAGAGAGAGGGAGGGGTAAAGAAAGAGAGGATAGGGAGAGGGTGGACAGAGAGAAGGGGGACAGAGAGGGGGTGGTCAGAGTGAGTGAGGGGGTCAGAGAGAGAGGGGGACAGAGAGAGAGGGGGACAAGAGAGTGGGGACAAGAGAGTGGGGGGAGAGGGAGGGTTGAGTGATAGGGGAGAGAGGGGGGTAATGTGAGGGGGAAGAGAGAGAGGGGGACAGAGAGAGGGTTACAGAGAGAGAGAGAGGGTGGACAGAGAGATGGGGACAGAGGGAGAGGGACGGACAGAGTGAGAGGGTGACAGTGAGATTGGGAACAGAGTAAATGGTGACAGAGCGGGTGGGACAGAGAGGGGGGACAGAGAGAGAGAGTGGGGACAGAGAGAGGGGGGGATATTGAGAGAGGGGGACAGGGAGATGGGGGCGAAGAGAGATGGGAACAGAAAGAGGGGGCAGAAAGAGCGGGGGAAAGAAAGAGGAGGAAAGAGAGACGGGGACAGAGGGGACGGACAGAGAGAGTGGGGACAGAGCGGGTGGGACAGAGAGAGGGGGGACAGAGAGGGAGGGAACAGAGAGAGAGAGGGACAAGAGAGTGGGGGGAGCGAGGTAGGGGACAGATGGGGAGAGAGAGGGGTGTATAGAGAGGGGTCAGAGAGTGGGGGAGCAGAGAGAGGTGGACAGAGAGGGGGGGGGACAGAGAGAGAGGGGGACAAAGAGAGGGGGAACAGAGAGTGGGGGACAGAGAGAGGGGGGACAGAGAGAGGGGGGACAGAGAGTGGGGGACAGAGGGGGGAAGAGGGAGCGAGTGGGGGACAGAGGGGTGAGCGGGTAGACAGAGAGGGAGGTGACAGAGAGAGGAGGGATTGAGAGGGGGACACAGAGACGGGGGGACAGAGAGCCCGTGGGGACAGAGAGGGGGACAGTGAGAGAGGTGGACAGAGAGAGGGGGACAGAGCTATGAGGACAGAGAGAACGGGAGAGAGAGGGTGACAGAGAAAGGGGGACAAAGAGAAGGGGACAGAGATAGGGGGACAGAGAGAGGGGGACAGAGAGATGAGGACAGAGAGAACGGGAGAGAGAGGGGTATAGAGAGTGGGGGACAGAGAAAGAGGGGGACAGAGAGAACGTGAGAGAGAGGGGTCAGACTCCAGGGGGACAGAGAGTGGGGGACAGAGCGTGGGGGACAGAAAGTGGGGGATGGAGAGAGTGGAAGACAAAGAGAGGGGGACAGAGAGTGGGGAATGGAGAGAGTGGGGGACAGAGGGCGGGACGGGGGGACAGAGAGGGAGGTAATAGAGAGAGGACGGAGTGAGATGGGGACACAGAGAGAGGGGGAGAGAGAGAGGCAGGGGCAAAGAAAGAGAGGACAGAGAGAGGGGGAACAGAGAGATGGGGGACAGAGAGAGGGTGGTCAGAGTGAGAGAGGGGGTCAGAGAGAGAGGGGGACAGAGAGAGAGGGGGACAAGAGAGTTGGGACAAGAGAGTGGGGGGAGAGAGAGGGTTGAGTGATAGGGGAGAGAGGGGTTAGTGAGAGGGGGAAGAGAGAGAGGGGGACAGAGAGAGGTTTACAGAGAGAGAGAGAGGGTGGACAGAGAGATGGGGACAGAGTGAAGAGTGACAGAGCGGGTGGGACAGAGAGGGGGGACAGAGAGAGAGTGGGGACACAGAGAGGGGGGATATTGAGAGAGGGGGACAGCGAGATGGGGGCGAAGAGAGAGGGGGACAGAAAGAGGGGGCAGAGAGAGCGGGGGAAAGAAAGAGGAGGAAAGAGAGACGGGGACAGAGGGGACGGACAGAGAGAGTGGGGACAGAGCGGGTGGGACATAGAGAGGGGGGGACAGAGAGGGAGGGAACAGAGAGAGAGTTTGACAAGAGAGTCGGAGGAGTGAGGTAGGGGACAGATGGGGAGTGAGAGGGGTGTATAGAGAGGGGTCAGAGAGTGAGGGACAGAGAGAGGTGGACAGAGAGAGGGGGGGAAGAGAGAGAGGGGGACAAAGAGAGGGGGACAGAGAGTGAGGGATAGAGAGTGGGGGACAGAGAGTGAGGGACAGAGAGAGAGGGGATAGAGAGAGGGTGGGACAGAGAGAGGCGGACAGAGAGAGAGAGGGGGACAAGAGAGTGGAGGGAGCGAGGTAGGGGAGAGATGGGGAGAGAAAGGGGTGTATAGAGAGGGGTCAGAGAGTGGGGGACAGAGAGAGGTGGACAGAGAGAGAGGGGGACAGAGAGAGCGGGACAAAGAGATGGGGAACAGAGAGAGGGGGACAGAGACTGGGGGAGAGAGAGGGGACAGAGAGAGGGGGACAGAGAGTGGGGGATGGAGAGAGTGGGGGACAGAGGGGGGGGACGGGGGAGGGAGTGGGCGACAGAGGGGGGGACAGGAAAACAGAGAGGGAGCTGAGAGAGAGGAGGGAGTGAGAGGGGGACACAGAGACAGGGGGGACAGAGAGCGCGTGGAGACAAAGTGGGGGACAGAGAGAGAGGGGGACAGAGAGAGGGGGCAGAGAGATGAGGACAGAGAGAACGGGAGAGAGAGGGGCGACAGAGAGTGGGGACAGAGAAAGAGGGGGACAGAGAGAACGTGAGAGAGAGGGGGACAGAGAGTCGGGGACAGAGAGTGGGGGACAGAGAGTGGGGGATGGAGAGAGTGGGAGACAAAGAGAGGGGGACAGAGAGTGGGGGTTGGAGAGATTGGGGGACAGAGGGCGGGAAGGGGGGACAGAGAGGGAGGTAATAGAGAGAGGACGGAGTGAGATGGGGACACAGAGAGAGGGGGGACAGAGAGAGCATGGGGACAGAGAAGGGGACAGAGAGAGAGGGGGGGACAAAGAGAGGGATGGAGAGAGGGGGGACAGAGAGAGTGAGGGGACAGAGAGAGGGGGTACATAGAGAAGGCTGGGACCGAGAAGGCGGGAAGGGGAGCGACAGAGAGGGGGGTCAGAGTGAGGGGCGGCAGAGAGAGGGTGACAGAAAGGGGAGGGACGAAGATGGAGACAGAGATGGAGGCAGAGAGAGGGGGGACCAGAGAGAGTGGGGACAGAGAAAGGGTGACAGAGAATGAAGGGGACAGAGAGACGTGGGACAGAGAGGGGGGGACAGATAGAGGGGGGGCAGAGACAGGGGTAAAGAGAGGGGGGACAGGGAGAGGGGGTAACAGATAGGGGGTACAGAGAGAGGGGGGACAGAGTCAGGGGGACAGAGTGAGAGGGACCGAGAGAGGGACAGAGAGAGGGGGACAGAGAGAGGGCTGGGACCGAGAAGCGGGGGACAGAGAGAGGGGGGAAAGAGAGAGGGGGACAGAGAGAGAGGGAGACAGAGAGAGAGGGAGGACAGAGAGAGGTGGTACAGAGAGAGGGGGGACAGAGAGGGGGGAAAGAGGGGGTGTACAGGGTGAAGGGGGGCCAGGAAGAGGGGGCAGAGAGAGTGGGGACAGTAAGAGATGGGAGACAGAGAGACGGGGATGCAGTAGAGGGACGGACAGGGGGACAGAGAGGGAGGGACAGAGAGAGGGGAAAGAGCGAAGGGGACATAGGGGGCAGACTGAGAGTGGGGGGACGAGAGATGGAGGGGCAGAAAGAGAGGGAACCAGGAGAGGGGGACAGAGAGCGGGAGAGACAGAGAGAGGTGGGGGGATAGAGAGAGTGGGGGTCACAGAGACAGGGCGACAGAGGGGGCAGAGAGAGGTGTACAAAGAGAGGGGAACAGGGAGGGTACCGAGAGAGTGGGGGACGATTAGGGAGGGGTGACAGAGAGAGAGGGGGACAAAGAGAGAAGGGGACAGAGAGAGTGGGGACAGAGAGAGGGAAACAAAGAGAGGGGGACAGAGAGAGGGGGACAGAGAGTGGTGGGATGGGGGTGCAGACAAAGAGGGACAGAGAGAGGAGGGAACGGAGGGAGAGGGGGTCATAGAGGGGGGGCAGAGGGGGAAGAGAGAGGGGTGACAGAGAGAGAGTGGGGACAGAGAGAGGAGGGACAGAGAGAGGGGGTGCCAGTGAGAGGGGAGAATGCGAGTGAGGGGGGAAGGAGAGAGAGAGGGGGACAGAGAGAGGGAGGGGCAAAGAAAGAGGGGACAGAGAGAGGGGGAACAGATAGAAGGGGGACAGAGGGAAGGGGGACAGAGAGGGGGCGGTCAGAGAGAGATGGGGGATCAGTGAGAGAGGGGGAGAGATAGAAAGGGGGACAAGAGAGTGGCGGGAGAAAGAGGGTGGAGTGACAGGGGAGAGAGAGGGGTAGAGAGAGGGGGAAAGAGGGGGACAAAGAGAGGGGTGCAGAGAGTGGGGGGACAGAGAGAGCGGGGTGGACAGAGAGATGGGACAGAGGGAGAGGGGTGACGGGGGGGGACAGAGAGAGAAGGGGACAGAGAGAGTGGGGACAGAGAGGGGGCGGTCAGAGTGAGAGAGGGCGTCAGAGAGAGGGGGGGACAGAGAGAGAGGGGAACAAGAGAGTGGGGGGGAGAGAGGATGGAGTAATAGGGGTTAGAGGGGGGTAGAGATAAGGGAAGAGAAAGAGGGGGACAGAGAGAATGGTGCAGAGAGTGGGGGGACAGAGAGGGGGAACAGAGAGGGGTACAGAGAGAGAGGGGAGGACAGATAAATGGGGACAGAGGGAGAGGGAGGCACAGAGTGAGAGGGTGACAGAGAGAGTTGGGACAGAGAGGAGGGTGACAGAGCGGGTGGTACAGAGAGAGGGTACAGAGAGAGGGGGACCGAGAGAGAGTGGGGACAGAGAGTGGGGGGACATTGAGAGAGGTGGGGGGGAAAGAGAGAGGGGGCGCAGAGAGAGGGGGACAGAAAGAAGGGGGCTAATAGACCTGGAGAAAGAAAGAGAGTGAAAGGGAGAGGGGGACAGAGGGGATGGACAGAGAGAGGGTGGGACAGAGGGGGGGGGGACAGAGAGGGAGGGGACAGAGAGAGAAGGGGACAAGAGAGTGGAGGAGCGAGGTAGGGGAGAGATGGGGAGAGAGAGGGGGGTAAAGAGAGGGGGAAGAGAGAGAGGGTGGACAGAGAGAGGAGGACAGAGAGAGGAGGACAGAGAGAGAGGGGTGGAGAGAGAGAATGGGGACAGAGAGGAGATTGACAGAGAGAGGGAGGACAGACAGAAGGGTGACAGGGAGAGGGGGGACAGAGAGGGCGGACAGAGAGGGGAGGGATTGCGATGGGGACAAAGACAGGGCGAACAGAGAGAGAGGAGGGACAGAGAGAGGGGGTGCAGAGGGGGGAATTGAGAGGGGGGACAGAGAGAGAGGCGACAGAGGGGGGGAACAGAGAGACGGGGACAGAGAGGGGGACGGAGCGATGGGGACAGAGAGGGGGGAACAGAGGGAAGGGGACAGAGAGAGGAGGAACAGAGAGAAGTGACAGAGAGAGTGGGATGGAGAGGGGGGACATAGAGGGGAGGGATGGAGAGAGGAGGGTCAGAGGGAGGGACAGAGAGAGATGGGGACAGAGGAAGAGGGGGCACAGTCAGTTGGGCGACAGAGAGTGGGGGTACAGAGAGAGGGGGACAGAGAAATGGGGTCAGAGAGAGAGGGGTCAGAGAGGGGTCGACAGAGAGAGGCGGACAGAGCGAGGGGGACAGAGAGAGGGGGTCAGGGAGGGGGGACAGGGAGGGGGGACAGAGAGATGGGGACAGAGAGAGGGGAACGAAGAGAGAGGGGGCACAGAGAGTGGGGGACAGAGAGAGAGGGGATAGAGAGAGGGGGGACAGAGAGAGAGGGGATAGAGAGAGGGGGGTGACGGGAGCGGAAAGGGTGTTGACAGAGAGAGGACAGAGACAGGGGAACCGAGAGAGAGGGGGGACAGAGATAGAGGGACAGAGAGAGGGGAACGGAGAGAGAGCGGGGACAGAGAGGGTGGGACAGAGAGTGGGGGGAGAGACAAAGGGGACAGAGAGAGGACAACGGAGAGAGAGGGGAGAGAGAGAGAGGGAGGACAGAGAGAGGGTGAAAGAGAGGAGGGGGACAGAGAGAGGCGGACAGAGAGAGGGAGACAGAGCGAGGGCAACGGAGACAGAGGGGGCATTGAGAGAAGGGGACAGAGAGATGGAGGGTCTGAGAGAGGAGAGAGAGAGATTGGGTGACAGTGAGAGAGGCGGTCAGAGAGAGAAGGGACATAGAGTGGGGGCAAGAGAGTGGGGGGAGAAAGGGAGGGGAGGGATGGGGAGAGGAGGGGGGTAAAAAGAGAGGGAAGAGAAAAGGTGGACATAGAGGGGGGCAGTGAGTGGGGGGACAGAGAGGCGTGGACAGAGAGATGGGGACAGAGGGGGAGGAGGGTTCAGAGAGAGTGGGAACAGAGAGGAGTGGGGCAGAGAGAGGGGGGACAGAGAGAGGGGAATGGAGAGAGAGGGGCGACAGAGATGGGGGGACAGACAGAGTGGAACGGAGAGAGAGGGGGAACAGAGAGAGGGGAATAGACGGACGGGGGCACAGAGAGGGGGGACAGAGAGAGGGGAACAGAGAGAGAGGGGGTCAAAGAGGAGGGGGGACAGAGAGGAGGGGGAGAAGAGGAGGGGTGTTAGAGAGGAGGGGGACAGAGAGAGGGGGACAGAGAGAGAAGTTACAGAGAGACAGGAGGGACAGAGAGCGCGGGGACAGTGCGAGGGGGACAGAGTTAGGGGACAGTGTGAGTGGGGCAAAGAGAGAGAGAGGGGACACAGAGAGGGGGGCAAGAGAGAGGAGAGACATGGGGAGACAGCGGTGGAGAGAGGGGAGAGACAGACGGTTGGGGAGTAGCGACGAGGGGAGAGAGAGGAGCGGAGAGGAGGGGGAGAGAGTGAGAGGGGGAGACAGAGGGGGAGAGGGGGGAGAGAGGGGCGAGAGAAAGGAGGGTAGAGAGAGGAGGGGAGAGAGGAGGGGAGAGAGGAGGTGAGAGAGAGGGGAGAGAGGGGGCGAGAGGGGGAGAGAGAGGAGGGGAGAGAGTGGGGTGAGAGCGGGGGTTGATGAGAGGGGGAGACGGGGGAGAGATGGGGAGAGTGAGAGGGTGAGTGAGGGAGGGAGAAAGGGGACAGAGTTCTGTGACAGAGTTGGGGGAGAGAGTTAGTGAAGAGAGAGTTTGGGGAGACAGTGAGGGGTAGAGAGAGTGAGTGAGGAGGAAAGGGAGGGGGAGGAGGAGAGATGGGATTGAGAGCGAGGCAAGGAGAGAGAGCGCGGAGAGAGAAGGGGAAGTGAGAGAGGGGTTAGAGAGCTCGTGGGAGAGCGGGGGAGAAGGAGGGGCGAGGGAGCGAGAGGAAAAGAGGGGAGGGGGAGAGTGAGCTGGACAGAGTGAGGGGAGAGAGAGAGAGGGGGAGAGAGAGAGCAGCATGGAGAGGGGACAGGGAGAGGGAGCAGAGAGAGGTGGCCGAGAGAGGTTGCAGAGGGAGGGATCGAGGAAGGTGGGCGAGAGAGGGGGCCAAGAGAGGGGTCGAGAGAGGGGAGGGAGTGAGGGGAGAGAGGGGGGAGAGGGGGTGAGAGAAGGGTGAGAGATGGGGAGAGAGCGCGGGGACAGAGAGAGTGGGAGAAAATGGGGGAGAAAGGGGGTGACGGGGAGGGGGAGAAGGGAAGAGAGTGGAGATTGGGAGAGGGGAGATGGAGACGGGAGTTGGAGAGGGGAGAGGAATCGGAAGAGAGGGTAGAGAGAGAGAGGGGAGAGAGACAGATGGAGGTAAAGAGAGGGGGAAGAGAGAGCAGAGTAGAGAGACGGGGGAGAGAGAGGTGAAGAAATGAGGGAGAGAAGGGGAGAGGGCTGGAGAGAGGGGGATAGAGAGGGGTAGAGAGAGGGGTAGAGAGAGGGAAGAGAGAAGGGGAGAGAGAGGGAGAGAGAGAGTGGCAAGAGTGTAGACGATGGGGGGCGAGACTGGGGGCAAGAGTGGGGGCAAGAGTGGGGGGTGAGAGGGTGGGCAAGAGTGGGGGGTGAGAGGGTGGGCAAGAGTGGGGGGCGAGAGGGGGGCGAGGGTGAGGGGCGAAAGAGGGGGAGAGAGAGAAGGGACGAGACAGGAGTGCGAGACAGGGGACGAAAGATGGGTGCGAGATGGGGGCGAGAGAGAGGGCGGACAGAGGGGAGAGATGGGGAGGTGGAGAGAGGGGATATAGAGAGTGTTGGGAAAAGAGGGGGGAGAGAGAGGGGGAGAGAGAGGGGTGAGAGAGGCGGGAGAGAGAAGGGGAGGGGAAGAGAGAGGGCAAGAGAGAGGGGGAGAGAGTGGGGAGAGAGAGTGTGGGGGACAGTGTGGGGAGAGAGACAGAGCGCAAAGCTGGTCGGATAGGTAAGTGATTGTTATATAAAGAACTTACCTCGACGCCAACGGTCTTTTCGCAGCAGAGAGCGGCGGGAGCTGGGCGGAAGTTCAGACGGACCGCAAAGCTGGTCGGGTAGGTAAGTGATTGTTACATAAAGAACTTACCTCGACGCCAACGGTCTTTTCGCAGCAGAGAGTGGCGGGAGCTGGGCGGAAGTTCAGACGGAGCGCAAAGCTGGTCGGGTAGGTAAGTGATTGTTATTAGAGTGGGTGTGTTCTAAACACCAGGTCCTACAAAGTAGGGTCTCCCTCCCTCCCTCCTCCTCTAACCTTAATTAAGAGTCCACAGAGTTGCCATAGGAAGAGGGTCTGAGGAAGTTTAGATCGAAGAGTGAGGCTTCAGCTCAAGAATCTTGATAAGGAGGTTGAGTAAAGAGATTACCCCACAGTTGAAGAGGGTGAAGACATGACTGCTCAGCTGGTTCAGTGCGCTACGTGTTTGATGTGGCAAGTCAACGACTCTGGTGTGTCTGGCTCGTATATGTGTGGAAAGTGTGCGCACATTCAGCAATTGACCGAGCATATTGCAGCACTGACGAAAGAACTCGAAGACCTTAGGCTCATCCGAGAGAACGAGATCTTTCTGGACAAGACCTTCAGTGATGTGATTACACCAATCATGCCAGAAGAGAGCAGAAGAGAGCAGACGATGAGGAAGGCAGAGAGGAGACAGGTGTAAGAGACGCCGGGAGAAGTACCTGTCAGGAACAAGTTGAAGCTTTTGGAAACAGTAGAGTCTGATGACACTACCAGTTCGCAAGGCGGCCATGTTTGTCAATCAAAAGTTGCCGCAGAAGCAGAGCGGAAGAGTCGGACATCGCATAGAGCCGTGGTAATAGGGGACTCCATCGGGAGAGGAACTGACCGGGGTTTTTGTGGCAGCAGACGGGATTTAAGGATGGTGTGTTGCTTTCCTGGTGCTAGAGTGAAAGACATCGCGGACAGAGTGCAGGACATCCTCAAGGACGAGGGTGAAGAGCCCGAGGTGGTGGTACACGTCGGCACAAATGATGTCGGGAAGAAGAGGAGGAACATACTACAGCGAGACTTCGCAGAACTAGGAAGAAGGCTAAAAAGCAGGACGTCCAAGGTGGTTATCTCCAGTTTGCTTCCAGTTCCTCGGGCCAGTGTGGCCAGAAACCGGGAGATAATGGACTTGAACGTGTGGTTGGGGAACTGGTGCAGGAAGCAATGTTTCAAGTTCTTGGATCACTGGGGTATATTTTATGGTAACCATAAATTCTACAAGAGAGACAGCTTGCACCTTAATAGATCAGGGATCAGCATTCTGGCAGGCAGGTTTTCTGCTGCAACACCGCTACATTTAAACTAAGTAGCGGGGGGGAGGGGACAAGCTGGATGTTTAAAAAGGAAATTGAAGGGGTAGTTAGAACAAGAGAAGTCAAGAAAGACAACTGTATCAAGGAGGCAGTAAACTGGAAAAGGCATCATGCTGTAAAGTTGAGTGAAATAAGGGTTGAGGGGAAGGGTGAGAGCAGTAACAAATTAAAAATTCTATATGTGAATGCACGAAGCATTAGACACAAGGTGGATGAGCTTGAGGCTCTTTTGGAAATTGGCAGATACGATATTGTGGGGATAACTGAGACGTGGCTTCATGGGGACAGGGCCTGGGAAATGAATATTCAAGGCTACACGTGCTATCGTAAGGACAGACTGACGGGCAGAGGGGGTGGGGTGGCCTTGTTGGTAAGGGAGGTAATTCAGTCCCTTGCGCGGGGGGACTTGGAGTCAGGGGATGGAGAGTCAGTGTGGAAAGTGCTTCGAAACACTAAGGGTAAAAAGACCCTCATGGGAGTCATGTACAGGCCCCCAAACAGGAGTCTGGATGTTGGAGGTAAGTTGAATCAGGAGCTGAAATTGGCTTGTCGCAAAGATGTTACTACAGTTGTTATGGGGGATTTTAACATGCAGGTAGACTGGGAGAATCAGGATGGTATCGGGCCTCAAGAAAGAGATTTTGTGCAGTGCCTCAGAGATGGATTTTTAGAGCAGCTGGTGCTGGAGCCGACCAGGGATAAGGCGATTCTGGATCTGGTATTGTGTAACGAACCTGAATTGGTCCGTGACCTCGAAGTGAAGGAGCCATTGGGAAGTAGTGACCATAATACAATAAGCTTCAATCTGCAATTTGAGAGGGAGTGGGTGCAATCTGAAGTGACAATATTTCAGTTGAATAAGGGGAAATATGGAGCTATGAGGGAGCAACTGGCCAAAGTTCAATGGTTCATTACCTTAACAGGGAAGACCGTGGAGGAACAATGGCGGATATTTCTGTGGAGAATGCAGAAGTTGCAGGATCAGTTCATTCCTAAAAGGAAGAAAGATCCCAGGAGGAGACATGGGCGGCCGTGGCTGACGAGGGAAGTAAAGAAACATATAAGGTTAAAAGAGAAAAAGTATAACTTAGCGAAGATAAGTGGGAAAACTGAGGACTGGGAAGCTTTTAAAGAACAACAGAGGATTAGTAAGAAGGAAATACGCAGAGAAAAAATGAGGTACGAAGGTAAACTGGCCAAGAATATAAAGGAGGATAGTAAAAGCTTTTTTAGGTATGTCCAAGGCAAAAAAATGGTTAGGACAAAAATTGGGCCCTTGAAGACAGAAGCAGGGGAATATATTACTGGGAACGAAGAAATGGCAGAGGAATTAAATGGGTACTTCAGATCTGTGTTCACTGGGGAAGACACAAGCAATCTCCCTGAGGTAACAGTGGCTGAAGGACCTGAACTTAAGGGAATTTGTATTTGCCAGGATTTGGTGTTGGAGAGACTGTTACGACTGAAGGTTGATAAGTCTCCGGGACCTGATGGCCTGCATCCCAGGGGACTGAAGGAGGTGGCTGGGGAAATCGTGGATGCGCTGGTGATTATTTTCCAGAGTTCAATAGAATCGGGGTCCGTTCCTGAGGATTGGAGGGCGGCTAATGTTGTGCCACTTTTTAAGAAGGATGGGCGGGAGAAAGCAGGAAATTATAGACCAGTTAGTCTGACCACAGTGGTGGGAAAGATGCTGGAGTCTATTATAAAGGATGAAATTACGGCATATCTGGATAATAGTAACAGGATAGGACAGAGTCAGCATGGATTTATGAAGGGGAAATCCTTCTTGACTAAACTTCTTGAATTTTTTGAGGATGTAACTCGGAAGATGGACGAGGGAGATCCAGTGGATGTAGTGTACCTGGACTTTCAGAAAGCTTTTGATAAAGTCCCACACAAGAGGTTAGTGAGTAAAATTAGGGCGCACGGGATTGGGGGCAAAGTACTAGATTGGATAGAGAATTGGTTGGCTAATAGGAAACAAAGGGTAGTGATTAACGGCTCCATTTCGGAATGGCAGGCAGTGACCAGTGGGGTACCGCAGGGATCCGTGCTGGGACCGCAGCTTTTTACAATATATGTAAATGATATAGAAGTTGGTATCAGCAATAATATTAGCAAATTTGCTGATGACACAAAGCTGGGTGGTAGGGTGAAATGTGATGAGGATGTTAGGAGATTACAGGGTGACCTGGACAAGTTAGGTGAGTGGGCAGATGCATGGCAGATGCAGTTTAATGTGGATAAATGTCTGGTTATCCACTTTGGTGGCAAGAACAGGAAGGCAGATTACTACCTCAATGGTATCAAATTAGGTAAAGGGGCTGTTCAGAGAGATCGGGGTGTTCTTGTCCACCAGTCAATGAAGGCAAGCATGCAGGTACAGCAGGTCGTGAAGAAGGCTAATAGCATGCTGGCCTTCATAACAAGAGGGATTGAGTATAGAAGCAAAGAGGTACTTCTGCAGCTGTACAGGGCCCTGTTGAGGCCACACCTGGAGTACTGTGTACAGTTCTGGTCTCCAAATTTGAGGAAAGACATTCTGGCTATTGAGGGAGTGCAGCGTAGGTTCACGAGGTCAATTCCTGGAATGGCAGGATTGTCTTACACGGAAAGACTGAAGCGACTGGGCTTGTATACCCTTGAGTTTAGAAGGCTGAGAGGGGATCTGATTGAAACGTATAGGATTATGAAAGGACTGGACACTGTGGCAGGAGGGAACATATTTCCGTTGATGGGGGAGTGCCGAACCAGAGGACACAACTTAAAAATACGGGGTAGACCATTTAGGATAGAGATGAGGAGAAACTACTTCACCCAGAGAGTGGTGGCTGTGTGGGATGCTCTGCCCCAGAGGGCAGTAGAGGCCCAGTCTCTGGATTCATTTAAGAAAGAATTGGATAGAGCTCTTAAAGATAGTGGAGTCAAGGGGTATGGAGATAAGGCTGGAACAGGATACTGATTAGGAATGATCAGCCATGATCATATTGAATGGCGGTGCAGGCTCGAAGGGCAGAATGGCCTACTCCTGCATCTATTGTCTATTGTCTATTGTCTATTGACTGTGGG
This sequence comes from Chiloscyllium punctatum, assembly GCF_047496795.1. Taxonomy (NCBI): domain Eukaryota; kingdom Metazoa; phylum Chordata; class Chondrichthyes; order Orectolobiformes; family Hemiscylliidae; genus Chiloscyllium; species Chiloscyllium punctatum. The sequence continues at coordinate 42,431,362 of NC_092767.1, forward strand.
GGGAGAGAGAGGGGGTGAGAGAGTGAGATGAAAGAGGGGCAAAGGAGGTGGGAAGAGAGGGGGTAGAGGGGGAGAGAGTGGGTAGAGAGAGGGGGGAGTGGGGGGAAAGAAAGAGGGGGAGAGAGGGAGGGGGAGAGAGTGGGTGTAGGGAGTGGGGGCAGAGAGGTGTGGGAGAGGGTGTACAGAGATGGGGAAGAGAGAGGGTGAGAGAGGGGTCGCGATAGAGGAGGGAGAGTGAGAGGAGAGAGAGGGAGAGAGAGGGGGCAGAGAGTGAGGGGAGACAATGGGGGAGAGAGAGTCGGGGGAGATAGTGGTGTGGAGAGAGTGGGGGGAAATAGTGGGGGAGGGACAGTGTTTGGGTAGAGTGGGGGTGGAGAGTGGATAGGGAGAGTGGGGGTGAGAGTGCGTTGGGAGATAAGGGAGAGAGACTGGGGTAAGTGATTGGGGTAAGAGAGCAGGGTAAGAGACCGGGGAGAGAGAGGGGGGAGGGAGAGAGGGGAGGGAGAAAGAGAGGGGAAGGAGAGAGACGAGAGAGAGTGGGGTGAAAAAGAGGGGAGATGGATAGAGGGGAGGTGGAGAGAGGGGAGAAAGAGAGGGGTGAAAAGAGAGGGGAGAGAGAGAAAGGGTAGAGAAACAGGGGTATAGAGCGAGGGAGAGAGACAGAGGGGGGTATAGAGAGTGGAAGAGAGAGAGAGGGAGAGAGAGAGAGAGGGGCGAGAGAGGTCGGAGAGTGGGAGGGGGAGGGGCGTGAGAGAGGGGGGAGAGAGATGGTGTGAGAGAGGGGGTGAGAGAGGGGGTGAAGGAGAGGGGAGAGAGTGGAGACGAGTTGTGGGCGAGAGTGGGGGCGAGAGAGGGGGTGAGAAGGGGGCGAGGGAAGGGGCGAGAGTGGGGGCAAGAGTGGGGGCTAGAGAGGGGGGAGAGTCGGGGCGAGAGAGGGTGCGAGAGGGGGCGAGAGAGGAGGGGAGAGAGGGGGTAGAAAAAGAGTTGGTGAAAGAGGCGGAGAGGGGGGAGAGAGAGGCTGGAGAGAGAGGGGGAGAGAGTCTGGAGGAGAGAGAAAGGGTGATAGAGAGAGGTGAGAAGGCGAGGCGATAGAGGGGGAGAGGGGGGAGAGTGTGAGGGGGAAGAGAGAGGGTGTGAGAGAGAGGTTGTGAGAGAGCGGGGAGTGAGAGAGGGGGAGAGTGGGAGTTGAGAAAAGGGGAAAGACAGGGGGGGGTGTGGAGAAAGAAAGGGGCAGAGAAAAGGGGAGAGAAAGAGGGGGAGTGAGATTGGGGGAGACAGTGGAGAAAGTGTGGGAAAGAGAGAGGGGGGAGAGTGAGATAGTGAGATAGGGAGGGGGAGAGGGGTGGAGAGAGAGGGGAGAGAGAGAGGGGAGAGAGATGGTGTGAGAGTGGGTGAAGAGAGTGGGGGAGAGAGTGGGGAAAGAGAGTGGGGAAAGAGAGTGGGGGAGAGAGAGGAGAGAGTGAGAGCATGAGAGGCAGGGAGTGAGAGAGGGAGAGAGAGGGAGAGATTTAGGCGACAGAGTGGGAGAGAGAGTTAGTGAAGAGAGAAAGGGAGAGAAGAAGATTGGGGGTCGAGAGAGGGGGTGAGCAGGGTAGAGAGAGAGGGGAGAGGGAGGGAGAGAGAAGGGGCGGCAGAGAGAGGGGGAGAGTGGGGGACAGAGAGGAGAGAGAGGCGGACAGAGGGACGGTGACAGAGGGAGGGGGACAGAGAGTGGAGGGAGACAGAGGGGGAGAGAGGGGGGAGAGAGGGGGGAGAGAGGGAGGGGTAGAGAGAGTGTGGGGACAGAGTGGGGGAGAGAGTGGGGGAGAGAGAGTGGGGAGAGAGAGTGCAGAGAGAGAGAGTGAGGGAGAGAGTGGGGGAGGGAGAGGGTTGGTGAGGGAGGGAGTGAGAGAAAGGGGAGAGATTTAGCTGACAGAGTGGGGGGGAGAGTTAGTGAAGAGAGGGGGGAGAGAGAGAGTGTGGTGTAGAGAGAGAGAGTGGGTGAAAGAGAGAGGTGTAGAGAGCGGGGGTGAGAGAGACGGGAGAGAGGAGGGGAGAGGGGTGAGAGGGGTTAGAGGGGTGAGAGGGTTGTGGAGAGAGGGAGGGAAGAGAGAGAGGCGGCAGAGAGAGAGAGATAGGGAGGGGGAAGAGAGACGGGGAGGGGAAGAGAGAGGGGGAGATCGTGGGGGAAGAGAGCGGGGGAGAGAGGGGGGAGATAGTGGGGGAAGAGAGCGGGGGAGACAGAGGGGGAGAGAGGGGGAGAGAGGTGGGAGAGGGAGGGGGAGAGGGAGCGGAGAGAGAGGGGGCTAGAGACGGGGCAAGACAGGGGGTAAAGACGGGGCAAGAGAGGGGGAGGGAGAGGAAGGTGCGAGGAAGGGGGAGGAGGGGACAGAAAGGGGGTGAGAGCGAGGGGAGAGACAGGGGAGAGAGTTGGGGAAGCGAGTGGGGTAGAGGGGAGTGACAGAGGGAGAGAGAGAGGGCGAGAGTGACGGGGAGAGATTTAGGCGACAGAGTTAGAGAAGAGCGAGAGGGGAGAGAGTTTGAGGGGTAGAGAAACAGGGTGAGCGGGGTAGAGAGAGATGGGATAGAGAGAGGAGGTGAGAGAGTGGGGTATAGAGAGGGGAGAGGGAGGGGAGAGGGAGAGAGGGTGAGAGTGGCGGAGAGAGAGGGGAGAGTGGGGGGAGAGAGAGGAGAGAGAGGCGGACAGAGAGAGGTGAAGAGGGAGGGGGGCAGAGTGGGGAGAGAGAAAGGGGAGAGAAGGAGGGGAGACAGAGTGTGGGGAGAGAGTGGTGAGAAACAGTGTGGGGAGAGAGTGGGGGTGAGAGTGGGGGAGGGACGGAGGAGGAGAGGGAGGGTGGAGTGAGGGGGAGGGGAGAGAGGTGTTCGAGGGGGGAGAGTGGGGGAGAGAGAGGGGAGTGTCGGGGGGAGAGAAAAGGAGAGAGAGGGGAACAGAGGGAGGTGGCCAGAGAATCGAGAGAGAGAGAGAGAGAGGGGAAGATAGAGAGGGGAGAGAGAGGGTGAGAGGGGTAGAGAGAGACGGGATAGAGACAGTAGGTGAGAGAGTGCGGTAGAGAGAGGGGAGAGGGAGGGGGAGAGAGAGTGGGGGAGAGTAGGGGAGAGAGAGGGAAGAGTGGGGGAGAGAGAGGAGAGAGAGGCGGACAGAGGGAGGGGGAAGAGGGAGGGGGACAGAGAGTGGAGGGAGAGAGTGGGAGAGAGTGGGGACAGAGAGTGGGGAGAGACAATGCGGGAAGAGAGTGGGGGAGAGAGTGGTGGAGAGAGTGGTGGAGGGAGAGGGTTAGGGAGGGAGTGAGTGAGAGAGAGGGGAGAGAGTTAGGTGACAGAGTGGGGGGAGAGAATTAGTGAAAAGAGAGGGGAGAGAGAGAGTGAGGGGTCGAGAGAGGAGGTGCGAGAGAGAGGTGCTGAGAGAGGGGCTGAGAGAGACCGTAGAGAGAAGGGGAGAGAGGAGGGGAGGGGGAATGAGAGGGGAAAGAGAGAAAGGCGGTAGAGAGAGACAGAGAGGGGGAAGAGAGACAGAGAGAGAGAAGAGAGACAGGGAGCGGGAGAGAGGGGGGAGGAGGAGGGAGTGAGAGGGGGCAGAGAGCCGGGGGAGAAAGTGGGGGAAGAGAGATGGGGAGAGTGTGGGGGTGAGTGAGGGGGGAGAGAGTGGGGAGGGAGTGGGTGGGAGAGAGGGAGAGAGAGGGAGAGGGGAGACAGCGGGAGAGGGGGGCAGAGGGCGGGGGGAGAAAGTGGGGGAAGAGAGATGGGGAGACTGTGTTGGTGTGTGAGGGTGTGAGAGAGAGAGGGAGAGAGAGAGGGGAGAGAGTGCGTGGGAGAGAGAGGGGGGAGAGAGATGGGGAGAGAGAGGCGGAGAGGGGAGAGAGACGGGGAGAGTGACGGGGAGAGACGGGGAGGGTGGAGAAAGTGGGGGAAGAGAGATGGGGAGAGTGTGGGGGTGAGTGAGGGGGAGAGAGGGAGAGAGAGAGGGGAGGGAGTGGGTGGGAGAGAGAGAGGGGAGAGAGAGCGAGAGAGAGGAGGCAGTGAGCGGGGGCAGAAAGTGGGGGAAGAGTGATGGGGAGAGTGTGGGGGTGTGAGGGGGGTGAGAGAGAGACGGAGAGAGAGGGGAGAGAGTGGGTGGGAGAGAGAGACGGGGAGAGAGAAGGGGAGAGAGAGGGGGAGAGGGGGTAGAGAAGGTGAGAATGATGGGGAGAGACGGGGAGAGAGAGGGGGGAGGGAGAGGAAGGGGCGAGGGAGGTGGAGAGAGGGGGATAGAAATGGTGTGAGAGACGGGGGACAGAGTGCGCGGAGAGAGGGGAGAGAGATGGGAAGAGAGATGGGGAAAGACATGGGGAGAGTGAGAGGGAGAGAGAGGGGAGAAAGGGCGCACGAGAGGGGACGTGAAAAGCGGGCAAGGGGGCGAGATGGGGTGAGAGAGGGGGGAGAAAGAGCGGGAGAGAGAGGGAGAGAGTGAGGGTGCGAGAGAGAGGAGTAGAGAAAGGGGGAGAGGGAGGGGATAGAGAGAGGGGGAGAGACGAGGAGAGATTGTGGAGAGACGGGGAGAGCGAGAGGGGTCGAGAGAAGGGACAAGAGAGAGGGCGTGAGTGGGTGGCGAGAGAGTGGGCAAGACAGGGCGGTGAGAAAGGGGGCGAGACAGGGGAATGAGAGAGGGGGGCGAGAGAGGTGGAGAGGGGGGATAGAGAGGTGGAGAGAGAGGGGGGGCTGAGAGAGAGTGTGGAGAGAAAGGGGGAAGAGTGAGCAGGAGAGTGAGAGGGAGGGAGAGGGCAGAGATAAAGGGGGAGAGAGAGGGTAAGAGTGAGACAGGGGAGAGAGGGGGCGAGAGAGCGGGGGTGAGAGAGCGGAGGTGAGAGAGTGTGGAATGAGAGAGAGGGAGGCAGAAAGGGGGAGAGGAAGAGAGAGAGTTGGAGAGAGAGGGGAGAGAGAGGGGGAGAGTCAGGGGGAGAGAGACAGGGGGATGGAGATGGGGAGAGTGATGGGGAAAGAGATGGCGAGAGTGAGAGGGAGAGAAAGGGGAGGGGGGCACGAGAGGGAGTGAGAGAGGCGGGCGAGGGGGAATGAGAGGGGGTGAGAGAGAGGGGAGAGAGAGGGGAGAGAGAGGGGGAGTGGGAGGATGCAAGAGAGAAGGGTAGAGAGATGGGAGAGAGAGGAGGCGAGAGAGGGTAGCGAGAGAGGGTGGCGAGAGAGGGGGCGAGACAGAAGGTGAGAGGGGGAGAGAGAGAGGGGACAGAGAGAGAGAGTGTGGAGAAAAAGTGGGGAAGAGAGAGCAGGGAGAGAGAGGGGGAGAGAGACAGGAGAGATAGGGGCAGAGAGAGAGAGAGTGCGTGGAGAGAAAGGAGGAAGAGAGTGCGGGAGAGTGAGAGGGAGAAAGAGGGGGAGCGATAGTGTGGGAGAGACAGGACGAGAGAGAAAGAGAGCGTGAGAGAGGGGAGAGAGGGAGGTGAGAGAGAGGGACTGAGGGAGTGGTGGTAAGAGAGCGGGGTGTTAGAGAGAGGGGCAGAGAGTGGGGGAGAGAGTGGGGGGGCAAGAGAGGGGGAGAGAGGGGGGGAGAGAGACGGTAGAGTGACGGGTAGAGGCGGGAGAGACAGAGGGAGAGAGGGGGAGAGACAGGGGGCGAGAGTGGGGGGTGAGAGAGGGGGGTGAGAGAGGGGAGAGAGGGGGGGAACAGAGGGGGCAGAGAGAGAGGGGAAAAAAGGGATGCGAGGGAGAGAGAGGGAGAGAGATGGGAGGGAGGGTGATGAAAGAACGGGGTGAGAGAGAGGGGGCAGACAGTGGGGGAGTGAGAGGGGAGAGAGTGGGGGGAGAGAGATGGGGAGAGAGAGGGGGAAAGAGAGAGGGGAGAGGGCGAGGGAGAGACAGGGAGAGAGTGGGGGAAGGGAGAGGAACGTGCGAGGGAGGGTGGGGGGAGACAGAAAGGGGATGAGAGTGGGGGAGAGAAAGGAGAGAGAGATGGGGAGAGAGTGGGGGAGGGAGAGGAAGGTGGGAGGGAGGCGGAGTGAGGCCGACAGAGAGGGGGTGAGAGCGGGGGGAGAGAGAGGGGAGAGAGATGGGGAGAGAGTGGGGGAGAGAGATGGAGGTGAGAGTGGGGGAGAGAGATGGGGTTGAGAGTGGGTGAAGAGAGTGAGGAAAGAGAGTGTGGGAGTGAGAGGCGGAGAGAGAGAAGGGAGAGGGAGGGGGAGAGAGAAGGGAAGATAGACGGGGAGAGCGATGGGGAGAGTGGAGAGAGACGGGGAGAGAGAGTTGGAAGGAGAGGAAGGGGCGAGGGAGGTGGAGAGAGGGGGAAAGAAAGAGGGTGAGAATGTGGGAGAGAGAGGGGAGAAAGAGGGGAGAGTGAGAGGGTGAGAGAGGTAGGGAGTGAGAGACGGAGAGAGAGAGAGAATAGAGAGACATAGGCGACAGAGTTAGTGAAGAGCGAGGGGGAGAGAGAGTTTGAGGGGTAGAGAGAGAGGGCGAGCGGGGTAGAGAGAGTTCTGATAGAGACAGGGGATGAGAGAGTGTGGTAGAGAGAGGGGAGAGGGAGGGGGAGAGCAGGGAGACGAGAGAGTGGTTAGAGGGGCGAGAGTGGGGTACAGAGAGGGGACATTTGGGGGAGAGATGGGGAGACAGAGGGGGAGAGCGATGGGGAGGGGGGAGAGACGGAGGGAGAGAGAGGGGAGGGAGATGAAGGGAGCGAGGGAGTGGATTAGAGAGGGGGCAGAAAGGGGAGAGAGTGCGGGGAGAGAGAGGGGAGAGAGATGGGGAGAGAGATGGGGAGAATGAGAGGGGGAGGGAGAGAGAGGGGAGAGTGGGAGTGCAAAAGGAGGCGAGAGAGGCGGGTGAGAGGGGGGCAAGAGGGGGTGAGAGAGGGGGAGAGAGAGAGGGGCGAGGGGGGAGAGAGAATGCGAGAGAGAGGGGTAGGGAGAGCCGGGAGAGAGAAGGGTAGAGAGGGTGGCGAGTGAGGGGGGCTAGACGGGGATGAGAAAGCGGGCGAGAGAGGGGGAGAGAGAGGGGGATAAAGAGGAGGGAGAGAGAGTGGGGAGAGAGGGGGAGAGGGGGCAGAAAGAGAGAGAGTGTGGAGAGAAAGGGGGAAGATAGAGCGGGAGAGAGAGCGGGGAGAGAGGGGGAGAGATAGAGGGAGAGAGAGAGTGTGTGGTGGGGGGGTGGGAGAGAGGGGGAAGGGGGAGAGAGAGAGAGGGAGAATGAAACCGGACGAGAGAGTGGGGGTGAGAGCGTGGGGGCTAGATTGGTGGGTGAGAGAGGGTGGCATGACAGAGTGGGGGAGAGAGAAGGGGCGAGAGACAGAGGGGGAGAGAGAGGGGGTGAGTTGGGGGAGAGAGTGGGGGAGAGACTGGAGGAGAGAATGGGGGAAGTGGAGGGAGAGAGTGTGGGGAGAGAGTGTGGGAGAAGGGGTAGAGAGTGAGGGAGAGAGTGGGGGATAGAGTGGGGAAGATTGAGAGGGTGAGAGAAGGAGGGAGTGAGAGCGGGAAAGAGAGGGGAGAAGGTTCGGTGGCAGAGTGGGGAGAAAGTAAGTGAAGAGAGAGGGGGAGAGAGAGTGAGGGGGTATAGAGAGAGGGGGTAGAGAGAGAGGGTGAAGCGCGGGGAGAGCGAGTGAGAGGGGATGAGAGGGGGAGGGAGAGCGAGGTGACAGAGTGAGGGGAGAGAGGGAAGGGCAGAGAGAGAGGGGGCTCGATAGACAGGTGTGAGAGAGGGAGAGAGGGAGGGGAGAGAAGGGAGGGGAGAGAACGAGGGGAAGTGAGGGTGAGAGAGAGAGAGGAGAAAGAGAGGGAGAGAAAGGGAGTGGGGAGGGAGAGGGGGTGAGGGAGGGAGGGGGGAGAGAGAGAGACGGGAGACGGAGGGGAGAGAGAGAGAGGGGACAGAGAGGGGGGAGAGAAAGAGGGGGGAGAGAGAGAGGGTGGAGAGCGAGAGGGGGAGAGAGTGGGTGAGAGATTGGTGCGAGAGAGGGGGAAAGAGAGAGGGGGGAGAAGGAGGGGAAAGAGTGAGGGGAAGAGAGAGGGTGAGAGAGAGGGGGGAGAGAGAGGGGCGAGAGGGGAGAGAGGGGGAAGAGGTGGCGAGAGAGGGATGAGAGAGGTTGGAGAGAGGGGAACGTCAGAGAGCGTGGGAGAGAGTGGAGAGAGAGAGGGGGAGATGGAGAGAGGGGGGGCAATGAATGAGAGATCGTAGATGGAGAGGGGAGAGATAGAGGGGAGAGAGACAGAGAGAGAGAACGGGTTGAGAGACAGGGGTAGAGAAGTGGAGTAGTGAAAAGGATAAAAAGAGAGGGGGAGAGAAGTGGGGTGAGAGAGAGGGCGAGAGAGGGGGCAGGGAGTGGGAGAGAGAGAAGGGGAGAGAGGGAGGGGGGAGAGAGGGAGGGCGGAGAGAGTAGTGGGGGAGAGCGAGTAAGGGAGAGTGAGTGGGTAGAGAGAGAGAGACAGAGGGAGAGAGAAAGGGAGAGAGAGAGAGGAGGGGGGGAGAGAGGTGAGAGAAAGGTGAGAGAGAGGGGAGAGACAGAGGGGGAGAGAAAGGGGACGAGGGACGGAGGCGAGAGCGGGGAGAGAGAGATGTGGGAGAGACAGAGAAGCCGGGGGAGAGACAATGATGGGGGAGAGAGAGAGAAGTAGGCGAGACAGAGAGGTGAGGGAGAGAGAGAGGTGAGTGAGAGAGAGGTGTGGGTGAGAGAGGTCGGGGAAAGAGAGAGAGGGGAAGAGAGAGGAGGAAAGTGATAGAGGGGAAGAGAGGCAAGGGCAGAGAGAAGGAGGGCGAAAGAGGGGAGTAGAGCCAATGGAGAGGGGTCAAGGGAGAGGGCGGAGAGAGGAGGGGGGAGAGAGAGGGGGGAGAGAGGGGGAGAGAGGAGGGGGAGAGAGAGATGCGGAGAGAGGGGGAGAGGGGGGAGAGAGAGATGGGGAGACAGAGAGGGGGAGAGAGAGCCGGGAGAGAGAGAGGAGAGAGAGAGAGGAGGCAAGGTAGAGGGAGAGTGAGAGGTGAGTGAAACTGGCAGAGAGAGGGAGTAAAAGAGAGGAAGGGAGAGGTGGAGAGCGAGCGAGAAAGCGAGGGGCGAGAGAGGGTGACGAGCGAGAGGGGAGACAGAGAGGGTGTGACAGAGAGAAGGGAGGGAGAGGGGGAGAAAGAGAGGTGAGAGAGGGGGAGAGAGAGGGGGGAGATAGAGTGGGGGAGTGAGTGTGGGGATTGAGTGGGGGGATTGAATGGGGGGATTGAGTGGGGGGAAAGAGTGTGTCGAGAGTGTGGGGAGAGGGGGAGGGGGGGTAAAGAGTGGGGGAGAGAGAGAGGGAGGGAGTGAGGGGGGACAGGGAGTGAGGTGACAGAGTGAGGGGGTCAAAAGAGGGGGCGAGAGAGGGGGAGACAGGAAGGGGAGAGAGGGAGGGGGAGAGAGGGAGGGGGAGAGAGAGAGGGGTAGAACAAGGAGTGGAGAGAGAGAGGGGGAGAGAGAGGGGGAGAGAGAGGGGGAGAAAGAGAAAGGTGAGAGTGAGGCAAGAGAGGAGGCAAGAGATGGGAAAAGAGAGAGGGAGAGAGAGAGGGCGATAGCGAGGGGGGAGCGAGAGACAGAGCGTGGGGAGAGAGGGGTGGCAGAAAGGGGGGGAAGACAGAGGGGGAAGACAGAGAGTGGGGGAGAGAGTGGGGAAGGGGGGGAGATGGAGATAGAAGAGACGGAGAGAGGTGAGAGGGAAGATGGAGAGGGGAGAGAGAGTGGAGAGAGAGAGGAGAGAGAAACGGTGGGTAGAGAGACAGGGGTAGAGAGAGGTGAGTATTGAGAAGGATAAAGAGAGAGGGTGGAGAGAGAAGGGGGACGGGGAGTGGGAGAGAGTGAGGGAGAGAGTGAGGGGGAAGAGGGAATGGGAGAGAGGGGAGAGAGAGGGGAGAGAGAGGTGTTGAGAGAGAGAGGTGAGGGAGATAGAGAGGTACGTGAGAGCGAGGTGGGGGAGAGAGAGGTGGGGGAAAGAAAGAGAGGAAGAAGAAAGAGCGAGGGAAGAGAGAGGGGCAGAGAGAGAGGGAAAGATAAGGGGCGAGATACGGGGGAGAGATTGCGGGAGAGATTGGGGAGAGATAGGGGAGAGAGAAGGGGAGAGAAAAGGGGAAAGAGAAGGGGAAAGATAGGGGAGAGAGAGGGGTTAGAGATAGATGGATTAGAGAGAGAGAGAACGGGACAGAAAGGGGTCGAGTGCAGGGGTCGAGAGAGGGGGTCGAGAGGGGGGAGTCGAGTGAGGGCTTTCGAAGGGACCGGTTGTGAGAGGTGTGTCGAGAGAGGGGGGACAATGAGGGGGTCGAGAGAAGAGGGCTGAGAGAGGGGGGTCGAGAGAGTGGGTCGATAGGGGGAGAGTGAGGGGAGGGGGAGAGAGTGGGGGGGAGAAATGGGCCAGAGAGGGGGTAGAGATGGGCGAGAAAATGAGAGAGTGGACAGAGAGAGTGAAGGGTGAGAGATGGGGAGAGCGAGGTGTGAGCAAGAGAGACGGGCGGGAGAGTGGGTGAGCGAGAGACAGACAGAGAGAGGTGCAAGTATGAGTGAGTGAGTGAGGGGACGGAAATGAGAGAGAATCTGAGAGATCGAGAGAGAGTGCGCGATAAGGGGACAAGAAAGAGAAAGAGAGAGAGAGAAAGATAGAAAGAGGGGGAGAGCGAGATAGGGAAAGATACAAGGTGAGCTAGAGAGAGAGGGACATGAGTGAGAGGCACGCGAGGGGGGAGAGAGAGTCAGGTGAGAGAGAGGGATGAGGTGGAGAGTGACTGAGTGGGTGAGAGAGAGAGTGTGTGAGGGGAAGAGAGATAGAAAGAGAAGGTGAGAGAGGGGCTGAGAGAGAAAATGAGAGTGAGAGAGTGAGAGATAGATAGTGAGGGAGTGAGAGAGGGGATCGAGAAAAAGAGACAGAGAGTCTGAGAGAGAGAGAGATGTCTCAGGGAGGACCAGTCCAGCAGAGGTGAGAACAGGACCCTTACAAGATGGTGGGAATGAAAACTAGAATGTAGCTGTTCCTTACCCAGCTCTGTGGCCATGTCCTGTCTTCCAGGTCTGAATACAGAAGGTCACGAAGCCGCTCTGTGCTGTTTACTGTGAGTGATCTTGCCGGCTGCAGGATTTACTGAAGGCTCCAGACCTCCCTCTCCATTTCTCTCTTGCTGACCAAGGGTCTTTGATGCGGTAAAGGACGAGACAGGAGTTAGGAATTCGGCTGAGACAGAACATCCTGATTACCTGCAGGAGACAGAGAAATAGACAGAATGGGAAGTTAGACTGTTGCAGTGAGGTTTACACATGGAGGATCTGGAAAATCCCTGTCTCCATCCCTGGCCTGTGCTGCTGTGTCTCTCTGGAATGGGGAATTCCATTGGCTCAGGATCTGGAGTAGCTGCAAGAGTGAGAGACACTGACAGAGGCAGCAATTAGACCCACACAGTGAGGGATACTACATGGAGAGATATCACCAGAGTGCTGGAAGGTATCAGGATCACACAATGGTCATGATGAAAGGGTTGTGATTCATGGTGCACGGGGATCAGTACTCACTGACGGATGAGCTATGAGTGGGACAGGTGATGGCCTCGTGCTATTTTTACTCAAGTGTTCATCCAGATGTTAATGCCGGTGTCCAGTATAACCCATCTAACTGCTTAATATCCTTTTAGGAAGGAAATCTGTTATAGGCAGCGGGTCTGGCCTACACATGATCCAGACCCAGAGCGATGGAGTTGACTCTAAACTGCTCTCTGTCATCATCCAGCAAGGCACTCAGCTCAAGGGCAGCTCAGGGTGGGCATGCGATGTTGGCCAGCCAGAGACAGCAACATCCCATGAGTGAATTAAACATAACACTGCTGGGAAATGTCCCTTAGGTTCCTTTTATATCTTTCCCCTCTCATCCTGAACCTAGGCCCTTCAGTTCTAGACTACCCCACCCCTGGGAGCAGTGTCCTGGCCAATCATGTCGGTAGGCTTATGTGCAGGACTTTAAGCTGACAGATAGGATGCAGAAGATTCAGGTGAAAGGAGCTTTCCAAATCCAAAGAGAAATGGCAATGGAGCTGAAGACAAGCAGAAAGGAACAGGAAGAGACAGAGTTTAACTGAAACTGTACATTAGTGAATTGGACTGTGACAAGACATTGTGGAAAGAGTCAATTGTAATGTTCTTTTTTGGACTGGATAAAGTCTCTGCAATAAGGTGGATGGACCGTTGCACAGAGATAAATGAGATTTAGTGGTGACAGGGTGAACAAAATGAATATTCCATTGTACACCTCCTTGAGGGGTGTCAGGGCGTGCAGGATGGGTAACCCTGACAGTAATGTGTAACAAAGGCATTATAGAGAAAGCATTTGGCCTCAGATGATGAAGCTGAATCAGTCTGAATGCAGATTCTGGGTAACACGTGTCAAAAACACAAGCAGGAGAATAGTTTAGAGGCTGCCTAACAACATTTCATTGCTCAGACCTGTTACACATTCCAATGTATTCCTGTGAACTGCAAAGGTACTGTGATAATTCTGGGAGACTTCAGTCTTTGTATAATCTGGGGCAGTCACATCGGCAAAAGTGATGTTCTCCGAACTCCTCTTTGAATGTTTGTGTCAGTGTTTCTTTGAATAACACGTTGTGCAAATGGCCAGGGACGTGACGATCTCAGAGCGACCGTTGGGTGATGACGCTGAGTGAAGGAGTAATGTCACACTGAGATATCCTCTGGGAAATTGTAGTGTAGTGGAATTCAGTGAGATGATGGATTTTTAAAGTGACCATAAAGCACACCCAACAATCACAACCAAAGCCATTGACATGTGTTTGAGAGGAGAACTGACCAAAGCAAACAGGGGAAACAGTGAAGTGTATGGTTGGAAATGGACAGTACAAAACATTTACATTCATAGAGATGTACAGCACAGAAACAGGGCCTTCGGTCCAACTCAATCACACCACCCACATATCCTAACATAATCTCGTCACATTTGCCAGCACTTGGCCCAAATCCCTCTCAGCCCTTCCTGTTCGGATACCCATCCAGATGCCTTTTAAATGCAGTAATTGTACCAGCCTCCACCACTTCATCTGGCAGGTCATTCCATACACGCAACACCCTTCACGTCAAAACGTAGTCCCTTAGGTTCCTTTTATATCTTTCCCCTCTCATCCTGAACCTCGGCCCTCCAGTTCTGGACTAACCCACCCCAGGGAAAAGACCTTGTCTGTTAATCCTAACCATGCCTCTCATGGTTTTATAAACCTCCATATGGGTTACCCCTCAGCCTCAGACATTCCAGGGAAAACGTCCCCAGCCCATTTAACCTCTCCCTTTCACTCAAATCCTCCAATCCTGTCAGCTTCTTTGCAAATCTTTTCTGAACCCTTTCAATTTACACAACATCATTCCGATAGGGAGGAGACGAGAATTGCACGCAATATGCCAAAACTGGCTTATCCAATGTCCTGTACAGCCACAACATGACCTCCCAACTCCTCTACTCAATGAACTGATTCGGAAATACAAGCATACCAAACACCTTCTTCACGATCCTATCGACCCACAATTCTCCTTTCAAGGAACAATGAACCTGCACTCCAAGGTCTCTTTGTTCAGAAACACTCCCTGGGACTTTAACATTAAGTGTATCAGTCCTGCGAAGAGTTGCTTTCCCAAAATGTAGCACCTCCCATTTATCTAAATTAAACTCCATCTGCCACCCCTCAGCCCATTGGCCCATCAGTTCACCATCCCATTGTAATGTGAAGTAACTTTCTTCACTGTCCACTACCCTCCAATTTTGGTGTCATCTGCAAACTTACTAACTATACCTGCTGTGTTTACATCCAAATCATTTATATAATTAATGGAAAGTAGTGGACGCAGCACCGATCCTTGTGGCACTCCACTGGTCACAGGTCTCCAGTCTGAAAAGAACACCCTCCACAACCACCCTCTGTCTTCTACCTTCGTGCCAGTTCTGTATCCAAATGGCTGGTTTTCTCTGTATTCCATGAGATCTCTCCTTGCTCTCCAATCTCCCATGTGGAAACATTTCGAACACCTTACTGAAGTCTATATCACTCACATCCACCGCTGTGCCCTCATCAATCCTTTTGTTACTTCTTCAAAAAACTCTATCTTGAAACATGATTTCCCACGCACAATGCAATGCTGACTATCCCCAAAGACATTGCCTTTCTAAACACATGTAATTCCTTTCCCTCATGTATATATCTTTCCACGTGCCCATGACTGACGTCAGGCGAACCAGTCTGTAGTTCCCTGGCTTGTCCTTACCACCCGTCTTAAACGGTGGCACCACGTTAGCCCAACCTCCAGTCTTCTTGCACCTCACCTGTGTCTATCGATGATACAAATATTTCAGCAAAGGGCACAGCAATCACTTCTCTAACTTCCCACAGAGATCGAGAGTATACCTGACAAGGTCCTGGGGATTTATCCATCTTTAACCATTTCAAGAGATCCAACACCTCCTCCTCTGTAATATGGACATTTTGCAGGATGACATCATCTACTCCCCAATGCTATTTCCCAAACCATCATTCTATTCTACATCTTCCATGTCCTTCTCGACAGGAAATACTTGTTCGGTATTTTCTCAATATCCTGCAACTCCACGTGCAGGCTGTCTTGATCTTTGAGGGCCCTATTGTTTCCCCAGTGACCCTTTGGCCTTTATGCATTTGTAAAAGATCTTTGGATTCTCCTTAACCCTAATTGTTAAAGCAATCTCATGTCCCCCTTTTGCCCTCCTGATTTCCCTCTAACCCTACACAACACTGCAATCTCCCCCTTCCTGAGTGATCCCTACCCAACACTGCACTCAACCCCTCCCTGACTGATCCCTACCCAACACTGCAATCTCCCCCTCCCTGAGTGATCCCTACCCAACACTGCACTGAACCCCTCCCTGACTGATCCCTACCCAACACTGCAATTTCCCCTCACTGACTGATCCCTACCCAACACTGCACTCAACCCCTCCCTGACTGATCCCTACCCAACACTGCAATCTCCCCCTCTCTGACTGATCCCTACCCAACACTGCAATCTCCCCCTCCCTGACTGATCCCAACCCAACACTGCAATCTCCCCCTCCCTGACTGATTCCTACCCAACACTGCAATCTCCCCCTCCCTGACTGACCCCAACCCAACACGGCAATCTCCCCCTCCCTGTCTGACCCCAACCCAACGAAGTAATCTCCCCCTCCTGACCCATCTCTCCCAGGTCAGGTCAGAGGGATGCAGGTATTAATAATTAATCCTGTCCTATGTGTATTTATATGTATTAGAATGTATGAACGTGGACAAATCTCCTGACCAAATATATCCAACAACACTGCAAGAGGTGAGAGAAGAAATTGTGGGGTCCCTGGCTGATCTTTTTGCATCAACATTGCCTACGGGTGAAGTCCCAGATTTTGGAGGGCAGCAAATGTTGTGCCCTTATTCGAGAAGGGCTGCAATAGAAAACCTGGGAACTATATAACAGTAAACTCAACATCCATGGTAAGTAAATTACTTGAGAAGATGCTCTGTGTTTGGAAATACAACATTTAATTGGGAGTAGTCAGCATAGCCTTGTGTGTGGGAGACTTGGCCTCACAAATTTGTCAGCGTTCTCTGATGAAGTGATCAGGAAGTTTGACGAGGGCAGGCCAGTATATGCAGACTCTACAGATTTCAGGAAGGCCTTTGATAAGGTCCACATGGTACCTTGCTCTGGAAGGTTAGATCGCATGGAATCCAGGGTCCGTTAGCAAACTGAGTACACAATTGGCTTGATGGTAGGAAGCAGAGGGTAACAGTCAGACTGGAGGTCTGTGACGAGTGGTGTGCTTCAGCGGTCATAGAATCATAGAATCCCTCTTCTGTGGAAACAGGCCCTTCGGCCCAACAAGTCCACTGGCCCTCTGAAGATTATTCCACCCAAACCTATTCCCGTACCCTGTTACTCTACATTAACCCCTGACTAATGCAACTTACTTACACATCCATGAACACTATAGGCATTTGAGCATGGCCAATTTACCTGACCTGCACATCTTTGGACTTTGGGAGGAAACCGGAGCACCCAGAGGAAACCCACGCAGACATGGGAAGAACATACAAACTCAGTTGTTTTGGCATGGTGTCTCAGTGGTTGGCACTGCTGCCTCACAGCGCCAGGGACCCGGGTTTGACCCCAGCCTCGGGTGACTGTCTGTGTGGAGTTTGCTCATTCTCCCTATGTCTGCGTGGGTTTCCTCTGGGTGCTCCGGTTTCCTCCCACAATCCAAAAATGTACAGGTCAGATGAATTGGCCGTGCTTAGTTGTCCATAGTGCTCGGTGCATTCGTCCAGGGTAAATATTGGGTAAGGAGAATGGCTCTCGGTGGGTTACTCTTCAGCAGTTCGGTGTGGACTTGTTGGGCCAAATGGCCTGTTTCCATTCTGTAGGAAATCTAATCCTAACAGGATCTAACCCACACAGACCATCCTGTGAGGTTGGAATTGAACCCAGATTGACAGTGATGTGAGGCATGAGTGCTAACCACTGAGCCACTGTGCCACTGAGCTGGTCAGTGCTAGGCCCATGGCTGTTTGTTATCTATATCAATGATTTGGATGCGGGTGTTTAAGGCATGATTGGAAAGTTTGCAGATTACACTAAAATAAGTGAGGAAGGTCTCAGCAATTGCAACAGGGCCTTGATCAGCTGGGGAATTGGGCTGAGAAATGGCAAATGGAGTTTAATACAGACAAGTGCGAGATCTTGCATTTTGGAAAGTCACATCAAGACAGGGGTTTCATGGTGAATGGTAGGGCCTGAAGGAGACTAGCGGGACAGAGGGAGCTTGGATTCCTGGAGCACGGCTCTCTGAACTCAGGGAGACAGGGCAGTGAAGAATGTTTCTGGCACACTGTGCCCTACATCAGTCAGGGCATGGAATATCGAATTTGGGAAGTTCTGTTGTAGTTGTGCAGGATGTTGGTGAGGCCGCACTTGGAGTATTGTGTTCAGTTTTACCCACCTTGCTATAGGAAGGATGTTATTAAACTGGAAAGAGTGCAGAAGAAACTTACAAGGATGTTGCCAGAACTCAACTAGACAGATATAGAGAGTTGTTGGACAAGTTAGGGCATTTTCTTTAGTGCGTAGGAGACTGAGGGGGTGTCCTTATAGAGGTGTATAAGATCATGGGAGGCATGGATAGGGTGAATGCACTCAGTCTTTATCCAAGGCTTGGGGAATCAAGGATGAAAGGGCATCAGTTTAAGGTGAAAGGGGAGGATTAAAAGGGAACCTGAGGGACAATGCTTTTCTCCAGAGGGTGGTACACTTACGGAATGAACTACCAGTGCAAGTGGTCGAGGAGGATACATTTAAGAACATTTAAAATGCACTTGGACAAATACATGGAGAGGAACGTATTGGAAGGATATGGGCCAAGTGCAGGGAAACGGGGTTAGTGTGGATGGGCCAGTTTGGGCCAAAGAGCCTGTCTCCATGCTGTAGAACTCTATGACTCTATGAAAATACCCAGGTGTCCCAAAATACCGAAGCAGCCAAAGCAATAGGAACACGAGCCGGTACAAATGTGGAACAGTCCTGCAGAATTTCACAGGAAGCCAGCCTGGCCGTGCAGTGAAGGATTCCTGGCACAGGAGCTGTGGTGAGAAGCCTATAGAGAACTGGGGAAGGAAGCTGGACAGCTCACTCCACTGCCGATAGCCTGGAGGACCCCCGGCTGGGATAAGGCAGCTGGGATCCGGTCACCTCAGGGAAAACTACAGGCTGTGACAGAGCTAGGTCTCCGATACAATGAGCAGGACAGAAGGTTGCAGGAAAATCTCACCCACATGGGACTACTCCAGTTACAATTGGGAAGAGCCCAATCCAGTGAAAGGAGGGTTTCTGTGGATGGGGAAGCAGCCTCAGGTTACATTGACAATCTAGAAGGACAGTGTGTGAGCTCCAAGCAGCTGCATGGGTCCTGTTACCTGCAACACGGAGCAACACACATCAGGCCCTAGTAGGAGTTGCCAGGAGCAAATACAATCCCTAGGGAACCCGGGGTCCTTCCAGAATGGGATAATGTGTGCCTTTGGGGTTCTACCTCCCAAGGGAGATAATGACAGACTCCACACTGACACATCCACACCCTCCCACGGATGGGGTCTCCCACTGCCTTTCTCCCAGGGAACTGAACCTTTTGCCCCCAGCGCTGACCCACAGACGGACTCGGATTCCATGAATCCAGTGGTTACCCAGTGTCAGACAGCCGATGGTCTTACTCCATGCACAACAGCCGTTCCAGCCACCCAGCTGGTGGGCAGCACCAAAAAGGCCACTCTGTTTGATCCTGTCTCAAACCCAGATACATTTTTGGATGAGACAGGCTGACAGTCTGTCATACACGGACTGGATGCTGACAAACAAATTAAATTAATCACCATGTGACTTTGTCCACCAGGCCATTCAGCCCTCCCTGAGGGACAACAGTGAGGGAGGGGCATCCATGATGAAATGAAGGCAGCGGTCCTCACTGCTGGAGAAAAGTCCCATCCCGGATTAGTGACAAACAGTGTAAATATTGTTCCAGGAGAACACCCACACGAACATGTCTCACTGTCAGTTACAGCAGCTCAACAAGGGCTGGGTTAATGACAGCTGTAAGGACACTTTCGGTTGGGCACTGGGGTTGTGCGAGGGATTCCAATTATCCCAAGTGCCAAAGTTAGGCTGGGGATCTTTGAAATCGAAAGTATCGGAATTATATTAAAAAAGGTATTTGGATGGGTTATCATGATTCCCTCTGTGGAATTAGAGGGGACATTGACAGAGTCCGCACTTACTTAAATGTGAAGGAACAGGCCATACCATGACATTCCCACCGCCTGTCATTAAAGAATTCGGCTCCTCTCACGTCAAGCTGTGGTCCTAACTGCACTCACCTTGATATATCTCGGGATACCAGTGGTTAGGATTGCAGGCTGCAACAGATGGGTACGATCATGGTGAATAATGCCTGGATACACCCCCAGGGACTGGAAGGTAGATGGAACTCCCCGGGTGATCACCTTAGTTTCATTCATTTGCAGTGTTTGAGTGTTCCTGGCTGGGCCCAGTATTGATTGCCTGTCCGAAGCTGCTCGGGAGCTGGTTTTGGTGGTGAGCTGCCTCTTTGAACTGTTGCAGGTGGTGGACTCACAATGTCCTTCGGGAGGGAATTTCTGGAGTTTGAGCCAGGAGGTCTCATTCACTTGCATTTATTCTGCTCACTGGATATTGGCTATGCAGCACAATTCTGTATGGATTCTCACAACTGAATATATTTTGTCGAAACAGTTAGGAGAGCCACAGTCACTCAGTGGTTAGCACTGTCACCTCACAGCGCCAGAGACCTGGGTTTGATTCCACTCCTGAGCGACTGTCTGTGTGGAGTTTGTACATTCTCCCTGCACTGTTCAATGGTGGGCATTTTTGACAGATTGCCCGTAGTGTCGAGGGATATTCAGGTGAGCTGGATTAGCCATGGGAAATGCAGGGTTTCAGGGATATCATCAGGGGATGGATCTGAGTTAGATTCTTTTTAGAGGGTCATTGTGGAATCGATGGGCTGAAGGGCCTGTTTCTGCTCTGTAGGGATTCTATGATATCACTTATCAGCCATATGACAATCGGTTTTACCAATGTACAAAATGGTTTTCGCTCAAACAGCAGGCTACTCTGACAACAAACATTACCAGCTTTTAAAATTAGGTTTGTAATTCATTGTATAAGCTTCTTTCTATTCAAAAGACTGGGTGGGGGAGGGGGAATGGGTGAGATGTTGCGGCCTCCTTGCTAAAACACAGATAGACAGCCAAGAGATGCTGGGTGTACTGGACAAGTTATACTCCCAAATCACAAAAGCCAGACAGCAGCCAGATGGTTATGCCATCAGCATAATGTCAAAGGCAACAGTTCCCCTGGGCAGACATGTCCCTAATAACGTCTCCACCAAACAAAGGAGGGCGCAGACAGGAAGGCACTGGGTCCTGCTACACAAAGAAACTAACAGGAACAAGCCATCCAAATGATTAGCAACGCTTCAAACTATTAACTGATTCTTTGAATTAGCCAGAAGTATAGAAAGTTCTGGGAAACAATTCACAAATGAACAAAACCAGGGATCACCTGCAGACTGATCTCTTGAATTTTCTGGAAGCTTTCTGAGGTGACCAACATGGCAAGGTACAGAGACCAGCTCACCATCCAGAGAGAGGGAGAGAGAGACAGCGAGACAAGCTGAAGCAAACCTCAGGAGCATGGGAGAGAGGGAGTGTGAAAAACCATTGAGAGAGAGAGAGCTGGAATCAACTGGAATACTGAGTGTCACCCCTTTAGTCTGTCCATGCTTTAACGCCTGTTTGTCTCAGTCTGACTTCCCCTTCTCTCTTTGTCCTTCTCTCTCTCTGTCTCTCTCTTTCTCTCAATCTGCCTTTCTCTC
This sequence comes from Chiloscyllium punctatum, assembly GCF_047496795.1. Classification (NCBI taxonomy): domain Eukaryota; kingdom Metazoa; phylum Chordata; class Chondrichthyes; order Orectolobiformes; family Hemiscylliidae; genus Chiloscyllium; species Chiloscyllium punctatum. Next base: position 42,451,797 of record NC_092767.1, read on the forward strand.
ACACTCTCCCTCTCACTGTCTGTCTCTGCCCCATCTTTCTCTCATCCCCCTTCTCCATCCCCACTCGCTCTACCTCTCTCTCTTTTTCTCACCCTCCCTTTCTCTTTTTCTTTATTTCAGACCTGAAAGTGCTCACCCAATTTTGACCCCCCTAAAAACATTTGCCACTTATTTTAACTCTCCTCCCAAATTTATTCCCTTCCCCAAATACCTTCCCTCCCAAATACCTACCTTACCCACTGTGCCCCCCTCAAATATTTTGCTGTCCCCCCAACATTGCTGTGAGCCGCACTCCCTGGGGCAGAGGGAAATGAGTGAAAAAGTGTGGAGCTGGAAAAGCCCAGTAGGTCAGGCCTGAACCATCGACTCTCCTGGCTGACCTGCTGTGCTTCCCCAGCTCCTCACTTTGTAACTCTGACTCTCCAGCATCTGCAGTCCTCACTTTCTGGGAGTCTGGGTTGACTGACTCAACTGTGACTGTTTTAATGTACAGCAAGATCCCAGTCAAAGAAGTACAGAAGGTTTGCATCACAGATGGAGTCCTTTCTGCCCATCATCCCCCCTCACATTTTAAATTATCCTGGACCGGTTCAGGATCTTCAGGATTGGCCCCTGAATGGCAGCATTGAGTATCCTTCCTGTGGAGACCTCTTCTCCACCCTGTCTCAGACTTTGCATTACATGCTATCCCTCCCTCCATCTCTCTCTGACAACATCCCCTCCTTTCTCCACCAACCCCAAAGCCCCATCAAACCCTCCCCCTGTCTTTGGCTGTCCCACTCTCTCCTTGTCTCCCACTCTCCCCCTTCCCATGCAGACTCACAGCCCCTGGGCTGGAGGACATATTGCAGATACTAACTCGCCTTTTGACTGACTGCTGTAATGCACAGCCAGATCCCACTCTGAAACCATCGCCAAGTACACACACTGTCCTTCTCTCTCCATATATGTCCTTCTCACTCTCTCTCTGTCCCTGTCTCTCTCACTCTGTCCTTTTCTCACGCCACCTCCTTGACTCTCACTGCCCATCTCTCTCTCCACTTTCTCCATCTCCAATCTCTCCATGTCTCTCTCTCTTGTTGTCACTCTCCCTTTCTCTTTCTCTTTTTCTCTATTCCAGACGCACTCAGGAAAGTACTTCATGTTCCTCCCCTACTGTTAGTGTAAAACCTGAGAGAGAGCAGGCACTGAGGCAAGGTCTTCCCAATGCCCCTTCCCCAGTCACTGGGACAGAGCAGAGGGGTCCAGGGAGAAAGAGGGAGAGAAACTACAGGAGAGAAAGAAAGATGGATGGACGGACAGTGAGAGGGAGGGAGAGAACAAGAGAAAGACAGGCAGGCAGTGGGAGGGAGAGGAAGTGAGATGAACTGAGAGAGAGTAGAAGAGAGACAGACAGACAGAGAGTGAAACTCCTGGAAGAGAAATACAATGTCTGACAGATACAAGGTGAAAATGGGGAGAGAAAGAGAGGGAGAGAAGTTCAGGCAGACAGCAAGACAGAAATCCCAGGGAGAGATATAGGACAGAGAGAGAGAGAGGAGTTGCAACAGCAGAGGGATAGAGCTGAGAGAGTGGGGTGGTGGTGGGGGCTGCTGTGATGTGGCTAGAAGGATATACAGACAGGAATGGCAAGATCCCACAGAGCTGACAGACAGATGCAGAGAGAGATGAGCAAGGTGTTAGTTTTGTGAAAGACTGAATGATTAAGCATTCCTGAAAAACCTGGTGAGGTGATAAAGGAGGAAGGCAATCTACTGGGAAATGTAAACAGGACAGAGATGTGAAGGATGTTGAGAGATAGGGATTGAAGGAAAGATGTGGGAGAGAGAATTGGGAACACAGAAATAGACATGAGAGCTGCAGAGAGAGAGGGAAGGAGTGAAATCTGTGGGATCAGATCCCTCTCTAGCATTTTGCTCCTTTGTCTCTCCCCGTTCCCACAGACGGCCTGAATCCCACATTGTGTGTGTGTGTGCGTGTGTGTGTGTGTGACTGTGTGTGTGCTTTCGTCTGATGATTCCTCATGGCAGAATAATTTGATTCTCTGTCTCTGTATTGTCCAAGTTTCAGCTCCCAAATCAAATGTTGAATCATCCACGATCCTATTGAATTGCAGAGCAGGCTCGAGGGGCTGAATGGTCTCCTCCTGTTCCTATTCCGGATGGTCTTATGTTCTTAACACTATCTCCCAGCTCTTGGCCCCCACACTGGAGGTTATGACTCCACAAGGCCCTGATCTGTAGAGTGCTGCACTCTTCCGTGAGTCTCGGAGGGAACCAGTCTGATTTGGATTGGAGTTGCAGCCTCTCAGTGAGAAGTGAAATCTCCTCGAGATTCCCCTCAGTCTCTGACTGTAAGGTGGAGCAGGCCAGTCTCGGGAAGCAAACAACAGGCCAGGTCTGCCATGTCCTCCAGCTCCATTTCAGAAGGCCACATGGGAGGGGCTTGTTTCCTTCATCAGCTTCCCGTGCTCTCCCTTCTGGGTTAGGGTGGGGGTCGAATGGCCTTGCTTCTGGCACTTATTGAGGTACAGGCTGGATAAAATTGGTTTATACAGGACATGCCCCTGGAGTGAGGTCAGTTAGCTCAGCTGGCTGGACTGTTGGTTTATAATGCAGAGTAAAACCAATAGCGTGTGTTCAATTCCCACACCAGCTGGGGTTACCCTGAAGGACACTCCTTCCCAACCTCTCCCCACAGCTGAGCCATAGTGACCCACTGATTAAAACACCACCAGACCCCGCTCTGTAATGAGGAGCTGTCCCATGCTCTGGTAATACGATGGTGACATAACATTGGTTTGTACCTGGAGCTCTGTGTGCAGGACTAGTCACTGCATTGCCAGAGGGATGTTCGTGTGTGGGAAAGGTTTACTGGATGAATCCCCACTGGAATGAACAGAACTCTCTTTCCCCCAGTTAATTCACTCTTGCAGCCTTTGTGTCTTTGGAGACACAAGGACCAATTCACCTGAAACAGCAGCTGGATATTATATTCATGAGCACCCAATAAGATTGGCTGTTTACATGCGCACACACACACACACAGACACACGCTCCCTCAAACACACCCACACAATCTCACACACACATACACAAAGGACTCGCCCCACACACATACACACGCTCCCTCAAACACAAACACAGACACACAAGCACACACTATCTCTCTCACACACATACACGCACAGACATATGCTCCCTCAAATACACACACCGTCACACTCTCTCACACATACACGCAGACACACTCTTTCTCACACACAGACATACTCTCTCTCTCACACATGCACACACACACACTCTCACACACGGACACACTCTATCACACACACAGACACACTCTCTCACACACACATACACACACTCTCTCTCATTTACACACACACTCTCACGCACCCACTCACTCTCACGCACACAGACACTCTCTCTCACACACAAACATGTCTCTCACACACACAGACACTCTCTCTCACACATACACACAGACAGACACACAGACACACAATCGCTCAAACACACACAGACACACACTCTCTCATGCACACACAGACACACACTCTCTCTCACACGGAAACACTCTCTCTCACACACACAGCCACACTCTCTCACACACAAATACACACACTCTCTCATGTACCCACACACTCTCACACACACACAGTCATTCTCTCACACGCCCACTCACTCTCACGCTTACAGACACTCTCTCTCTCACACACACACTCTCTGTCTCTCACACACTCACAGGCACTCTCTCTCTCTCACACACACACTCTGTCTCACACACACAGATAATCTCTCTCACACACATACACACAGGCAGACACACAGACACACAATCTCACACACACACATACACACACAGTTACACTCTCTCACACACACATTCTCTGTCTCTCACACACAGACAATCTCTCTCTCACACATACACACAGGCAGACACACAGACACACGATCTCACACACACATATAAACACACAGTTACACTCTCTCTCACACACATACACACGCAGACACACGCTCCCTCAAACACACATAGACACACTCTCTCACAAACACACACTGACACACACTCTCTCACCCACAGACACTCTCCCTCTCACACACATAAACATACAGTTACACTCTCTCTCATACACACATACACACGCAGACACACGCTCCCTCAAACACACATAGATACACTCTGTCTCACACAGACACATGGACATACACACCCTCACACACACATACACACTCTCTCTCACACAAGACACACTGTCATATACACACATAGACACACAGACACATACACACATAGACACACAGACACATTCTCTCACACACAGACACACACTCTCACACACAGACACACTCTCTCTCACACACACTCTCTCACACACATACACACTCTTTCTCATACACCCTCACTCACACACATGCACACAGAGACACACACTGCTTTAAACATACACACAGCCACACACCCTCTCACACACATACATAATCTCTCACACACAGACATACTCTCACTCACATACACACAGACACACTCTCTCACACACACATACACACTCTCTCTCATACACCCTCACTCACACACATGCACACAGAGACACACACTGCTTCAAACATACACACAGCCACACACCCTCTCACACACATACATAATCTCTCACACACAGACACACTCTCACTCACATACACACAGACACACTCTCTCACACACACATACACACTCTCTCTCATACACCCTCACTCACACACATGCACACAGCGACACACACCCCCTCAAACATACACACAGCCACACACCCTCTCACACACATACATAATCTCTCACACACAGACACACTCTCACTCACATACACACAGACACACTCTCTCACACACACATACACACTCTCTCTCATACACCCTCACTCACACACATGCACACAGCGACACACACCCCCTCAAACATACACACAGCCACACAATCTCCCATGAACATGCACTTTCTCTCTCACACACACATATACAGGCACACAAAGATACACATGCATCCACACTCTCGCATGCACAAACACGGACAGTCTCTCTCTCTCTCTCTGACTGTTTCTCTCTCTCTCTCTCTCTCTCTCTCTCTCACACACACACACACACACACAAACAGCTGTAAAGGCATGGTTGAGGTGTTGCTGGAGAAATGATTTCTCCAAGGACTGAACCCTGATCTCGCATGATGACTGCTCCAGGGGGACAGACAGCAGCTACAGATGACTTGTTGGATCTTCCTGTGCACCACCTCTTCCATCGACAGCATTAGTCTGTTTGGGTGCCTGCTTTTCTAAAGCGTCTTCAAGCAACAAGTGACAATAGATTGAGGAAGGTTTTCCTCCAAACCATGTTTCAGACACAAGCTGCTGTTATTTTTCACTGATTGTATAAAATGATCTGAATCTTCTGAAATGGGGAGTGGCTTCCATTTCAAACTACAACACCAGAGTTCCTCGGGTACCCTGAGGAAATATCAGGAAATTGCATCTGTTCCTTTCTATCCTCTGCACTCTGTACCACCAGATAGTGCTCCGTCAGGACCTCAGATAGTTCTCTCTCAGTACCTCAGCAAGTGCTCCCGCAGTACCTCAGATAGTTCTCCCTCAGTACCTCAGATAGTGTGCCCTCAATACCTCAGAAAGTGCTCCCTCAATATCACAGATAGTTCTTCCTCAGTACCTCAGATAATGCTCCCTCAATTCCTCAGATAGTGCTCCCTCAATACCTCAGCAAGTGCTCCTTCAATATCTAAGAAAGCACCACTTTGTTGTGTTTAACCCCCAAAGCCCCTCAGACATTACGTCCACAAAACATTCACACCATCACCATTTCAGGATGCAGCCCAACTCCCCCCTTCAGACTGCGTCCACCCCCTTCAGACTGGAAGGACCCACATCCACCCCTGTCCAACATTGGAGCCCAGGTCCCCAGAACATTACTTGTTTCTCTGGATTAATTTTAGAATTCCCACAGTGTAGAAGCAAGCTATTCCATCCATTGGCTCCACACTGACTGTCTGAACAGCATCGCACCCAGATTCACTTCCCCTACTCTATCCCTGTAATGCTGCATTTCCCATGACATCTTTGGGCAGTGGGAGGAAACCCGCACGGATACAGAGAGAATGTATAAACGTCCCCTCCCCAACCCCGTCCAACACTGCACCCTCACCAAACCTGTCCAACATGGCCCCCTCCCCCAACCCTCCAAAACCTCCCCCTCCTCCCAAAACCCGTCCAACACCACCCCCTCTCAAAACCTCCATCACAGCCCACTACCCTCAACCACCTCCATCACCGTCCCCCATCCCCAAACCCATCCAACACTGTCCCCTCACCCCAACCCCGTCCATCACTGTCCCCTCCCCTACCCCGCCCAAAACTGGCCCCTCACCAATATCGTCCAACACTGCACCTTCCCCAAACCCCGTCCAACACCTCCCACTCCCCCCAAGCCCGTCCAACCCTAGCACCTCCCAAACCCCATTCAACACCGCACCCTCCCCCAACGCAGTCCAACACCTCCCCCTCCCCAACCCCCTACAACACAGCCCCCACCCCAACACTGTTAAGCAATGCCACACCCCCGAACGCCGTGCAACACCGCCCCTCCCCAACCCGGTCCAAAACCACCCCCTCCCCAAACCCGTCCAACACCGCCCCTTCCCCAAGCCCGTTCTACATCATCCCTTCCCCCAAACCCGTCCCACAGCTCCACCTTCCCAACACTGCCAAACACAGCCCCCTCCCCAATCCCGTCCAACACCGCCCCCTCCCACAATGCCGTCCAACACTGTTCCCTCCCCCAACCATGTCTAACACCGACTCCTCCACCAACACCATCCAACACCACCACTTCACCAACTCCATCCAACACCACCCACTCCCCAACCTTTTTCCAAAACCACCCCCTCCCCAACCCCATCAAACACTGCCTCCTACAGCATCCCCCTCCAACACTGCCTCCTCCTCAACCACGTCCAACATTGCCCCCTCCCTGGAACCCCTTCCAAAACCACCCCCTTTCCAACCACGTCCAACACTGCTCCCTCTCTTATCCCCGTCCAACATTGCCCCCTCCCGTGAACCCCTTCAAACACCGCCACCTCGCAAACCCGGTCTAACACTGCCCCCTCCACCCAACCCCGTTCAACATTGCCCCCTCGCCCAACACCATCCAACACCGCCCCCTCCCCAACTCCGTTCAACACCACCCCTCTCCCAACCCTGTCAATCACCGCCCCCTCCCCTAACTCCGTCCAACATCGCCCCTTTCACCAACACTATCCAACACCACCCACTCCCTCTACCCCATCCAACACCTCCCCCTCCCCCCAACCCCGACCAACAATGCCCACTCCCAAAACCTCCATCACAGCCCACTACCCTCAACCCGCTCCATCACCACCCCCACCCCAAACCTGTCCAACACCACCCCCTAACCACACATCATCCATAACTGCCCCCTCCCCTAACCCGTCCAAAACCGGTCCCTCACCAATATCGTCCAACACTGCCCCCTCCCCCAACACCGTCCAACACCTGCACCTCTCCCCAAGCCCGTCCAACACCACCCCCTCACCCCACCCTCTCATTCACTGCCCCCTCCACTATCCTGTCCAATACTGGCCCCTCACCAATATCGTCCAACAGCGCACCCTCCCCTAACACCGTCCAAACCTCCCCTGCCCCCAAACATGCCCCACACCAACCCCTCCCCCAACACCACCCAACACCACCGCCTCCCCGACCCCGTCCGACACCGATCCTCCTCAATCCCGTCCAAAACCGCCCCCTTCCCCAACACCATCCAACACCGCCCCCTCCCCCCAAAGCGGTCCCACACCTCCCCCTCCCCCAACACTGTCCACACCGCCACCTCCCCAACCCCGTCCGACACCGCCCCCTCCCCAACCCAGTCCCACAACACCCCTTCCCCCAAACCCGTCCCATATTAACCCCATACCCCAAACCCATCCCACACCAACCCCATCCAACACCGGCCCCACATTCAACCAAGTCCCACACCACTCGTTCCCAAATCCCGTCCAACACCGCCCCCTCCCCCAAACCAATCCATCATAGCACTCTCCCCCAACCCCGTCCAACACCTGCCCCACCCCGCCAAGCCCGTCCAACTCCGGCTCCTCCCAAACCCTGTTCAACACCGCACACTCCCCCAAGTCAGTCCAACATCACCACCACCCCAACACTGCCTAACACAGCCCCACCCCTCAACCCCGTAAAACATTGCCACGTCCCCAACCCTGTCCTACAACATCCCCTCCCCAAATCCCATACCACCCCCTCCCGCAACAACACCCAACACCGACCCCACCCCAAAACCCGCCCCGCACCGCCCCCTCCCCAACCCCATCCCACACCGCCCCTTCCCCATTCCCGTCCAACACCACCCACTCCCCCAACCCCGTCCAACACTGCCCCCACCCCAAAACCCGTCCCACACCGCCCCCTCCCCCAACACCGTCCAACACCGCCGCCTCCCCAACCCTGTCCGACACTGACCCTCCCCCAACCCCTTCCCACACCAACCCCTTCCCCAACACCATTCAACACCGCCCCCAACCGTCAACCCTGTCCCAAACCACCCCCTCCCAAACCACGTCCAACACCACCCCCTCCTCCAACCCCATCCAACACCACCCCTTCCCCAACCCCGTCCAACACCACCCCCTCCCAAACCCGTCCAACACTGCACCTTCACCAACCCCATCCAACACGTCCTCCTCCCTCCAAAACCCGACCAACACCGCCCCCACCCAAAACCTCCATCACCGCCCACTCCCCTTAACGCCCTCCATCACCGCCCCCACCCCCAACCCCGTCCAACACCGCCCCCTCAACCCAACCCCGTCTATCACTGCCCCCTCCCCAACCCCATCGAACACCACCCCCACCCCAACACTGTCCAACACCGCCACACCCCCCAACCACATCCAAAACCACCCCCTTCCCAATCCCGTCCAACACCGCATCCTCCCCAACCCGATCCAACATCGCTCCCTCCCAACCCCATCCCTCACCGTCCCCTCCCCCAACCCTGTCCAACTCCACCCCATCCTCAACACCATACAACACCACCCCCTCCCCCAACCCTATCCGACACCGCCCACTCCCCCAGCCCAACACCGTTCAATTCCGCCCCCTCCACCAACACCATCCAACACCGCCCACTCCCCCAGCCCCGTTCAAAACTTCCCCCTCCACCAACACCATCCAACACCGCCCACTCCCCCATGCCCGTTTACAACCGCCCTCCCCAACACCGTTCAACTCTGCACCCTCCACCAACACCGTCCAACACTGCCCATTCCCTGAGCCCCGTTCAAATCTGCCCCCCTCCCCAACTTGGTCCAACACCGCCCTCACCCCAACTCTGTCAAACACTGCTCCCTCACCAAAACCCTGTCCAACACCATCCCCTCCCCAACCCTGTCCCACAACACCCATTCCCCCAAACCCGTCCCACAATACCCCAACCCCCAAACCAATCCCACACCAACCCCTCCCCCAACACCATTCAACACCGCCCCCACCTTCAACCCCATCCCACACCACCCCCACCAAACCCTGTCCAACACTGCCTCTCCCCCAACTCAGTCCAACACCGCCCTCTCCCCCAAACCTGTCCAACACCAACACCTCCCCAATCCCATCCAAAACTGCACTCTCCCCCTACCCCGTCCAACGCCTCCCCGTCCCCCCTACCCTGTCCAACACCGGCCCCTCCCAAACCCTATTCAACACCACAACCTTTCCCAACCTAGTCCGACACCTCCCCCTCCCCAACTGAGTCCAACACCGGCCCCACCACAACACTGTCCAACAAACACCCCCATCCACTAACCCCATACAACACTGCCACCTCCCCAACCCTGTCCCACACCACTCCCTCCCCCAAACCCGTGCCACACCAACCACTCCCCCAACACCACCCAACACCGCCGCCTCCCAAACCCCGTCTGACACCTCGCCCTCCCCAATCCCGTCCAACACCGCCCCCTCCCCAATCCCGTCCAACACCGCCCCCTCCCCAAACTATCCCCTCCCCCAACACCGTCCAACACCGCCGACTCCCCAACCGCATCCGATACTGCCCCTGCCCCAACCCTGTCCCACACCACCTCCTCCCCCAAACCTGTCACACACCACACTCTCGCCCAAACCCGTCCCACATCAACCCCTTCCCGAACAACATCCAACAGCGCCCACACCTTCAACCCCGTCCTACACCACCCCCTCCAAAACCCCGTCCAACACCACCCCCTCCCCCAACTCCATCCAACACCGCCCCCCAAAACACGTCCATCACCGACCACTCCCCAACCCCGTCCAACACCACCCCCTCCCCCAGGCCTGTCCAACACCTCCACATCCCCAACGCTGTCAAACACCGCCCCCTCCCCAAACCCGTCCAACACCACCCCATTCACAACCCCGTCCTTCATCGCCCCCTTTCCAACCCTGTCCAACACCGTCCCCTCCCCAACCCCGTCCAACACTACACCATCACTAAACCCGTCTAACACGGCCCCCACCCCCAACCCTCCAAAACCTCCCCCTCACCTCAAAACCCTTCCAATACCGCCCCCTCCCAAAACCTCCATCACCGCCCACTACCCTCAACCACCTCCATCACCGTCCCCATATCCCCTACCCCATCCGAAACCGGCCCCTCACTAACATCGTCCAACACTGCACCTTCCCCAAACCCCGTCCAACACCTCCCACTCCCCCAAGACCATCCAACATCGGCCCCTCCCAAACCGAATTCAAAACCGCACCCTCCCCCAACCTAGTCCAACACCTCCCCCTCCACAACCCCATACAACACCGCCCCCACCCCAACACAGAACAACAAAGCCACACCCCCGAACGCCATGCAACACCGCCCCCTCCCCAACCCGGTCCAAAACCACCCCCTCCCCAAACCCGTCCAACACCACATCCTCCGCCAACCCCGTCCAACACCGCCCCCTCTCAAAACTTCCATCACCGCCCACTACCCTCAATCACCTCCATCACCGCCCCCTATACCCATCCCCATCCAACACCGCCCCCTCCACCAAACACGCCCATCACAGACCCCTGCCCAACCCCGTCCAACACCGCCCCCTCCACCAGGCCCATCCAACACCTCCACATCCCCAACCCTGTCAAACACCGCCCCCTTCCCAATCCCGTCCAACACCGCCCCGTTCACAACCCCATTCTTCACCGCCCCCTCCCCAACCCCATCCAACACCGCCTCATTCATAATCCCGTCCTTCACCACCCCCTCCCCAACCCTGTCCAACACCGTCTGACCCCTCTGACAGAGCAACACTCTCTCAGTACTGACCCTCTGACAGTGCCGCACTCCCTCAGTACAGACCCTCTGACAGTACAGCACTCTCTAAGTACTGACCATCTGACATTGCAGCACTTCCTCAGTGCTGACCCACTGACATTGCATCACTCCCTCAGTACTGACCCTCTGACAGTGCAGCACTCCCTCAGTTCTCACCATCTGACATTGCAGCACTCCCTCAGTACTGACCCTCTGACAGTGCAGCACTCCCTCAGTGCTGACCCTCTGACAGTGCAGCACTCCCTCAGTATTGACCCCCTGGCAGTGTGACAATCCTGTAGCACTGACCCTCTGACAGTGTTGCACTCCATCAGTACTGACACTCTCACAGTGCAGCACTCCCTCAGCACTGTCACTCTGTGAGTGTGGCACTCCCTCAGTACCTACCCTCTGACAGTGTGGCACTCCCTCAGTGTTGACCCTCTGATAGTGCAGGACTCCCTCAGTACTGATACTCTGACAGTACAGAATTCCCTCAGTACTGTATCTCTCACAGTATAGCACTCTCACAATACTATCACTCTGACAGTGTGGCACTCCCTCAGTACTGAACCTCTCACTACAGCACTCCCTCAGAACTGACACTCTGACAGTGCAGCACTCCCTCAGAACTGAACCGCTGGACAGTGCAGCACGCCCTCAATACTGTCACTCTGACACTGAAGCACTCCCACAGTGCTGACACTCTGACAGTGCAGCACTCCCTCAGTACTGACACTCTGACAGTGCAGCACTCCCTCAGTACTGACACTCTGACAGTGCAGCACTCCCTCAGTACTGACCCACTGACATTGCAGCACAATCTCAGTACAGACCCTCTGACACTGCAGCGCTCCCTCATTCCTGACCCTCTGACATTTCAGCGCTTACTCCGTCCCTACCCTCTGACAATGCTGCACTCCCTCAGTACTGACTGTCCGACAGTGCGGTGATCCCTCAGTACTGACCCCTGACATTTCAGCGCTTCCTCCATCCCAATCCTCTGACAATGCTGCACTCCCTCAATACTGACTCTCTGGCAATGAAGCAGGCCTTCAGTACTGACTGTCCAACAGTGCGGTGATCTCTCATGACCGATTCATGACAGTGTGAACCTGACTCCGTACTGACCCTCTGACCGTGCAGCAGTCCCTCAGTCCATCTTTCCTGACAGTGCAGCATCCACTCAGTACTGACCCTCTGACAGTGTGACACTCCCGCAATACTGACCCTCTGACAGTGTGACATTCCCGCAGTACTGACCATCTGACAGTGCAGTACTCCCTCAGTACTGACCCTATGACAGTGCACCACTCCCTCAGTGCTGACCCTCTGATAGTGTGACACTCCCTCAATACTGACACTCCGATAATGCAGCACTCCCTCTGTACTGAACTTCTGACAGTGCAGTACTCCCTCAGTACTGACCCTTTGGCAGTGTGACACTCCCTCAGTGCTGATCATCTGACAGTGTGACACTCTCTCAGTGCTGAACCTCTGACAGCAGCACTCCCTCTATACTGACCCTCTGACAGTGTGTCACTCCCGCAGTACTGACCATCTGACAGTGTAGTACTCCCTCAGTACTGACCCTCTGACAGTGTGTCACTCCCGCAGTACTGACCCTCAGACAGTGAAGTACTCCCTCAGTACAGACCCTCTGACAGTGCAGCACTCCCTCTTTACAGGCACTTTGGCAGTGCAGCACTCCCTCAGTGCTGACCCTCTGATAGTGTGACACTCCCTCAATACTGACACTCCGATATTGCAGCACTCCCTCTGTAGTGACCTTCTGACAGTGCAGCACTCTCTCAGTGTTGATCCTCTGACAGTGTGACACTCCCTCAGTGCTGATCCTCTGACAGTGTGACACTCCCTCAGTTCTGACCCTCTGACAGTGTGACACTCTCTCAGTGCTGAACCTCTGACAGTGCAGCACTCCCTCTGTACTGACCCTCCGACAGTGCAGCACTCCCTCAGTACTGACCCTCTGACAGTGTGACACTCCCGCAGTACTGATCATCTGACAGTGCAGTACTCCCTCAGTACTGACCCTCTGACAGTGCAGCACTCCTTTAGTACTGACACTCTGACAGTGCAGCACGCCCTCAGTACTGACACTATGACAGTGCAGCACTCCCTCAGCACTGACCCACTGACATTGCAGCACTCCCTCAGCACTGACCCACTGACATTGCAGCGCTCCCTCATTCCTGACCCTCTGACATTTCAGCGCTTCCTCCGTCCCTACCCTCTGACAATGCTTCACACCATCAGTACTGACTGTCCGACAGTGCGGTGATCCCTCAGGGCTGACCCTCTGACATTTCAGCGCTTCCTCCATCCCGATCCTCTGATAATGCTGCACTCCCTCAATACTGACTCTCTGGCAGTGTAGCACTCCCTCATTGCTGACCCTCTGGTAGTGTAACACTCCCTCAATACTGACACTCCGACATTGCAGCACTCCCTCAGTACAGAAACATCTGACTGTGGCATTCCCCCAGTACTGACACTGAGAGTGCAGCACTCCCACAGTACTGACCCTCGAACAATGCAGCTCTCCCTCAGTACTGAGTCTCTGACATTGCAGCACTCACTCAGAACTGACCCTCTGACAGTGTGACACTCCCTCAGTGCTGACCCCTCTTACAGTGTGGCACTCCCTCAGTACTGACCCTCTGACAGTGCAGCACTCCTTCAGTACTGACACTCCGGCAGTGTGGCACTCCCTCCGTGCTGACCCTCTGACAGTGTGAAACACCCTTAGTACTGACCCTCTGACATTGCAGCAATCCCCCATTATGAACCGCTGACAGTGCAGTACTCCCACTGTACTGACCCGCTGGCAGTGCAGCCCACCCTCAGCACTGAACCTCCGACAGTGTGGCACTCCCTCAGTGTTGATCCCCTAACAGTGTGACACTCCCTCAGTACTGAACCACTGACAGTGTGACATTCCCTCAGTACTGACACTGTGACAGTGCAGCACTCCCTCAGCACTGACCCTTTGACAGTGTGGCACTCTCTCAGTACTGTCACTCTGACAGTGCAGCAATCCCTCAGGACTGAACCTCTGACAGTGTGGCACTCCCTCAGTAGTGACCCACTGACAGCGTGGTACTCCCTCAGTACTAACTCTCTGACAGTGTTGCACTCCCTCAGTACTGGCACGCTGGCAGTGCAGCCATCCCTCAGGACTGAACCTCTGACAGTGTGGCACTCCCTCAGTAGTGACCCACTGACAGTGTGGTACTCCCTCTGTACTAACTCTCTGACAGTGTGACATTCCCACAGTACTGACCCTCGGATAGTGTGACAGTCCCTAAGTACTGACCCTCTGACATTGCAGCACTCCCTCAGTACTGACCCTCTGACAGTGCAGCACACCCTCAGCACTGAACCTCCGACAGTTTGGCACTCCTTCAGTGTTGACCCCCTGACTGTGTGACACACCCTCAGGACTGAACCACTGACAGTGTGTCATTCCCTCAGTACTGACATTGTGACAGTGCAGCACTCCCTCAGTGCTGACCCTTTGACAGTGTGGCACTCTCTCAGTACTGTCACTCTGACAGTGCAGCAATCCCTCAGGACTGAACCTCTGACAGTGCAGCACTCCGTCAGTACTGACCCTTTGGGAGTGTAATACTCCCTCAGCATGGACTATTTGGCAGGGTAGACCTCCCTCAGCTCTGAGATTCTGACAGTGTGGGACTACCTCAGTACTGACCCCTCTGACAATGCCGCACACCCTCAGTACTAACCCCTCTGACAGTGCAGTGCTAACTCAGTAAGGACACTCCGACAGTGCAGCGCTCTCAGAGTAAGGACTTTCTGAGAATGTGGCACTCCCTCAGTACTAACCCTCTTACATTGCAGCACTCCCTCAGTACTGACACTCTGACAGTCTGGCACTCCCTCAGTACTGACCCTCTGACTGTGCAGCACTCCCTCAGTACTGACTATCTGACAGTGCAGCACTCCCTCAGTAATGACACTCTGACAGTTCAGCGCTTCCTCAGTACTGACCATCTGACAGTGCAGCACTCCCTCAGTAATGACACTCTGACAGTTCAGCGCTTCCTCAGTACTGACCATCTGACAGTGCAGCACTCCCTCAGTAATCACACTCTGACAGTGCAGCTCTCCCTCAGTACTGCTCCTCTGACTGTGCAGCACTCCCTCCGTACTGACAATCCGACATTGTGGCACTCCCTCAGTAATGACACTCTGACAGTGTAGCGCTCCCTCAGTTCTGACCCTCTGACTGTGCAGCACTCTCTCAGTGCTGCCACTCTTACAGTGCAGCACTCCCTCAGTACTAACAGCTCTGACAGTGCAGCACTGCCGCAGTACTGACCATCTGACAGTGCAGCACTTCCTCAGTACTGACCCTTTGGCAGTGCAGCACTCCCTCAGTGCTGAACCTCTGACAGTGTGACACTCCCTCAGTGCTGACCCTCTGACAGTGTGACACTCCCTCAGTACTAACTCTCTGACAGTGCAGCACTCCGTCAGTACTGACCCTTTGGGAGTGTAATGCTCCCTCAGCATGGACTATTTGGCAGGGTAGACCTCCCTCAGCTCTGAGATTCTGACAGTGTGGGACTACCTCAGTACTGACCCCTCTGACAATGCCGCACACCCTCAGTACTAACCCCTCTGACAGTGCAGTGCTAACTCAGTAAGGACACTCCGACAGTGCAGCGCTCTCAGAGTAAGGACTTTCTGAGAATGTGGCACTCCCTCAGTACTAACCCTCTTACATTGCAGCACTCCCTCAGTACTGACACTCTGACAGTCTGGCACTCCCTCAGTACTGACCCTCTGACTGTGCAGCACTCCCTCAGTACTGACTATCTGACAGTGCAGCACTCCCTCAGTAATGACACTCTGACAGTTCAGCGCTTCCTCAGTACTGACCATCTGACAGTGCAGCACTCCCTCAGTAATGACACTCTGACAGTTCAGCGCTTCCTCAGTACTGACCATCTGACAGTGCAGCACTCCCTCAGTAATCACACTCTGACAGTGCAGCTCTCCCTCAGTACTGCTCCTCTGACTGTGCAGCACTCCCTCCGTACTGACCATCTGACATTGTGGCACTCCCTCAGTAATGACACTCTGACAGTGTAGCGCTCCCTCAGTTCTGACCCTCTGACTGTGCAGCACTCTCTCAGTGCTGCCACTCTTACAGTGCAGCACTCCCTCAGTACTAACAGCTCTGACAGTGCAGCACTGCCGCAGTACTGACCATCTGACAGTGCAGCACTTCCTCAGTACTGACCCTTTGGCAGTGCATCACTCCCTCAGTGCTGAACCTCTGACAGTGTGACACTCCCTCAGTGCTGACCCTCTGACAGTGTGACACTCCCTCAATGCTGAACCTCTGACAGTGCAGCACTCTCTCAGTGTTGATCATCTGACAGTGTGACACTCCCGCAGTACTGACCATCGGACAGTGCAGCACTCCCTCAGTCCTGACCCTCTGAAAGTGCAGCACTTCCTCAGTACTGACCCTTTGGCAGTGTAGCACTCCCTCAGTGCTGACCCTCTGGTAGTGTGACACTCCCTCAATACTGACACTCCGACATTGCAGCACTCCCTCAGTACAGAAACATCTGACTGTTGCATTCCCCCAGTACTGACACTGAGAGTGCAGCACTCCCTCAGTACTGACCCTCGAACAATGCAGCTCTCCCTCAGTACTGAGTCTCTGACATTGCAGCACTCACTCAGAACTGACCCTCTGACAGTGTGACACTCCCTCAGTGCTGACCCCTCTTACAGTGTGGCACTCCCTCAGTACTGACCCTCTGACAGTGCAGCACTCCTTCAGTACTGACACTCCGGCAGTGTGGCACTCCCTCCGTGCTGACCCTCTGACAGTGTGAAACACCCTTAGTACTGACCCTCTGACATTGCAGCAATCCCCCATTATGAACCGCTGACAGTGCAGTACTCCCACTGTACTGACCCGCTGGCAGTGCAGCCCACCCTCAGCACTGAACCTCCGACAGTGTGGCACTCCCTCAGTGTTGACCCCCTAACAGTGTGACACTCCCTCAGTACTGAACCACTGACAGTGTGACATTCCCTCAGTACTGACACTGTGACAGTGCAGCACTCCCTCAGTACTGACCCTTTGACAGTGTGGCACTCTCTCAGTACTGTCACTCTGACAGTGCAGCAATCCCTCAGGACTGAACCTCTGACAGTGTGGCACTCCCTCAGTAGTGACCCACTGACAGCGTGGTACTCCCTCAGTACTAACTCTCTGACAGTGTTGCACTCCCTCAGTACTGGCACGCTGGCAGTGCAGCCATCCCTCAGGACTGAACCTCTGACAGTGTGGCACTCCCTCAGTAGTGACCCACTGACAGTGTGGTACTCCCTCTGTACTAACTCTCTGACAATGTGACATTCCCTCAGTACTGACCCTCGGATAGTGTGACAGTCCCTAAGTACTGACCCTCTGACATTGCAGCACTCCCTCAGTACTGACCCTCTGACAGTGCAGCACACCCTCAGCACTGAACCTCCGACAGTTTGGCACTCCCTCAGTGTTGACCCCCTGACTGTGTGACACTCCCTCAGTACTGAACCACTGACAGTGTGTCATTCCCTCAGTACTGACATTGTGACAGTGCAGCACTCCCTCAGTGCTGACCCTTTGACAGTGTGGCACTCTCTCAGTACTGTCACTCTGACAGTGCAGCAATCCCTCAGGACTGAACCTCTGACAGTGCAGCACTCCGTCAGTACTGACCCTTTGGGAGTGTAATACTCCCTCAGCATGGACTATTTGGCAGGGTAGACCTCCCTCAGCTCTGAGATTCTGACAGTGTGGGACTACCTCAGTACTGACCCCTCTGACAATGCCGCACACCCTCAGTACTAACCCCTCTGACAGTGCAGTGCTAACTCAGTAAGGACACTCCGACAGTGCAGCGCTCTCAGAGTAAGGACTTTCTGAGAATGTGGCACTCCCTCAGTACTAACCCTCTTACATTGCAGCACTCCCTCAGTACTGACACTCTGACAGTCTGGCACTCCCTCAGTACTGACCCTCTGACTGTGCAGCACTCCCTCAGTACTGACTATCTGACAGTGCAGCACTCCCTCAGTAATGACACTCTGACAGTTCAGCGCTTCCTCAGTACTGACCATCTGACAGTGCAGCACTCCCTCAGTAATGACACTCTGACAGTTCAGCGCTTCCTCAGTACTGACCATCTGACAGTGCAGCACTCCCTCAGTAATCACACTCTGACAGTGCAGCTCTCCCTCAGTACTGCTCCTCTGACTGTGCAGCACTCCCTCCGTACTGACAATCCGACATTGTGGCACTCCCTCAGTAATGACACTCTGACAGTGTAGCGCTCCCTCAGTTCTGACCCTCTGACTGTGCAGCACTCTCTCAGTGCTGCCACTCTTACAGTGCAGCACTCCCTCAGTACTAACAGCTCTGACAGTGCAGCACTGCCGCAGTACTGACCATCTGATAGTGCAGCACTTCCTCAGTACTGACCCTTTGGCAGTGCATCACTCCCTCAGTGCTGAACCTCTGACAGTGTGACACTCCCTCAGTGCTGACCCTCTGACATTGTGACACTCCCTCAATGCTGAACCTCTGACAGTGCAGCACTCTCTCAGTGTTGATCATCTGACAGTGTGACACTCCCGCAGTACTGACCATCGGACAGTGCAGCACTCCCTCAGTCCTGACCCTCTGAAAGTGCAGCACTTCCTCAGTACTGACCCTTTGGCAGTGTAGCACTCCCTCAGTGCTGACCCTCTGGTAGTGTGACACTCCCTCAATACTGACACTCCGACATTGCAGCACTCCCTCAGTACAGAAACATCTGACTGTGGCATTCCCCCAGTACTGACACTGAGAGTGCAGCACTCCCTCAGTACTGACCCTCGAACAATGCAGCTCTCCCTCAGTACTGAGTCTCTGACATTGCAGCACTCACTCAGAACTGACCCTCTGACAGTGTGACACTCCCTCAGTGCTGACCCCTCTTACAGTGTGGCACTCCCTCAGTACTGACCCTCTGACAGTGCAGCACTCCTTCAGTACTGACACTCCGGCAGTGTGGCACTCCCTCAATACTGACACTCCGACATTGCAGCACTCCCTCAGTACAGAAACATCTGACTGTGGCATTCCCCCAGTACTGACACTGAGAGTGCAGCACTCCCTCAGTACTGACCCTCGAACAATGCAGCTCTCCCTCAGTACTGAGTCTCTGACATTGCAGCACTCACTCAGAACTGACCCTCTGACAGTGTGACACTCCCTCAGTGCTGACCCCTCTTACAGTGTGGCACTCCCTCAGTACTGACCCTCTGACAGTGCAGCACTCCTTCAGTACTGACACTCCGGCAGTGTGGCACTCCCTCCGTGCTGACCCTCTGACCGTGTGAAACACCCTTAGTACTGACCCTCTGACATTGCAGCAATCCCCCATTAATAACCGCTGACAGTGCAGTACTCCCACTGTACTGACCCGCTGGCAGTGCAGCCCACCCTCTGCACTGAACCTCTTACAGTGCAGCACTCCCTCAGTACTAACAGCTCTGACAGTGCAGCACTCCCTCAGTACTGACCCTCTGATAGTGTGGCACTACCTCAGTACTGACACTCTGACAGTGCAGCGCTCCCTCAGTACTAACCCTCTAACATTGCAGCACTCCCTCAGTACTGACCATCTGACAGATTGGCACTCCCTCAGTACTGACACTCTGACAGTGCAGCGCTCCCTCAGTAAGGAGCCTCTGACAGTGCAGCACTCCCGCAGTACTGACCCTCTGACATTGCAGCACTCCCTCAGTGCTAACCCTCTGACAGTGCAGCACTCCCTCAGTACTGACATTCTTACAGTGCAGCATTCCCTCAGCACTTACCCTCCGACTGTGCAGCACTCCCTCAGTACTGACACTCTGACAATGCAGCACTCCCTCAGTACTGACAATCTGACAGCGAATCACTCCCTCAGTACTGACCCTCCGACAGTGTGGCACTCCCTCAGTACTGAACCTCTGACAGTACAGCACTCTCTCAGCACAGACTCTTTGGCAGTGTAGAGCTCCCTCAGCTTTGACCCTCTGACAATGTCGCAATCCCTCAGTACTGACACTCTGACAGTGTGGCACTACCTCAGTACTGACCCCTCTGACAATGTCGCAATCCCTCAGTACTGACATTCTTACAGTGCAGCATTCCCTCAGCACTTACCCTCCGACTGTGCAGCACTCCCTCAGTACTGACACTCTGACAATGCAGCACTCCCTCAGTACTGACCATCTGACAGCGAATCACTCCCTCGGTACTGACCCTCCGACAGTGTGGCACTCCCTCAGTACTGAACCTCTGACAGTACAGCACTCTCTCAGCACAGACTCTTTGGCAGTGTAGAGCTCCCTCAGCTTTGACCCTCTGACAATGTCGCAATCCCTCAGTACTGACACTCTGACAGTGCAGCACTCCCTCAGTACTGACCGACAGACAGTGTGGCACTCCCTCAGTACTGACCATCTGACAGTGTGGACTCCCTCGTTACTGACCTTCTGACGGTGAGGCACACCCTCAGTCCTGACCCCTCTGACAGTATGGCACTCCCTCAGTACTGGCATTCTGACAATGCAGCACTCCCTCAGTACTGACCCTCTGACTGTGCAGCACTACCTCAGTACTGACCCTCTGAGAGCGCAGCACTCCCTCAGTACTGACCCTCTGACTGTGCAGCACTCCCTCAGTATTGACCCCTCTGACAGTGCAGCACTCCCTCAGTACTGACCATCAGACAGTGTGGCACTCCGTCAGTGCTGAAACTCTGACAGTGAGGCACACCCTCAGTACTGACCCTCTGACAGTGTGGCACTCCCTCAATTTGACCCTCTGACAGTGCAGCACTCCCTCCGTACTGACCATCTGACAGTGTGGCACTCCCTCAGTACTGACCCTCTGACAGTGTGTCACTCCCTCAATTTGACCCTCTGACAGTGCAGCACTCCCTCCGTACTGACCATCTGACAGTGTGACACTCCCTCAGTACTGACCCTCTGACAGTGCAGCACTCCCTCAGTAATGACCCTCTGACAGTGCAGCACTCCATCAGGACTGAACCTCTTACAGTGTGGCACTCCCTCAGTACTGACACTCTGACATTGCAGCACTCTCTCAGTACAGAACCTTTGGAAGTGCAGCAGTCCCTCAGGACTGACCCTCTGACAATGCAGCACTCCCTCAGTAATGACCCTCTGACAGTGTGACACTCCCTCAGTACTGAACCTCTGACACTACAGCACTCCCTCAGTGCTGACCCTCTGACAGTGTAGCACTCCCTCAGTGCTGACCCACTGACAGTGCGGCACTCCCTCAGTCCTGATCCTCTGACTGTGCAGCATTCCCTCAGTACTAACCCTCTGACAGTGCAGCACTCCCTCGGTACTGACCCTCTTTATTTCTTGGGAAATATGGAGACATAGGGTTTGCAGGTTCTGATGAAGCATGAGCGAGACACACTTCCCAAGGCCTGTCTGAAACTCTCTGCAATAGATTATTCAGAGGCACAGAGTCACAGAGATGCAGAGCATGGAACCAATCCCTCCTGTCCAACTCGTCCATACCAAACAGATATTCTCATCTAATTTCATCCCATTTGCTAGCACTTGGCTGATAGCCCTCCAAACCCTTCCGATTCACATACTCATCCTGATGCCTTTTAAATGTCGCAATTATACCAGCCCCCATCACTTCCTCTGGCAGCTACCTGCATGCACTTGAATAAGTGCTCAAACATTCATACTGTCAATACAAACTTTAAAAAACACCAACCTACGAAAGGCTATCATTGTCATTTTCAAACGACCTTAACCTTCTTCATTACCCTGATTTCAACACAGGTAAAGAAACAGAGTTAGGGACCATCCACCGTCACCCTGTTATAAAACTTATTTTCAAATGTGGCTTGTATGTGATATCCACACCCTCTAAAAGTTACCTGGAAGATGGGGATGAGCTGTACTCTCCTGCTGCAGTCCTTGGGTGTCCCACAGTGATGTTAGGGAGAGAGCTCCAGGATTTTGACCTGAACCATGTAAAGAGCTCTCTTACTGGAGTGCCTTTTTAAAGTTGGGAAGTTATTATAGACCAGGAGGACTCGAGAGCTGCTGTCTTGTCAGGGAGAGAGGCCTGGTGGGTCACACACCTCAGGTGAGGGGCGAGGTTGAGAAGCTGGGGGCTTCATGGTCATTTCAGACATGATAGAGATTAAGCCAACAATGTTGGCATCACGAACCTGTTCGCTGTGGTAACTGAGCCCCCTTTGTAGCAGAGGGATTCAATCCCTGGAACAGAGCAAGCTTGAGAATTCAACACTAAAATCAATCTGGACGGACGCGCTCGAGACCTGAAACATCAATACAGAGATTGCTAAAGAAGCTAATCATGTCCGGCAGCATCTCTGAAGGAGAGGGAGAAAGAGACAGACAGATTCACCTTTTAATCCAGTTATTTCTGCGGGAAAGTTCCTTCAGAACAGACCGTTTTGAGGAAGGGGCTCTTGAAATGCGAATTGTTCCTATCTCTCTTCACTGTTGCTACCTGCTGAATGTCCCCTGCCATCTGTTTGCTTGAGAATTTGACCTGATCCAAGCGTCACTGAGTAATTCAGTCTGAGATCAATGCTCTGAGGCTGCTTCTGCTGAAAGTTGATAAATAGGTTTAAGGCTTTGTATGGTATTGTATTCGGAGGGCGGGGTACATGGGAGAACTGATACAGAACACAGGCACTTCACAAAGATCCTTCTCAATTTAACTTTGTGATGTTAATTCAGAAGGAACAGCTCAGACCTAACATTTCAGTTCATCAGCCAAGGGGAGTAGATATGTCATGACAAAGACTTGTTGTAAAGTCTGTACAGAACCGAACTTTATTGACTATGTTTGTACTTAAAGTGTTTTTGTGAATGAAGTCTCCTTTTGAAACTGATATAAATATCAAGGGGGATCGAGCATCTTGAGCTTGTGGATACAATACCATTATCCCTAATCTTTCTGAAATAACGCTAGACATGTTAGATACTCCCCGGGTATAGACATCAAATGATCATCAACGGGGAGTAGATGGTGGGATTGTCATGGGCGGTCAGTGTTGCCTCACCCCACCCGGGTTCGATTCCAGCCTCGGGCGACTGTCTGTGTGGAGTTGGCACATTCGCCCCGTGTCAGCCTCCGGGTGCTCCAGTTCCCTCCCACTGTCCAAAGATGTGCAGGCTAGGTGGGTTAGCTAGAGGAAATGAAGGGATCCAGGGATGGGGGGGGGGGGGAATGTGTGGTGGCGGGTGGGGTGGATGGGATGCTCTGCCGAGGGTCAGTGTAAACCTGATAGGCTGAATGACCTGCTTCCACATCTTAGGGAATCTATGATCAATCCAGAGACTCAAATAATACTCTGGGCCCTGGGCTCCAATTTTGGGGGTGGCTGTAGATCTTCACAGCGAGAACATTTTTGGGAATGAACACGGCCCAAGGGGGCAACAGGTTTGCTTTCTGAGGTGTTGAGGGCATGAATGTTCTGTTGAAGTGTTTTGGGGATAAACTTACTGAGGGGATGGTTTCTAAGGTATTGAGGGAGCACTATCTGTCAGTACAGGGTGCAGATAGTCAAAAGGTACAGATACACTTCATAGAACATAGAACATAGAACAGTACAGCAGAGAACAGGCCCTTCAACCCACGATGTTGTGCCGACCATTGATCCTCATGTGAAGTAAACCTAATGTACAAACCCTCAGATTTCTGTGACCATACGCATGTCCAGCAGTGTCTTAAATATCCCCAATGACCTCGCTTCCACAACTGCTGCTTGCAACACATTCCATGCTCTCACAACTCTCTGTGTAAGGAACCCGTCTCTGACATCCCCTATTTCCATGCCGCCAAACAGTTGAAAACTATGACCCCTTGTGTTAACAATTTCTGCCCTGGGAAAAACTCTCTGGCTATCAACTCTATCTATGCCTCTCATTATCCTGTACAACTCAATTAGGTCCTCTCTCTTCCTTCTTTTTTCCAATGAAAAAAGTCCGAGCTCAGTCAACCTCTCTTCATAAGATAAGCCCTCCAGTCCAGGCAGCATCCTGGAAAACCTCCTCTGAACACTCTCCAGAGCATCCACATCTTTCCTATAATGGGGCGACCACGGTGGCACGGTGGCACAGTGGTTAGCACTGCTGCCTCACAGCGAAGACCCGGGTTCAATTCCCGCCTTGGGCGACTGACTGTGTGGAGTTTGCACGTTCTCCGCGTATCTGCGTGGGTTTCCTCCGGGTGCTCCGGTTTCCTCCCACAGTCCAAAGATGTGCAGGTCAGGTAAATTGGCAATGCTAAATTGCACGTAGTGTTAGTAGTGGTATGGGTCTGTTGCGCTACGGCGGGGCGGTGTGGACTTGTTGGGCCGAAGGGCCTGTTTCCACACTGTAAGTAATCCAATCTAATCAGAACTGGACACAATATTTCAAGTGCGTTCTAATCAAAGTTTTATGGAGCTGCAACAAACTCTCACGTATCTTAAACTCAATTCCTCTGTTAATGAAAACCAAAACGCCACATGCTTTCCTAACAACCCTGTCCACTTGGGTAGCCATTTTAAGGGATCTATGTACCTGCACCCCAAGATCCCACTGTCCCTCCATACTGCCAAGAATCCTGGCTTTAATCCTGTACTCAACTTTCAAGTTCAATCTTCCAAAATGCATCACCTTGCATTTATCAAGGTTGAACTCCATCTGCCACCGCTCAGCCCATCTCTGCATCCTGTCAATGTCCGGCTGCAGCATACAACAGCCCTCTATACTGTCAATGACACCTGCAAACGTTGTGTCGTCTGCAAACTTGCTAACCCATCCTTCAATCTTCTCATCCTAGTCATTAATAAAAATTACAAACAGTAGAGGCCCAAGGACAGAGCCCTGTGGAACACCACTCACCACAGACTTCCAGGCAGAATATTTCCTTCTACTGCCACTCACTGTCTTCTGTTGACCAGCCAATTCTGTAACCAGACAGATAAGTTCCCCTGTATCCCATTCCTTCTGATCTTCTGAACGAGCCTACCATGGGAAACTTTATCAAATGCCTTGCTGAAGTCCAGATACACAAATCCACTGCTCAACCCTCATCAACTTGTCGAAAAACATCCTCAAAGAGCTTGATAAGGTTTGTGAGGTATGACCTGCCCCTCACAAAGCCGTGCTGACTGCCTTTAAACAAGCCATGGTCTTCCAGATGGTCATAAATCCTATCCCTCAGAATCCTTTCTTACACCTAGCAGACGACAGGCGTGAGACTGACTGCTCTATAATTGCCAGGGATTTCCCTATTTCCTTTCTTGAAGAGAGGAATTACATTTGCCTCTCTCCAGTTCTCAGGTATGACTCCAGTGGAGAGGGAGAATGCAAAGATCTTTGCAAGCGGTGAAGCAATCACATTTCTCACTTCCCAAAGCAGCCGAGGACAAATCTGATCTGGCCCTGGCGACTTGTCAATCTGAATGTTTGTCAACGTTTTCATCACATCAGCTTCCTCAATCTCTAAGCATTCCAGCATGCAGACCTGCTCCTCAATGGTTTCATTCACTACAAGGACCTTTTCTTGAGTAAAGATAGAAGCAAAAAACTCATTTAGCGCTTCCCCGACCTCATCAGACTCTATATACAAGATCCCCATGCAATCCCTGATCGGCTCTACTCTTTCTTTGACCATTCTCTTATTCCTCACCTCCGTGTAAAATGCCTTTGGATTCTCCCTAATCCTTCCAGCCAAGCCTTTTTCGTGCCCCCTCCTAACTCTCCTCAGACCATTTTTGAGCGCCACCCTCGCCTGCATATAATCCTCCAGTGCTGAGCAAGACCCTTGCTTCCTCCATCTTACTTTCGCTGCCTTCTTTCTTTTGAAAAGAAGCTCCTCCGCTCTCGTCATCCAAGGTTCCTTTATCGTACCCTTTCTTGCCTGTCTCAGAGGAACACATTTATGCATCACTCGCAACAACTGTTCCTTAAACCGTCTCCTCATGTCTATAGTGGCCTTTCCATGGAGCAATTGCTCCCAGTCCATGGTTCCCAACTCACGTCTGATAGTATCATAGTTTCCTTTTCCCCATTTAAATATCCTCCCATTGTGCCTGCTTCTCTCCTTCTCCATAGCTATGTAGAATGTGAAACAGTTGTGGTCACTATCACCAAAATGCTCTCCCACTGCAAGATCTGACACCTGCCCCAGCTCATTTCCGAGCACCAAAATCAAAATGATCTCTCCCCTCGTCGGCCCCTTCAATGTACTGTTAGGTAACCCTCATGAACACACCTTACAAAAATAGCTCCTTCCAAACCATCTGCTCGAAGGAGCTTCCAATCAATATTTGGAAAGTTAAAGTCACCCATTACAACAACTCGATTAAATTCACACTTTACCAATATCTGCCAACCTATACTTTCTTCAATCTCCCTGCTGCTAATGGGGAGCCTGTAGTAAACTCCTAATGAGGTAACTGCTCCCTTACTGTTCCTAATTTCCACCTATCCTGACTCAGTAGGCAGACCCTCCTCGACAATGGTAACTTCTGTAGTTTTTATAACCTATCTGATTTCCTTTCTGAATTCCTTGTATGTGGTGTCTCTCAAGGGTTGGGCACCACGGTGGCTCAGTGGTGAGCACAGCTACCTCACAGCATTAGGGACCCAGGTTCGATTCCAGACTCAGGCGATTGTCTGTGGGGAGTTTGCACATTCTCCCAGTGTCTGCGTGGGTTTCCTCTGTGTGCTCCGGTTTCTTCCCACAGTCCAAAGATGTGCAGGTTAGGTGAAATGGCCATGATAAATTGTCCGTAGTATTAGGTGCATCAATCAGGGGTAAATGTACGGGAAAGTTTCTGGATGGGTTCCTCTTCGGAGGGTCGGTGTGGACTTGTTGGGCTGAAGGGCCTGTTTCCACACTGTAGGGAATCTAAGGATCTATCCTTGGACTCTCCTTTTTCTCACCTACATATTGCCAGGAGGTGACATTGTCCAAAAGCACCGCGTTAGGTTTCACATGTACACTGACAATGCCCAGCTCTCCCTCCCCATCATCCCTCTTCATTACTCCACTGTTACTCAGTTATCAAACTGCTGACCACGCTCCCACTACTCAATTAGCTGCAATTTTCTCCAATGAAACATTGTTACGGTTAAATCCATTGCCTTCAGTTGCTATTACAAATTACTTTCTCTTACTGCTGAGCCCCTCCCTCCCACTGGGAAATATCTGAGGTAGAACTACATTCTTTACAATATTACTGTTATATCTGTCCCCAAGGTGACCTTCTGATCAGACATCCACACAATCACAAACACCAGGAATTCCATTCTCTAAAATGTTCCTTGTCTCCCGCTCACCCGAGCTCCATTGCTACTGAAACGCCTTACCCATGTCGGTGTTGCCTTAAACTTGACGAATCTGAAGCAGAACCCTTGATTCCGTGACTGACCCAGAATCTGCTAGCTTTCTGTGTTTACTGTACAATTACCCCTGGTCCCTTTGTGGTGTAGCTTTCTACAGTTTCCACCATTTAAATAGCACTTTGTTCTTTTATTACCTCCTCCAAAATGACCAACTTCCCAATTTCCCAAATTATACTCCATCTGCCAACTTGTTGCCCCCTTCTCCTGTGCATCTCTCTCTCTTCACAATCCTCTTAGAACTTTACAGTTATGCCTTTTCTGATAGATTCCCACCCCCCAAATCTTCAAAACGTTTACTGGGAATCCTGGGCAGTGGGAAGCGTGCAGTAATGCTCTGTTTTTCTATGGGATGACTGGGAGGAGCTTGCTGCCCATTGGTAAGAATGGAGACAACTTGCCCATCAAGCTGCATGAGCCTTTCACCCCCCATGTCTTATTGATGAGGCACAGCGGCAAGACGGAAGGAAAGAAAAGGAAGGAAATTCTGCTCTCCACATCTCACTGACTCTTGGATCATTCTGTCCCATCTATGAAAGATCTGCCCTGTTCAGCCACATGAAGTCCCAAGGTGGAAACTCATAGAAACCCACATAGATTTCCCCCTGAACTAACTGCTAATGTCCACAAGGAGTAATGTGTACAGTCATCCAGGCCCAGGAGGAGGGGAAGGTGTGAGTTTCTAACCTGAACTGACAGTGACAGATTTTATAACTTGTATCAGAGGATACGACAGGTGGACATTCAGATGGTAATCTCAGTAACTGTAATGCCAAACTGACAGCATTACTCAATTAATCAGGACCTGAATATTCACATTGTGCGTGAGTATTGTGTTCCAGCTCAGTCCCATTTACTGCATAAATGTTCTCCTTTAAATCATCCCAATCTCTCAATACTTCTCCCCACACTTTCAATGTGTCCTGTAATCCTTGTATAATGAGCTGATGGGTGTAAGGTTTATTATTATAACGGGTAACTTTTGTAAACCCCTCTGTCACAGCTCCCCGCAATTTCCTTTGCTCCAAGGAGAACAATCTCGGTTTCCCCAAACCCCTGATTCACCAATGTCTGTTTGCTCTCTTTCAGACACATATCAGGATTGTTTTGGAACAGTGCCCACTTGCCTGCATCAGTGCAGTTCCCAGCAATGCAAAGAACGTGAACACCCTCCAGGACAAAGCACTGTGCCTGAGTGGTGTCCCATCCACCATCCTCAGCATTCCCACTCTTCACTCCCGTGGTACAGTGACATCACTGAGTAAGAGGCAAAGTCAGTGTTGTCCGACCAGACCATAGGGTTGCTATCTCATTAGGGATAGATGACTGGTCGTGGTTTAACCTGAAGGTTACCCCAGCCCAGGCAAGGGGAGAGGTTGAGAAGGAGAGTCCATCTATTGTAGATCGATATTATCTACCCAATGTATCAGCAACAACTATATCATACCAATGAATAATGTAAAAGAATATCCAAAATGTAAAAGAATATCCAAAACATCCAAATAATGTAAAAGAATATCCAAAGAATATCCCAAAGAATATCCTGTGCCCCCTCTCAGGGACCCTGCCATCCTTCCCAATGTATGGGCGATCTCTGGTTTGCACAGACCCAGCTACTCTGTGTTCCTGTGGGTGATGTCATCATCGAGCAACAGTTGCACTAAACCTCACTATCTGGAAGGGTGGGAGACACAGAATTCCCAATATTATTTAAGACATATTTAGGTGCAGACTTGTGATACCAAGACAGACGGTGCGAATGTCTGTGTATTGGAAAATGGATCAGGATAGATGGTGATAGTTTTCTTTACTGGCACAGACTCACTGGCCCACAGAGCCTTTTTCTGTGCTGTAAACCTCAAGACACTTAATATAGGAATATGACAGGACACCATTGAAACCAGGTCAGAAAAAATGATAGTAGAATCGATGACACATGATTAGTCAATGTGTTTGGGAGGAAAGTGAGATGGAGAGGTTTAGGAGGAAATTCTGGAGCTGGATGCAGGAATCTGAAAGGGCCGTCATCAAGTGACAAATACAAATGGGGAATCCTCAAGGCTGGAATCAAAGAAAGGCCCATATAGCACGGCTTTGAGAGACTGGAGGGGATTAGAGTTAGGGAGGGGTCTGAGGCTGGAGAGGAATTATTAGAGATAAGGAAGATGTTCGCCGAGCTGCATCTGGAACTGTCAACTGGAAGCAGCACATACAAATCAGTATAAATGCCTGAGGAAACATCACAGAAGTACTTCACAGGAGGCTCCCAAGCACTGAGGATGTCACCTAGACAGGGGACGAAACGTCTGCAACACAAATTACCAGCTCGGCGAACAGAACCAAAAAACGAGTACCCGAGCTACATATCTTCTCCCAAACTTTGAAGATAAGGAAGAGTTGTGAGGCTGGGTGAGGTGACAGAGATAGGGAGAGATGTGAAGAGGGAGGAATGCAGAGATAGCATGAATTAGAGTCGTAATGTTATGCAGCATGGAAACAGACCCTATGATCCAATCAATCCATGTCAAACATAATTCCAAACTGAGTTAATGTCACCTGCCTCCCCTTGATCCACATGTATCCAAACATTCCCTATTAGGTATCTGTCCAAATGAGTTTCTCGTAGAATCACTGTGGAAACTGTCCATTTAGAGTCAGAGTCATTGAGATGTACAACATGGAAACACACCCTTCGGTCCAACCCGTCCATGCTGACCAGCTATCCCAAGCCAATCTAGTCCCACCTGCCAGCACCTGGCCCATATCCCTCTAAACCCTTCCTATTCATGTTCCCACCTACAGAGGAACCTCAATTATGTGAACGAGTTGGGTGGGCACTAATTCATTCGGATAATCAATGATTCGGTGAATTGATAAAATGCCTTACCTCAGGGGCTCGGAGTTTTCAATGTCTGCTCCCCATTCAGGAGATTGCAGCAGCACACAGCACGATCTCCCGCGCACACACCGCCCCCAGCCTGACCCTCACTGCCGTCCACACATCATCCCCAGCCTGACCCTCACTGCCTCCCACACACCGTCCCCAGCCTGACCTTCACCGCCATCCACACGCCGCCCCCAGGCTGACCTTCACCGGCATCCACACACCACCCCCAGCCAGACCCTCACTGCCATCCACACACCGACCCAGCCTGACCATTAGTGCCACCCACACAACGCCCCCTGACTGACCCTCAATGCCATCCACACACCGACCCCAGCCTGACCCTCACCACCTTCCAAAGATCGCCCCCAGCCTGGCCCTCCCTGATGCCCACACACCGCCCTCAGCCTGACCCTTACTGTTGCCCACAAACCACCTCAGCCTGACCCTCACCACCGTCCACACATTGCCCCCAGCCTGACCCTCACCACCGTCTACACACTGCCCCCAGGCTGACCCTCACGACCGTCCACACACCGCCCCCAGCCTGACCCTCACCAACGTCCAACACCGACCCCAGCCAGACCCTCACTGCTATCCACACACCGCCCTTAGCCTGACCCTCACCAACGTCCAACACCGACCCCAGCCAGACCCTCACTGCCGTCCACACGCCACCCCCCAGCCTGACCCTCACCGATCCCACACACACCACCCCCCTGCCTGACCCTCACCGCCGTCCAACATTGCCCCCAGCCTGACCTTCACCGCTGGTCAACACCGCCACCAGCCTGACCCTCACTGCCGCCTCCAGCCTGACCCTCACCGCCGTCCAACACTGCCCCCAGCCTGACCCTCACTGCCACCCACACACCACCCCCAGCCTGACCTTCACCATCATCCAACACCCCTTACAACCTGACCCTGAATGTCACCCACACACTGCCCCAGCCTGACACTCACCACTGTCCAGTCACCACCTCCAGCCTGACCCTCAACACCGTCCACGCACTGTCCCCAGCCTGGCCTTCACTGATGCCCACACACCACCCCCAGCCTGACCCCGACTGCCGCCCACACACCACCCTCAGCCTGACCCTCAGCGCCGTCTACACACCGCCCCCAACCTGACCCTCACCACCATCCACACACTGACCCCAGCCTGACCCTCACCGCAGTCTACACTCCACGCCCAGCCTGACCCTCACCACTGTCCATTCACTGCCCCCAGCCTGATCCTCACCAGCATCCACGCAACGCACCGAGCCTGACTCTCCACTTGGTCCACATACCGTCCCCAGCCTGACCCTCACCGACGTCCCCACACCACCCCCAGCCTGACCCTCACCGATGTCCACACCGCCCCTAGCCTGACCCTCATCACCATTCATCACCGCACTCAGCCTGTCCCTCATCGCTGTCCAACACCGCCCCCAGCCTGAACCTCACTGCTGTCCACACACCGCTCCCAGCTTGATCCACACCGGCATCCACACAACGCACCCAGCCTGACTCTCCACTCGGTCCACACTCTGTCCCCAGCCTGACCCTCACCGACGTCCACACACCACCCCAAGCCTGACCCTCACAAATGTCCACACAGCGCCCCCAAACTGACCCTCACCGCCATTCAACACCGCACCCAGCCTGATCCTCACCGCCATTCTACACCGGACCCAGCCTGACCCTCACTGCTGTCCACACACCGCCCGAGACTGGCCCTCAGTGCCATCCACACACCGCTGAAACACCGCCCCAGCCTGATCCTCACCGCTGTCCACACACCGCCACCTGCCTGACCCTCAATGCCATAAACACACCGTTCCCAGCTTGACCCTCAATGCCGTCCACACACCGCCCCTAGCCTGACCCTCACTGCCGTCATCACACTGCCCCAGCCTGATCCTAACTGCCTCCCACACACTGCCCCCTGCCTGAACCTTACTTCCATCCACACACCACCCCCAGCCTGACCCTTACCTTCCTGACACAACACCACCAGCCTGACCCTTGCTGCCCCCAATACACCGCCCCCAACTGACCCTCAAGCCCGCCCACACACCGTTCCCAGCCTGACGATCGCCGCCGTCCACACACTGCCACCAGTATGAACATTGCTGCCCCTGACACACGCCCCCAGCCTAACCTGAACCGCCACAACACACCGCCCTCAGCCTGACCCTCACCGCGCCACACACACCACCCCCAGCCTGACCTTCACCGCCCTCACTGCCCCCAGCCTAACTATCACCGCCATCCAACATCGTCCCACACCACCGTCCACACACCGCCCTCAGCCTGACCCTCACCACCCTCGACACGTCATCCCCAGACTGACCCACTCTACCGTCCATACACCATCCCCATCCTGACCCTCACCACCGTCCAAAACTGGCCCAGCCTGAACCTCACCGCCATCCACACAGCGCCCCCAGCCTGACCCTCACTGCCGTCCAACGTGGCTCCCAGCATGACCCTCATGGCTACCCACACACCACACCCAGCCTGACCCTCTCCGCCACCCACACACCGCCCCCAGCCTGACCCTCACTGCCTTCCAACATGGTTCCCAGCATGAACGTCATGGCTGCCCACACACTGCCCCCAGCCTGACCCTCACTGCCTTCCAACGTGTCTCCCAGCATGACCCTCATGGCTACCCACACACCGCCCCCAGCCTGACCCTCTCTGCCACCCATACATTGCCCCTAGCCTGAACCTCACTTCCATCCATACACCGCCCCCAGTCTGAACCTCACCGTCCAGACATAACACCCCCAGCCTGACCCTCAACCCTGCCCCCACACCGTTCCCAGCCTGACTCTCACTGCCGTCCACACACTGCCATCAGCCTGACCCTTGCTGCCCCTGACACACCGCCCCCAGCCTAACCCGTACCACCCCAATACACCACCCTCAGCCTGACCCTAACCACCCACACCTACTGCCCCCAGCCTGACCCTCACTGCCGTCCACACAACGCCCCCAGCCTGCCCCTCACCAAACCGACACACCGCCCCCACCCTGACCCTCTCTGCTGCCCACACACTGTCCCCAGCCTGACCCTCACTGCCATCCACACACTACCCCCAGCCTGACCCTTACCTTCCTGACACAACACCACCAGCCTGACCCTTGCTGCCCCCAATACACCGCCCCCAACTGACCCTCACTGCCGCCCACACACCGTCCCCGAACTAACCCTCACCATCATCCACACACCGCCCTCAGCCTGTCCCTCACCATCATCCACACACCGCCCTTAGCCTGACCCTCACCAACGTCCAACACCGACCCCAGCCAGACCCTCACTGCCATCCACACACCGCCCTTAGCCTGACCCTCACCAACGTCCAACACCGACCCCAGCCAGACCCTCACCACCGTCCACACACCGCCCCCAGCCTGACCCTCACCACCGTCAACACACCGCTCCCAGCTTGTCCCTCACTGCCATCCACACACCGCCCTTAGCCTGACCCTCACCAACGTCCAACACCGACCCCAGCCAGACCCTCACCGCACCAACACACCGCCCCCAAACTGACACTCACCGCCTGCCCACACACCAACCCCCAGCCTGATTCTCTCGGCCATCCACATACCACCCCCAGCCTGACACTCATTGCCCCCAACACACTACCCACAGTCTGACACTCACCACTCCCCTAAAAACCGCCAACAGCCTGACCCTCACCGCCCTCCAAAATCATCCCCAGACCGACCCACAACGCCGTCCACACACCGCCTGTAGCATCACCTTCACCACCCCAACACACCACCCCAGGCCTGGCCCTCACAACCGCCCACACACCGCCCCCAGCCTGACCCTCTCCGCTGTCCACACACTGACCCCTGCCTGAACCTCACCGCCGTCCACACACCGCCAACAGTCTGACCTTCACAGCCACCCACACACCGCACCCCAGCCTGACCCTCACGTCCGTTTAACACCATCTCCAGCTCACTCTCACCACCATCCACAAACCGCCCCAGCCTGACACTCACTGCCCCCAGCCTGACCCTAACCGCCATCCACACACTGCCTCCAGCCTGAACCTCACCACCCCCAGACTGACGCTTACTACCCAAGCCTGACCCTCACCGCCGTCCACGCACCAGCCAATGCCTGATCCTCACTGCTGACCACACACCGGCCCTAGCCTGACCCTCATCGCCGTCCAACATCGCCAACAGCCTGACCTTCATAACTGTCCACACACCGCCCCCAGCCTGAACCTCATCACCGCCCCCTCCCCAGCCCTGTCCAACACCGCCCCCTCCCCCCAAACCCGTCCAACAACGCCCCACCGCAAACCCGTCCAACACCGCCCGCTCCGTCAAACCCATCCAACAACGCCCCCTCCTCCAGCCCCGTCCATCACCCGGCCCCTCCCCAAACCCGTCCAACATCGCCCTCTTCCCAAATCCGTCCAACACCGCTCCCTCCCCAAACACATCCAACACATCCCGCTCCCCAGCCCCGTCAAACACCGCACCCTCCCCAACCCCATCGAAAACCGCCCCCTCCCCGACCCTGTCAAACACCGCCCCCTCCCGAAACCTGTCCAACACTGACCACTCCCGCAGCCCGGTTCAACACCGCCCCCTCCCCCAAC
The DNA here is from genome assembly GCF_047496795.1 of Chiloscyllium punctatum. NCBI lineage: Eukaryota > Metazoa > Chordata > Chondrichthyes > Orectolobiformes > Hemiscylliidae > Chiloscyllium > Chiloscyllium punctatum. Next base: position 42,487,181 of record NC_092767.1, read on the forward strand.
CCTGTCCAACACAGCACCCTCCCCAACCCCGTCAAACATCGCCCCCTCTCCAAACATGTCCGACACCGACCCTCCCCAATATCGTCCATCACCGCCCCCTCCCAAACCCCGTCAAACACTGCCCCCTCCCTAAACCCGTCCAACACCGCCCCCTCTCCCAGCCGTGTCCAACACCGCCCCTCCCCCAACCCCATACATCACTGCCGGCTTCCCGAAACACCGTCCAATACCGCCACTCCCCAACCCCATCCATCACTTCCCCCTCCCCCAACCCCGTTCAACACCGCCCCATCCCCTACACTGTCCATCATCGCCCACTCCCCAAACCCGTCCATCATTGCACCATCCTCCAAACCCCATCCAACACCGCCCCCTTACCCCAACCCGGTCCATCATTGCCCCCTCCCCCATCCCCGTCCAACACCGCCCCCTCACCCCAATCCCGTCCATCACTGCCCCCACCACCAACCCTGTCCAATACCGCCTGCTCCCCCAGCCCTGTCCAATACCGCCCCCTCCCCAAAGCCGTCCAACTACGGCGCCCTCCACCAAACGCTGTCCTACACCGCCCCCTCCCCCAATCCCGTCCAACACCTCCCACTCCCCCAGCCCCGTCCAGCACCGCCTCCTCACCAACCCCGTCAAACACCGCCCCCTCTCCCCAACACTGTCCAACACTTCCCCCTCCCCAATCCCGTCCAACACTGCCCCCTCCCCAATCCCGTCCAACACTGCCCCCTCCCCCAAACCAGTCCAACACCGCATCCCCAATCTGCCCAACATCACCCCCTCCCCTACACCATCCAACACCGCCGCCTCCCAAACCCCATCCATCACTGCCCCCTCCCCCAACCGCATCAACCACCGCCGCAATCCCTAACACCATCCAACACCGCCCCCTCGCCAACTCCGTCAATCACCGACCCCTCCCCAAACCTGTCCAACACCGCCAAATCCACCAACAACAGCCAAAACCGCCCACTTCCCCAGCCCCATCCAAAACCGCCCCCTCCCCAACACCATCCAACACGGCCGACTTCCCCAGCCCTATCCAAAACCGCCCCCTCTCCAACACCATCCAACATCGCCCACTCCCCCAGCCTCGTCCAAAACCGCCCCCTCCCAAAAACCGTCAAATACTGCCCCCACCCCCAACCCCTTGATACACCACCCCCTCCCCAATCCATCCCACACCACCCTCTCCCCCAACATATTCCAACACCACCGCTTCCCCAATCTCATCCAACACCGCTCCCTCCCCAATCCCGTCCAACACAGACCCCTCCTCAACCCTGTCCAACAACCCCCCCAAACCCGTCCAACACCGCCCCATCCCCAACCCCGTCCAACCCTGCCCCCATCCCCAAAACCATCCAACACCGCCCCGTCCCCAAAACCATCCAACTCTGTCCCCTCCACCAATACCACCCAACACTGCCCACTCCCCCAGCCCCATTCAAAACTGCACACTCCCCCAACCCAGTCCAACACTGCCCCCTCCACCAACACCGTCCAACACCGCCCTCCCCCAGCCCCATTCACAACCGCCCCCTCCCCAACATGGTCCAACACCGCCGCCACCCCAACCCTGTCAAACACTACTCCCTCATCCCAACCCTGTCCAACACCGCCCCCACCCCAACACCGTCCAACAACGCCCCATCCCCCAACCCCGTCCAACACCGCCCCATCCCCAACACCGTCCAACACCGCCCCCACCCCCAACCCTGTCCAACACTGCCCCCTCCCCAACCCCATCCAACATTGCCACTCCCCTGAACCCCTTCAAACACCACCCTCGCCCCAACCCCGTCCAACACCGCCCCCTCTCCAACCCCGTCCAACACTGCTCCATCCCCAACCCCGTCCTACACCGCCCCCTCTCCAACCCCGTCCAACACCGCCCCCACCCCAACACCGTCCAACAACGCCCCGTCCAACACTGCCCCATCCCCAACACCGTCCAACACCGCCCCATCCCCAACCCTGTCCAACTCTGCCCCCTCCCCAACCCCATCCAACATTGCCACTCCCCTGAACCCCTTCAAACACCACCCTCACCCCAACCCCATCCCACACCTCCCCCTCCCCAAAACCATCCAACACCGCCACCTCCCCAACACCGTCGGACAACGAACCCCGTCCCCAACCCTATCCCACAACACACCCTCCTCTAACCTCGTCCCATATCACCCCCTCCTCCAACACCACCCAACACTGACGCCTCCCCAACCCCGTCCGACACCACACCCTCCCCAATCCCGTCCGACACAGCCCCCTCCCAAAATGCCGTCCCACACTGACCCCTCCCCAACCATAACCAACACCGACCCCGCCACCAACACCGTCCAGCACTGCCGCTTCACCAGCCCCGTCCAAAACCGCCCCGTCCAAAACACAATCTAAGACTGACCCCTCCCCCCAACCCTGTCCAACACTGCCCCCTCACCCAACCACGTCAAACACTGCCCCCATTACCAACACCATCCAACACTGCCCCCTCCACCAATATCATCCAACACCGCCATCTCCCCCAGCACCGTTGAAAACCACCCAACCCGTTCCAACACCGCCCCCACCCAACCCCATCCAACATCACCCCCTCCCCCAACCCCGTCCAACACTGCCCCCTCCCACCAACCCGGTCCAACACTGCCCCCTCCCCCAACCCCATCAAACGCCGCCCCAATCCCAAAAGCGTCCTACACTGTCCCCTCCACACCCCGTTCAACACCGCCCACTCCCCCAGCCCCGTTCACAACTACCACCTCCCCAACCCTGTCCCACTCTGCCCCCAGCCCAACACCATCCAACACTGCCCCATTCCCCAACCCCGTTCAACACCGCTCCCTCCCCCAACCCCGTCCAACTTCGCCCCCTCCACCAACACCATCCAATACCGCCCAGTCCCCCAGACCCGTTAAAAACCACCCCCTCCCCAACACCGTCCAACACCGCCCCCACCCCAACCCTGTCAAACACTGCTCCCTCATCCCAACCCTGTCCAACACCGCCCCCACTCCAACACCGTCCAACACCGCCCCCTCCCCCAAAACCTTCCAAAACCGCCATTTCCCTAACCTCGTCCGATACCGCCCCCTCCCCAATCCCATCCAACACCGTTCTGTCCCCAAACACCGCTCCCTCCCCCAACACGGTCCAACACAGCCGCCTCCCCAACCCCATCCGACACTGCCCCCTCCCCAACCCCCTCCATAACTGCCCCCTTGGGAGGGGAGGTGGGCAGTGTCGTACAAGTTTGCGGAGGCAGCACTGTTGGGCGGTGTAAGGGGAGGGGTTGGTGTGGGACGGGATTGGGGGAGGGGGTGGAGTGGGACGGGTTTGGGGGAGGGCATGTTGTGGGACAGAGTTGGTGGGGGCGGTGTCGGACGGGGTTTGGGGAGGGGTTGGAGTGGGATGTGTTTGGGGGAGGGGGTGGTGTGGGACGGGGTTGGGGGAAGGGGCGGTGTTGGAGGGAGTTGGGGCCGGATGCGGTGTTGAATGGGTTTGGGAATGGGGTGGTTTTGGAGAGGGTTGGGGAGGGGGTGGTGTACGGGGTTGGGCGGTGGGGCTGTGTTGGACAGTGTTGGGGTGGTGGCGTTGTTGGATGGGGCTGGGGAGGGGGAGGTGTTGGACTAGGTTGGGGGAGGGTGAGGTGTTAAACGGGGTTTGGGAGGCGCCGGTGTTGGAATGGGTTTAGGGAAGGGGGAGGTGTTGGACGATATTGGTGAGGGGCTGGTTTTGGACGGGGTAGGAGAGGGGGCGGTGTTGGACGGGGTTGGGGGTAGGGGGTGTTAATGGAGGGGGTTGAGGGTATTGGGCGGTGATGGAGGTTTTGGGAGGGGACAGTGTTGAACCGGGTTGGGGGGAGTAGGAGGTGTTGGACAGGGTTGGGGAGACGGTGATGTTGGACGGTGTTGGGGGAGGGGGCGGTGTGGGACGGGTTTTGGGATGGGGGCGGAGTTGGACGGGGTTGGGGGAGCGGGTGGTGTTGGACGGAATTGGGGAAGGGGCGGTGTGGGACGGTGTTGGGGGAGGGGGCTGTGCGGCGAGGGTTTTGGGTGGAGGCGGTGTTGGGTGTTGTTGCGGGAGGGGTTGGTGAGGGATGGGTTTTGGGGAGGGGGTGGTGTGGGATGGTTTTTGGGGAGGGGTGTTGTAGGACAGGGTTGGGGACGTGGCAATGTTTTATGGGGTTGAGGGGTGGGGCTGTGTTAGGCAATGTTGGGGTGGGGGTGTTGTTGTACTGACTTGGGGGAGGGTGCGGTGTTGAACAGGGTTTGGGAGGGGCCGGAGTTGGACGGGGTTGGCGGGGTAGGGGAGGTGTTGGACGGGGTTGGGGGAGAGTGCTGTGTTGGATTGGTTGGGTGGAAGGGGCCGGTGTTGGACGGGATTTGGGTGCGATTGGTGTGGGACTTGGTTGAATGTGGGGCCGGTGTTGGATGGTGTTGGGGCAGGGGTTGGTGTGGGACGGGTGTGTGGGATGGGGTTAATGTGGGAAGGGTTTGGGGGAAGGGGTGTTGTGGGACCGGGTTGGGGAGGGGGCGGTGTCGAACGGAGTTGGGGAGGTGGCGGTGTTGGACAGTGTTGGGGGAGGGGGAGGTGTGTGACCGGTTTGGGGGGAGGTGGCGGTGTTGGACGGTGTTGGGAAGGGGGCGGTATTGGACGGGATTGAGGAGGGTCAGTGTCGGACGGAGTTGGGGAGGCGGCGGTGTTGGGTGGTGTTGGCGGAGGTGTTGGTGTGGGGCATGTTTGGGGTCGGGGGGAGGTTTGGACGGTTTTGGGGAGGGTGTGGTGTTGGACGATATTGATGAGGGGCCAGTATTGGACAGGATAGTGGAGGGGGCAGTGATGGACGGGGTGGGATGAGGGGGTGGTGTTGGACGGGCTTGGGGGGAGGGGGAGGTGTTGGACGGTGTTGGGGGAGGGGCAGTGTTGGACGATATTGGTGAGGGACCGGTTTTGGACGTGGTAGGGGAGGGGGCAGTGATGGATGGGGTGTGGTGAGGGGGCGGTGTTGGACAGGTTTGGGGGTGGGGGTGGTGATGGAGGGGGTTGAGTGTAGTGGGCGGTGATGGAGGTTTTGGGAGTGGGCATTGTTGGTCGGGGTTGGGGGAGGGGGAGGTGTTGGATGGGTTTGAGGGAGTGGGTGCTGTTGGATAGTGTTGGTGAAAGGGGCGGTGTTGGACAGAGTTAGGGAAGGGGGCGATGATTGACGGGGTTGGGGAGGGGGCGGTGTTGGATGGTGTTGGGGAGGGGGCAGTGTTGGACGGGGTTGGGGGAGGGGGCAGTGTTGGACGGGGATAGGGGATGGGGCAGTGTTAGACGGGGTTGGAGGGGTGTGGTGTTTGAAGGGGTTCACGGGAGGGGGCAATGTTGGATGGGGTTGGGGAGGGGGCAGTGTTGGACGGGTTGGGGAGAGGGCGGTGTTGGACGGGGTTGTGGGAGTGTGCGGTGTTGGACGGGTTTGGGGAGGGGGTGGTGTTGGATGGTGTTGGGTGAGGGGGCAGTGTTGGATGGGGTTGATGTTTGAAGGGGTTCACGGGAGGGGACAATATTGGACGGGGTTGGGGAGGGGGCAGTGTTGGACGGGATTGGGGAGGGGGCGGTGTTGGACGGGATTGGGGAGTGGGTGGTGTTGGACGGGATTGGGGAGGGGGCGGTGTTGGACGGGATTGGGGAGTGGGTGGTGTTGTACAGGGTTGGGGGGTGGTGTTGGATGGGGTTGGGGAGGGGGCATTGATGGACGGGATTGGGGTGAGGGGGCGGTGTTGGACGGGGTTGGGGGTGGGGGCAGTGTTGGATGGGGTTGATGTTTGAAGGGGTTCACGGGAGGGGACAATATTGGACGGGGTTGGGGAGGGGGCAGTGTTGGACGGGATTGGGGAGGGGGCGGTGATGGACGGGTTTGGGGGAGGGGCCGGTGTTGGACGGGATTGGGGAGGGGGCGGTGTTGGATGGTGTTGGGTGAGGGGGCAGTGTTGGACGGGGTTGGGGGAGGGGTTGATGTTTGAAGGGGTTCACGGGCGGGCACAATATTGGACGGGGTTGGGGAGGGGGCAGTGTTGGACGGGGATAGGGGAGGGGGCAGTGTTGGACGGGTTGGGGAGAGGGCGGTGTTGGCCGGGTTTTGGGAGGGTGCGGTGTTGGACGGGTTTGGGGAGGAGGTGGTTTTGGACGGTGTTGGGGAGGGGGCGGTGTCGGACGGGATTTGGGAGCGGGCGGTGTTGGACAGTGTTGGGGAGGGGGAGGTGTGGGACAGGTTTGGGGGAGGGGTTGGTGTGGGATGGTGTTGGGGAGGGGGCGATGTTGGATGGTGTTGGGGAGGATGCGGTGTTGGACGGTGTTGGGTCGGGGACGGTTTGGGGAGGGGGTGGTGTTGGACGTGTTTGGGGAGGGGGCGGTATTGGTCGGGATTGGGGACGGGGTGGTGTCGGACGGGGTGTGGGAGGTGGCGGTATTGGGCGGTGTTGGGGGAGTGGTTGGTGTGGCACGGGATTGGGGGAGCGAGTGGTATGGACAGGGTTGGTGAGGTGGCAGTGTTTAATGGGGTTGGGGAATGGGGGTGTTTTGGACAGTGTTGGGGTGGGGCCGGAGTTGGACGGAGTTGGGGACGTGGAGGTGTCGGACTAGGTTGGGAAAGGTTGTGGTGTTGAATAGGGTTTGGGAGGGGCCAGTGTTGGACGGGGTTGGGGGGACGGGAAGGCGTTGGACGGTGTTGGGGGAGAGTGCAGTTTTGGACGGGATTGGGGAGGGGTCGGTGTTGGACAGGTTTGGGGGAGAGGGCAGTGTTGGACTGGGTTGGGGGAGGGTCGGTGTTGGACAGGGTTTGGTGGGGGTGGTGTTGGATGGGGTTGAAGGTGGGGGCGGTGTTGAATGGTGTTGGGGGAGGGGTTGGTGTGGGACGGGTTTGGGGGTTGAGGTAGTGTGGAACAGGTTTGGGGGAAGGGGCGTTGTGAGACAGGGTTGGGGAGGGGATGGTGTTGGACAGGTTTGGGGTGAGGGAGCAGTGTTTCACAGGGTTGGGGTGAGGGCGGTGTTGGACCAAGTTGGGGAGGGGGACGGATTTGAACGGGACTCGGGGAGGGGGCGGAGTTGAACAGTGTTGGGGAGGGGGCGGTTGTAAACGGGGCTGGGGGAGTGGGCAGTGTTGGATGGTGTTGGTGGAGGGTGCGGAATTGAATGGTGTTGGGGAGGGGGCGGTTGTGAATGGGGCTGGGGGAGTGGGCGGTGTTGGATGGTGTTGGTGGAGGGGGCGGTGGTTGATGGGATTGGGGAGGGGGCAGTTTTAGATGGGGTTTGGAGGGGGCGTTGTTGGATGTGGTTAAGGAAGGGGTGGAGTTGGATGGGGTTGGGGAGGCGGCGGTGTTGGATGGGGTTGCCGAGGGGGCCGTGTTGGATGGTGTTGGTGGAGGGGGCGGTGTTGGACGGAGTTGGGGGAGGGGGCAGTGTTGGATGGTGTTGGCGATGGGGGCGGTGTTTGACGGGGTTGCGTGGAAGGGGCAGTGTTCGACCCGGTTTGGGAGGCGGCGGTGTTGGACGGGGTTGGGGGAGGGGGCGGTGTTGGACGTGTTTGGGGAGGGAGCGGTGTTGGATGGGTTTGGGATGGGTTGTTTTGGATGGGGTTGGGGAGGACGTGGAGTTTGAAGGGGTTCACGGGAGGGAGCAAAGTTGGACAGGGTTCGGGAGGGGGCAGTGTTGGACGTGTTGGGGAGGGGGCTGTGTTGGACGGTGTTGGGGGGGTTTTGAACGGGGCTGGGGGAGTGGGCAGTGTTGGATGGTGTTGGTAGAGGGTGCAAATTGGGGAGAGGACGATTGTGAACAGGGCTAGGGGAGGGGGTGGTGTTAGACGGGCGTGAGGAGGGGCCGGTGTTGGACGGGGTTGGTGAGGCAGTGGTGTTGGACGGTGTTGGGGGAGGGGGCAGTGATGGACGGGGTAGGGGAGGGGGCGGTGTTGGACGGGATGGGGGATGGTGCGATGTTGGACGGGTTTGGGGAAGGGGTGGTTTTGGAGAGTGTTGGGGAGAAGGTGGTGTTGGACGGGGTTGGTGAGGCAGCGTTGTTGGACGGTGTTGGGGAGGGGCAGTGTTGGACATAGTTGGGGGAGGGGGGGTTCGATGCGGTTGGGGGAGGGGTGGTGTTGGACGGGATTAGGGAGGGTCATTGTCGGACAGGTTTGGTGAGGGGGCGTGTTGGACAGGGTTGAGGAATGGGTGGTATCGGACAGGGTTGGGTAGGTTGTGGTGTGGGACAGTGTTGGGGTGGGGGTGGTGTTGGACAGGGTTGGGGGAGGGTGCGGTGTTGGGCAGGTTTGGGAGATAGGGTGGTGTTTGATGGGGTTGGGGAGGGGGCAGTGATAGATGGGGTTGGGTAGGGGGCGGGGTTGGACAGTGTTGGTTATGGGTTGGTGTTTGACGGGTTAAGGGAGGGGGTGGTGTTGGATGGTGTTGGGGAGGGGGCGGTGTTGGACGGTATTGGGGAGGGGACAGTGTTTGATCAGGTTGGGAATGGTCTGGTATTGGACAGGGTTGGGGACGGTTCTGTTTTGAACGGGGCTGGGGGAGTGGGCAGTGTTGGGTGGTGTTGGCGGAGGGGGCAGTGTTGGATGGTGTTGGGGATGGGGCCGGTGTTTGTTGGGGTTGGGGTAGGGGGCAGTGATGGACGGGGTTGGGGTGAGGGGGCGGTGTTGGACAGGGTTGGGAAGGGGGCGGTGTTGAACGGTGTTAGGGAGGGGGTGGTTTTGAACGGTGCCGGGGGAGTGGGCAGTGTTGGGTGCAGTTGGCGGAGGGGGCAGTGTTGGATGGTGTTGGGGATGGGGCCGGTGTTTGATGTGGTTGGCGTAGGGGGCAGTGATGGACGGGGTTGGGGTGAGAGGGCCATGTTGGACAGGGTTGGGGGGGTGTTGGACGGTGTTGGGGAGGGGGTGGTTTTGAACGGTGCCGGGGGAGTGGGAAGTATTGGGTGGTATTGTTGGAGGGTCAGTGTTGAATGGTGTTGGGAAGGGGGCGGTTTTGAACAGGGCAAGGGGAGTGCGCGGTGTTGGATGGGATTGGGGAGGGGGTGGTTTTGGAGGGAGTTGGGGAGGGAGCGGTGTTGGACGGGGTTGGTGAGGCAGCGGTGTTGGACGGGGTTGGGGGGGCGGTGTTGGACAGGATTGGGGAGGGGGTAGTGTTGGACGGGGTTAGAGGGGGCCGTGTTGGATGCAGTTGGGGAGGGTGTGGTGTTGGACGGGTTTGGGGAGGGAGTGGTTTTGGAGGGAGTTGGGGAGGTGGTCGTGTTGGACGGGGTTGGTGAGGCAGCGGCGTTGGACGGTGTGGGGGAATGGGGCGGTGTTTGACCAGGTTGGGGACGGGGCAGGGATGGACGCTGTTGAGGTGATGGGGCAGTGTTGGATATGGTTGGGGAGGGTGCGGTGTTGGACGGGGATTGGGGAGGAGGCAGCGTTGGATGGGGTTGGGGAGGGGGCGGTGTTTGAAAGGGTTCACGGGAGGGGGCAATGTTGGACGGGGTTGGGAGGGGCCAGTGTTGGACGAGGTTGGGGGAGGGGGCGGTGTTGGACAGGTTTGGGGGAGGGGGCAGTTTTGGATGGGATTGGGGAGGGGGAGATATCGGACGGGGTTGGCGAGGCGGCGGTGTTGGATGGTGTTGGGGAATGGGGCGGTGTTTGACCAGGTTGGGGACGGGGCAGGGATGGACGCTGTTGAGGTGATGGGGCAGTGTTGGACATTTTTAGGGAGGGTGCGGTGTTGGCCGGGGATTGGGGAGGAGGCAGTGTTGGATGGGCTTGGGGAGGGGGCGGTGTTTGAAAGGGTTCACGGGAGGGGGCAATGTTGGACGGGGTTGGGGAGGGGCCAGTGTTGGACGAGGTTGGGGGAGGGGGCGGTGTTGGACAGGTTTGGGGGAGGGGGCAGTTTTGGATGGGATTGGGGAGGGGGCGATATCGGACGGGGTTGGCGAGGCGGCGGTGTTGGACGGTGTTGGGGGAGGGGGTGGTGTTTGATGGGGTTGGGGAGGGCGCAGTGATGGAAGGAGTTGGATAGGGAGTGGTGTTTGACCGTGTTGGGGAGGGGGCAGTGTTGGACAGTGTTGGAGAGGGGGCGGTGTTGGACAGGATTTGGTAGGGGGCGGTGTTGGACAGTGTTGGGGATGGGACCGGTGTTTGATGGGGTTTTGGGAGGGGGCGGTGTTGGACGGGATTGGGGAGAGGGCGGTGTTGGACGGGGTTAAGAATGGGGTCAGTGTTTGATGGGGGTGGAGGACGGGGGATAGTTGGATGGGGTTGGGGAGGTTGCGGTGTTGGACTTGTTTGGAGAGGGGGCGGTGTTTGACGAGGTTGGGTGTGGGGACGGTGTTGGACGGGTTGGGGGAAGGGACGGCGGTGAATGTCAGGCTGGGGCCGGTGTGTGGTCGGCAGTGAGGGTCAGGAATTGGGTGGTGTGTGGATGGCGGTGAGGGTCCAGCTGGGGGCTGATTGTGGACGGCAGTGTGGGTCAGGCTGGGGTGGTGAGGGTCAGGCTGGGGTTGGTGAGGGTCAGGCTGGAGGCAGTGTGTGGACGGCGGGGAGGGTCAAGCTGGGGGCAGTGAGTGTCAGGCTGGGGGTGGTGAGGGTCAGGTGGGGTGGTAAGGGTGAGGCTGGAGGCGGTGTGTGGACGACTGAGAGAGTCAGACTGGGGGCTGGTGTGTGGGCAGGCAGTGAGGGCAGTCAGGGGGTGGTGTGTCGGTGCAGTGAGGGTCAGCTTGGGGGTGGTGTGTGGATGGCAGTGAGGGTCAGGCGGGGGGCGGTGTGTGGGCAGCCATGAGGGTCATGCTGGGAGCCATGTTGGACAGCACTGAGAATCAGGCTGGGGGCAGTGTGTGGATGGTGGAGGTGGTCAGGCTGGGTGGGAGGGGGGGTGTATGTGGACGGTGGAGTGGGTCAGTCTGGGTATGAGGTGTGGACAGTGATGAGAGTCAGGCTGAGGGCAGTGTGTGGGCAGCAGTGAGGGTCAGGCTAGGGGCGGTGTGTGGACGACAGTGTGGGTCAGGCTGAGTATGATGTTGGACGGCGGTGACGGTTAGGCTGGGGGCGGTGAGGGCCAGGCTAGGGGCGGTGTGTGGACGACAGTGTGGGTCAGGCTGAGTATGATGTTGGACAGCGGTGACGGTTAGGCTGGGGGCAGTGAAGGTCAGGCTGGGGGTGGTGTGTGTGGGGAGGTGAGGGTCAGGCTGAGTATGATGTTGGACGGCGGTGACGGTTAGGCTGGGGGCAGTGAGGGTCAGGCTGGGGGTGGTGTGTGTGGACGACAGTGTGGGTTAGGCTGAGTATGATGTTGGACGGCGGTGACGGTTAGGCTGGGGCAGCAAGGGTCAGGCTGGTGGCAGTGTGTGGATGGCGGTGATGGTCAGGCTGGGAACGGTGTGAGGGCGGGGTTGAGGGTCAGGCTGGGGATGATGTATCGGGGCTTTGAAGGTCAGACTGAGGGTGTTGTTTTGGGACGGTGAGGGTCAGCCTGGGGGTGGTGTGTGGATGGAAGTGATGGTCAGGCAGGGGCGGTGTGTAGGGAGTAGTGCGTGTCAGGCTTTGGCAGTGTGAGGACGGCAGTGAGGGTCAGGCAGGAGGCGGTGTGTGGAGGGTGGGGAGGGACAGGTGGGGTGGACGTGGAAGGCATTGAGGGTCAAGCTGGGAACGGTGTGTTGATGGCAGTGAGGGTTAGGCAGGTGGTGGTGTCTGGACACCAGTGAGCGTCAGGCTGTTGGCGTTGTGTGGACAGCGGTGAGGATCAGGCTGGGGGAGTGTTTCAGCGGCCGTGAGGGCCAGTCTCGGGCGGTGTGTGGACAAGAGTGTGGGTCAGGCTGGGGGCGGTGTTGGATGGCGGAAAGGATCAGACTGGGGACGGTGTTTGCGTAGTGGTGAGGGTAAGACTATGGATAGTGTGTGGGCGGCGGCGAGGGTCAAGCTTGGGGCGGTGTGTGAATGGTGCTGAGGGTCTGTCGAGGGGTGGTGTATGGGTGGCAGCGATGGTCATGCTTGGGGTAGTGTGTGGACGATGGTGAGGGTCAAGCTGTGGGCAGAGTGTGGATGGTGGTGAGGGTCAGGCTGGTCAGGCTGGGGGCGGCGTGTAGATGTCGCTGAGGGTCAGGCTGAGGGCGGCGTGTAATCGGCAGTGAAGACCAGGCTGGGGGCGATGTGGGGACGGCGGTGAGGGTCAGGCTGGTAGCGGTGTGTGGATGGCACTGAGGGTCAGGCTGGGGGCGGTGTAGAACGGTGGTGAGGGTAAGGCTGGTGGCAATGTTGGACAGGGGTGAGGGTCAGGCTGGGGGCGGTAAGGTCAGGCTGGGTGCGGTGAGGATCTGGCTGGGGCCAGTGTGTCCGGGCGGATGAGGATCAGGCTGGGGGGTGGTGTGTGGATGCAATGAGGGATTGGCTGGGGTCAGTGTGTGGACGATGGTGAGGTTTAGTCCGGGGGCAGTGTGTGGGCAGCAGTGAGGGTCAGTCTGGGGGCGGTGTGTGGATGGCAGTGAGGGTCAAACTGGGGATGGTGTCTGGGTGGCAGTGAGGGTCAGGCTGGGGACAATGTTGGATGGCGGTGAGGGTCAGGATGGGGATAGTGTCTGGGCGGAAGTGAGCGCCAGGCTGGGGGTAGAGTGTGGACGGTGGTGAGGGTTAGGCTGGGGTGTGTGGATGCTGGAGAGGGTGAGGCTGGGGGCGGTGAGTGGACAGTGGTGAGTGTCAGGCTATGGGGCAAATTGTGGGTGACATTGAGGGTCAGGTTGGGAGCGGTGTTGGATGACGGTGAAGGTCAGGCTGGGGGTGTTGTGTGGGCAGCAGTGATGATCAGGCTGGGGGCAGTGTTTAACGGCGGAGAGGGTGAGTCTGGGCCGATGTTGGACGGCGGTGAGGGTCAGGCTGAGAGTGGTATGTGATCGGCAGTGAGTGTCAGGCTGGGACTGGTGTTAGACTGCAGTGAGGGTCAGGCTGGGGATGGTGTTGAATGGCGATGAGGGTCAGGCTGGGGACAATGTTGGACAGCGGTGAGGGTCAGGCTGGGGTCGGTAAGGTCAGGCTAGGGCGGTGAGGGTCTGGCTAGGGGCAGTGAGTCCGGGATGGTAAGGGTCAGGCTTGCGGGTGGTGTGTGGGATCGGGACAGGGTCAGGCTTGCGGGTGGTGTGTGGATGGCAGAGAAGGACAGGCTGGGAGCGGTGTGTGGACGGTGGTGCGGGTCAGGCTGTGGGCGGTGTGTGGACGGAGTGAGGGACAGGCTGGGGGCGCTTTGTGAATGGCGGTGAGGGTCAAACTGGGCATGGTGTGTGGCCAGTCGTGAGGGTAAGGCTGGGGTCTGTGTGTGAATGGTGGTGAGGGAAAGTTTGGGGGCGGTGTGTGAGTGGCAGTGAGGCTCCGGCTGGGGGAATTGTGTGAACAGTAGTGAGGGTCAGGCTGTGGGCGGCGTGTGGATGGTGGTGAGGGTCAGGCTGTGGGCGGCGTGTCGGCGGTGGTGAGGGTCAGGCTGGGGGCGCTGTGTGAATGGCGGTGAGCGTCAAACTGGGCACGATGTGTGGGCAGTGGTGAGGGTCAGGCTGGGGGCGGCATGTTGGCGGCGGTGAGTGTCAGGCGGGGGCCGTGTGTGGATGGGGGTGAGGGTCAGGTTAGGGGCAGTGTGTGGACGGTGGTGAGGGTCAGGCTGGGGGCGGTGTGTGGACGGTGGTGAGGGTCAGGCTGGGGTTGTGTGTGGGCGGCAGTGAGGGTCAGGCTGGGGGCGTTCTTTGGAAGGTGGTGAAGTTCAGGCTGTGGGCACTGTGTGGATGGCACTGAGGGTCAGTCTTGGGGGCATTGTGCGGGCAGCAGTGAAGGTCAGACTGGGAGCGGTGTGTGGATGGCGCTGAGGATCAGTCTGGGGGCGTTGTGTTGGATGGCAGTAAGGGTCAGGCTGGGTCGGTGTGTGGATAGCAGTAAGGGTCAGGCTGGGGGTGGTGTTGGATGGCAGCGAGGGTCAGGTTGTGGACGGTGTGTGGAAGGCAGTGAGGGTCAGGCTGGGGTCGTTGTTGGATGGCAGTGAGTGTCAGGTTGGGGATGGTGTGTGGGCGGCAGTGAGGGTCAAGCTGGGGGCGGTGTTGGACGGCGATGAGGGTCAAGCTGGAGGTGGGGTGGGGGAGGCAGTGAGGGTCAGGCTGGGGACGGTGTGTGGGCGGCAGTGAGGGTCAAGCTGGGGGCGGTGTTGATGGTGGTGCGGGTCAGGCTGGGGACGGTGTGTGGACGGCAGTGAGGGTCAGGCTGGGGACGGTGTGTGGATGGCTGTGATGTTCAGGCTGGAGGCGGGGTGTGGGAGGCAGTGAGAGTCAGGCTGGGGACAGTGAATGGACGGCAATGAATGTCAGGCTGGGGGCGGGGTGTGGGAGGCAGTGAGGATTAGGCTGGGGACGGTGTGTGGACGGCGGTGATGGTCAGGCTGGAGGCAGTGTGGGAGGCAGTGAGGGTCAGGCTGGGGACGGTTTTGGACGGCAATGAGGGTCAGGCTGGAGGTGGGGTGTGGGAGGCAGTGAAGGTCAGGCTGGGGACGGTGTGTGTGCGCGGCAGTGAGGGTGAAGCTGGGGGCGGTGTTGCATGGTGGTGATGGATAGGCTGGGGGCAGTGTGTGGACGGCAGTGAGGATCAGGCTGGGGACGGTGTGTGGACGGCGGTGATGGTCAGGCTGGAGGCGGTGTGTGGACTGCAGTGAGGATCAGGCTGGGGGCGGTGTGTGGACGGCAGTGAGGGTCAGGCTGGGGACAGTGTGTGCGCGGTCGATCGTGCTGTGTGCTGCTGTAATCTCGTGAATGGGGAGCAGACTTTGAAAACTCTGAGCCCCAGAGGTAAGGCATTTAATCGATTCACCGAATCATTTATTATCCGAATTAATTAGTGCCCACCCAACTCGTTCACATAATTGAGGTTCCTCTGTCGGTGGGAACATGAATAGGAAGGGTTTAGAGGGATATGGGCCAGGTGCTGGCAGGTGGGACTAGAGTGGGTTGGGATACCTGGTCAGCATGGACGGGTTGGACCGAAGGGTCTGTTTCTGTGCTGTATATCTCTACGACTCTATGATCTTCCAGCCAATTTTGTATCCAAATCTCCCCATCTGCTTGTATTCTGTGGTGATGAACTTGCTAACCCGTCTGTGATGTGGACTCTTGCTGAATGTCTTTCTGAAGTCCAAGTTAGTGATTTCCATGCACAAAGCCATGCTGACTATCCCTAATCATTTTTGTCTTTCCAATTACATGGACATCCTGTCCCTTAGAATCCCTTCCAACAACTTGCCTTCTACTGACTTCAGACTCACCGGTCTATAGTTTGCTGGCTTTTCCTTACCACCTTTCTCAAATAATGGCACCAGTCTTCTAGCATCTCCTCCACAACTAGAGGGCATAGGTTTAGGATGACAGGGTAAAGATATAAAAGACACAGAAGTGGCAACTTTTTCACACAGAGGGTGGTACGTGCATGGAATGAGCTGCACGAGGAAGTGGTGGAGGCAGGTACAATTGCAACATTTAAGAGGCATTTGGATGGATATATGAATGGGAAGGGTTTGGAGGGATATGGGCCGGGTACTGGCAGGTGGGACTAAATTGGCTTGGAATAGCTGGTCAGCATGGACGGGTTGGACCGAAGGGTGTGTTTCCATGTTATACATCTCAATGACTCTGACTCTAAATGGACAGTTTCCACAGTGATTCTACGAGAAACTCATTTGGACAGGTACCAAATAGGGAATGTTTGGATACATGTGGATCAAGGGGAGGCAGGTGACATTAACTCAGTTTGGAATTATGTTTGACATTGATTGATTGGATCACAGGGTCTGTTTCCATGCTACATAACATTACGATCTCTAATTCTTGCTATCTCTGCATTCCTCCCTCTTCACATCTCTCCCTATCTCTGTCACCTCACCCAGCCTCACGACTCTTCCTTATCTTCAAAGTTTATGAGAAGATTTGTAGCTTGGGTACTCGTTGTTGTGGTTCTGTTCATCGAGCTGGTAATTTGTGTTGCAGACGTTTCTTACCCCTGTCTAGGTGACATCCTCAGTGCTTGGGAGCCTCCTGTGAAGCGCTTCTGTGATGTTTCCTCCGGCATTGACAGTGGTTTTAATCTGCCACTTCCGGTTGTCAGTTCCAGCTGCACCGGACAGGGGACGAAATGTCTGCAACACAAATTCCCAGCTCGGCGAATATCATCCTTATCTCTAATAATTCCCCTCCAAACTCAGACCCCTCCCTAACTCTAATCCCCTCCAGTCTCTCAAACGCTATGCTGTATGTGCCTTTCTTTGATTCCAGCCTTGAGGATACCCCATTTTTATTTCTCACTTGATGACGGCCCTTTCAGATTCCTGCATCCAGCTCCAGAATTTCCTCCGAAATCTCTCCATCTCACTTTCCTCCCAAACACATTGACCAATCATGTGTCATCGATTCTACTATCATTTTTTCTGACCTGGTTTCAATGGTGTCCTGTCATATTCCTATATTAAGTGTCTTGAGGTTTACAGCACAAAAAAAGGCTCTGTGGGCCAGTGAGTCTGTGCCAGTAAAGAAAACTATCACCAAACTATCCTGATCCATTTTCCAATACACAGTCATTCGCACCGTCTGTCACGGTATCACAAGTGTACACCGAAATATGTCTTAAATGCTATTGGGAATTCTGTGTCTCCCACCCTTCCAGACAGTGAGGCTTAGTGCAACTGTTGCTCGATGATGACATCACCCACAGGAACACAGAGCAGCTGGGTCTGTGCAAACCAGAGATCGCACACACATTGGGAAGGATGACAGGGTCCCTGAGACGGGGCACAGGAGATTTACCAGGATGGTTCAAGGAATGGGGGATTGTCGTAGCATGTTTTGGATATTCTTTTACATTATTCATTGGTATGATATAGTTGTTGCTGATACATTGGGTAGATAATATCCATCTACAATAAATAGACTCTCCTTCTCAACCATTCCCCTTGCCTGGGCTGGGGTAACCTTCAGGTTAAACCACGACCAGTCATCTCTCCCTAATGAGAGAGCAACCCTGTGGTCTGGTAGGACAATACTGACTTTGCTACTTACTCAGTGATGTCACTGTACCTCGGAGGTGGAGAGAGGGAATGCTGAGGGTGTTGGATGAGACTCCACTCAGGCACAGTGCTTTGTCCTGAAGGATGTTCACGTTCTTTAATAGTGTTGGTGCCTGCACTGATGCAGGCAAGTGGAGAATGTTCCAATACAATCCTGATGTGTACCTTACAGAGAACAAACAGACATTGGGGAATCAGGGATTTGGGGAAATCGAGATTGTTCTCCTTGTAGCAAAGAAAATTGAGAGGAGCGATGACAAAGGGGTTTACAAAGGTTACCCGTTATAATAATAAACCTTACACCCATCAGCTCATTATACAAGGATGACAGGACACATTGAAGGTGTAGGCAGAACTATTGGGAGAATGGGGTGATTTAAAGGAGAACGTTTATGCAGTAAATGGGACTGAGATGGAACACAATACACACGCACAATGTGAATATCCAGGTCCTGATTAACTGTGTAACGCTGTCAGAGTTTGGCATTACAGTTACTGAGATTACCATCTGAATGTCCACCTGTAGTATTCTCTGATACAAGTTATAAAATCTGTCACTGTCAGTTCAGGTTAGAAACTCACACCTTCCCCTCATCCTGGGCCTGGATGACTGTACACATTACTCCTTGTGGACATTAGCAGTTAGTTCAGGGGGAAATCTATGTGGGTTTCTATGAGTTTCCACCTTGGGAATTCATGAGGCTGAACAGGGCAGATCTTTCATAGATGGGACAGAATGATCCAAGAGTCAGTGAGATGTGGAGAGCAGAATTTCCTTACTTTTCTTTCCTTCCGTCTTGCCGCTGTGCCTCATCAATAAGACATGGGGGGTGAAAGGCTCATGCAGCTTGATGGGCAAGTTGTCTCCATTCTGACCAATGGGCAGCAAGCTCCTCCCAGTCATCCCATAGAAAAACAGAGCATTACTGCACGCTTCCCACTGCCCAGGATTCCCAGTAAAGGTTTTGAAGAATTGGGGGATGGGAATCTGTCAGAAAAGGCATAACTGTAAAGTTCTAAGAGGATTGTGAAGAGAGAGAGATGCACAGGAGAAGGGGGCAACAAGTTGGCAGATGGAGTATAATTTGGGAAAGTGGGAAGTTGGTCATTTTGGAGGAGGTAATAAAAGAACAAAGTGTTATTTAAATGGTGGAAACTGTCGAAAGCTGCACCACAAAGGGAACAGGTGTAATTGTACCGGAAACACAGAAAGCGAGCAGATTCTGGGTCAGCCACGGAATCAAGGGTTCTGCTTCAGATTCGTCAAGTTTAAGGCAACACCGACATGGGCAAGGCGTTTCAGTAGCAATGGAGCTCGGGTGAGGTGGAGACAAGGAAAATTTTAGAGAATGGAATTCCTGGTGTTTGTGATTGTGTGGATGTCTGATCAGAAGGTCACCTTGGGGTCAGATATAACAGCAATATTGTAAAGAATGTAGTTCTACCTCAGATATTTCCCAGTGGGAGGGAGGGGCTCAGCAGTAAGGGAAAGTAATTTGTAATAGCAACTGAAGGCAATGGATTTAACCGTAACAATGTTTCATTGGAGAAAATTGCAGCTAATTGAGTAGTGGGAGCGTGGTCAGCAGTTTGATAACTGAGTAACAGTGGAGTAATGAAGAGGGATGATGGGGAGGGAGAGCTGGGCATTGTCAGTCTACATGTGAAACCTAACGCGGTGCTTTTGGACAATGTCACCTCCTGGCAGTGTGTCGGTGAGAAAAAGGAGAGTCCAAGGATAGATCCTAAGATTCCCTACAGTGTGGAAACAGTCGCTTCAGCCCAACAAGTCCACACGGACCCTCCGAAGATGAACCCACCCAGACCCATTCCCGTACATTTACCCCTGATTCATGCACCTAACACTACGGACAATTTATCATGTCCATTTCACCTAACCTGCACATCTTTGGACTGTGGGAAGAAACCGGAGCACACGGAGGAAACCCACGCAGACACTGGGAGAATGTGCAAACTCCACACAGCCAGTCGACCGAGTCTGGAATCGAACCTGGGTCCCTGGTGCTGTCAGTCAGCAGTGCTCACCACTGCGCAACCGTGGTGCCTAACCTTTGAGGGACACCACATGCAATGAATTCAGAAATGAAATCAGAGAGGGCATCACAGCTACAGAAGTTACCATTGTCGAGGAGGGTCTGCCTACTGAGTCAGTATAGGTGGAAATTAGGAACAGTAAGGGAGCAGTTATCTCATTAGGAGTTTACTACAGGCTCCCCAATAGCAGCAGGGAGATTGAAGAAAGCATAGGTCGGCAGATTTTGGTAAAGTGTGAATATAATCGGGTTGTTGTAATGGGTGACTTTAACTTTCCCAATATTGATTGGAAGCTCCTTCGAGCAGATGGTTTGGAAGGAGCTATTTTTGTAAGGTTTATTCATGAGGGTTACCTAACTCAGCACATTGAAGTGGCCGACGAGGGGAGAGACCATTTTGATTTTGGTGCTCGTCAATGAGCTGGGGCAGGTGACAGATCTCGCGGTGGGAAAGCATTTTGGTGATAGTCACCACAACTGTTTCACATTCTACATAGCTATGGAGAAGGAGAAAAGCAGGCACAATGGGAGGATATTTAATTGGGGAAAAGGAAACTATGATACTATCAGACGTAAGTTGAGAACCATGGACTGGGAGCAATTGCTCCATGGAAAGGCCACTATAGACATGTGGAGGCGGTTTAAGGAACACTTGTTGCGAGTGATGCATAAATGTGTTCCTCTGAGACAGGCAAGAAGGGGTAAGATAAAGGAACCTTGGATGACGAGAGCGGAGGAGCTTCGTTCCCAAAGAAAGAAGGCAACTTACGTAAGATGGTGGAAGCAAGGGTCTTGCTCAGCTCTAGAGATTTACAGGCAGGCGAGGAAGGAGCTCAAAAGTGGTTTGAGGAGAGCCAGGAGGGGGCACGAAAAAGGCTTGGCAGGAAGGATTAGGGAGAATCCAAAGGCATTTTACACGTATATGAGGGATAAGAGAATGATCAAAGAAAGAGTAGGGCCGATCAGGGATAGCATAGGGAACTTGCATATAGAGTCTGAGGAGGTGGGGGAAGCCCTAAATGAGTTCTTGCTTCTATCTTTACTCAAGTAAAGGACCTTGTAGTGAATGAAACCATTGAGGAGCAGGTCTGCATGCTGGAATGGTTAGAGATTGAGGAAGCTGATATGCTGAAAACTTTGACAAACATTAAGATTGACAAGTCGCCAGGGCCAGATCAGATTTGTCCTCGGCTGCTTTGGGAAGTGAGAAATGTGATTGCTTCACCTCTTGCAAAGATCTTTGCATCCTCGCTCTTCACTGGAGTTATACCTGAGGACTGGAGGGAGGCAAATGTAATTCCTCTCTTCAAGAAAGGAAATAGGGCAATCCCTGGCAATTACAGACCAGTCAGTCTCACATCTGTCATCTGCAAGGTGTAAGAAAGGATTCTGAAGGATCGGATTTATGACCATCTGGAAGACCATGGCTTGATTAAAGGCAGTCAGCACGGCTTTGTGAGGGGCAGGTCATACCTCACAAACCTTATCAAGCTCTTTGAGGATGTTTTTCGACAAGTTGATGAGGGTCCAGCAGTGGATTTGTGTATCTGGACTTCAGCAAGGCATTTGATAAGGTTTCCCATGGTAGGCTCGTTCAGAAGATCAGAAGGAATGGGATACAAGGGAAGTTATCTGTCTGGATTCAGAATTGGCTGGTCAACAGAAGACAGTGAGTGGTAGTAGAAGGAAAATATTCTGCCTGGTAGTCTATGGTGAGTGGTATTCCACAGGACTCTGTCCTTGGGTCTCTACTGTTTGCTATTTATATTAATGACTAGGATTAGAAGATTGAAGGATGGGTCAGCAAGTTTGCAGACGACACAACGTTTGCAGGTGTCATTGACAGTATAGAGGGCTGTTGTTGGCTGCAGCGGGACATTGACAGGATGCAGAGATGGACTGAGCGGTGGCAGATGGAGTTCAACCTGGATAAATGCGAGGTGATGCATTTTGGAAAGTTGAACTTCTAAGTTGAATACAGGATTAAAGCCAGGATTCTTGGCAGTGTGGAGGGACAGCGGGCTCTTGGGGTGCTGGAACATCGATCCCTTAAAATGGCTACCCAAGTGGACAGGGTTGTTAGGAAAGCATGTGGTGTTTTGGCTTTCTTTAACAGAGGAATTGAGTTTAAGATACGTGAGATTTTGTTGCAGTTCCATAAAACTTTGGTTAGAACGCACTTGAATTATTTTGTCCAGTTCTGGTGGCCCCATAATAGGAAAGATGTAGATGCTCTGGAGAGGGTTCAGAGGAAGTTTACCAGGATGCTGCGTGGACTGGAGGGCTTATCTTATGAAGAGAGGTTGACTGAGCTCGGACTTTTTTCATTGGAAAAAAGCAGGAAGAGAGGGGACCTAATTGAGGTGTACAAGATAAGGAGAGGCATCGATAGAGTCGATAGTCAGAGGCTTTTTCGCAGGGCAGAAATTGTTAACACAAGGGTTCATAGTTTTAAGCTATTTGGCGGAAAGTATAGAGGGAATGTCAGAGGTGGTTTTTTTACGCAGAGAGTTGCGAGAGAATGGAATGCGTTGCCAGCAGCAGTTGTGGAAGCGAGGTCATTGGGAATGTTTAAGAGACTATTGGACATGCATATGGTCACAGACATTTGAGGGTTCATTCATTAGGTTGCCCTTACATGAGGATCAATGGTGGGCACAACATCATGGGCTGAAGGGCCTGTTCTCTGCTGTACTGTTCTATGTCCTATGTTCTATGTTCTATGAAGTGTATCTGTACTTTTTGACCATCTGCACCCTGTACTGACAGATAGTGCTCCCTCAATACATTAGAAACCATCCCCGCAGTAAGTTTATCTCCAAAACACTTCGACAGAACATTCATGCCCTCAACACCTCAGAAATGAAACCAGTTGCCCCCTTGGACCGTGTTCATTCCCAAAACTGTTCTCCCTGTGATGACCCACTGCCGCCTCCAAGATTGGAGCACAGGGCCCAGAACATTATTTGAGTCTCTGGATTGATCATAGATTCCCGAAGATGTGGAAGCAGGTCATTCAGCCTATCAGGTTTACACTGACCCTCGGCAGAGCATCCCATCCACCCCACCTGCCACCACACATCCCCCCCCCCCCCCCCATCCCTGGATCCCTTCATTTCCTCTAGCTAACCCACCTAGCCTGCACATCTTTGGACAGTGGGAGGGAACTGGAGCACCCGGAGGCTGACACGGGGAGAATGTGCCAACTCCACACAGACAGTCGCCCGAGGCTGGAAACGAACCCGGGTGCGGTGAGGCAACACTGACCGCCCATGACAATCCCACCATCTCCTCCCCGTTGATGATCATTTGATGTCTATACCCAGGGAGTATCTAAGTTGTCTAGAGTTATTTAAGAAAGATTAGGGATAATGGTATTGTATCCACAAGTTCAAGATGCTCGATCCCCCTTGATATTTATATAAATTTCAAAAGGAGACTTCATTCACAAAAACACTTTACGTACAAACATAGACTCTAACGTTCGGTTCTGTACAGTCTTTACAACAAGTCTTTGTCATGACATATACACTCCCCTTGGCCGATGAACTGAAATGTTAGGTCTGAGCTGTTCCTTCTGAATTAACATCACAAAGTTAAATTGAGAAGGATCTTTGTGAAGTGCCTGTGTTCTGCCTCAGTTCTCGCAATTACTCCTCCCTCCTAATACAATACCTTACAAAGCGTTTAACCTGTTTGTCAACTTTCAGCAGAAGCAGCCTCAGAGCATTGAACTCAGACTGAATTACTCAGTGACACTTGGATCAGGTCAAATTCTCAAGCAAACAGATGGCTGGGGACATTCAGCAGGTAGCAACAGTGAAGAGAGAGAGGAACAATTCGCATTTCAAGAGCCCCTTCCTCAAAACGGTCTGTTCTGAAGGAACTTTCCCGCAGAAATCACTGGATTAAAAGATGAACTCTCTCTCTGTCTCTTTCTCCCTCTCCCTTCAGAGATGCTGCTGGGCATGATTCGCTTCTTCAGCAATCTCTGTATTGATATTTCAGGTCTCGAGCGCGTCCGTCCAGATTGATTTTCGTGTTGAATTCTCAAGCTTGCTCTGTTCAAGGGATTGAATCCCTCTGCTACAAAGGGGGCTCAGTTACCACAGCTAACAGGTTCGTGATGCCAACATTGTTGGCTTAATCTCTATCATGTCTGAAATGAGCATGAAAGCCCCAGATTCTCAACCTCTCCCCTCACCTGAGGTGCGTGACCCACCAGGCCTCTCTCTCTGACATCAGCTCTCGAGTCCTCCTGGTCTATAATAACTTCCCAACTTTAATAAGGCACTCCAGTAAGAGAGCGCTTTACATGGTTCAGGTCAAACTCCTGGAGCTCCCTCCCTAACATCACTGTGGTACACCCAAGGACTGCAGCAGGAGAGTACACCCCACCCCCACCTTCCAGGCAACTATTAGAGGGTTTGGTAATCACATACAAGCCACATTTGAAAATAAGTTTTATCACAGGGTGACGGTGGATGGACACTAACTCTGTTTCTTTACCTGTGTTGAAATCAGCGTAATGAAGAAGCTGAGGGTCGGTTGAAAATGACATTGCTAGCCTTTCGTAGGTTGGTGTTTATTAGAGATTGTATCGACTGTATGAATGTTTGAGCACTTATTCAAGGGCAAGGGTACGTGTTGTCTCTGATCGTGTTTTCCGGGTCCTTAAGGGGGAGGGGGAGCAGCCTGAAGTCGTGGTCCATATTGGCACCAATGACATAGGTAGGAGTGCTGAGGATGTTAGACAGGCTTTTAGGGAGCTAGGTTGGAAGCTCAGAGTTAGAACGAACAGAGTTGTTGTCTCTGGTTTGTTACCCGTGCCACGTGATAGAGAGTCGAGGAATAGGGAGAGAGAAGAGTTAAATGCGTGGCTACAGGGATGGTGCAGGAGGGAGGGATTTCGGTACTTGGATAACTGGGGTTCTTTCTGGGGAAGGTGGGACCTCTATAGACAGGATGGTCTGCACCTGAACCTGAGGGGCACAAGTATCCTTGGGGGGAGGTTTGCTAGTGCTCTTGGGGGGGGGGTTTAAACTAACTCTGCAGGGGCATGGGAACCCAGACTGTAGCTTTAGGGTGCAGGACCTGGAGTGTAGGGAGGGTAGGAATATGGCATCAATCTTAAAGGATGGTGCCTGTAAACAGAAGAGTGGCTTGAAGTGTGTATACTTTAATGCCAGAAGTATACGAAATAAGGTAGGTGAACTCGCAGCGTGGGTTGGTACCTGGGACTTCGATGTTGTGGCTATTACGGAGACATGGCTAGATCAGGGACAGGATTGGCTGTTGCAGGTTCCAGGGTTTAAATGTTTTAGTAGGGTCAGAGGTGGGGGTAAAAGAGCGGGGGGTGTGGCTTTGCTTGTCAAAGATAGTATTACAGCGGTGGAAAGGAAGATGGACGAAGATTTGCCATCTGAGGTAGTTTGGGTTGAGGTTAGGAATAGGAGAGGTGAGGTCACCCTGTTAGGAGTCTTTTACAGGCCTCCTAATAGTCCTAGAATCGTTGAAGAAAAGATTGCGAAGATGATTCAGGAGAAGAGTGACAGTAATAGGGTGATTGTTATGGGAGACTTTAACTTTCCTGATATTGATTGGGAAAGCTATAGCTCAAGTTCGTTAGATGGGTCAGTGTTTGTGCAATGTGTGCAGGAGAGTTTCCTGAGACAATATGTAGAAAAGCCAACAAGAGGTGAGGCCATACTGGATTTGGTTCTGGGTAACGAACCAGGCCAGGTATTAGAACTAGAGGTAGGTGAGCATTTTGGGGACAGTGACCACAATTCGGTGATTTTTAGTCCAGTGATGGAGAGGGATAAGTGTGTACTACAGGGCAAGAGTTATAGCTGGGGGCAGGGAAATTATGATGCGTTGAGGCATGACTTAGGATGTGTGGATTGGAAAAGTAGATTCCAAGGCAAGAGCGTAATTGATATGTGGAACTTGTTCAAGGAGCAACTATTGAGTGTCCTTGATAAGTACGTACCTATCAGGCAGGGAGGAAAGGGTCGTGTGAGGGAGCCGTGGTTTAATAAGGAGTTGGAATCCCTTGTTAAATGGAAGAGGGCGGCCTTTGTAAAGATGAGGCGTGAAGGTTCAATAGGGGCGATTGAGAGTTATAAGGTAGCCCGGAAGGACCTGAAGAGAGAGCTAAGAGCAGCAAGGAGGGGACATGAAAGGTCCTTAGTTGGTAGGATGAGGGAAAACCCTAAGGCTTTCTATAGGTATGTTAGGAATAAAAGAATGACTAGGGAAGGAATAGGTCCAATCAAGGATAGTAATGGGAAGTTGCGTGTGGAGGCTGAAGAGATTGTGGAGGCGCTGAATGAATACTTTTCGTCAGCATTCACTCAGGAACAGGACATTGTTGTCGATATGAATACTGAGGCACGAATAAGTAGAATGGATGGCTTTTAGATATGTAGAGAAGAGGTGTTGGAAATTCTGGCAAGGGTGAAAATAGATAAGTCCCCTGGGCCTGATTGCATTTATCCTAGGATTCTCTGGGAAGCAAGGGAGGAGATTGCAGAGCCATTGGCCTTGATTTTTGTGTCCTCTTAGTCTACAGGTGTAGTGCCAGAGGACTGGAGGCTAGCAAACGTGGTTCCCTTGTTCAAGAAGGGGAGTAGGGATAATCCTAGTAACTATACGCCAGTGAGTCTCACTTCTGTTGTGGGCAAAGTCTTAGAGAGAATTGTAAGGGATAGGATTTATGCACATCTGGATAAGAATGATGTGATCAAGGATAGTCAGCATGGTTTTGTGAAGGGCAGGTCGTGCCTCACAAACCTTATTGAAGTCTTTGAGAAGGTGACGAAGGAGGTAGATGAGGGGAAAGCGGTAGATGTGGTATATACGGATTTTAGTAAGGCGTTTGATAAGGTCCCCCATGGTAGGCTACTGCAGAAAATACAGAGATATGGCATTGAGGGTGAGTTGGAGGTTTGGATTAGGAATTGGCTCTCTGGAAGAAGACAGAGGGTAGTAGTTGATGGCAAAGGTTCATCTTGGAGTGCCGTCACTAGTGGTGTTCCGCAAGGATCTGTTTTGGGACCATTGCTGTTTGTCATTTTTATAAATGACCTGGAGGAAGGGTTAGAAGGTTGGGTGAGCAAGTTTGCGGATGATACGAAAGTCGGAGGAGTTGTAGACAGTGAGGAAGGATATGGCAGGTTACAGCGGGATATAGAGAAGCTGCAGAGCTGGGCAGAAAGGTGGCAAATGGAGTTCAATGTAGCTAAGTGTGAAGTGATTCACTTTGGTAAGAGTAATAAAAAGATGGATTACTGGGCTAATGGTAGACTACTTGGTAGTGTGGAAGAGCAGAGGGATCTTGGTGTCCATGTACACAGATCTCTGAAAGTTGCCACCCAGGTAAATAGTGCAGTGAAGAAGGCATATGGCGTACTGGCTTTTATTGGTAGAGGAATTGAGTTCCGGAGTCCTGAGGTCATGCTGCAGTTGTATAAGACTCTGGTGCGGCCGCATCTGGAATATTGCGTGCAGTTTTGGTCGCCATACTATAGGAAGGATGTGGAGGCACTGGAACGGGTGCAGAGGAAGTTTACCAGGATGTTGCCTGGTATGGTAGGAAGATCCTATGAGGAAAGGCTGAGGCACTTGGGGTTGTTTTCTTTGGAGAAAAGAAGGTTTAGGGGTAATTTGATAGAGGTGTACAAGATGATTAGGGGGTTAGATAGGGTTGACAGTGAGAACCTTTTTCCACGTATGGAGTCAGCTATTACAAGGGGGCATAGCTTTAAATTAAGGGGGGGTAGATATAGGACTGATGTTAGGGGTAGGTTCTTCACTCAGCGAGTCGTAAGATCATGGAATGCACTGCCAGTAGCAGTGGTGGACTCTCCCTCTTTATGGGTATTTAAGCGGACATTGGATAGGTATATGGAGGATAGTGGGTTAGTGTAGGTTAGGTGGGCTTTGATCGGCGCAACATCGAGGGCCGAAGGGCCTGTACTGCGCTGTATTGTTCTATGTTCTATGTTCTATGTTCTATGTTCTATGCAGGTAACTGCCAGAGGAAGTGATGGGGGCTGGCACAATTGCGACATTTAAAAGGCATCAGGATGAGTATGTGAATCGGAGGGTTTGGAGGGATATCAGCCAAATGCTAGTAAATGAAATGAAATGAGGTGAGAATATCTGGTTGGTATGGACGAGTTGGACAGGAGGGTCCATTTCCAAGCTGTGCATCTCTGTGACTCTGTGCCTCCGAATAGTCTATTGCAGAGAGTTTAATCTCAGTGACTCTGTGCCTCTGAATAGTCTATTGCAGAGAGTTTCAGACAGGGCTTGGTTTGTGTGTCTCTCTCATGCTTCCTCAGAAACTGAACAACTGTATGACCCCAATTTCCGAAGCAAAAAAGAGGGTCAGCACCGAGGGTGTGCTGCACAGTCAGAGGGTCAGCACTGAGGGATTGCTGCACTGTCAGAGGGTCAGTACTGAGGGAGTGCCACACTATCAGAGTTTCAGTACTAACGGAGAGCTGCACTGTCAAAGGGGTAAGTACTGAGGGAGTGCTGCACTGTCTGAGGAGTCATTAATGAGGAGGTGCCACATTGTCAGAGGGTCAGTCATGAGGGAGTTCCGCAACGTCAGAGGGTCAATACTGCGGGAGTGTCACACTGTCTGAGGGTCAGTACTGGGGAGTGCTGCACTGCCCAAGGGTCAATATGTGGGAGTGCCACACTGTCAGAGGGGTCAGTATTGAGGGAGTGCCACACTGTCAGAATGTCAGAACTGAGGGAGTGCTGCACTGTCAGAGGGTCAGTAATGTGGGAGTGCTGCACTGTCGGAGGGTCAGTACTGAGGGAATGCTGCCCTGTCTGAGGGTCAGTACTGAGCGAGTGCTGCACTGTCAGAGGGTCAGTACTGAGGGAGTGCTGCACTGTCGGAGGGTCACTTCTGAGGGAGTGCTGCACTGTCTGAGGGTCAGTACCGAGGGAGTGCTGCACTGTCAGTGGGTCATATTGAGGGAGTGCAACACTGTCAGACGGTCAGTACTGAGTGAGTGCCGCACTGTCAGAGGGTAGTACTGAAGGAGTGCGACACTGTCAGAGGGTCAGTACAGAGGGAGAGCCACCCTGTCAGAGGGGTCAGAACTGAGGGATTGCTACCATGTCATAGTGTCAGTACTGAGGGAGTGCCAAAATGTCACAGGGTGAGGACAGAGGTAGTGCTGCGCGGTCAGAGTGTCAGTACTGAGGGAGTGCTGCACTGTCAGAGGGTCAGTACTGAGGGAGTGCTGAACTGTCATAGAGGTCAGTACTGAGGTATGCTGCACTGTCAGAGGGTCAGTACTGAGGGAGTGCTGCGCTGTCAGAGGGTCAGTACAGAGGGAGTGCAACACTGTCAGATAATCAGTACTGAGGAAGTGCTGCACAGTCAGAGGGTCAGTACTGAGGGAGTGCTGCACAGTCAGATTGTCAGTACTGAGGGAGAGCTGCACTGTCAGAGGGTCAGTACTGAGGGAGTGCAACACTGTCAGATGGTCAGTACAGAGGAAGTGCTGCACAGTCAGAGGATCAGTACTGAGGGAGTGCTGCACAGTCAGATTGTCAGTACTGAGGGAGTGTTGCACTGTCAGGGGGTCAGTATTGAGGGAGTGCTGCACTTTCAGAGGATTAGTACTGAGGGAGTGCTGCACAGTCAGAGGGTCAGGACTGATGGAGTGCTGCACTTTCAGAGGGTCAGCACTGAGGGAGTGCTGCACTGTCAGAGGGTAAGTACCCAAGAAGTGTTACACTGAGGGAGTGCTGCAATGTCAGAAGGTGAGTACTGAGGGAGTGCTGCACTGTCAGATGGTCAGTACTGAGGGAGTGTCACACTGTCAGAGGGTCAATAGTGAGGGAGTGCTGCAATGTCAGAGGATCAGTACTGAGGTAGTGCTGCACAGTCAGAGTGTCAATACTGAGGGAGTGCTGCACTGTCAGAGTTTCGGTACTGAGGGAGTGCTGTACTGCCAGATGGTCAGTACTGAGGGAGTGTCACACTGTCAGAGGGTCAGTACTGAGGGAGAGCTGCAATGTCAGAGGATCAGTACTGAGGGAGTGCTGCACAGTCAGAGGGTCAGGACTGATGGTGTGCTGCACTTCCAGAGGGTCAGTACTGAGGGAGTGCTGCAATGTCAGAGGATCAGTACTGAGGGAGTGCTACACAGTCAGAGTGTCAATACTGAGGGTGTGCTGCTCTGTCAGAGTTTCGGTACTGAGGGAGTGCTGTACTGTCAGATGGTCAGTACTGAGGGAGTGTCACACTGTCAGAGGGTCAGTACTGAGGGAGTGTCACACTGTCAGAGGGTCACTACTGAGGGAGAGCTGCAATGTCAGAGGATCCGGACTGAGGGAGTGCTGCACAGTCAGAGGGTCAATACTGAAGGAGTGCTGCACTGTCAGAATTTCGGAACAGAGGGAGTGTCACACTCTCAGAGGGTCAGTACTGAGGGAGTGTCACACTGTCAGAGGGTCAGTACTGAGGGAGAGCTGCAATGTCAGAGGATCAGTACTGAGGGAGTGCTGCAGAGTCAGAGTGTCAATACTGAGGGAGTGCTGCACTGTCAGATGGTCATTACTGAGGGAGTGTCACACTGTCAGAGGGTCAGTACTGAGGGTATGTCACACTGTCAGAGTGTCAGTACTGAGGGAGTGCCACACTGTCAGACCATCAGTACTAAGGGAGTGTAGTACTCTCAGACTGTCAGTACTGAGGGAGTGCCACACTGTCACACCATCAGTACTGAGGGAGTGTCATACTGTCAGAGGGTCAGTACTGAGGGAGTGCTGCAATGTCGAAGGGTCAGTACTGAGCGAGTGCTACACTGTCAGACCATCAGTACTGAAGGAGGGTCACGCTGTTAGAGGGTCAGTACTGTGGGTCTGCTACACTGCCAAAGGTGCAGTACTGAGGGAGTGCCACACTGTCAGAGGGTCAGTATTGTGGGTCTGCTACACTGCCAAAGGTGCAGTACTGAGGGAGTGCTGCACTTTCAGAGGGTCAGTACTGAGGGAGTGCTGCACTGTCAGTTTTTCGGTACTGAGGGAGTGCTGTACTGTCAGATGGTCAGTACTGAGGGAGTGTCACACTATCAGAAGGTCAGTACTGAGGGAGTGTAGTACTCTCAGACTGTCAGTACTGAGGGAGTGCTACACTGTCACACCATCAGTACTGTTGGAGTGTCATACTGTCAGAGGGTCAGTACTGAGGGAGTGCTGCAATGTCGGAGGGTCAGTACTGAGCGAGTGCCACACTGTCAGACCATCAGTACTGAGGGAGGGTCACACTGTCAGAGGGTCAGTACTAAGGGTCTGCTACACTGCCAAAGGTGCAGTACTGAGGGAGTGCTGCACTTTCAGAGGGTCAGTACTGAGGGAGTGCTGCAATGTCAGAGGATCAGTACTGAGGGAGTGCTGCATAGTCGGAGTGTCAATATTGAGGGAATGCTGCACTGTCAGAGTTTCGGTACTGAGGGAGTGCTGTACTGTCAGATGGGCAGTACTGAGGGAGTGTCACACTGTCAGAGGGTCAGTACTGTGGGAGTGTCACACTGTGAGAGTGTCAGTACTGAGGGAGTGCTGCAATGTCAGAGGGTCAGTACTGAGGGTGTGTCACACTGTCAGAGTGTCAGTTCTGAGGGAATGCCACACTGTCAGACCATCAGTACTGAGGGAGTGTCGTACTCTCAGACTGTCAGTACTGAGGGAGTGCCGCACTGTCACAACATCAGTACTGAGGGAGTGTCATGCTGTCAGAGGGTCAGTACTGAGGGTCTGCTACACTGCCAAAGGTGCAGTACTGAGGGAGTGCCGCACTGTCAGAGGATCTGTACTGAGGAAGTACTGCACTTCCAGAGATTCAGTACTGAGGGAGTGCTGCACTGTCGGAGGGTCGGTACTGAATGAATGCAGCACTGCCAGAGGATCAGTACTGAGGGAGTGCCATGCTATCACAGGCGTCAGTACTGAGGGGGTGCTGCACTGCCAGAGAGTCTGTACTGAGGGAGTGCTGCACTGTCAGAGGGGTCAGTACTGAGGGAGTGCTGCACTGTCAGAGTTTCAGTACTGAGGGAGTGCTGCACTGTCAGAGGGTCAGTACTGAGGGAGTGCTGTACTGTCAGTCGGTCATTTCTGAGGGAGTGTTTCCCTTTCAGAGGGATCAGTACTGAGGGATTGCTGCAATGTCAGAGGGTCAGCACTGAGGGAGCGCCAAACTGTCAGAGGGTCAGTACTGAGGGAGTGCTGCACAGTCAGAGTGTCAGTACTGAGGGACTGGGGCACACTATAAAGAGGCTCAGTACTGAGGGAGTGCCACACTGTCAGAGGGACAGTATTGAGGGAGTGCTGCACAGTGAAAGGGTCAGCACTGAGGGAGTGCTGCAATGTCAGAGGGCTCAGTACTGAGTGAGTGCTACACTGTCAGAGGATCAGAACTGAGGGAGTGCCACACTGTCAGAGGGACAGTACTGAGGGAGTGCTGCATTGTCAGAGTATGAGTACTGAGGTATTGCAACTCTGTTAGAGGATCAGGACTGAGGGGGTGCTACACTGTCACACCATCAGTACTGTGGGAGTGTCATACTGTCAGAGGGTCAGTACTGAGGGAGTGCTGCAATGTCGGAGGGTCAGTACTGAGCGAGTGCCACACTGTCAGACCATCAGTACTGAGGGAGGGTCACACTGTCAGAGGGTCAGTACTAAGGGTCTGCTACACTGCCAAAGGTGCAGTACTGAGGGAGTGCTGCACTTTCAGAGGGTCAGTACTGAGGGAGTGCTGCAATGTCAGAGGATCAGTACTGAGGGAGTGCTGCATAGTCGGAGTGTCAATATTGAGGGAATGCTGCACTGTCAGAGTTTCGGTACTGAGGGAGTGCTGTACTGTCAGATGGGCAGTACTGAGGGAGTGTCACACTGTCAGAGGTTCAGTACTGTGGGAGTGTCACACTGTGAGAGTGTCAGTACTGAGGGAGTGCTGCAATGTCAGAGGGTCAGTACTGAGGGTGTGTCACACTGTCAGAGTGTCAGTTCTGAGGGAATGCCACACTGTCAGACCATCAGTACTGAGGGAGTGTCGTACTCTCAGACTGTCAGTACTGAGGGAGTGCCGCACTGTCACAACATCAGTACTGAGGGAGTGTCATGCTGTCAGAGGGTCAGTACTGAGGGTCTGCTACACTGCCAAAGGTGCAGTACTGAGGGAGTGCCGCACTGTCAGAGGATCTGTACTGAGGAAGTACTGCACTTCCAGAGATTCAGTACTGAGGGAGTGCTGCACTGTCGGAGGGTCGGTACTGAATGAATGCAGCACTGCCAGAGGATCAGTACTGAGAGGGTGCCATGCTATCACAGGCGTCAGTACTGAGGGGGAGCTGCACTGCCAGAGAGTCTGTACTGAGGGAGTGCTGCACTGTCAGAGGGGTCAGTACTGAGGGAGTGCTGCACTGTCAGAGTTTCAGTACTAAGGGAGTGCTGCACTGTCAGAGGGTCAGTACTGAGGGAGTGCTGTACTGTCAGTCGGTCATTTCTGAGGGAGTGTTTCCCTTTCAGAGGGATCAGTACTGAGGGATTGCTGCAATGTCAGAGGGTCAGCACTGAGAGAGCGCCAAACTGTCAGAGGGTCAGTACTGAGGGAGTGCTGCACAGTCAGAGTGTCAGTACTGAGGGACTGGGGCACACTATAAAGAGGCTCAGTACTGAGGGAGTGCCACACTGTCAGAGGGACAGTATTGAGGGAGTGCTGCACAGTGAAAGGGTCAGCACTGAGGGAGTGCTGCAATGTCAGAGGGCTCAGTACTGAGTGAGTGCTACACTGTCAGAGGATCAGAACTGAGGGAGTGCCACACTGTCAGAGGGAGAGTACTGAGGGAGTGCTGCATTGTCAGAGTATGAGTACTGAGGTATTGCAACTCTGTTAGAGGATCAGGACTGAGGGGGTGCTGCAATGTCAGTGGGTCAGTACTGAGGCAGTGTCAAACTGAGAGCGTCAGTACTGAGGGAGTGCTGCACTGTCAGAGTGTCAGTACTGAGGGAGTATGCACTGTCAGAGTGTCAGAACTGTGGGAGTGTCACACTGTCAGAGGGTCAAGGAATGAGGGAATAGTGCTTCACTGTCAGAGTGTCAGTACTGAGGGATTACAACACTGTCAAACTGTCAGAGTGTCAGTACTGAGGGAGTGCTGCAATGTCAGAGGGTCACTTCTGAGGGAGTGCTGCACTGTCTGAGGGTCAGTACCGAGGGAGTGCTGCACTGTCAGTGGGTCATATTGAGGGAGTGCAACACTGTCAGACGGTCAGTACTGAGTGAGTGCCGCACTGTCAGAGGGTAGTACTGAAGGAGTGCGACACTGTCAGAGGGTCAGTACAGAGGGAGAGCCACCCTGTCAGAGGGGTCAGAACTGAGGGATTGCTACCATGTCATAGTGTCAGTACTGAGGGAGTGCCAAAATGTCACAGGGTGAGGACAGAGGTAGTGCTGCGCGGTCAGAGTGTCAGTACTGAGGGAGTGCTGCACTGTCAGAGGGTCAGTACTGAGGGAGTGCTGAACTGTCATAGAGGTCAGTACTGAGGTATGCTGCACTGTCAGAGGGTCAGTACTGAGGGAGTGCTGCGCTGTCAGAGGGTCAGTACAGAGGGAGTGCAACACTGTCAGATAATCAGTACTGAGGAAGTGCTGCACAGTCAGAGGGTCAGTACTGAGGGAGTGCTGCACAGTCAGATTGTCAGTACTGAGGGAGAGCTGCACTGTCAGAGGGTCAGTACTGAGGGAGTGCAACACTGTCAGATGGTCAGTACAGAGGAAGTGCTGCACAGTCAGAGGATCAGTACTGAGGGAGTGCTGCACAGTCAGATTGTCAGTACTGAGGGAGTGTTGCACTGTCAGGGGGTCAGTATTGAGGGAGTGCTGCACTTTCAGAGGATTAGTACTGAGGGAGTGCTGCACAGTCAGAGGGTCAGGACTGATGGAGTGCTGCACTTTCAGAGGGTCAGCACTGAGGGAGTGCTGCACTGTCAGAGGGTAAGTACCCAAGAAGTGTTACACTGAGGGAGTGCTGCAATGTCAGAAGGTGAGTACTGAGGGAGTGCTGCACTGTCAGATGGTCAGTACTGAGGGAGTGTCACACTGTCAGAGGGTCAATAGTGAGGGAGTGCTGCAATGTCAGAGGATCAGTACTGAGGTAGTGCTGCACAGTCAGAGTGTCAATACTGAGGGAGTGCTGCACTGTCAGAGTTTCGGTACTGAGGGAGTGCTGTACTGTCAGATGGTCAGTACTGAGGGAGTGTCACACTGTCAGAGGGTCAGTACTGAGGGAGAGCTGCAATGTCAGAGGATCAGTACTGAGGGAGTGCTGCACAGTCAGAGGGTCAGGACTGATGGTGTGCTGCACTTCCAGAGGGTCAATACTGAGGGAGTGCTGCAATGTCAGAGGATCAGTACTGAGGGAGTGCTACACAGTCAGAGTGTCAATACTGAGGGTGTGCTGCTCTGTCAGAGTTTCGGTACTGAGGGAGTGCTGTACTGTCAGATGGTCAGTACTGAGGGAGTGTCACACTGTCAGAGGGTCAGTACTGAGGGAGTGTCACACTGTCAGAGGGTCACTACTGAGGGAGAGCTGCAATGTCAGAGGATCCGGACTGAGGGAGTGCTGCACAGTCAGAGGGTCAATACTGAAGGAGTGCTGCACTGTCAGAATTTCGGAACAGAGGGAGTGTCACACTCTCAGAGGGTCAGTACTGAGGGAGTGTCACACTGTCAGAGGGTCAGTACTGAGGGAGAGCTGCAATGTCAGAGGATCAGTACTGAGGGAGTGCTGCAGAGTCAGAGTGTCAATACTGAGGGAGTGCTGCACTGTCAGATGGTCATTACTGAGGGAGTGTCACACTGTCAGAGGGTCAGTACTGAGGGTATGTCACACTGTCAGAGTGTCAGTACTGAGGGAGTGCCACACTGTCAGACCATCAGTACTAAGGGAGTGTAGTACTCTCAGACTGTCAGTACTGAGGGAGTGCCACACTGTCACACCATCAGTACTGAGGGAGTGTCATACTGTCAGAGGGTCAGTACTGAGGGAGTGCTGCAATGTCGAAGGGTCAGTACTGAGCGAGTGCTACACTGTCAGACCATCAGTACTGAAGGAGGGTCACGCTGTTAGAGGGTCAGTACTGTGGGTCTGCTACACTGCCAAAGGTGCAGTACTGAGGGAGTGCCACACTGTCAGAGGGTCAGTATTGTGGGTCTGCTACACTGCCAAAGGTGCAGTACTGAGGGAGTGCTGCACTTTCAGAGGGTCAGTACTGAGGGAGTGCTGCACTGTCAGTTTTTCGGTACTGAGGGAGTGCTGTACTGTCAGATGGTCAGTACTGAGGGAGTGTCACACTATCAGAAGGTCAGTACTGAGGGAGTGTAGTACTCTCAGACTGTCAGTACTGAGGGAGTGCTACACTGTCACACCATCAGTACTGTGGGAGTGTCATACTGTCAGAGGGTCAGTACTGAGGGAGTGCTGCAATGTCGGAGGGTCAGTACTGAGCGAGTGCCACACTGTCAGACCATCAGTACTGAGGGAGGGTCACACTGTCAGAGGGTCAGTACTAAGGGTCTGCTACACTGCCAAAGGTGCAGTACTGAGGGAGTGCTGCACTTTCAGAGGGTCAGTACTGAGGGAGTGCTGCAATGTCAGAGGATCAGTACTGAGGGAGTGCTGCATAGTCGGAGTGTCAATATTGAGGGAATGCTGCACTGTCAGAGTTTCGGTACTGAGGGAGTGCTGTACTGTCAGATGGGCAGTACTGAGGGAGTGTCACACTGTCAGAGGGTCAGTACTGTGGGAGTGTCACACTGTGAGAGTGTCAGTACTGAGGGAGTGCTGCAATGTCAGAGGGTCAGTACTGAGGGTGTGTCACACTGTCAGAGTGTCAGTTCTGAGGGAATGCCACACTGTCAGACCATCAGTACTGAGGGAGTGTCGTACTCTCAGACTGTCAGTACTGAGGGAGTGCCGCACTGTCACAACATCAGTACTGAGGGAGTGTCATGCTGTCAGAGGGTCAGTACTGAGGGTCTGCTACACTGCCAAAGGTGCAGTACTGAGGGAGTGCCGCACTGTCAGAGGATCTGTACTGAGGAAGTACTGCACTTCCAGAGATTCAGTACTGAGGGAGTGCTGCACTGTCGGAGGGTCGGTACTGAATGAATGCAGCACTGCCAGAGGATCAGAACTGAGGGAGTGCCATGCTATCACAGGCGTCAGTACTGAGGGGGTGCTGCACTGCCAGAGAGTCTGTACTGAGGGAGTGCTGCACTGTCAGAGGGGTCAGTACTGAGGGAGTGCTGCACTGTCAGAGTTTCAGTACTGAGGGAGTGCTGCACTGTCAGAGGGTCAGTACTGAGGGAGTGCTGTACTGTCAGTCGGTCATTTCTGAGGGAGTGTTTCCCTTTCAGAGGGATCAGTACTGAGGGATTGCTGCAATGTCAGAGGGTCAGCACTGAGGGAGCGCCAAACTGTCAGAGGGTCAGTACTGAGGGAGTGCTGCACAGTCAGAGTGTCAGTACTGAGGGACTGGGGCACACTATAAAGAGGCTCAGTACTGAGGGAGTGCCACACTGTCAGAGGGACAGTATTGAGGGAGTGCTGCACAGTGAAAGGGTCAGCACTGAGGGAGTGCTGCAATATCAGAGGGCTCAGTACTGAGTGAGTGCTACACTGTCAGAGGATCAGAACTGAGGGAGTGCCACACTGTCAGAGGGACAGTACTGAGGGAGTGCTGCATTGTCAGAGTATGAGTACTGAGGTATTGCAACTCTGTTAGAGGATCAGGACTGAGGGGGTGCTACACTGTCACACCATCAGTACTGTGGGAGTGTCATACTGTCAGAGGGTCAGTACTGAGGGAGTGCTGCAATGTCGGAGGGTCAGTACTGAGCGAGTGCCACACTGTCAGACCATCAGTACTGAGGGAGGGTCACACTGTCAGAGGGTCAGTACTAAGGGTCTGCTACACTGCCAAAGGTGCAGTACTGAGGGAGTGCTGCACTTTCAGAGGGTCAGTACTGAGGGAGTGCTGCAATGTCAGAGGATCAGTACTGAGGGAGTGCTGCATAGTCGGAGTGTCAATATTGAGGGAATGCTGCACTGTCAGAGTTTCGGTACTGAGGGAGTGCTGTACTGTCAGAGGTTCAGTACTGTGGGAGTGTCACACTGTGAGAGTGTCAGTACTGAGGGAGTGCTGCAATGTCAGAGGGTCAGTACTGAGGGTGTGTCACACTGTCAGAGTGTCAGTTCTGAGGGAATGCCACACTGTCAGACCATCAGTACTGAGGGAGTGTCGTACTCTCAGACTGTCAGTACTGAGGGAGTGCCGCACTGTCACAACATCAGTACTGAGGGAGTGTCATGCTGTCAGAGGGTCAGTACTGAGGGTCTGCTACACTGCCAAAGGTGCAGTACTGAGGGAGTGCCGCACTGTCAGAGGATCTGTACTGAGGAAGTACTGCACTTCCAGAGATTCAGTACTGAGGGAGTGCTGCACTGTCGGAGGGTCGGTACTGAATGAATGCAGCACTGCCAGAGGATCAGGACTGAGGGGGTGCCATGCTATCACAGGCGTCAGTACTGAGGGGGAGCTGCACTGCCAGAGAGTCTGTACTGAGGGAGTGCTGCAATGTCAGAGGGGTCAGTACTGAGGGAGTGCTGCACTGTCAGAGTTTCAGTACTAAGGGAGTGCTGCACTGTCAGAGGGTCAGTACTGAGGGAGTGCTGTACTGTCAGTCGGTCATTTCTGAGGGAGTGTTTCCCTTTCAGAGGGATCAGTACTGAGGGATTGCTGCAATGTCAGAGGGTCAGCACTGAGAGAGCGCCAAACTGTCAGAGGGTCAGTACTGAGGGAGTGCTGCACAGTCAGAGTGTCAGTACTGAGGGACTGGGGCACACTATAAAGAGGCTCAGTACTGAGGGAGTGCCACACTGTCAGAGGGACAGTATTGAGGGAGTGCTGCACAGTGAAAGGGTCAGCACTGAGGGAGTGCTGCAATGTCAGAGGGCTCAGTACTGAGTGAGTGCTACACTGTCAGAGGATCAGAACTGAGGGAGTGCCACACTGTCAGAGGGAGAGTACTGAGGGAGTGCTGCATTGTCAGAGTATGAGTACTGAGGTATTGCAACTCTGTTAGAGGATCAGGACTGAGGGGGTGCTGCAATGTCAGTGGGTCAGTACTGAGGCAGTGTCAAACTGAGAGCGTCAGTACTGAGGGAGTGCTGCACTGTCAGAGTGTCAGTACTGAGGGAGTATGCACTGTCAGAGTGTCAGAACTGTGGGAGTGTCACACTGTCAAAGGGTCAAGGAATGAGGGAATAGTGCTTCACTGTCAGAGTGTCAGTACTGAGGGATTACAACACTGTCAAACTGTCAGAGTGTCAGTACTGAGGGAGTGCTGCAATGTCAGAGGGTCACTTCTGAGGGAGTGCTGCACTGTCAGTGGGTCATCATTGAGGGAGTGCTGCACTGTCAGAGGGTCAGTACTGAGGGACTACAAAACTGTCAGAGGGTCAGTTCTGAGGGAGTGCTGCACTGTCAGTGTCAGTACTGAGGGAGTGCTGCCCTGTTAGAGGGTCACTGCTGCAGGATTGTCACACTGCCAGAGGGTCAATACTGAGGGAGTGCTGCACCGTCAGTGGGTCAGCACTGAGGGAGTGCTGCAATATCAGAGGGTCAGCACTGAGGGAGTGCTGCAATATCAGAGGGTCAGTACTGAGGGAGTGCCACACTGTCAGAGGGTCAGTACTGAGGGAGTGCTGCACTGTCAGAGGGTCAGTACTGAGGGAGTGCATCACTGTCAGAGGGTCAGTACTGAGGGAGTGCTGCACTGTCAGAGGGCCAGTTCTGAGGGTGTGCTGCACTGTCAGTGGGTCATCACTGAGGGAGTGCTGCACTGTCAGAGGGTCAGTACTGAGGGACTACAAAACTGTCAGAGGGTCAGTTCTGAGGGAGTGCTGCACTGTCAGTGTCAGTACTGAGGGAGTGCTGCCATGTTAGAGGGTCACTGCTGCAGGATTGTCACACTGCCAGAGGGTCAATACTGAGGGAGTGCTGCACCGTCAGTGGGTCAGCACTGAGGGAGTGCTGCAATATCAGAGGGTCAGCACTGAGGGAGTGCTGCAATATCAGAGGGTCAGTACTGAGGGAGTGCCACACTGTCAGAGGGTCAGTACTGAGGGAGTGCTGCACTGTCAGAGGGTCAGTACTGAGGGAGTGCATCACTGTCAGAGGGTCAGTACTGAGGGAGTGCTGCACTGTCAGAGGGCCAGTTCTGAGGGTGTGCTGCACTGTAAGTGGGTCATCACTGAGGGAGTGCTGCACTGTCAGAGGGTCAGTACTGAGGGACTACAACACTGTCAGAGGGTCAGTTCTGAGAGAGTGCTGCACTGTCAGTGTCAGTACTGAGGGAGTGCTGCCCTGTTAGAGGGTCACTGCTGCAGGATTGTCACACTGCCATGGGTTAATACTGAGGGAGTGCTGCACCGTCAGTGTGTCAGCACTGAGGGAGTGCTGCAATATCAGAGGGTCAGCACTGAGGGAGTGCTGCAATATCAGAGGGTCAGTACTGAGGGAGTGCCACACTGTCAGAGGGTCAGTACTGAGGGAGTGCTGCACTGTCAGAGGGTCAGTACTGAGGGAGTGCTGCACTGTCAGTGGGTCAGTACTGAGGGAGTGCATCACTGTCAGAGGGTCAGTACTGAGGGAGTGCTGCACTGTCAGAGGGCCAGTTCTGAGGGAGTGCTGCACTGTCAGAGTTTCAGTATTAAGGGAGTGCCACACTGTCAGAAGTTCAGTACTGAATGAGTGTTGCACTGTCAGAGGGGTCACTACTGAGGGAGTGCTGCACTGCCAAATGTGCAGTACTGAGGGAGTGCTGCACTGTCAGAGGGTCAGTACTGAGGGTGTGCTTCACTGTCACAGTGTCAGTACGGGGAGTGCTGCACTTTCAGAGGATCAGTACTGAGGGAGTGCCACACTTTCAGAGGGACAGTATCGAGGGAGTGCTGCACTTTCAGAGGGTCAGTACTGAGGGAGTGCTGCACTTTCTGAGGGTCAGTACTGAGGGAGTGCTGCACAGTCAGAGAGTCAGTACTGATGGAGTGCCGCACTTTCAGAGGGTCAGTACTGAGGGATTGCTGCACAGTCAGAGGGTTAGCAATGAGAGAGTGCTGCAATGTCAGAGAGGTCAGTGCTGAGGGACTACAACACTGTCAGAGGGATAGTATTGAGGGAGTGCTGCACTGTCAGAGGGTCAGTACTGAGGGAGTGCTGCACTGTCAGAGGGCCAGTTCTGAGGGAGTGCTGCACTGTCAGACTTTCAGTATTGAGGGAGTGCCACACTGTCAGAAGTTCAGTACTGAATGAGTGTTGCACTGTCAGAGGGGTCACTACTGAGGGAGTGCTGCACTGCCAAATGTTCAGTACTGAGGGAGTGCTGCACTGTCAGAGGGTCAGTACTGAGGGTGTGCTTCACTGTCACAGTGTCAGTACGGGGAGTGCTGCACTTTCAGAGGATCAGTACTGAGGGAGTGCCACACTTTCAAAGGGACAGTATTGAGGGAGTGCTGCACTTTCAGAGGGTCAGTACTGAGGGAGTGCTGCACTTTCTGAGGGTCAGTACTGAGGGAGTGCTGCACAGTCAGAGAGTCAGTACTGATGGAGTGCCGCACTTTCAGAGGGTCAGTACTGAGGGATTGCTGCACAGTCAGAGGGTTAGCAATGAGAGAGTGCTGCAATGTCAGAGAGGTCAGTGCTGAGGGACTACAACACTGTCAGAGGGTCAGTTCTGAGGGAGGGCTGCACTGTCAGTGTCAGTTCTGAGGGAGTGCTGCCCTGTTAGAGGGTCACTGCTGCAGGATTGTCACACTGCCAGAGGGTCAATACTGAGGGAGTGCTGCACCGTCAGAATTTCGGAACAGAGGGAGTGTCACACTCTCAGAGGGTCAGTACTGAGGGAGTGTCACACTGTCAGAGGGTCAGTACTGAGGGAGAGCTGCAATGTCAGAGGATCAGTACTGAGGGAGTGCTGCAGAGTCAGAGTGTCAATACTGAGGGAGTGCTGCACTGTCAGATGGTCATTACTGAGGGAGTGTCACACTGTCAGAGGGTCAGTACTGAGGGTATGTCACACTGTCAGAGTGTCAGTACTGAGGGAGTGCCACACTGTCAGACCATCAGTACTAAGGGAGTGTAGTACTCTCAGACTGTCAGTACTGAGGGAGTGCCACACTGTCACACCATCAGTACTGAGGGAGTGTCATACTGTCAGAGGGTCAGTACTGAGGGAGTGCTGCAATGTCGAAGGGTCAGTACTGAGCGAGTGCTACACTGTCAGACCATCAGTACTGAAGGAGGGTCACGCTGTTAGAGGGTCAGTACTGTGGGTCTGCTACACTGCCAAAGGTGCAGTACTGAGGGAGTGCCACACTGTCAGAGGGTCAGTATTGTGGGTCTGCTACACTGCCAAAGGTGCAGTACTGAGGGAGTGCTGCACTTTCAGAGGGTCAGTACTGAGGGAGTGCTGCACTGTCAGTTTTTCGGTACTGAGGGAGTGCTGTACTGTCAGATGGTCAGTACTGAGGGAGTGTCACACTATCAGAAGGTCAGTACTGAGGGAGTGTAGTACTCTCAGACTGTCAGTACTGAGGGAGTGCTACACTGTCACACCATCAGTACTGTGGGAGTGTCATACTGTCAGAGGGTCAGTACTGAGGGAGTGCTGCAATGTCGGAGGGTCAGTACTGAGCGAGTGCCACACTGTCAGACCATCAGTACTGAGGGAGGGTCACACTGTCAGAGGGTCAGTACTAAGGGTCTGCTACACTGCCAAAGGTGCAGTACTGAGGGAGTGCTGCACTTTCAGAGGGTCAGTACTGAGGGAGTGCTGCAATGTCAGAGGATCAGTACTGAGGGAGTGCTGCATAGTCGGAGTGTCAATATTGAGGGAATGCTGCACTGTCAGAGTTTCGGTACTGAGGGAGTGCTGTACTGTCAGATGGGCAGTACTGAGGGAGTGTCACACTGTCAGAGGTTCAGTACTGTGGGAGTGTCACACTGTGAGAGTGTCAGTACTGAGGGAGTGCTGCAATGTCAGATGGGCAGTACTGAGGGAGTGTCACACTGTCAGAGGGTCAGTACTGTGGGAGTGTCACACTGTGAGAGTGTCAGTACTGAGGGAGTGCTGCAATGTCAGACCATCAGTACTGAGGGAGTGTCGTACTCTCAGACTGTCAGTACTGAGGGAGTGCCGCACTGTCACAACATCAGTACTGAGGGAGTGTCATGCTGTCAGAGGGTCAGTACTGAGGGTCTGCTACACTGCCAAAGGTGCAGTACTGAGGGAGTGCCGCACTGTCAGAGGATCTGTACTGAGGAAGTACTGCACTTCCAGAGATTCAGTACTGAGGGAGTGCTGCACTGTCGGAGGGTCGGTACTGAATGAATGCAGCACTGCCAGAGGATCAGTACTGAGGGAGTGCCATGCTATCACAGGCGTCAGTACTGAGGGGGTGCTACACTGCCAGAGAGTCTGTACTGAGGGAGTGCTGCACTGTCAGAGGGGTCAGTACTGAGGGAGTGCTGCACTGTCAGAGTTTCAGTACTGAGGGAGTGCTGCACTGTCAGAGGGTCAGTACTGAGGGAGTGCTGTACTGTCAGTCGGTCATTTCTGAGGGAGTGTTTCCCTTTCAGAGGGATCAGTACTGAGGGATTGCTGCAATGTCAGAGGGTCAGCACTGAGGGAGCGCCAAACTGTCAGAGGGTCAGTACTGAGGGAGTGCTGCACAGTCAGAGTGTCAGTACTGAGGGACTGGGGCACACTATAAAGAGGCTCAGTACTGAGGGAGTGCCACACTGTCAGAGGGACAGTATTGAGGGAGTGCTGCACAGTGAAAGGGTCAGCACTGAGGGAGTGCTGCAATGTCAGAGGGCTCAGTACTGAGTGAGTGCTACACTGTCAGAGGATCAGAACTGAGGGAGTGCCACACTGTCAGAGGGACAGTACTGAGGGAGTGCTGCATTGTCAGAGTATGAGTACTGAGGTATTGCAACTCTGTTAGAGGATCAGGACTGAGGGGGTGCTACACTGTCACACCATCAGTACTGTGGGAGTGTCATACTGTCAGAGGGTCAGTACTGAGGGAGTGCTGCAATGTCGGAGAGTCAGTACTGAGCGAGTGCCACACTGTCAGACCATCAGTACTGAGGGAGGGTCACACTGTCAGAGGGTCAGTACTAAGGGTCTGCTACACTGCCAAAGGTGCAGTACTGAGGGAGTGCTGCACTTTCAGAGGGTCAGTACTGAGGGAGTGCTGCAATGTCAGAGGATCAGTACTGAGGGAGTGCTGCATAGTCGGAGTGTCAATATTGAGGGAATGCTGCACTGTCAGAGTTTCGGTACTGAGGGAGTGCTGTACTGTCAGAGGTTCAGTACTGTGGGAGTGTCACACTGTCAGAGGTTCAGTACTGTGGGAGTGTCACACTGTGAGAGTGTCAGTACTGAGGGAGTGCTGCAATGTCAGAGGGTCAGTACTGAGGGTGTGTCACACTGTCAGAGTGTCAGTTCTGAGGGAATGCCACACTGTCAGACCATCAGTACTGAGGGAGTGCCGCACTGTCACAACATCAGTACTGAGGGAGTGTCATGCTGTCAGAGGGTCAGTACTGAGGGTCTGCTACACTGCCAAAGGTGCAGTACTGAGGGAGTGCCGCACTGTCAGAGGATCTGTACTGAGGAAGTACTGCACTTCCAGAGATTCAGTACTGAGGGAGTGCTGCACTGTCGGAGGGTCGGTACTGAATGAATGCAGCACTGCCAGAGGATCAGGACTGAGGGGGTGCCATGCTATCACAGGCGTCAGTACTGAGGGGGAGCTGCACTGCCAGAGAGTCTGTACTGAGGGAGTGCTGCACTGTCAGAGGGGTCAGTACTGAGGGAGTGCTGCACTGTCAGAGTTTCAGTACTAAGGGAGTGCTGCACTGTCAGAGGGTCAGTACTGAGGGAGTGCTGTACTGTCAGTCGGTCATTTCTGAGGGAGTGTTTCCCTTTCAGAGGGATCAGTACTGAGGGATTGCTGCAATGTCAGAGGGTCAGCACTGAGAGAGCGCCAAACTGTCAGAGGGTCAGTACTGAGGGAGTGCTGCACAGTCAGAGTGTCAGTACTGAGGGACTGGGGCACACTATAAAGAGGCTCAGTACTGAGGGAGTGCCACACTGTCAGAGGGACAGTATTGAGGGAGTGCTGCACAGTGAAAGGGTCAGCACTGAGGGAGTGCTGCAATGTCAGAGGGCTCAGTACTGAGTGAGTGCTACACTGTCAGAGGATCAGAACTGAGGGAGTGCCACACTGTCAGAGGGAGAGTACTGAGGGAGTGCTGCATTGTCAGAGTATGAGTACTGAGGTATTGCAACTCTGTTAGAGGATCAGGACTGAGGGGGTGCTGCAATGTCAGTGGGTCAGTACTGAGGCAGTGTCAAACTGAGAGCGTCAGTACTGAGGGAGTGCTGCACTGTCAGAGTGTCAGTACTGAGGGAGTATGCACTGTCAGAGTGTCAGAACTGTGGGAGTGTCACACTGTCAGAGGGTCAAGGAATGAGGGAATAGTGCTTCACTGTCAGAGTGTCAGTACTGAGGGATTACAACACTGTCAAACTGTCAGAGTGTCAGTACTGAGGGAGTGCTGCAATGTCAGAGGGTCACTTCTGAGGGAGTGCTGCACTGTCAGTGGGTCATC
Organism: Chiloscyllium punctatum; assembly: GCF_047496795.1. Lineage (NCBI taxonomy): Eukaryota > Metazoa > Chordata > Chondrichthyes > Orectolobiformes > Hemiscylliidae > Chiloscyllium > Chiloscyllium punctatum. Next base: position 42,532,104 of record NC_092767.1, read on the forward strand.
ATTGAGGGAGTGCTGCACTGTCAGAGGGTCAGTACTGAGGGACTACAAAACTGTCAGAGGGTCAGTTCTGAGGGAGTGCTGCACTGTCAGTGTCAGTACTGAGGGAGTGCTGCCCTGTTAGAGGGTCACTGCTGCAGGATTGTCACACTGCCAGAGGGTCAATACTGAGGGAGTGCTGCACCGTCAGTGGGTCAGCACTGAGGGAGTGCTGCAATATCAGAGGGTCAGCACTGAGGGAGTGCTGCAATATCAGAGGGTCAGTACTGAGGGAGTGCCACACTGTCAGAGGGTCAGTACTGAGGGAGTGCTGCACTGTCAGAGGGTCAGTACTGAGGGAGTGCATCACTGTCAGAGGGTCAGTACTGAGGGAGTGCTGCACTGTCAGAGGGCCAGTTCTGAGGGTGTGCTGCACTGTCAGTGGGTCATCACTGAGGGAGTGCTGCACTGTCAGAGGGTCAGTACTGAGGGACTACAAAACTGTCAGAGGGTCAGTTCTGAGGGAGTGCTGCACTGTCAGTGTCAGTACTGAGGGAGTGCTGCCATGTTAGAGGGTCACTGCTGCAGGATTGTCACACTGCCAGAGGGTCAATACTGAGGGAGTGCTGCACCGTCAGTGGGTCAGCACTGAGGGAGTGCTGCAATATCAGAGGGTCAGCACTGAGGGAGTGCTGCAATATCAGAGGGTCAGTACTGAGGGAGTGCCACACTGTCAGAGGGTCAGTACTGAGGGAGTGCTGCACTGTCAGAGGGTCAGTACTGAGGGAGTGCATCACTGTCAGAGGGTCAGTACTGAGGGAGTGCTGCACTGTCAGAGGGCCAGTTCTGAGGGTGTGCTGCACTGTAAGTGGGTCATCACTGAGGGAGTGCTGCACTGTCAGAGGGTCAGTACTGAGGGACTACAACACTGTCAGAGGGTCAGTTCTGAGAGAGTGCTGCACTGTCAGTGTCAGTACTGAGGGAGTGCTGCCCTGTTAGAGGGTCACTGCTGCAGGATTGTCACACTGCCATGGGTTAATACTGAGGGAGTGCTGCACCGTCAGTGGGTCAGCACTGAGGGAGTGCTGCAATATCAGAGGGTCAGCACTGAGGGAGTGCTGCAATATCAGAGGGTCAGTACTGAGGGAGTGCCACACTGTCAGAGGGTCAGTACTGAGGGAGTGCTGCACTGTCAGAGGGTCAGTACTGAGGGAGTGCTGCACTGTCAGTGGGTCAGTACTGAGGGAGTGCATCACTGTCAGAGGGTCAGTACTGAGGGAGTGCTGCACTGTCAGAGGGCCAGTTCTGAGGGAGTGCTGCACTGTCAGAGTTTCAGTATTAAGGGAGTGCCACACTGTCAGAAGTTCAGTACTGAATGAGTGTTGCACTGTCAGAGGGGTCACTACTGAGGGAGTGCTGCACTGCCAAATGTGCAGTACTGAGGGAGTGCTGCACTGTCAGAGGGTCAGTACTGAGGGTGTGCTTCACTGTCACAGTGTCAGTACGGGGAGTGCTGCACTTTCAGAGGATCAGTACTGAGGGAGTGCCACACTTTCAGAGGGACAGTATCGAGGGAGTGCTGCACTTTCAGAGGGTCAGTACTGAGGGAGTGCTGCACTTTCTGAGGGTCAGTACTGAGGGAGTGCTGCACAGTCAGAGAGTCAGTACTGATGGAGTGCCGCACTTTCAGAGGGTCAGTACTGAGGGATTGCTGCACAGTCAGAGGGTTAGCAATGAGAGAGTGCTGCAATGTCAGAGAGGTCAGTGCTGAGGGACTACAACACTGTCAGAGGGATAGTATTGAGGGAGTGCTGCACTGTCAGAGGGTCAGTACTGAGGGAGTGCTGCACTGTCAGAGGGCCAGTTCTGAGGGAGTGCTGCACTGTCAGACTTTCAGTATTGAGGGAGTGCCACACTGTCAGAAGTTCAGTACTGAATGAGTGTTGCACTGTCAGAGGGGTCACTACTGAGGGAGTGCTGCACTGCCAAATGTTCAGTACTGAGGGAGTGCTGCACTGTCAGAGGGTCAGTACTGAGGGTGTGCTTCACTGTCACAGTGTCAGTACGGGGAGTGCTGCACTTTCAGAGGATCAGTACTGAGGGAGTGCCACACTTTCAAAGGGACAGTATTGAGGGAGTGCTGCACTTTCAGAGGGTCAGTACTGAGGGAGTGCTGCACTTTCTGAGGGTCAGTACTGAGGGAGTGCTGCACAGTCAGAGAGTCAGTACTGATGGAGTGCCGCACTTTCAGAGGGTCAGTACTGAGGGATTGCTGCACAGTCAGAGGGTTAGCAATGAGAGAGTGCTGCAATGTCAGAGAGGTCAGTGCTGAGGGACTACAACACTGTCAGAGGGTCAGTTCTGAGGGAGGGCTGCACTGTCAGTGTCAGTTCTGAGGGAGTGCTGCCCTGTTAGAGGGTCACTGCTGCAGGATTGTCACACTGCCAGAGGGTCAATACTGAGGGAGTGCTGCACCGTCAGTGGGTCAGCACTGAGGGAGTGCTGCAATATCAGAGGGTCAGCACTGAGGGAGTGCTGCAATATCAGAGGGTCAGTACTGAGGGAGTGCCACACTGTCAGAGGGTCAGTACTGAGGGAGTGCTGCACTGCCAAATTTGCAGTACTGAGGGAGTGCTGCACTGTCAGAGGGTCAGTACTGAGGGTGTGCTTCACTGTCACAGTGTCAGTACTGGGAGTGCTGCACTTTCACAGGATCAGTACTGAGGGAGTGCCACACATTCAGAGGGACAGTATTGAGGGAATGCTGCACTGTCAGAGTTTCGGTACTGAGGGAGTGCTGTACTGTCAGATGGTCAGTACTGAGGGAGTGTCACACTGTCAGAGGGTCAGTACTGTGGGAGTGTCACACTGTCAGAGTGTCAGTACTGAGGGAGTGCTGCAATGCCAGAGGGTCAGTACTGAGGGTGTGTCACACTGTCAGAGTGTCAGTTCTGAGGGAATGCCACACTGTCAGACCATCAGTACTGAGGGAGTGTCGTACTCTCAGACTGTCAGTACTGAGGGAGTGCCGCACTGTCACAACATCAGTACTGAGGGAGTGTCATACTGTCAGAGGGTCAGTACTGAGGGTCTGCTACACTGCCAAAGGTGCAGTACTGAGGGAGTGCCGCACTGTCAGAGGATCTGTACTGAGGAAGTACTGCACTTCCAGAGATTCAGTACTGAGGGAGTGCTGCACTGTCGGAGGGTCGGTACTGAATGAATGCAGCACTGCCAGAGGATCAGTACTGAGGGGGTGCCATGCTATCACAGGCGTCAGTACTGAGGGGGTGCTGCACTGCCAGAGAGTCTGTACTGAGGGAGTGCTGCACTGTCAGAGGGGTCAGTACTGAGGGAGTGCTGCACTGTCAGAGTTTCAGTACTGAGGGAGTGCTGCACTGTCAGAGGGTCAGTACTGAGGGAGTGCTGCACTGTCAGATGGTCAGGTCTGAGGGAGTGCTGTACTGTCAGTCGGTCATTTCTGAGGGAGTGTTTCCCTTTCAGAGGGATCAGTACTGAGGGATTGCTGCAATGTCAGAGGGTCAGCACTGAGAGAGCGCAAAACTGTCAGAGGGTCAGTACTGAGGGAGTGCTGCACAGTCAGAGTGTCAGTACTGAGGGACTGCGGCACACTATAAAGAGGCTCAGTACTGAGGGAGTGCCACACTGTCAGAGGGACAGTATTGAGGGAGTGCTGCACAGTGAAAGGGTCAGCACTGAGGGAGTGCTGCAATGTCAGAGGGCTCAGTACTGAGTGAGTGCTACACTGTCAGAGGATCAGAACTGAGGGAGTGCCACACTGTCAGAGGGACTGTACTGAGGGAGTGCTGCATTGTCAGAGTATGAGTACTGAGGTATTGCAACTCTGGTGGAGGATCAGGACTGAGGGAGTGCTGCAATGTCAGTGGGTCAGTACTGAGGCAGTGTCACACTGAGAACGTCAGTACTGAGGGAGTATGCACTGTCAGAGTGTCAGAACTGTGGGAGTTTCACACTGTCAGAGGGTCAAGGATTGAGGGAATAGTGCTTCACTGTCAGAGTGTCAGTACTGAGGGATTACAACACTGTCAAACTGTCAGAGTGTCAGTACTGAGGGAGTGCTGCAATGTCAGAGGGTCAGTTCTGAGGGAGTGCTGCACTGTCAGTGGGTCATCACTGAGGGAGTGCTGCACTGTCAGAGGGTCAGTACTGAGGGACTACAAAACTGTCAGAGGGTCAGTTCTGAGGGAGTGCTGCACTGTCAGTGTCAGTACTGAGGGAGTGCTGCCCTGTTAGAGGGTCACTGCTGCAGGATTGTCACACTGCCAGAGGGTCAATACTGAGGGAGTGCTGCACCGTCAGTGGGTCAGCACTGAGGGAGTGCTGCAATATCAGAGGGTCAGTACTGAGGGAGTGCCACACTGTCAGAGGGTCAGTACTGAGGGAGTGCTGCACTGTCAGAGGGTCAGTACTGAGGGAGTGCTGCACTGTCAGAGGGTCAGTACTGAGGGAGTGCATCACTGTCAGAGGGTCAGTACTGAGGGAGTGCTGCACTGTCAGAGGGCCAGTTCTGAGGGAGTGCTGCACTGTCAGAGTTTCAGTATTAAGGGAGTGCCACACTGTCAGAAGTTCAGTACTGAATGAGTGTCACACTGTCAGAGGGTCAGTACTGAGGGAGTGCTGCACTGCCAAATTTGCAGTACTGAGGGAGTGCTGCACTGTCAGAGGGTCAGTACTGAGGGAGTGCTGCACTTTCAGAGTGTCAGTACTGAGTGAATGCGGCACTTTCTGAGGGTCAGTACTGAGGGAGTGCTGCACAGTCAGAGAGTCAGTACTGATGGAGTGCCGCACTTTCAGAGGGTCAGTACTGAGGGATTGCTGCACAGTCAGAGGGTTAGCAATGAGAGAGTGCTGCAATGTCAGAGAGGTCAGTGATGAAGGAGTGCCACACTGTCAGAGGGATAGTATTGAGGGAGTGCTGCACAGTCAGAGGGTCAGCACTGAGGGAGTGCCACACTGTCAGAGGGTCAGTACTGAGGGAGTGTAGCACTCTCAGCTCGTCAGTCCTGAGGGAGTACCACACTGTCAGAGGGTCAGTATTGAGGGAGTGCTGCAATGTCAGAGGATCAGTATTGAGGGAGTGCTGCACAGTTAGAGTGTCAATACTGAGCGAGTGCTGCACAGTCAGAGGTTCAGCACTGAGGAAATAATGTACTGTCAAAGGTTCAGTGCTGAAGAAGTGTCACACTGAGAGTCTCGGCACTGAGGGAGTGCTGCAATGTCAGAAGGTCAGTACTGAGGGAGTGCTGCACGTTAAGAATGTCAGTACTGAGGGAGTGCTGCACGGTCAGAGGGTCAGTACTGAGGGAGTGCCATACTTTCAGAGGGTCCGTTCTGAGGGAGTGACACACTGTCAGAGGGTCAGTACTGAGGAAGTACCACACTGTCAGAGGGTCGGTATTGAGGGACTGCTGCACTGTCAGAGTGTGAGCACTGAGAGATTGGTGCAATGTCAGATGGTTTGTACTTCGGGACTGTCACGCTGTCAGAGTGTCAGTACTGAGGGAAAGTTGCAATGTCAAAGGGTCAGTACTGAGGGAGTGTCACACTGTCGGACGGTCAGTACTGAGGGAGTGCTGCACTGTCAGATGGTCAGTACTGAGGGAGTGCTGCACTGTCAGAGGGTCAGTCCTGAGGGAGTGACATACTGTCAGACGGTCCGTTCTGAGGGAGTGACACACTGTCAGAGGGTCAGTACTGAGGGAGTACCACTCTATCAGAGGGTCAGTACTGAGGGAGTACCACACTGTCAGAGGGTCAGTATTGAGGGACTGCTGCACAGTCAGAGGGTCAGCACTGAGGGAGTGCTGCAATGTCAGAGAGGTCAGTGCTGAGGGAGTATTACACTGTCAGAGGGACAGTGTTGAGGGAGTGCTGCACTGTCAGAGGGTCAGTACTGAAGCAGTGTCAAACTGAGGAAGTGCTGCAATGTCAGAAGGTCAGTTCTGAGGTAGTGCTGCACTGTCTGTCAGTACTGAGGGAGTGCTGCACTATCAGAGGGGTCAGTACTGAGGGAGTGCTTCACTGTCAGAGTGTCAGTACTGAGGGAGTACCACTCTGTCAGAGGGTCAGTACTGATGGAGTGCCACACTGTCAGAGGGTCAGTATTGAGGGACTGCTGCACTGTCAGCGTGTCAGCACTGAGGGATTGGTGCAATGTCAGATGGTTTATACGTCGGGACTGTCACACTGTCAGAGTGTCAGTACTGAAGGAGTGTCATACTGTCAGAGGGTCAGTACTGACGGTCTGCTACACTGCCAAAGGTGCTTTACTGAGGGAGTGCTGCACTGTCAGAGGGTCAGTACTGAGGGAGTGCTGCACTGTCAGATGGTCAGTACTGAGGGAGTGTCACACTGTCAGAGGGTCAGTACTGAGGGAGTGATGCAATGTCAGAGGACCAGTCCTCTGGGAGTGCTGCAGAGTCAGAGTGTCAATAATGAGGGAGTGCTGCCCTGTCAGAGGTTCAGTACTGAGGGAGTGCCACACTGTCAGACCATGGGAACTGAGGGATTGTCACACTGTCAGAGGGTCAGTACTGAGGGCGTGCTGCACTGTCAGATGGTCATTACTGAGGGAGTGTCACACTGTCAGAGGGTCAGTACTGAGGGAGTGCTGCAATGTCAGTGAATCAGTACTGAGGGAGTGCTGCACTGTCTGATTGTCATTACTGAGGGAGTGCTGCACTGTCAGAGGGGTCAGTACTGTGGAAGTGCTTCACTATCAGTTTCAGTACTGAGGGAGGGCCAAACTGTCAGAGGATCAGTGCTGAGGGAGTACCACACTGTCAGAGGGTCAGTACTGAGGGTCTGCCTCACTGCCAAAGGTGCAGTACTGAGGGAGTGCCACACTGTCAGAGGGCCAGTACTGAGGGAGTGTAGCACTCTCAGAGAGTCAGTACTGAGGGTGTGCCACACTGTCAGACCATCAGTACTGAGGGATTGCCACACTGTCAGACCATGGGTACTGAGGGAGTGTCACACTGTCAGAGGGTCAGTAATGAGGGAGTGCTGCACTGTCAGATGGTCATTACTGAGGGAGTGTCATACTGTCAGAGGGTCAGTACTGAGGGAGTGCTGCAATGTCAGAGAATCAGTACTGAGGGAGTGCTGCACTGTCAGAGGGTCAGTACTGAGGCTGTGCCACACTGTCAGAGGGTCAGTACTGAGGGCGTGCTGCACTGTCAGATGGTCAGTACTGAGGGAGTGTCATACTGTCAGAGGGTCAGTACTGAGGGAGTGCTGCAATGTCAGAGAATCAGTACTGAGGGAGTGCTGCAATGTCAGTGAATCAGTACTGAGGGAGTGCTGCACTGTCTGATTGTCATTACTGAGGGAGTGCTGCACTGTCAGAGGGGTCAGTACTGAGGAAGTGCTTCACTATCAGTTTCAGTACTGAGGGAGGGCCAAACTGTCAGAGGATCAGTGCTGAGGGAGTACCACACTGTCAGAGGGTCAGTACTGAGGGTCTGCCTCACTGCCAAAGGTGCAGTACTGAGGGAGTGCCACACTGTCAGAGGGCCAGTACTGAGGGAGTGTAGCACTCTCAGAGAGTCAGTACTGAGGGTGTGCCACACTGTCAGACCATCAGTACTGAGGGATTGCCACACTGTCAGACCATGGGTACTGAGGGAGTGTCACACTGTCAGAGGGTCAGTAATGAGGGAGTGCTGCACTGTCAGATGGTCAGTACTGAGGGAGTGTCATACTGTCAGAGGGTCAGTACTGAGGGAGTGCTGCAATGTCAGAGAATCAGTACTGAGGGAGTGCTGCACTGTCAGAGGGTCAGTACTGAGGCTGTGCCACACTGTCAGAGGGTCAGTACTGAGGGCGTGCTGCACTGTCAGATGGTCAGTACTGAGGGAGTGTCATACTGTCAGAGGGTCAGTACTGAGGGAGTGCTGCAATGTCAGAGAATCAGTACTGAGGGAGTGCTGCACAGTCAGAGTGTCAGTACTGACGGAGTGCTGCACTGCCAGACGGTCAGCACTGAGTGTGTGCCACACTGTCAGAGGGTCAGTGCTGAGGGAGTGTAGCACTCTCAGCTAGTCAGTACTGAGGGAGTGCCACACTGTCATAGGGTCAGTATTGAGGGAGTGCTGCAATATCAGAGGATCAGTACTGTGGGAGTGCTCCACAGTCAGAGTGTCAATACTGAGCGAGTGCTGCACAGTCAGAGGTTCAGCACTGAGGGAGTAATGTACTGTCAAGGTTCAGTACTGAAGAAGTGTCACACTGAGAGTGTCAGCACTGAGGGAGTGCTGCAATGTCAGAGAGGTCAGTGCTGAGGGAGTATTACACTGTCAGAGGGACAGTATTGAGGGAGTGCTGAACTGTCAGAGGGTCAGTACTGAGGCAGTGTCAAACTGAGGAAGTGCTGCAATGTCAGAAGGTCAGTACTGAGGGAGTGCTGCACTGTCTGTCAGTACTGAGGGAGAGCTGCACTATCAGAGGGGTCAGTACTGAGGGAGTGCTTCACTGTCAGAATGTCAGTACTGAGGGAGTACCACTCTGTCAGAGGGTCAGTACTGATGGAGTGCCACACTGTCAGAGGGTCAGTATTGAGGGACTGCTGCACTGTCAGAGTGTCAGCACTGAGGGATTGGTGCAATGTCAGATGGTTTGTACGTCGGGACTGTCACACTGTCAGAGTGTCAGTACTGAGGGAGATTTGCAATGTCAAAGGGTCAGTCCTGAGGGAGTGTCACACTGTCGGAGGGTCAGTCCTGAGGGAGTGCTGCACTGTCAGATTGTCAGTACTGAGGGAGTGCTGCTCTGTCAGAGGGTCAGTACTGAGGGAGTACCACTCTGTCAGAGGGTCAGTACTGAGGGAGTACCAGACTGTCAGAAGGTCAGTATTGAGGGGCTGCTGCACTGTCAGAGTGTCAGCACTGAGGGATTGTTGCAATGTCAAAGGATCAGTACTGAGGGAGTGTCACACTGTCAGAGGGTCTATACTGAGGGAGTGTTGCAATGTCAAATGGTCAGTACTGAGGGAGTGTCACACTGTCAGAGGGTCTGTACTGAGGGAGTGTTGCAATGTCAAAGGGTCAGCACTGAGGGAGTGCCACACTGTTGGAGGGTCAGTACTGAGGGAGTTCTGAACTGTCAGACGGTCAGTACTTTGGGAGTGCCGCACTGTTAGTGGGTCAGTACTGCGAGATTGCTGAACTGTCAGAGAGTCAGTACTGAGGGAGTGCCGCAATATCAGACGGTCGTACTGAGGGAGTGCTGCACTCTCAGAGTTTCAGCACTGAGGGATTGGTGCAATGTCAGATGGTTTGTACTGCGGGAGTGCCACACAGTCAGAGGGTCAGTACTGAGGGGATTGCCACACTGTCAGAGTGGTCTGTACCGAGGGAGTGCTGCACTGTCAAAGGGTCAATACTGAGAGAATGCTCCACTGTCACAGGGTCAGTACTGAGGGTGGACCTCACTGTCAAAGGCTCAGTACTTAGGGAGTGCCACGCTGTCACAGTGTCAGTACTGAGGGAGTGCAGCACTGTCAGAGGGTCAGCACTGAGGATGTGCTGCAATGTCAGAGTGTCAGTACTGAGGAAGTGTCACACTGAGAGGGTCAGCACTGAGGGAGTTCTGCACTGTCAGAGGGTGAGTACTGAGGGAGCGCTGTGCTGTCAGATGGTCAGCACTGAGGTAGTGCCACACTGTCAGAGGGTCAGTACTGAGGGAGTGTAGCACTCTCAGAGGGTCAGTACTGAGGGAGTGCCACACTGTCAGAGGGTCAGTACTGAGGGTCAGCTACACTGCCAAAGGTGCAGTACTGAGGGAGTGCTGCACTGTCAGAGGGTCAGTACTGAGGGAGTGTAACACTGTCAGAGTGTCAGTTCTGAGGGAATGCCACACTGTCAGACCATCAGTACTGAGGGAGTGTCGTACTCTCAGACTGTCAGTACTGAGGGAGTGCCGCACTGTCACAACATCAGTACTGAGGGAGTGTCATACTGTCAGAGGGTCAGTACTGAGGGTCTGTTACACAGCCAAAGGTGCAGTACTGAGGGAGTGCCGCACTGTCAGAGGATCTGTACTGAGGAAGTACTGCACTTCCAGAGATTCAGTACTGAGGGAGTGCTGCACTGTCGGAGGGTCGGTACTGAATGAATGCAGCACTGCCAGAGGATCAGTACTGAGGGAGTGCCATGCTATCACAGGCGTCAGTACTGAGGGGGTGCTGCACTGCCAGAGAGTCTGAACTGAGGGAGTGCTGCACTGTCAGAGGGGTCAGTACTGAGGGAGTGCTGCACTGTCAGAGTTTCAGTACTGAGGGAGTGCTGCACTGTCAGATGGTCATTACTGAGGGAGTGTCACACTGTCAGAGGGTCAGTACTGAGGGAGTGCTGCAATGTCAGTGAATCAGTACTGAGGGAGTGCTGCACTGTCTGATTGTCATTACTGAGGGAGTGCTGCACTGTCAGAGGGGTCAGTACTGAGGAAGTGCTTCACTATCAGTTTCAGTACTGAGGGAGGGCCAAACTGTCAGAGGATCAGTGCTGAGGGAGTACCACACTGTCAGAGGGTCAGTACTGAGGGTCTGCCTCACTGCCAAAGGTGCAGTACTGAGGGAGTGCCACACTGTCAGAGGGCCAGTACTGAGGGAGTGTAGCACTCTCAGAGAGTCTGTACTGAGGGTGTGCCACACTGTCAGACCATCAGTACTGAGGGATTGCCACACTGTCAGACCATGGGTACTGAGGGAGTGTCACACTGTCAGAGGGTCAGTAATGAGGGAGTGCTGCACTGTCAGATGGTCAGTACTGAGGGAGTGTCATACTGTCAGAGGGTCAGTACTGAGGGAGTGCTGCAATGTCAGAGAATCAGTACTGAGGGAGTGCTGCACTGTCAGAGGGTCAGTACTGAGGCTGTGCCACACTGTCAGAGGGTCAGTACTGAGGGCGTGCTGCACTGTCAGATGGTCAGTACTGAGGGAGTGTCATACTGTCAGAGGGTCAGTACTGAGGGAGTGCTGCAATGTCAGAGAATCAGTACTGAGGGAGTGCAGCACAGTCAGAGTGTCAGTACTGACGGAGTGCTGCACTGCTAGACGGTCAGCACTGAGTGTGTGCCACACTGTCAGAGGGTCAGTGCTGAGGGAGTGTAGCACTCTCAGTTAGTCAGTACTGAGGGAGTGCCACACTGTCATAGGGTCAGTATTGAGGGAGTGCTGCAATATCAGAGGATCAGTACTGTGGGAGTGCTGCACAGTCAGAGTGTCAATACTGAGCGAGTGCTGCACAGTCAGAGGTTCAGCACTGAGGGAGTAATGTACTGTCAAGGTTCAGTACTGAAGAAGTGTCACACTGAGAGTGTCAGCACTGAGGGAGTGCTGCAATGTCAGAGAGGTCAGTACTGAGGGAGTGTCACACTGTCAGATGGTCAGTACTGAGGGTCTACTACACTGTCAGAGGGTCACTACTGAGGGAGTGCTGCACTGTCAGAGGGTCAGCACTGAGGGAGTGCTGCACAGTCAGAGTGTCAATACTGAGGGAGTGCTGCACTTTTAGTGTTTCATAACTGAGGGATTGCTGTACTCTCAGAGGGTCAGCACTGAGGGAGTGTCACACTGTCAGAGGATCAGTACTGAGGGAGTGCCACACTGTCAGAGGGTCAGTACTGAATGATTGCCACACTGTCAGAGGGTCACTCCTGAGGCAGTGCTGCGCAGTCGGAGCGTCGGCACTGAATGAGTGCTGCACTTCCTGAGGGTCAGTCCTGAGGGAGTGGCAAACTGTCAGAGGGTCCGTTCTGAGGGAGTGACACACTGTCAGAGGGTCAGTACTGAGGGAGTACCACTCTGTCAGAGGGTCAGAAATGAGGGAGAACCACACTGTCAGAGGGTCAGTATTGAGGGACTGCTGCACTGTCAGAGGGTCAGTACTGAAGCAGTGTCAATCTGAGGGAGTGCTGCAATGTCAGAAGGTAAGGACTGAGGGAGTGTCACACTGTCAGAGGGTCAGTACTGAGGGAGTGCTGCACTGTCTGAGGGTCAGTACTCTGGGAGTGCTGCACAGTCAGAGAGTCAGTGCTGAGGGAGTGTAGCACTCTCAGAAAGTCAGTACTGAGGGAGTGCCAAACTGTCAGAGGGTCATTACAGAGGGAGTGCTGCACTGTCAGAGGGTCAGTACTGAGGCTGTGCAACACTGTCATAGGGTCAGTACTGTGGGAGTGCCGCACTGTCAGAGGGTCAGTATTGAGGGAGTGCCACACTGTCAGAGGGTCAGTACTGAGGCTGTGCAACACTGTCAGAGGGTCAGCACTGAGGGTGTGCTGCAATGTCAGAGGGTCAGTACTGAGGAAGTATCACACTGAGAGGGTCAGCACTGTCAGAGGGTGAGAAATGAGGGAGCGCTGTACTGTCAGAGGGTCAGCACTGAGGGAGTGTCACAATGTCAGAGGGTCAGTACTGAGGGAGTGCTGCACTGTCAGAGGGTCAGCACTGAGGGAGTGTCACACTATCAGAGGGTCAGTAGGGAGGGAGTGCTGCACTGTCAGAGGGTCAGTACTCTGGGATTGCTGCACAGTCAGAGTGTCAATACGGAGGGAATGTAGCACTCTCAGAAAGTCACTACTGAGGGAGTGCCACACTGTCAGAGGGTCAGTACAGAGGGAGTGCTGCACTGTCAGAGGTTCAGTACTGAGGCTGTGCAACACTGTCAGAGGGTCAGTACTGAGGGCGTGCTGCACTGTCAGATGGTCAGTACTGAGGGAGTGCCACACTGTCAGAGGGTCAGTACTGTGGGAGTGCCGCACTTTCAGAGGGTCAGTACTGAGGGAGTGCTGCACTGTCAGAGGGTCAGTACTGAGGCTGTGCAACACTGTCAGAGGGTCAGCACTGAGGGTGTGCTGCAATGTCAGAGTGTCAGTACTGAGGAATTGTAACACTGAGAGGGTCAGCACTGAGGGAGTTCTGCACTGTCAGAGGGTGAGAACTGAGGGAGCGCTGTACTGTCAGAGGGTCTGCACTGAGGGAGTGCCACACTGTCAGAGGGTCAGTACTGAGGGAGTGTAGCACTCTCAGAGGGTCGGTACTGAGGGAGTGCCACACTGTCTGACCATCAGTACTGAGGGAGTGTCACACTGTCTGAGGGTCAGTAATGATGGTCTGCTACACTGCCAACGGTGTAGTACTGAGGGAGTGCTGCACTGTCAGAGGGTCAGTACTGAGGGACTGCTGCACTGTCAGATGGTCAGTACTGAGGGAGTGTCACACTGTCAGAGTGTCAGTACTGAGGGTCTGCTACACTGCTAGAGGGTCAATACTGAGGGAGAGCTGCACTGTCTGAGGGTCAGTACTCTAGGAGTGCTGCACAGTCAGAGAGTCAGTGCTGAGGGAGTGTAGCACTCTCAGAAAGTCAGTACTGAGGGAGTGCCAAACTGTCAGAGGGTCATTACAGAGGGAGTGCTGCACTGTCAGAGGGTCAGTACTGAGGCTGTGCAACACTGTCATAGGGTCAGTACTGAGGGCATGCTGCACTGTCAGATGGTCAGTACTGAGGGAGTGCCACACTGTCAGAGGGTCAGTACTGTGGGAGTGCCGCACTGTCAGAGGGTCAGTACTGAGTGAGTGCCACACTGTCAGAGGGTCAGTACTGAGGCTGTGCAACACTGTCAGAGGGTCAGCACTGAGGGTGTGCTGCAATGTCAGAGGGTCAGTACTGAGGAAGTGTCACACTGTCAGAGGGTCAGTATTGAGGGAGTGCTGCACAGTGAAAGGGTCAGCACTGAGCGAGTGCTGCAATATCAGAGGGCTCAGTACTGAGTGAGTGCTACACTGTCAGAGGATCAGAACTGAGGGAGTGCCACACTGTCAGAGGGACAGTACTGAGGGAGTGCTGCACAGTCAGAGTGTCAGTACTGAGGGACTGGGGCACACTATAAAGAGGCTCAGTACTGAGGGAGTGCCACACTGTCAGAGGGACAGTATTGAGGGAGTGCTGCACAGTGAAAGGGTCAGCACTGAGGGAGTGCTGCAATGTCAGAGGGCTCAGTACTGAGTGAGTGCTACACTGTCAGAGGATCAGAACTGAGGGAGTGCCACACTGTCAGAGGGACAGTACTGAGGGAGTGCTGCATTGTCAGAGTATGAGTACTGAGGTATTGCAACTCTGGTGGAGGATCAGGACTGAGGGAGTGCTGCAATGTCAGTGGGTCAGTACTGAGGCAGTGTCAAACTGAGAGCGTCAGTACTGAGGGAGTGCTGCACTGTCAGAGTGTCAGTACTGAGGGAGTATGCACTGTCAGAGTGTCAGAACTGTGGGAGTGTCACACTGTCAGAGGGTCAGTACTGAGGGAGTGCTGCACTGTCAGAGTGTCAGTACTGAGGGATTACAACACTGTCAAACTGTCAGTGTCAGTACTGAGGGAGTGCTGCAATGTCAGTGGGTCAGTTCTGAGGGAGTGCTGCAATGTCAGTGGGTCATCACTGAGGGAGTGCTGCACTGTCAGAGGGTCAGTACTGATGGACTACAACACTGTCAGAGGGTCAGTTCTGAGGGAGTGCTGCACTGTCAGTGTCAGTACTGAGGGAGTGCTGCCCTGTTAGAGGGTCACTGCTGCAGGATTGTCACACTGCCAGAGGGTCAATACTGAGGGAGTGCTGCAATATCAGAGGGTCAGCACTGGTGGAGTGCTGCAATATCAGAGGGTCAGTACTGAGGCTGTGCAACACTGTCAGAGGGTCAGCACTGAGGGTGTGCTGCAATGTCAGAGGGTCATTACTGAGGAAGTGTCATACTGTCAGAGGGTCAGTACTGAGGGAGTGCTGCACTGTCTGAGGGTCAGTACTCTGCGAGTGCTGCACAGTCAGAGAGTCAGTGCTGAGGGAGTGTAGCACTCTCATAAAGTCAGTACTGAGGGAGTGCTGCACTGTCAGAGGGTCAGTACTGTGGCTGTGCAACACTGTCAGAGGGTCAGTCCTGAGGGCATGCTGCACTGTCAGATGGTCAGTAATGAGGAAGTATCACACTGAGGGAGTGCTGCACTGTCAGAGGGTCAGCACTGAGGGAGTGTCACACTATCAGAGGGTCAGTACTGAGGGAGTGCCACACTGTCAGAGGGTCAGTACTGTGGGAGCGCCGCACTGTCAGAGGGTCAGTACTGATGGAGTGCCACACTGTCAGAGGGTCAGTACTGAGGCTGTGCAACACTGTCAGAGGGTCAGCACTGAGGGTGTGCTGAAATGTCAGACGGTCAGTACTGAGGAAGTATCACACTGAGGGAGTGCTGCACTGTCAGAGGGTCAGCACTGAGGGAGTGTCACACTATCAGAGGGTCAGTACTGAGGGAGTGCTGCACTGTCAGTGGGTAAGTACTCTGGGAGTGCTGCACAGTCAGAGTGTCAATACGGAGGGAATGTAGCACTCTCAGAAAGTCACTACTGAGGGAGTGCCACACTGTCAGAGGGTCAGTACAGAGGGAGTGCTGCACTGTCAGAGGTTCAGTATTGAGGCTGTGCAACACTGTCAGAGGGTCAGTACTGAGGGCGTGCTGCACTGTCAGATGGTCAGTACTGAGGGAGTGCCACACTCTCAGAGGGTTAGTACTGTGGGAGTGCCGCACTGTCAGAGGGTCAGTACTGAGGGAGTGCTGCACTGTCAGAGGGTCAGTACTGAGGCTGTGCAACACTGTCAGAGGGTCAGCACTGAGGGTGTGCTGCAATGTAAGAGTGTCAGTACTGAGGAATTGTCACACTGAGAGGGTCAGCACTGAGGGAGTTCTGCTCTGTCAGAGGGTGAGAACTGAGGGAGCGCTGTACTGTCAGAGGGTCAGCACTGAGGGAATGCCACACTGTCAGAGGGTCGGTACTGAGGGAGTGTAGCACTCTCAGAGGGTCAGTACTGAGGGAGTGCCACACTGTCTGACCATCAGTACTGAGGGAGTGTCACACTGTCTGAGGGTCAGTAATGATGGTCTGCTACACTGCCAACGGTGTAGTACTGAGGGAGTGCTGCACTGTCAGAGGGTCAGTACTGAGGGACTGCTGCACTGTCAGATGGTCAGTACTGAGGGAGTGTTACACTGTCAGAGTGTCAGTACTGAGGGTCTGCTACACTGTCAGAGGGTCACTACTGAGGGAGTGCTGCACTGACAGAGTTTCAGTGATGAGGGAGTGTCCCACTGTCAGATGTTCAGTACTGAGGGAGTGTCACACTGTCAGAGCGTCAGTACTGAGGGTCTGCTACACTGCCAGAGGGTCACTACTGAGGGAGTGCTGCACTGTCAGAGTTTTAGTACTGAGGGCGTGCTGTACTGTCAGAGGGTCAGCACTGAAGGATTGCCACACTGTCAGAGGGTCATTACTGAGGTAGTGCTGCGCGGTCAGAGGGTCAGTACTGAGGGAGTGCTGCACTGTCAGAGTGTCAATACGGAGGGAGTGCTGCACTGCCAGAGGGTCATTGATGAGGGAGTGCCACGCTGTCACAGGCGTCGGTACTGAGGGAGTGCTGCACTGTCAGAGTTTCAGTACTGAGTAAGTGCTGCACTGTCGGAGGTTCAGTACTGAGGGAGTGCTGCAATGTCAGAGGGTGAGTACTGAGGCAGTGTGACACAATCAGAGGGTCTGCACTGAGGGAGTGAGGCAATGTCAGAGGGTCAGGACTGAGGGAGTGCTGCACTGTCAGAGTGTCTGTACTGAGGGAGTGCTGCACTGGCAGAGGGGTCATTATTAAGCGAGTACCACACTGTCAGAGCATCACAAAGTGTGAGTGCTGCACTGCCAAAGAGTCAGTACTGAGGGAGTGCTGCACTGTCAGCAGTTCAGTCCTGAAGGAGTGCTGCACTGTCAGTGGGTCGGCACTGAGGGTGTGCTGCACAGTCAGAGTGTCAATACTGAGGGAGAGATGCACTGTCAGAGGGTGAGTACTGAGGCAGTGTGACACAATCAGAGGGTCTGCACTGAGGGAGTGAGGCAATGTCAGAGGGTCAGGACTGAGGGAGTGCTGTCAGAGGGTCAGTACTGAGGGAGTGCTGCACTGTCAGAGTGTCAATACGGAGGGAGTGCTGCACTGCCAGAGGGTCATTGATGAGGGAGTGCCACGCTGTCACAGGCGTCGGTACTGAGGGAGTGCTGCACTGTCAGAGTTTCAGTACTGAGTAAGTGCTGCACTGTCGGAGGTTCAGTACTGAGGGAGTGCTGCAATGTCAGAGGGTGAGTACTGAGGCAGTGTGACACAATCAGAGGGTCTGCACTGAGGGAGTGAGGCAATGTCAGAGGGTCAGGACTGAGGGAGTGCTGCACTGTCAGAGTGTCTGTACTGAGGGAGTGCTGCACTGGCAGAGGGGTCATTATTAAGCGAGTACCACACTGTCAGAGCATCACAAAGTGTGAGTGCTGCACTGCCAAAGAGTCAGTACTGAGGGAGTGCTGCACTGTCAGCAGTTCAGTCCTGAAGGAGTGCTGCACTGTCAGTGGGTCGGCACTGAGGGTGTGCTGCACAGTCAGAGTGTCAATACTGAGGGAGAGATGCACTGTCAGAGGGTCTGTACTGAGGGAGTGCTGCACTGTTGGAGGGTCAGTAGTGAGGGTATGCCACACTGTCAGAGAGTCAGTACTGAGGGAGTGTGAAACAATCAGAGGGTCTGCACTGAGGCAGTACCACACTGTCAGAGGTCAGTACTAAGGGAGTGTCACACTGTCGGAGGGTCTGTACTGAGGGAGTACTGCACTGTCAGGGTGTCAGTACTGCGGGACTGCTGCACAGTCAGAGGGTCAGTACTGAGGGAGTGCTGCACTGACAGAGGTTCAGTACTGAGGCTGTGCAATACTGTCAGAGGGTCAGTACTGAGGGCGTGCTGCACTGTCAGATGGTCAGTACTGAGGGAGTGCCACACTGTCAGAGGGTCAGTACTGTGGGAGTGCCGCAATGTCAGAGGGTCAGTATTGAGGGAGTGCTGCACTGTCAGAGGGTCAGTACTGAGGCTGTGCAACACTGTCAGAGGGTCAGCACTGAGGGTGTGCTGCAATGTCAGAGGGTCAGTACTGAGGAATTGTCACACTGAGAGGGTCAGCACTGAGGGAGTTCTGCACTGTCAGAGGGTGAGAACTGAGGGAGCGCTGTACTGTCAGAGGGTCAGCACTGAGGGAGTGCCACACTGTCAGAGGGTCAGTACTGAGGGAGTGTAGCACTCTCTGAGGGTCAGTACTGAGGGAGTGCCACACTGTCTGAGGGTCAGTAATGATGGTCTGCTACACTGCCAACGGTGTAGTACTGAGGGAGTGCTGCACTGTCAGAGGGTCAGTACTGAGGGAGTGTCACACTGTCAGAGTGTCAGTACTGAGGGTCTGCTACACTGTCAGAGGGTCAGTACTGAGGGAGTGTAGCACTCTCAGAGGGTCAGTACTGAGGGAGTGCCATGCTGTCAGATGGTCAGTACTGAGGGAGTGTCACACTGTCAGAGGGTCAGTACTGAGGGTCTGCTACACTGCCAGAGGGTCACTACTGAGGGAGTGCTGCACTGTCAGAGTTTTAGTACTGAGGGCGTGCTGTACTGTCAGAGGGTCAGCACTGAGGGAGTGTCACACTGTCAGAGGATCAGTACTGAAGGATTGCCACACTGTCAGAGGGTCACAACTGAGGGAGTGTTGCGCTGTCAGAGGGTCACTACTGAGGGAGTGCTGCACTGTCAGAGTTTCAGTACTGAGGGAGTGTCACACTGTCAGATGGTCAGTACTGAGGGAGTGTCACACTGTCAGAGGGTCAGTACTGAGGGTCTGCTACACTGCCAGAGGGTCACTACTGAGGGAGTGCTGCACTGTCAGAGGGTCAGCACTGAGGGAGTGTCACACTGTCAGAGGATCAGTACTGAAGGATTGCCACACTGTCAGTGGGTCATTACTGAGGGAGTGCTGCGCTGTCCGAGCGTCGGCACTGAATGAGTGCTGCACTGCCTGAGGGTCAGTACCGAGGGAGTGCCACGCTGTCAGAGGGTCAGTACTGAGGGAGTGCTGCACTGTCAGAGTGTCAATACGGAGGGAGTGCTGCACTGCCAGAGGGTCATTGCTGAGGGAGTGCCACGCTGTCACAGGCGTCGGTACTGAGGGAGTGCTGCACTGTCAGAGTTTCAGTACTGAGTAAGTGCTGCACTGTCGGAGGTTCAGTACTGAGGGAGTGCTGCAATGTCAGAGGGTGAGTACTGAGGCACTGTGACACAATCAGAGGGTCTGCACTGAGGAAGTGAGGCAATGTCAGAGGGTCAGTACTGAGGGACTGCTGCACTGTCAGATGGTCAGTACTGAGGGAGTGCTGCACTGGCAGAGGGGTCATTATTAAGCGAGTACCACACTGTCAGAGCATCACAAAGTGTGAGTGCTGCACTGCCAAAGAGTCAGTACTGAGGGAGTGCTGCACTGTCAGCAGTTCAGTCCTGAAGGAGTGCTGCACTGTCAGTGGGTCGGCACTGAGGGTGTGCTGCACAGTCAGAGTGTCAATACTGAGGGAGAGATGCACTGTCAGAGGGTCTGTACTGAGGGAGTGCTGCACTGTTGGAGGGTCAGTAGTGAGGGTATGCCACACTGTCAGAGAGTCAGTACTGAGGGAGTGTGAAACAATCAGAGGGTCTGCACTGAGGCAGTACCACACTGTCAGAGGTCAGTACTGAGGGAGTGTCACACTGTCGGAGGGTCTGTACTGAGGGAGTACTGCACTGTCAGGGTGTCAGTACTGCGGGACTGCTGCACAGTCAGAGGGTCAGTACTGAGGGAGTGTTGCCTTGTCAGAGGGTCAGTACTGAGGGAGTGCCGCAATGTCAGAGGATCAGTCCTGCAGGAGTGCTGCACTGTCAGAGTGTCATTCCGGAGGGAGTGTCACACTGTCAGAGGTTCAGTACTGAGGGAGTGCTACACTGCCAGAGCATCAGTACTGTGGGAGTGCTACACTGCCAGAGGATCAGTATTGTGGGAGTTCTGCAATGTCAGAGCGTCAGAACTTGAGGGGGTGCTGCACTGTGAGTGGATCAGGATGGAAAGAGTGCAGCACTGTCAGAGGGTCAGGACGGAGGAAGCACTGTAATGTCAGAGTGTCAGTGCTGAGGGAGTGCTGCACTGTCATGGGGTCAGTACTGAGGGAGTGCCACACTGTCGGAGGGTCAGTACTGAGGGTGTGCTGGACTGTCAGACGGTCAGTTTGTGGGAGGGCTACACTTTCAGAGAGTCAGTACTGAGGGAGTGCTGCACTGTGAGAAGGTCACTACTGAGGGAGTGCTGCGCTGTCAAGGGGGTCAGTAATGAGGGATTCCCGCAATGTCAGAAGGTAAATATGGGGGTAGTGCTGCACTGTCAGAGGGTCATGAATTAGGGAGAGCTACACTGTCAGCGTTTCAGTCTGAGGGATACCTGCATTGTAAGAGAATCATCTCTGAGTTAGTGCCACAATATCAGATGGGCTGAATGGCCTGATTGCTGCTTCCATGTCTTGATTTCTAAGAGGAATATCTGAAATTGTTCAGTACATTTCTGCCACTGCGTCCTTCATAGCCAGCTCAGCAATGATTCCCACATCCAGATTCCAGAGACTGTGTTCCAACAGAGCGTCTTCATTTGGTTATTGAATCTGAAGAGCTTCCACCCTCTTTTCCCAGGGATTGAGTTTTTGCTTTATTCCTCAGCTTCCGTCTGCTCATCCCAAATGAATCCCACTGCCCCACACTCAGCACAGTTGGGTGTTCCCTATTTCTGAGCTTCCCAATGCTAATCCACATTCGGAATGACATCCCACACTCCGGCAAATCGTATCGCAGGCTAATTGCCTGGGAGAGAGGAGTGCTAAGAGAGGAAATAAAAATCTGAAAATACCTTACAGTGACATTAAGGGTGAATCGCTAATGAGAGAAACACAGTGAGAATTTGTGCATGGACCCAGAGGCTACAGTGAATGGATGCATTTTGTCAATGCTCATTGGGACAGGGTTGATATGAAATCGTGGAGATGCTCTGTGATACAATTAAATGAATTAGCATATATATAGAGAGAGATAGTTCTGAGTGGTCTGGCCTTCTTACAACCAAATAAATCTCCAAAGACGGTAGAAATGTATCTCAGTTTACCGAATGAGGTCATGGAGGAAGTAACAGGTACACTTGCAAACATTTTCAAATCCCCTCTGACCACAGGAGAGGTGTCGTCGGACTGACCATGTGGTACTGGTATTCAAGAAGGAGCATGGGATATACCAGGCAGCTACAGGCCAGTCAGGCTAATATCGTGGGTGGGACGTCTGTTGGAAGCAATTTTGGGAGATAGAATTAATCAGCATTTAAAGAGACTGGAGTTCATGAAGAACAGTCAGAATTGTTGTGTTGAGGGGAGGTCAGGTCTGACCAATGGGATTGCACTTTTTAAGGAAGTGACCCCATGTGTAAGTAAGTGCAATACTTTCCTGTCGTCTGCTTGGAGGTCAGTAAGGCTTTTATCAGGATCCATATTGGAAACTGATAGTGAACATAAAAGCTCAAGATCCAAGGAATTTGGCGCAGAATGCTGAGTGGCAGGAAGCAGACAGTGATGGCCCAGTTAGAGATCTGTCTGTTCATGTCTCACTGTTGGGGTCTTGCTGATGTTGTTGATAGAAATGATTTAGATTTGAATGGTGGAGGGTTAATCATTGGGTTCATGAATGATATGAAGATTGGTGGGGTGATAAATACTGAGGATGATAGCCTTAGATTACAGAAGGATGTAGATGGCCTTGTCAGATGGACCAATCAGTGGCAACGGGTGAGGTGCCTGAAGACTGGAGGGTGGTTAATGATATGCCATTATTGAAGTCAGGCTACAAGGAACAGCCATTGAACTATGGAGCTGTGAGGCTGAGGTCAGTGGTGGGTAAGCTGTTGGAGAGCATTCTGAGAGACAATTTACATGCATTTGGAAAAGCAAGGATTGATTTGGGATGGTCAGCGTGGCTTGTGGAAATGGTTTGGGATGGAGGCCACGTCCATTTTAGAAGATTCAGATCTTTTTAAACAATCAGTGAAAAATAACATCACCATGTGTCTTAAACATGGTTTGGAGAAAAACTGTTGTCAATGTATGGTCACTTGATGCTTGGAGACTCTGTAGAAAAGCAGGCACCCAAACAGACCAACGCTGTCGATGCAAGATGCGGTGCACAGGAACATCCAACAAATCATTTGCAGTTGCTGTCTGTCTCCCTAGAGCAGTCATCATGCGAGATCAGGGTTCAGTCCTAAGAGAAGTAATCTCTCCATTGAACCTTCCTCCATGTTTGTACAGTAATCGTGGTTTTGTGTGTGTATCTCTGTGTGAGAGAGAGAGACACAGAGAGCGAGTGTCTGTCCATGTGTGGGAGAGAGAGTGCATGTGTCTGTATCTCTGTGTGTCTGTGTGTGAGAGAAAGGAATTATGTGTTTTTGTACGTGTCTCTCTGAGTGTGTGTTTGTGTGCGTGTGTGTGGGAGGAACATGTATGTGTTTGAGGGGGTGAGAGTGTGTGTTCGAAAGAGAGAGTGTGTGTTTGTGTGTGTGTGTGAGAGAGAGAGAGTGTGTGGAATGTGTTTGAGGGAGTGAGAGTGTGTGTATGTTTGAGAGAGTGAGTGTCTGTGAGAGAGAGAGAGAGTGTGTGTGTGTGTGTGTAAACTAGCCAATCTTATCAGGTGCCCATGAATATAAAATCCAGCTGCTGTTTCAGGTGAATTGGTCCTTGTGTCTCCAATGACACAAAACCTGGCAGGGTGGCTTAACTGGGGGAGAGTGCTATTCATTCCAGTGGGGATTCATCCAGTAAACCTTCCACATACACTAACATCCCTCTGGAAATGCAGTGACTAGTCCTGCACACAGTGCTCCAGGTACTATGTAATGTCACCATAGTCTTACCAGAGCATGGGGCAGCTCCTCATTACATAGCGGGGTCTGGTGGTGTTTTAATCAGAGGGTCACCAGGGCCCAGCTGAGGGGAGAGGTTGGGAAGGAGAGACCTAAAGAGTAGCTTTAGCTAGTGTGGTAAGCTAACTGACCAGCCAACTGAGCTAACCAACCTCACTCCAGGGGCATGCCGTGTATAACCCAATCATAGCCAGCCTGCACCTCAACATGAGCCAGGAGCAAGGCCATTCGGCCCCCACCCTAACCCAGAAGGGAGAGCACGGGAAGCTGATGAAGGAAACAAGCCCCTCACATGTGGCCTTCTGAAATGGAGCTGGAGGACATGGCAGACCTGGCCTGCTGTTTGCATCCCCGAGACTGGCCTGCTCCACCTTACAGTGAGAGACTGAGGGGAATCTCGAGGAGATTTCCCTTCTCACTGAGAGGCTGCAACTCCAATCCAAATCAGACTGGTTCCCTCCGAGACTCACGGAAGAGTGCAGCACTCTACAGATCAGGGCCTTGTGGAGTCATAACCTCCAGTGTGGGGGACAAGAGTTGGGAGATAGTGTTAAGAACATAAGACCATCTGGAATAGGAACGGGAGGAGACCATTCAGCCCATCGAGCCTGCTCTACTATTCAATAGAATTGTGAATGATTTAGCATTGATTTGGGAGCTGAAACCCGGACAGGACAGAGACAGAGAATCAAATTCTGCTGCCATGAGGAGCGCGCGCACACACACACACAGACACACACACACAAAAAAAAATTGTGGGATTCAGGCCGTCTGTGGGAACGGGGAGAGACAAAGGAGCAAAATGCTAGAGAGGGATCTGATACCACAGATTTCACTCCTTCCCTCTCTCTCTTTGCAGCTCTCACGTCTATTTTTGTTTTCCCAGTTCTCTCTCCCACATTTTTCCTTCAATCCCTATCTCTCAACATCCTTCACATCTCTGTCCTGTTTACATTTCCCAGTAGATTCCCTTCCTCCTTTATCACCTCACCAGGTTTTTCAGGAATGCTTAATCAGTTAGTCTTTCACAAAACTAACACCTTGCTCATCTCTCTCTGCATCTGTCTCTCAGCTCTGTGGGATCTTGCTATTTCTGTCTGTACATCACTCTAGCAACATCACAGCCCCCACTACCACCCCACTCTCTCAGCTCTATCTCTCTGATGTTGTAACTCCTCTCTCTCTCTCTGTCCTATATCTCTCCCTGGGATTTCTGTCTTGCTGTCTGCCTGAAATTCTCTCCCTGTCTTTCTCTCCCCATTTTCATCTTGTATCTGTCTGACATTGTATTTCTCTTCCTGGAGTTTCACTCTCTCTCTCTCTCTCTCTCTGTCTCTGTCTCTGTCCTCCTCTTTCTCAGTTCTTCTCACTTCCTCTACCCCCCCCCCCTGCCTGCCTGTCTTTCTCTTGTTCTCTCCCTCCCTCTCACTGTCTGTCCATCCATCTCTCTTTCTCTCTTGTAGTTTCTCTCTCTCTTTCTCCCTGGACCCCTCTGCTCTGTCCCAGTGACAGGGGGAAGGGGTATTGGGAAGAGCTTGCCTCAGTGCCTGGTCTCTCCCAGGTTTTACCCCCACTGTGGGGCGGGGGTGACTGGAAGGAACATGAAGTACTTTGTTGAATGAGTCTGAAATAAAGTAAAAGAGAAAGAGAAAGGGAGAGTGACAAAAAGAGAGCGAGACATGGAGAGAGTGGATATGGAGAAAGTGGAGAGAGAGAAATGGGCAATAAGAGTCAAGGAGGTGGAGTGAGAAAAGGACAGAGTGAGAGAGACAGGGAGAGAGAGAGAGCGAGAAGGGCATATATTGAGGGAGAAGGACAGTGTGTGTACTTGGCAATGGTTTCAGAGTGGGATCTTGCTGTGCATTACAGCAGTCAGTCAAAAGGCGAGTTAGTCCCTGCACTATGTCCTCCAGCCCAGGGGCTGTGAGTCTGCATGGGAAGGGGGAGAGTGGGAGACAAGGAGAGAGTGGGGCAGCCAGAGACAGGGGGAGGGTTTGATGGGGTTTTGGGGTTGGTGGGGAAAGGAGGGGCTGTTGTCAGAGAGAGATGGAGAGAGGGATAGCATGTGATGCAAATTCTGAGACAGGGTGGAGAAGAGGTCTCCACAGGAAGGATAGTCAATGAGGCCATTCATGGGCCAATCCTGAAGATCCTGAACCGGACCAGGATCATTTAAAGGGTGAGGGGGAATGATGGGCAGAAAGGACTCCATCTGTGATGGAAACCTTCTGTAATTTTCGGACTGGGATCTTGCTGTACATTAAAATAGTCCCAGGCAAGTCAGTCAACCCAGATTCGTTTACCGGTGTGAGAAAGTGTGGACTGCAGATGTTGGAGAGTCAGAGTTACAAAGTGAGGAGCTGGGGAAGCACAGCAGGTCAGGCAGGAGGGTCGATGGTTCCGGCCTAACCTGCTGGGCTTTTCCAGCTCCACAATTTTCCACTCATTTCCCTCTGCCCCAGGGAGTGCAGCTCACAGCAATGTTGGGGGGACAGCAAAGTATTTGAGGGGGGAACAGTTGGTAAGGTAGGTATTTGAGAGGGAAGGTATTTGGAGAAGGGAATAAATTTGGGAGGAGAGTTAAAATAAGGGGCAAATGTTTTTAGGGGGGTCAAAATTGGGTGAGCACTTTCAGGTCTGAAATAAAGAAAAAGAGAAAGGGAGGGTGAGAAAAAGAGAGAGAGGTAGAGTGAGTGGGGATGGAGAAGGGGGATGAGAGAAAGATGGGGCAGAGACAGGCAGTGAGAGAGAAGGTGTGAGAGAAAGGCAGATTGAGAGAAAGAGAGAGACAGGGAGAGAGAAGGACAAAGAGAGAAGGGGAAGTCAGACTGCGACAAACAGGCGTTGAAGCATGGACAGACTAAAGGGGTGACACTCAGTATTCCAGTTGGTTCCAGCTCTCTCTCTCTCAATGGTTTTTCACACTCTCTCTCTCCCATGCTCCTGGGGTTCCCTTCAGATTGTCTCTCTCCCTCTCTCTCTCTCCCTCTCTCTGGATGGTGAGCTGGTCCCTGTCCCTTGCCATGTTGGTCACCTCAGAAAGCCTCCAGAAAATTCAAGAGATCAGTCTGCAGGTGATCCCTAGTTTTGTTCATTTGTGGATTGTTTCCCAGAACTTTCTATACTTCTGGCCAATTCGCAGAATCAGTTAATAGTTTGAAGCGTTGCTAATCATTTGGATGGCTTGTTCCCGTTAGTTTCTTTGTGTAGCAGGACCCGGTACCTTCCTGTCTGGGCCCTCCTTTGTTAGGTGGAGACGTTATTAGGGATATGTCTGCCCAGGGGAACTGTTGCCTTTTACATTATGCTGATGGTATAACCATCTGGCTGCTGTCTGGCTTTTGTGATTTGGGAGTATAACTTGTCCAATATACCCAGCATCTCTTGGCTGTCTATCTGTGTTTTAGCAAGGAGGCCGCAACATTTCACCCATTCCCCCTCCCCCACCCAGTCTTTTGAATAGAAAGAAGCTTATACAATGAATTACAAACCTAATTTTAAAAGATGGTTAATTTTGTTGTCAGAGTAGCCTGATGTTTGAGCGAAAGCCATTTTGTACATTGGTCAAACTGATTGTCATATGGCTGATAAGTGAAATCATACAATCCCTACAGAGCAGAAACAGGCCCTTCAGCCCATCGAGTCCACAATGACTCTCTGAAGAGAATCCAACTCAGATCCATCCCCTGATGATATCCCTGAAACCCTACATTTCCCATGGCTATTCCAGCTCACCTGAATATCCCTCGACACTACGGGCAATCTGTCAAAAATGCCCACCATTGAACAGTGGGAGAAACCCATACAGATGCAGGGAGAATGTACAAACTCCACACAGACAGTCGCTCAGGAGTGGAATCAAACCCAGGTCTCTGGCGCTGTGAGGTGACAGTGCTAACCACTGAGTGACTGTGGCTCTCCTAACTGTTTCGACAAAACATATTCCGTTCTGAGAAACCATACAGAATTGTGATGCATCGCCAACATCCGGTGAGCAGAATAAATGCAAGTGAATGAGACCTCCTGGCTCAAACTCCAGGAATTCCTTCCCGAAGGACATTGTGCGTCCACCACCTGCAACAGTTCAAGGAGGCAGCTCACCACCAGCTCCCGAGCAGCTACGGACAGGCAATCAATACTGGGCCCAGCCAGGAACACTCAAACACTGCAAATGAATGAAACTAAGGTGATCACCCGGGGAGTTCCATCTACCTTCCAGCCCCTGAGGGTGTGTCCAGGCATTATTCACCATGATCGCATACATCCGTTACAGCCTGTAATCCTAACCACCGGTATTCCGAGATATATCAAGGTGAGTGTGGTTAGGACCACAGCCGATGTGAGACGAGACGAATTCGTTAATGACAGGCGATGGGAATGCCGTGGTATGACGTGTTCCTTCACATTTACGTAAGTGTGGTCCCTCAGAGGGCTGAGTGGCCTGGTGGACAAAGTCACAGGGTGATTAATTTAGTTTGTTTGTCAGCATCCAGTCCGTGTATGACAGACTGTCGGTGCATCTGTGTTTGAGACAGGATCAAACAGAGTGGTCTGTTTGGTGCTGCCCACCAGCTGGGTGCCTGGAATGGCTGTAGTTTATGGAGTGAGACCATTAGCTGTCTGACACTGGGTAACCACAGGATTCATGGCCTCTGAGTTCGGCTGTGGGTCATGGCTCGGGCCAAAAGGTGCAGTTACCTGGGAAAACAGCAGTGGGAATTCCCATCCGTGGGCGGATGTGGATGTGTCAGTGTGGGGCCTGTCGTTATTTCCCTGGGGAGGTAGAATTCCAAAGGCACACACTATCCCATTCTGGAAGGAGCCCTACAGTATGGAAACAGGCCATTTGGCCCAACAAGTCCTCACCGACCTGCTGAAGAGTAACCCACCCAGAGCCATTCTCCCAACCCAATACTTACCCTGGACGAAGGCACCTCGCACTATGGACAATTTAGCATGGCCAATTCATCTGATCTGTACATTTTTGGATTGTGGGAGGAAACCGGAGCACCCAGAGGAAACCCAGACACAGGGAGAATGTGCAAACTCCACACAGACAGTCACCCGAGGCTGGGGTCGGACATGGGTCCCTGGCGCTGTGAGGTAGCAGTGCCGAACAATGAGACACTATGCCAGCCCAACTGAGTTTGTATGTTCTCCCCATGTCTGCGTGGGTTTCCTCTGGGTGCTCCGGTTTCCTCCCACAACCCAAAGATATGCAGGTCAGGTAAATTAGCCATGCTCAATTGACTTTTAGTGTTCATGGATGTGTAAGTAAGTTGCATTAGTCAGGGTTTAATGTAGAGTAAAAGGGTAGGGGAATGAGTTTGGGTGGAATAATCTTCAGAGGGCCAGAGGACTTGTTGGGCCGAAGGGCCTGTTTCCACAGAGGAGGGATTCTATGATAATATGACCGCTGAGGCACACGACTAATCACAGGCCTCCAGTCTGACTGTTACCCTCTACTTCCTACCAACAAGCCAATTGTGTACCCAGTTTGCTAACGGACCCTGGATTTCATGCGATCTATCCTTCCAGAGCAAGGTACCATGTGGACCTTATCAAAGGCCTTACTGAAATCTGTAGAGTCTACATGCACTGGCCTGCTCTCGTCAACCTTCCTGATCACTTCATCAAAGAACGCTGACAAATATGTGAGGCATGGTCTCCCACACACAAGGCTATGCTGACTACTCCCAATCAAATGCTGTATTTACAAATGCATAGCATCTTCTCAAGTAACTTACTTACCACGGATGTTAGGCTTACTGATTTGTAGTTCCCAGGTTTTCCTTTGCAGCCCTTCTCGAATAAGGGCACAACATTTAGGGAGGAATGAAAGGCTACGGGAGAATGCAGGTAAGTGGAGTTGAAATGCCCATCAGACATGCTTAAATGGCAGAGTGGACTCGATGGGTCGAATGGCCTTACTTCCACTCCTATGTCTTATGGTGTTATGGTCTAACGTTTGCTGCCCTCCAAAATCTGGGACCTCACCCGTGGCTAACGGTGATGCAAAAACATCAGGCAGGGACCACACAAT
Organism: Chiloscyllium punctatum; assembly: GCF_047496795.1. Taxonomy (NCBI): domain Eukaryota; kingdom Metazoa; phylum Chordata; class Chondrichthyes; order Orectolobiformes; family Hemiscylliidae; genus Chiloscyllium; species Chiloscyllium punctatum. The sequence continues at coordinate 42,561,014 of NC_092767.1, forward strand.
TTCTTCTCTCGCATTTTGCAGTGCTGTTGGATATATTTGGTCAGGAAGATTTATCCACATTCATTAATTCTAATACATTCAACACTTCCTCTACTGTGATATGTCCCCAAGAGATCATCACTAACTTCCCCAAGTTCCCAAGCCTTCATGTCCTTCTCCACGGTCAACACAGAGGAGAAATAACTCCTGCGATTCTGCATATACATGTCTATGAAGAGACCTATTCTCTCTCTAGTTATTCTTTTTCCTTTAATATACTTCAAGAATCTCTTTGGATTCACCCAAATCTTCTCAGCCAAGGTCATCTGCCCTCCTGATTCCCTTCTTCAGTAAACTCTTGTATCCCCTCTGTATCCCCAGGTATTCCCTTGACCCCAGCTGCCTGTACCTGAGACATGCCTGCTTTTTTTCTGGTTAAAGCCTCAATGTCTCTTGTCATCCAGGGTTCCTTATTCCTGCCAAACTTGCTCTTCACACTCACAGGAACGGACAGATCTTGAACTGTAGCTGTCCCACATTTAAAGAACTTCCACCTACCAGAGGTCCCGTTGCCTGCAAACAAACTTCTCAAACCAACCCCTGCAAGCTTCTGGTTAACTCCGTCAAAATGTGCTTTACCCCAAGATAGAACTAGCACCTGGGGAACATTTTGTCTCACTCCACAATAATTACAATATTAATAGAACTGTGGTCACTGGTTCCAAGTGCTCCCCAACTGTCACCTCACTGCGAACATTCTGGTTGGGTTGTTTACCTTGTTTTTATAAATAACTGGACAACACCATCCTCATCTCAATGTTAATTTGTGAGACTTTATCTTTCCATGTGAAGGAATGGGACCCAGAAATCTCCATTTAATCTGGCTCCCATCAAAATTCCCAGGAACAGTGCTGCCCAGGTTATCAGTGTTCCCAGCTAACTACAGCAAGACATAGAAAGAATTCAAAGTGAATCTTCACTGAAACGGTTCTCATATAAACATCCCAGATGAGTTTGAGAATGGACTTAGATCTGCAGGAAAGCTTCCTCGAAGTGCGTCCATCTAATCTTCTAGAGATTGACAGTACATAGTGTTCACTCAATGCTGTCCCAAACAAATACACAAATGACAGCCTTAAATATTAATACTTCCATCTCACTGACCTGATCTGGGACAGATGGGTCAGGGAGGCGGAGATTGCATTGGTAGGTGGGGATCAATCAGGGAGGGGGAGTGTTGGAAAGAGATGATCCAGGGATGGGATGATTACTGTGTTGGGTCGGAACGAGTTAAGGAGAGGCAGATTGATGAGTTCTGATGAGATTAGTCAGGGAGGGGGTGAATTATTGTTGGGTAGGTATCAGTCAGGGAGGGGGATATTGCAGTGCTGCATAGGGAGCAGTCATGGAGCGGGAGATTGCAGCGTTGTGCAGGGATCAGTCAGGGAGGGGTGAGTGCAGTGTTGGGTAGGGATCTGTAAGGGAGGGGGAGATTACAGTGTTGGGTAGGATCAGCCAGGGAGGGGCTGAATGCAGTGTTGGGTAGGGATCAGTCAGGGAGGGGGAGATTGCAGGGTTGGGTTGTGATCAGTCAGGGAGGGGGTGAATGCAGTGTTGGGTAGGGATCAGTCAGGGAGGGGGTGAGTGCAATGTTGTGTACGGATCAGTCAGGGAGGGGAGATTGTAGGGTTGGGTTGGGATCAGTCGTGGGGGAGATTGCAGTGTTGGGTAGGGATCAGTCAGGGAGGGGGTGAGTGCACTGTTGGGTACGGATCAGTCAGGGAGGGGGTGAATGCAATGCTGGGTAAGGAACAGTCATAAAGGGGGAGGTTACAATGTTGGGTAGGCTCAGTCAGGGAGTGGAGTTTGCAGTGTTGGGTAGCGATCATTCATGGAGGGGGTGATTGCAATGCTGGATAAGGATCAGTCAGGGAGGGGGAGATTGCAGTGTTGTGAAGGGATCAGTCAGGGAGGGGGAGATTGCAGTGTTGTGTAGGGATTAGGCAGGGACGAGGAGATTGCATTGTTGGGTAGGGATCAGTCATGGAGGGGGTGATTACCGTGTTGGGTAGGGATCAGTCAGGGAGGGAGAGATTGCAGTGTTGGGTAGGGATCAGACAGGGAGGGGGAGATTGCAGTGTTGGATAGGGATCAGTCAGGGAGGGGGTGATTACAGTATTGGGTAGGGATCAGTCACGGAGGGGGTGATTACCGTGTTGGGTAGGGATCAGTCAGGGAGGGAGAGATTGCAGTGTTGGGTAGGGATCAGACAGGGATGGGGAGATTACAGTATTTGGTAGGGAACAGTCACGGAGGGGGTGATTACCGTGTTGGGTAGGGATCAGTCAGGGAGGGGGAGATTGCAGTGTTGGGTAGGGATCAGACAGGGAGGGGGAGATTGCAGTGTTGGGTAGGGATCAGACAGGGATGGGGAGATTACAGGATTGGGTAGGGATCAGTCACGGAGGGGGTGATTACCGTGTTGTGTAGGGATCAGTCAGGGAGGGAGAGATTGCAGTGTTGGGTAGGGATCAGACAAGGATGGGGAGATTACAGTATTTGGTAGGGAACAGTCACGGAGGGGGTGATTACCGTGTTGGGTAGGGATCAGTCAGGGAGGGGGAGATTGCAGTGTTGGGTAGGGATCAGACAGGGAGGGGGAGATTGCAGTGTTGGGTAGGGATCAGACAGGGATGGGGAGATTACAGTATTGGGTAGGGATCAGTCACGGAGGGGGTGATTACCGTGTTGTGTAGGGATCAGTCAGGGAGGGAGAGATTGCAGTGTTGGGTAGGGATCAGACAAGGATGGGGAGATTACAGTATTTGGTAGGGAACAGTCACGGAGGGGGTGATTACCGTGTTGGGTAGGGATCAGTCAGGGAGGGAGAGATTGCAGTGTTGGGTAGGGATCAGACAGGGAGGGGGAGATTGCAGTATTGGGTAGGGATCAGTCGCGGAGGGGGTGATTACCGTGTTGAGTAGGGATAAGTCACGGAGGGGGAGATTGCAGTGTTGGGTATGGATCAGTCAGGGAGGGGGTGATTGCAGTGTTGATTATAGATCAGTCAGGGTGGGGGAGATTGCAGTATTGTGTAGGGATCAGTCAGGGAGGGGGTGATTGCCGTGTTAGGTAGGGATCAGACAGGGAGGGGGAGATTGCAGTTGTGCATGAATCAGTCAGTGAGGGGGAGATTGCAGTGTTATTTAGGGATCAGTCAGGGAGGGGGTGATTACCGTGTTAGGTCGGGATCAGACAGAGAGGGGAAGATTGCATTGGTAGGTGGGGATCAATCAGGGAGGGGGAGTGTTGGAAAGAGATGATCCAGGGATGGGATGATTTCTGTGTTGGGTCGGAACGAGTTAAGGAGAGGCAGAGTGATGAGTTCGGATGAGATTAGTCAGGGAGGGGGTGAATTATTGTTGGGTAGGGATCATTCAGGGAGGGGGAGATTGCAGTGTTGGGTAGGTATCAGTCAGGGAGGGGGAGATTGCAGTGCTGCATAGGGAGCAGTCATGGAGCGGGAGATTGCAGCGTTGTGCAGGGATCAGTCAAGGAGGGGTGAGTGCAGTGTTGGGTAGGGATCTGTAACAGAGGGGGAGATTACAGTGTTGGATAGGGATCAGTCAGGGAGGGGGTGATTGCAGTGTTGGGTAGGGATCTGTAACAGAGGGGGAGATTACAGTGTTGGATAGGGATCAGTCAGGGAGGGGGTGATTGCAGTGTTGGGTAGGGATCAGTCAGGTCGGGGAGATTGTAGGGTTGGGTTGGGATCAGTCGTGGGGGAGATTGCAGTATTGGGTAGGGATCAGTCAGGGAGGGGGTGAGTGCACTGTTGGGTAGGGATCAGTCAGGGAGGGGGTGAATGCAATGCTGGGTAAGGATCAGTCATAAAGGGGGAGGTTACAATGTTGGGTAGGCTCAGTCAGGGAGTGGAGTTTGCAGTGTTGGGTAGCGATCATTCATGGAGGGGGTGATTGCAATGATGGATAAGGATCAGTCAGGGAGGGGGAGATTGCAGTGTTGTGAAGGGATCAGTCAGGGAGGGGGAGATTGCAGTGTTGTGTAGGGATCAGTCAGGGAGGGGGAGATTGCAGTGTTGTGTAGGGATCAGTCTGGGAGGGGGAGATTGCAATGCTGGATAAGGATCAGTCAGGGAGGGGGAGATTGCAGTGCTGTGAAGGGATCAGTCAGGGAGGCGGAGATTGCAGTATTGTGTAGGGATCAGTCAGGGAGGGGGAGATTGCAGTGTTGGGTAGGGATCAGTCTGGGAGGGGGAGATTGCAGTGTTGTGTAGGGATCAGTCAGGGAGGGGGAGATTGCAGTGTTGTGTCGGCATCAGTCAGGGAGAGGGAGATTGCAGTGTTGTGTAGGGATCAGTCAGGGAGGGGGAGATTGCAGTGTTGGGTAGGGATCAGTCTGGGAGGGGGAGATTGCAATGCTGGATAAGGATCAGTCAGGGAGGGGGAGATTGCAATGCTGGATAAGGATCAGTCAGGGATGGGGAGATTGCAGTGCTGTGAAGGGATCAGTCAGGGAGGCGGAGATTGCAGTATTGTGTGGCGATCAGTCAGGGAGGGGGAGATTGCAGTGCTGTGAAGGGATCAGTCAGGGAGGCGGAGATTGCAGTATTGTGTAGGGATCAGTCAGGGAGGGGGAGATTGCAGTGTTCGGTAGGGATCAGTCTGGGAGGGGGAGATTGCAGTGTTGTGTAGGGATCAGTCAGGGAGGGGGAGATTGCAGTGTTGTGTCGGCATCAGTCAGGGAGAGTGTGAGTGCAGTGTTGGATAGGGATCAGTCAGGAAGGGGGTGATTGCTGTGTTTTTTGGGATCAGTCAGCGAGGGGGAGATTACAGTGTTGGGTAGGAGCAGCCAGGGAGGGGAAGATTGTCGTGTTGGGTAGGGATCAGTCAGGGAGGGAGAGATTGCAGTGTTGGGTAGGGATCAGACAGGGATGGGGAGATTACAGTATTGGGTAGGGATCAGTCACGGAGGGGGTGATTACCGTGTTGGGTAGGGATCAGTCAGGGAGGGAGAGATTGCAGTGTTGGGTAGGGATCAGACAGGTTGGGGGAGATTGCAGTATTGGGTACGGACCAGTCACGGAGGGGGTGATTACCGTGTTGGGTAGGGATCAGTCAGGGAGGGGGTGATTGCATTGTTGTTTATGGATCAGTCAGGGTGGGGGAGATTGCAGTTTTGTGTAGGGATCAGTCAGGGAGGGGTGATTACAGTGTTAGGTAGGGATCAGACAGGGAGGGGGAGATTGCAGTGTTGTTTAGGGATCAGTCAGGGAGGGGGTGATTACCCTGTTAGGTCGGGATCAGACAGGGAGGGGGAGATTGCAGTTGGGCAGGGATCAGTCAGTGAGGGGGAGATTGCAGTGTTGAGTAGGGATCAGTCAGGGAGGAGGTGAGTGCAGTGTTGTGTCGGGATCAGTCAGGGAGGGGGAGATTGCAGTGTTGGGTAGGGATCAGTCAGGGAGGGGGTTTGTGCAATGTTCTGTAGAGATATAGGGAAATCAGGAGGGCAAAGAGGGGACATGAGATTGCTTTGGCAAGTTATGTTAAGTAGAACCCAAAGTGTTTTTACAAATGCATAAAGGACAAAAGGGTCACGCAGGAGAGAATAGGGCCCCTCAATGATCAAGACCGCCTGCACGTGGAGCTGCAGGAGATGGGGGAGAAACTGAACAAGTATTTCCTGTAGAGAAGGACCAGGAAGATATAGAATAGAATGATGGTTTGGGAAATTGCATTGGGAAAATAGATGATGTCATCTTCTAAAACGTCTATATTACAGAGGAGGAGGTGCTGGATATCCTGAAACTGTCAAAGGGGGATAAATCCCTAAGACCTGATCAGCTGTCTTTGAGAACTCTATGGGAAGCTAGAGAAGTGATTGCTGGGCCACTTCGTGAGATATTTTTGTAACCAATAGTCACAGGTGAGGTACCAGAAGACTGGAGGTTGGCAAACGTGGTGCCACCTCTTAAGAAGGCTGGCAAGGAAAAGCCAGGGAACTACAGACTGGTTCGCCTGACGTCAGTCATGGGCACGTTGAAGGATGGATACATGAGGGACAGGACATACATGTATTTAGAAAGGCAATGTCTAATTGGGGATAGTCAGTATTGCTTTGTCCGTGGGAAATCATGGCTCAAAATATTGAGTTTTTTGAAGAAGTAACAAAAGGATTGATGAGGGCAGCGCGGTGGATGTGAGTGATCTGGACTTCAGTAAGGTGTTCGAAATGTTTCCACATGGGAGATTGGATAGCAAGAATAGATCTCATGGAATACAGAGAAAACCAGCCAATTGGATACAAAACTGGCTCAAAGGCAGAAGACAGAGGGTGGTTGTGGAGGGTGTTCTTTTCAGACTGGAGACCTGTGACCAGTGGAGTGCCACAAGGATCGGTGCTGTGTCCACTACTTTCTATTAATCATATAAATGATTTGGGTGTGAACACAGCAGGTATAGTTAGTAAGTTTGCAGATGACACCAAAATTGGAGTTGTAGTGGACAGTGAAGAATGTTACTTCACATTACAACGGGATGGTGAACTGATGGGCCAATGGGCTGAGGGGTGGGAGATGGAGCTTAATTTAGATAAATGGGAGGTGATACATTTTGGGAAAGCAACTCTTCGCAGGACTGATACACTTAATGTTAAGGACCCAGGGAGTGTTTCTGAACAAAACGACCTTGGAGTCTCTTTGTTCCTTGAAAGGAGAATTGTGGGTCGATAGGTTAGTGAAGAAGGTGTTTGGTATGCTTGTGTTTACTGATCAGGACATTGAGTGGAGGAGTTGGGAGGTCATGTTGTGGCTATACAGGACATTGGATAAGCCAGTTTTGGAATATTGCGTGAAATTCTTGTCTCCTCCCTCTCGGAAGGATATTGTGTAAATTGAAAGGGCTCAGAAAAGATTTGCAAAGAGGCTGCCAGGGTTGGAGGATTTGAGCTACAAGGAGAGGTTAAATGGGCTGGGCCTGTTTTCCCTGGAATGTCTGAAGCTGAGGGGTAACCCATATGGATGTTTATAAAACCATGAGAGGCATGGATAGGATTAACAGACAAAGTCTTTTCCCTGGGGTGGGGTAGTCCAGAACTGGAGGGCCTAGGTTCAGGATGAGAGGGGAAAGATATAAAAGGAACGTAAGGAACAACGTTTTGATGTGGAGGGTGTTGCGTGTATGGAATGACCTGCCAGATGAAGTGGTGGAGACTGGTACAATTACAGCATTTAAAAGGCATCTGGATGGGTAAACGAACATGAAGGGTTGAGAGGGATTTGGGCCAAGTGCTGGCAAATGTGATGAGATTATGTTCGGATATGTGGGTGGCATGAACGAGTTAGACCAAAGGTCCTGTTTCTGTGCTGTACAACTCTATGACTGTAAATGTTTTGTACTGTCCATTTCCAGCCATACACTTCACTGTTTCCCCTGTTTACCTTGGTCAGTTCTCCTCTCAAACACATGTCAATGGCTTTGGTTGTGATTGTTGGGTGTGCTTTATGGTCACTTTAAAAATCCATCATCTCGCTGAATTCCACTACACTAAAATTTCCCAGAGGATATCTCAGTGGGACATTACTCCTTCCAAAAGCGTCATCACCCAACGGTCCATCTGAGATAGTCACCTCCCTGGCCGTTTACACAACGTGTTATTCAAAGAAACACTGACACAAACATTCAAAGAGGAGTTCGGAGAACATCACTTTTGCCGATGTGACTGTCCCAGATTATACAAAGACTGAAGTCTCCCAGAATTATCACAGTGCCTTTGCATTACACAGGAATACATTGGAATGTGTAACAGGGTTGAGCAATGAAGTACTGTTAGGCAGCCTCTAAACCGTTCTCCTGCTTGTGTTTTTGACACGTGTTACCCAGAATCTGCATTCAGACTGATTCAGCTTTGTCATCTGAGGCCAAATGCTTTCTCTGTAATGCCTTTGTTACCCATTACTGTCAGGGTTACCCATCCTGCACTCCCTGAGACCTCTCAAGGAGGTGTCCAATAGAATATTCATGTTCCACCTTTTGTTCACCCTGTCAGCACTAAATCTCATTTATCTCTGTGCCACAGTCCATCCACATTATTGCAGAGACTTTACCCAGTCCAAAAAAAGAACATGCTCTTTCCACAATTTCTTGTCACAGTCCAATTCACTGATGTACAGTTTCAGGTAAACTCTGTCTCTTCCTGTTCCTTTCTGCTTGTCTTCACCTTCATTGCCATTTCTCTTTGGATTTGGAAAGCTCCTTTCACCTGAACCCTGGCCCTGCATCCTCTCTGTCAGTTTAAAGTCCTGCCCATAACCTTACCGACATGATTGGCCAGGACACTGCTCCCAGCAGTGTTGTGTTTAATTCACTCATGTGATGTTACTGTCTCTGGCTGGCCAGCATCGCATGCCCACCCCGAGCTGCCCTTGAGCTGAGTGCCTTGCTGGATCATTACAGAGAGCAGTTTAGAGTCAACCCCATCGCTCTGGGTCTGGATCATGTGTAGACCACACCCGCTGTGTACAATAGATTTCCTTCCTAAAAGGATATTAAGCAGTTAGATGGGTTATACTGGACACCGGCATTAATACTTGGATGAACAGTCGGGTGAGAATAGCACGAGTCCATCACATGTCCCACTCGTAGCTCACCTGACACTGAGTACTGATCGCCATGCACCATGAATCCCAACTCTTTCATCATGTCCATTGTGTGATCCTGATACCTTCCTCCACTCTGGTGATATCACTCAGTATCTCTCCATGTGGTATCCCTCACTGTGTGGGTCTAATTGCTGCCTCTGTCAGCGTCTCTCACACTTGCAGCTACTCCAGATCCTGAGTCAACAGAATTCCCCATTCCAGAGACACAGCAGCACAGGACAGGGATGGAGACTGGGATTTTCCAGATCTCTGTGGGACTCAGTGCCATTCTCCATGTGTAAGCCTCGCTGCATCAGTCTAATTTCCCATTCTGTCTGTTTCTCTGTCTCCTGTAGGTCATCAGGATGTTCCTGTCTCAGCCGAATTCCGAACTCGTGTCTCATCCATAACCACATCAAAGACGGTTGGTCAGTCAGAGAGAGATGGAGAGGGAGGTCTGGAGCCTTCAGTAAATCCTGCAGCCGGTAAGATCACTTACAGTAAACAGCAGAGGGAGGGGTTAGTGACCTTCTGTATTCAGACCTGGAAGACAGGACATAGACACAGAGCTGGACAAGGTACAGCAACATTCTCGGCTTCATTCACATCATCTTGTGAGCGACCTGCTCTCACCTCTTCTGTCCTGGTCCTCACTGAGACATCTCTCTCTGACTCTCTCTCTCTCTCTCTCTCTCTGTCTCTCTCACCCCCTCACTCTCATTCTCACTTTCTCACCCTCTCTTTCTCTATCACCCCCTCACTCACTCTCCACCCAAACTGTCGCTCTCACCCGACTTCTCTCTCCTTCGCGTCCCTCTCTCTATCATCCCTCTGTCACTGGATCGCCCTCTATCTCTCCCTATCATGCTCTGCCTCCTCGCTATCTATCTTTCTCTCTCTCTCACTCTCTCTCTCTCTCTCGTCCCCTTCTCGTGCGCTCTCTCGCTCTCAGACTCTTGCCTCATTTCCGTCCCCTCCCTCCCGCTCATTTGCACCTCTCTCTCTCTCTTGCCCCCCCTTTGCCCCCCCTCTCGCTCGCCCCCTCTCTCGCTCGCTCGACCCTCTCTCTCACCCCTCTCTCTCTCCCCCTCTCACTCTCAACCCATCTCTCTCTCACCCTCTCTCTCTCCCCACGTCTCACTCTCTTCCCCTCTCTCTCGGCCCCTCTTGTGCTCTCTTCCCCCTCTCTCACTCCACCTCTCTCACACACCCCCTCTCCCTTTCTCTCTCCCACCCCCTCTCTCCCCTCTCCCCTTCTCTCCCCCTCTCTCACCCCCTTTCTCTCGCCCCCTCGCTCTCATTCCCCCTCTCACCCTCTCCCCTTTGTCTCCCTCCTCTCTCTCCCTCCTCTCTCTCTCCCTTCGCTCACCACCTTTCTCTCACCCCCTCGCTCTCAACACCCCTCCCCTCTCTCTCCCCCTCGCTCTCTCTCCCTCTCTCTCCCCTATCCCTCTCCATCCCCCTTCCCTCCCCTTTATCTCTCCCCCCTCTCCCGCCTCTCTCTCACCCCCTTTCTCTCCCCCTCTGTCCCCCTCTCTCCCCCCTCTCTCTCCTTCTCTCTCTCATACCTCTCTCACACCCCTCTCTCCCCCTCTCTCATCCCCTTCCCCACCCCTCTCTCCCCACTCTCTCTGGCCTCTCTCAACCCTTTATCGCCCCCTCTCTCTCCCCCCTCTCCCCCTATCTCTCACCCCTCTCTCACCCCCTTCTCTCCCCCTCTCCCCACTCTCTGCCCCACTATTTCACCCACTCTCACTCCCCCACTCTCTCTCACCCCCTCTCTTCTTTCTCACCCGCTCTCTCTCCCACCCCGATCTCTCTAATCCCCCCTCTCGCTATCACCCTCTCACCCCTCACTCTCTTTCCACTCATTCTCTCTTACCCCCCTCTCACTCTCTCACGCCTCTCTCACACCTTCTCTCTCTCAGCCTGTCTCTCTCACCCCTCTCTCTTTCTCACCCGCTCTCCCTTCCACTTCAATCTCTCTCACATTTCTCTCTCTCTCACCCCTCCCCCTCCCTCACCCCTCTCTCTCACACCTCTCTCTCTCACCCCTTTTCTCACACCCCTCTCTCACCCCTTCTCTCTCAGCCCTCTCGCTCTCAGCCCCCTCTCTTTCCCCAGTCTCTCCCATCCTGATCTCTCTCACACGCCCTCTCTCTAACCCTCTCCCACTCTTACCCCTCTCTCTCTTACCTCTCTTTCTCTCACACCACTCTCTCTCACCCTCTCTCTCTCACCCCTTCTCTCTCATCCCCTCTCTCACCCACTTTCTCTCAGCCCTCTCTCTCTCAGCCCCCTCTCTCACTCTGCCCAGTCTCTCCCAACCTGATCTCTCTCACCCCACTCTCTCTTTCACCTCTCTCTCCCTTACCCCACTCTCTCTCACACCTCACTCACACTCACCCCTCTCTCTCACCTTTTCTCTCTCAGCCCCTCTCTCTCACCCCATCTCTCGCAGGCCCTCTCTCTCACACCCTCTCTCTTTCACCCTCTCTCTCTCTTACATCTCTCTCTCACCCCCCTCTCTTACCCCTCTTTTTCACTCTCTCTCCCTCTCTCTCCCCTATCCCTCTCCATCCCCTTCCCTCCCCTTTATCTCTCCCCCCTCTCTCTCCCGCCTCTCTCTCACCCCCTTTCTCTCCCCCTCTGTCCCCCTCTCTCCCCCCTCTCTCTCCTTCTCTCTCTCATACCTCTCTCACACCCCTCTCTCCCCCTCTCTCATCCCCTTCCCCACCCCTCTCTCCCCACTCTCTCTGGCCTCTCTCACCCCTTTATCGCCCCCTCTCTCTCGCCCCCTCCCCCTATCTCTCACCCCTCTCTCACCCCCTTCTCTCCCCCTCTCCCCACTCTCTGCCCCACTATTTCACCGACTCTCACTCCCCCACTCTCTCTCACCGCCTCTCTTCTTTCTCACCCGCTCTCTCTCCCACCCCGATCTCTCTAATCCCCCCTCTCGCTATCACCCTCTCACCCCTCACTCTCTTTCCACTCATTCTCTCTTACCCCCCTCTCACTCTCTCACGCCTCTCTCACACCTTCTCTCTCTCAGCCTGTCTCTCTCACCCCTCTCTCTTTCTCACCCGCTCTCCCTTCTACTTCAATCTCTCTCACATCTCTCTCTCTCTCACCCCTCCCCCTCCCTCACCCCTCTGTCTCACACCTCTCTCTCTCACCCCTTTTCTCACACCCCTCTCTCACCCCTTCTCTCTCAGCCCTCTCTCTCTCAGCCCCCTCTCTTTCCCCAGTCTCTCCCATCCTGATCTCTCTCACACGCCCTCTCTCTCACCCCTCTCCCACTCTTACCCCTCTCTCTCTTACCTCTCTTTCTCTCACACCACTCTCTCTCACCCTCTCTCTCTCACCCCTTCTCTCTCATCCCCTCTCTCACCCACTTTCTCTCAGCCCTCTCTCTCTCAGCCCCCTCTCTCACTCTGCCCAGTCTCTCCCAACCTGATCTCTCTCACCCCACTCTCTCTTTCACCTCTCTCTCCCTTACCCCACTCTCTCTCACACCTCTCTCACACTCACCCCTCTCTCTCACCTTTTCTCTCTCAGCCCCTCTCTCTCACCCCATCTCTCGCAGGCCCTCTCTCTCACACCCTCTCTCTTTCACCCCTCTCTCTCTCTTACATCTCTCTCTCACCCCCCTCTCTTACCCCTCTTTCTCTCTCTCTCTCTCTCTCTCTCTCTCTCTGTCTCTCTCAGCCTGTCTCTCTGTCATCCTCTGTCTCTTTCTCACCCGCTCTCTCTTCCACCCCGATCTCTCTCACACGCCTTCTCTCTCTCACCTCTCTCTCTCTCTTACCCCTCTCTCACACCCCCTCTCTCACAGCCCCTCTCTCTCACCCCCTCTCTCTCATCCCCTCTCTCTCACCCCCACTTTCCCCGTCTCTCTCTCAGCCTGTCTCTCTTTCACCCCCTGCCTCTTTCATACCTGCTCTCTCTTCCACCCCGATGTCTCTCACACCCCGTCTCTCCCTCACCTCTCTCTCTCTCAACCCACTCTCTCTCTCACCCTTTCTCTCTCACCACTCTCTCTCAGCCTGGCTCACTCTCACCCCCTGACTCTTTCACACCTGCTCTCTCTTCCACCCCGATCTCTCTCACACCCTCTGCCTCCCTCACCCTGCTCTCTCTCACCCCTCTCTCTCTCTCAACACCTCTCTCTCGCCCCCTCTCTTTCACCCTCTCTCTCTCTCTCTCAGCCTGTCTCTCTTTCACCCCCTGCCTCTTTCACGCCTGCTCTCTCTTCCACCCCGATCTCTTTCACACCCCCTCTCTCCCTCACCTCTCTCTCTCACCCTCTCTCTCTCTCTCACCCTCTCTCTCTCACCCCATCTCTATCTCACCCTCTCTCACCCCTTCTCTCTCAGGCCGTCTCTTTCAGCCCCCTCTCTCTATCACCCCCTCTCACACACCTCTCTCTCAAACCCATTTCTCTCACACCCTTCTCTCTCTCTCATCCTCTCTCTCAACCTCTCTCTCTCACACCCTTCTCTCTCTCACCCTCTCTCACTCTTACCCTCTCTCTCTCTCACACACCGCTTCTCTCTCTCACCCTCTCTCTGTCAGCCTGTCTCTCTCTCTCACCCCCTGTCTCTATCACACCCCCTCGCTCCCTCACCTCTCTCGCTCTTTCACCCCTCTATCTGTCACCCCTCTCTCTCAGCCTCTCTCTCACGCCTTCTCTGTCACCCTCTTCTTTTGCAGCCTTTCTCTTTCGCAGCCCCTCTCTCTCTCCCCAGTCTCTCCCACACTGATTTCTCTCACAGCCCCTCTCTGTCTCACCCCTCGCTCTCTCTCATCCCTCTCTCTCTGATCCCTCTCTCTCTCACCCCCCTCTCTATCTTTCACCGCTCTCTCTCTTACCCCTCGCTCTCTTACCCCTCTCCCTTACCCGTCTCTCTCAACCCCACTCTCTCATAATCTCTCTCTCAACCCACTCTCACTTACCCCCTCTCACACACACCTCTCTCTCACCCTCTCTCTCACCCCCACTCTCTCACACACTCTCTCATCCATCTCTCTCACCCTTCTCTCTCTTACCTGTCTCTCTCTGTCACACCTTTCTCTCTCAACGTCTCTCTCTCACCCCTTCTCTCTCACCCTCTCTTTCGTAGCCTCTCTCTCTCTCATCCCTTCTCTCACCCTAGTCTCTCCCACCCTGATCTCTCACACAGCCCCTCTCTCACCCCTCGCTATCTCCCATCCGTCTGTCTCTGATCCCTCTCTCTCTCTCACCCCTCTCTCTCTCTCACCCCCTCTCTCTCTCTTACCCCTCTCTCTTACCCCTCTCTCTCACCCCTCTCTCTCTCTCAGCCCCCCAGTCACTCCAGTCTTTCCCACCCTGATCTCTCTCACACACACGCTCTCTCACCCGCTCTCTCTCACCCCTTCACTCTCTCAGCCTGTCTCTCTGCCACCCCCTGTCTCCTTTTCACCTGCTCTCTCTCCCACCACACTCTCTCCCTCACCCCCTCTCTCTCAGGCCCTCTCTCCCTCACCCTCTCTCTCTCTCACCCCTCTCTTTCACCCCTCTCTCTTTCACCCCTCTCTCTCTCTCACCCTCTCGCTCTTACCCGTCTCTCTCTCTCTCACACCTCTCTCTCTCTCACCCCTTCTCTCACCCTCTCTTTCGCAGTCCCTCTCTCTCCGCTCCTCTCTCATCCCTTTCTCTATCATCCCGCTCTCTCTCTCACACCTCTCTCTCACCCCCTCTCTCGCACCCTCTCTCTCTCATGCATTCTCTCTCTCTCCCCCCTCTCTCTCTTACCCCTCTCTTTCACACACCGCTTCTTTCTCTCTCTCACCCGTCTCTCACTCTCACCCCTTTCTCTGTCTCTCATCCCACTCTCTAACCCTCTCTCTCTCACCCCCTCTCTCAGCATTCTCTCAGGCCCTCTCTTTCAGCCCCTTGCTCTCTCACACTCCTCTCTCTCAACCCCCTGACTCTCTCACAATCTTCTCTCTCTCTCACCCTCTCTCTCTCAATCCTCTCTCTCACACCCCTCTCTCTCACACCCTTCTCACTCACCTCTCTCACCCTCTCTCTCACCCTTTCTCTCTCACCCCTCTCTCTCTTACCCCTATCTCTCTTACACACCTCTCTCTTACACGCTCTCTCTCACCCCCCTCTCCCTCTCATCTTCTCTCTTATACCTCTCTCTCTCACCCCTTCTCTCTCACCCCTCTCTCTCACCCTCTCTCTCTCTCTCTCACCCATTCTCTCTCAACCTCTCTCTAAGGCGCTTTCTCTCTCACACCTCTCTCTCTCACTCCCTCTCTCTCACACCTCTCTCTCTCACCCTCTCTCACTCACCCCCCTCTCTCTTACACACCCTCTTTATCTTACACCCCCTCTGTCTCACACACCCCCTCTCTCTCACCCCGCTCGCTTTCTCACCCCTCTCTCTCACATCTCTCTCTCATCCCTCTCTCTCTCATCCCCTCTCTCACCGCACTCTCTCTCACCCCTATCTCTCACCCCTCTCTGTCACACACCCATCACTTTCCCCTCTCTTTCACACACCCCTTCTCTCTCACCCCCTCACTCACACAACCCTCTCTCTCTCACCCTCTCTCTCTCACGCCCTCTCTCTCACCCCCTCTCTCTCACCCCTCTCTCTCACACGCCCTCTCTCTCATCCCCTCTCTCCCTCACCCTTCTCTCTCTCACCCCCTCTCTCCCTCACCCTGCTCTATCTGTCATCCCCTCACACTCCTCTCTCTCACACCTCTCTTTCTTAGCCCTCTCACTCTCTTACCCCCTCTCTCTCATGCCTCTCCCTCACCCCTCTCTCTCTCACCCCTCTATCTCACGCCCTCTCTCTCACCCCCCTCTCTCCCTCACCCTTCTATCTCTCACCCCCTTCTCTCCCTCACCCTTCTATCTCTCACCCCCTCTCTCCCTCACACTGCTCTCTCTGTCATCCCCTCTCTCTCTCCTTTCTCTCACACCCTCTCTTTCTTAGTCCTCTCACTCTCTTACCCCCTCTCTCTCATGCCACTCTCTCACCTTCTCTCTCACACCCTCTCTTTCTCTGCCTATCTCTCTCGCACCCCCTCTCTCTCACCCCTCTCTCTCTCTCACACCCCACTCTCTATTACCCCATCTCTCTCACACCACTCTCTCTCAGGCCCCTCTCTCTCTCCCCAGTCTCTCCCACCCTGATCTCTCTCACACACCATCTCTCTCACGCTTCTCTCTCTCACCCCTCTCTCTATTTCACCTCTCTCTCTCTTACCTCTCCCTCTCAACCCCACTCTCTCACCCCTCTCTCTCTTACCCATCTCTCTCTCTTTCAGCCCCTCTCTCTCTCTCACACCCCCCCACAGACCTCTCTCTCTCAACCCTCTGTCTCTCTCACACCCGTCTCTCTCTTACCCCTCTCTCTCTCACACACAGCTCTCTCTCTCTCTCACTCCCCTCTCTCTCACACATTCTCTATCTCATACCTCTCTCTCTCACCCCTTCTCTCTCACTGCATCTCTCATCCCCCCTCTCTCAGGCCCTCTCTTCCAGCCCTCTCAATTTCTCACCCTCAGGCCCTCTCTGTCTCTCACCCATCTCTCTCTCACCCCTCTCTCTCTCACCCCCTCTCTCTAACCCTCTCTCTCACGCCGTCTCTCACTGCCCCTCTTTCACCCCCTCTCTCTCATCCCCTTTCTGTCACACCCCCCTCTCTTTCACCCCTCTTTCTCACACATCCTCTCTTTCACCCCCTCACTCTCACATCCCTCTCTCTCTCACCCCCCTCTCTCTCACGCCCTCTCTCTCACCCCTCTCTCTCTAACCCCTCTCTCTCTCACGCCCGCTCTCTCACCCCTCTCTCTCTAACCCCTCTCTCTCTTCCCCCTCCCTCCTTCACCCCGCTCTATCTGTGATCCCCTCTCTGTCCCCTCTCTCTCACCCTCTCACTCTCTCTCACTCTCTCACACCCTCTTTCTTAGCCCTCTCACTCTCTTATCCCCCCACTCTCACCACTCTCATTCTCTCTCACCCTTCTCTCTCTCAGTCCCCTGTCCCTCATTCACCCTCACACCCTCTCTCTCACCCCCTCTCTCTGACACACCTTCACTCTCACCCCCTATCTCTCTTACCCTCTCTCTCACCTCCTCTCTCACACCCTCTCTCCCCACTCACTCCCCACTTTTTCTCCCCCACTCTCACCCGCCCCCATTCTCTTTCTCACCCCGATCTTTCTCATCCTCCCTCTCTCTCTCTCATCCTCTCACCCTTCTCTCTCTTTCCCCTCTCTCTCACCCCCTCTCTCTCATGACTCTCTCTCACCTTCTCTCTCACCCTCTCTTTCTCTGCCTGTCTCTCTCTCTCACCCACTCTCTCTTTCTCACCCGCTCTCTCTTTCACCCCAATCTCTCTCACAATCCCTCACTCTCTCACCCCTCTCTCTCTCTCTCACCCTTTCTCTCTCAACCCTTTCTCTCATGACCTCTCTCTCTCTCTCACACCCTTATCTCTCTCTCACCCTCTCTCTCTCCTACCCCTCTCTCTGTCTCTCACCTCTCTCTCTCACCCTCTCTCTCTCACCTCTTCTCTCTCACCCTCTCTCTGGCCCTCTCTTTCAGCCCCCCTCTCTCTCACACCCCTCTCTCTCACACACCTCTCTCTCAACCCACTGTCTCTCTCACACCCCTCTCTCTCTCTCACCCTCTCTCTCTCACCCCTCTCTCTTACCACTCTCTCTCACACACCTCTCTCTCTCTCACCCTGTCTCTCACCCCCCTCTCTCACACACACCTTTCTCTCTCTCTCACCCTCTCTCTCTCACCCCTCTCTCTTACCTCTCTCTCTCTCACACCCTTCTCTCTCTCACACCGCCTCACTCACGCCTCTCTCTCACCTTCTCACACTCACCCTCTCTTTCTCAGCCTGTCTCTCACTCACCCCCTCTCTATTTCTCACCCGCTCTCTCTTCCACTCCGATCTCTCTCTCACACCCCCTCGCTCTCTCAACCCTCTCTCTCACACCTCTCTCTCTCTCTCACCCACTCTCTCTCACCCCTTCTCTCTCAAACCCTCTCTCAACCCCTCTCTCTCAGCCCTTCTCTCTCTCAGCCCCCCCAGTCACTCCAGTCTTTCCCACCCTGTTCTCTCTCTCACACAATTTCTCTCACCCTCTCTCTCTCACCCCTTCACTCTCTCAGCCTGTCTCTCTGCCATCCCCTGTCTCCTTCTCACCTGCTCTCTCTCCCACCACACTCTCTCCCTCACCCCCTCTCTCTCAGGCCCTCTCTCTCTCAGGCCCTCTCTCTGTTTCACCCCTCTCAAACACCCTCTCTCTCTCAGCCTGTCTCTCTGTCATCCCCTGTCTCTTTCTCACCCGTTCTCTCTTCCACCCCTCTCTCCCTCACCCTCTCTCTCTCTCTCACCCTCTCGCTCTTACCCGTCTCTCTCTCTCACACACCTATCTCTCTCACCCCTTCTCTCTCACCCTCTCTTTTGCAGTCCCGCTCTCTCAGCTCCTCTCTCTCATCCCTTTCTCTATCATCCCGCTCTCTCTCACACACCTCTCTCCCACCCCCTCTCTCGCACCCTCTCTGTCTCATGCATTTTCTCTCTCACCCCCCTCTCTCTCTTTCCCCTCTCTTTCACACACCGCTTCTCTCCCACACACCCATCTCTCACTCTCATCTCTTTCTCTGTCTCTCATCCCACTCTCTCTCACCCCCTCTCTCATCCTCTCTCTCAGGCCCTCTCTTTCAGTCCCTTGCTCTCTCACACACCCTCTCTCTCACACACCTCTCTCTCAACCCCCTGTCTCTCTCACACACCTTTCTCTCTCTCTCACCCTCTCTCTCTCTCTCTCTCTCAATCCTCTCTCTCACACCCCTCTCTCACACCCTTCTCAATCACCTCTCTCTCACCCCTCTCTCTCTTACCCCTATCTCTCTTACACACCACTCTCTCACACCTTCTCTCTCACCCCTCTCTCTTACCCCACTCTTTCAGCCCCTCTCACTCTCTCACCCCTCTCTCTCTCACCCCTCTCTCTCTGTCACCCCCTCTCTCTCTCACCCCTCTCTCTCACCTTGTCTCTCACCCATTCTCTCTCAAACCTCTCTCTCAGGCCCTCTCTCTCTCACACCTCTCTCTCTCACCCCCTCTCTCTTACACTCTCTCTCTCTCTTAAACCCCCTCTCTCTCACAAACCTCTCTCTCTCGCCCCGCTCTCTCTCTCACCCCTCTCTCTCACACATCTCTCGCTCATCCCTCTCTCTCTCTCATTCCCTCTCTGTCACACACCCCTCTCTTTCACCCCTCTTTCTCACACCCCCTCTTTCTCACGCCCACTCTCTCACCCCCTCTCTCTCAACCCTCTCTCTCTCACGCCCTCTCTCTCACCCCCTCTCTCCCTCACCCTTCTCTCTCTCACCCCCTTTCTCCCTCACCCTGCTCTCTCTGTCACCCTTCTCTCTCTCAGCCCCCTGTCCCTCATTCACCCTCACACTCTCTCTGTAACACACCCTCTCTCTAACCCCCCTCTCTCTAACCCCCCTCTCTTGCCCCTCTCTCTCTTAACCCTCTCTCTCTTACCCTCTCTCTCACCCCCTCTCTCACACCCTCTCTCTCCCCCACTCTCTCCACACTTTCTTTCCCCCACTCTCATTCACCCCCTTTCTATTTCTCGCACCGATCTTTCTCATCCTCCCTCTCTCTCTCATCCTCTTACCCTTCTCTCTCTTTACCCCCTCTCTCTCTTACCTCCTCTTTCTCACGCCTCTCTCTCACCTTCTCTCTCACCCTCTCTTTCTCTGCCTGTCTCTCTCTCTCACCCCTCTCTCTTTCTCACCCGCTCTCTCTTCCACCCCAATCTCTCTCACACTCCCTCTCTCTCTCACCCCCTCTTTCTCTCACCCTTTCTCTCTCAACCCTCTCTCTCATTACCCCTCTCTCTCTCACACCCTTATCTCTCTCTCTCTCTCTCTCTCCTACCCCTCTCTCTTACCCCTCTCTCTGTCCCTCACCTCTCTCTCTCACCCTCTTTCTCTCACCCCTTCTCTCTCACCCTCTCTCTCTGGCCCTCTCTTTCAGCCCCCGTCTCTCCAACACTCCCCTCTCTCTCTCACACCTCTCTCTCTCACCCTCTCTCTCTCACCCCTCTCTCTCTTACCCCTTTCTCTCACACACCTCTCTCTCCCTCACCCTGTCTCTCACCCCTCTCTCTCACACACACCTTTCTCTCTCGCTCACCCTCTCTCTCACCCCTCTCTCTCTTACCCCTCTCTCCCTCGCACACCTCTCTCTCACACCCTTCTCACTCTCTCACCCCCTCTCACTCACGCCTCTCTCTCACCTTCTCTCACTCACCCTCTTTTTCTCAGCCTGTCTCTGTCTCACCCCCTCTCTATTTCTCACCCGCTCTCTCTTCCACTCCGATCTCTCTCTCACAAAACCTCGCTCTCTCAACCCTCTCTCTCTCACATACACCCCTCTCTCTCACCCCTCTCTCTCAGCCCTCTCTTTCTCTCAGCCCCCCTCTCGCTCTCTCCTCAGTCTCTCCCACCCTGATCTCTCTCGCACACGTTCTCTCTCACACCTCTCTCTCTCACTCTCTCTCTTACCCCTCTCTCTCACCCCCCCTCTCTCACCCCCTCTCTCTCAGACTGTCTCTCTTTCACCCCCTGTCTCTTTCTCACCTGCTCTCTCTCCCTCACCCTTCTCTCTCTTACCCGTCTCTCTCTCTCTGACACACACACACCTATCTCTCTCAACCTCTCTCTCTCACCCCTTCTCTCTCACCCTCTCTTTCGTAGCCCCCCCCTCTCATCCCCTCTCTCTCCCCAGTCTCTCCCACCCTGATCTCTCACAGCCCCTCTTTCTCTCACCCCTCGCTCACTCTCTCATCCCTCTCTCTTCATCCCTCTCTCTCACACCTCTCTCTCTCACCCTCTCTCTCTCAGGCCCTCTCTCTCTCTCTCACCCCGCTCTCTCTCTTAAACCGCTTCTCTCTCTCTCACTCCTCTCGTACTCTCAGCCCTCTCTCTCACCCTCACTCTCACTCTCTCTATTCTGACACCCCTCTCTCTCAAATCCCCCTCTCTCTCGCCCTCTCTCTCTCCTACCCCTTTCTCTCTCCCTCACCTCTCTCTCTCACCCTCTCTCACCCTGTCTCTCTCAGGCCCTCTCTTTCAGCCCCTCGCTCTCTCACACCGCTTCTCTCTCTCACCCTCTCTCTCTCAGCTTTCTCTCTTACCCCTCTCTCACTCTCTCACACCTCTTTCTCACCGACCTCTCTCTCACCCTCTCTCTCTCCCTCTCTCTCTCCCTCTCTCTCACCCCTTTTCTCTCACCCCTTCTCTCTCACCCCTTCTCTTTCAACCCCTCTCTCTCAGCCCTCTCTCTCTCTCTCAGCCCCCCTCTCTCTCTCCAGTCTCTCCCACCCTGATCTCTCTCACACACCTTCTCTATCACGCCTCTCTCCCTCATCCTCTCTCTCACTTTCCCCTCTCTCACACACCTCTCCCTCTCACCCTCTCTCTCACACCTTCTCTCTCTCTCTCACCCCTCTTCTCTCTTTCCCCTCACTCTCTTTCACCCCCTCTCTCTCTCACCCCTGTCTCTCTAACTCGGTCTGTCTCTCTCACCCACATCTCTTTCTCACCTGCTCTCTCTTCCACCCCAATCTCTCTCACACCCCTTCTTTCCCTCACCCCTCTCTCTCTTACCCCTCTCTCTCAACCCCTCTCTCACACCCCCCCTCTCTCACCCCCCACCCTGTCTCTCTCTCTCTCTCAGCCTGTCCCGCTCTCACCCCTTCTCTCTTTCACACCTGCTCTTTCTTCCACCCCGATCTCTCTCACATCCCCTCTCTCCCTCATCCCCTCTGTCTCTCAACCCTCTCTGTCTCTCACCCCTCTCTCTCTTGCCCGTCTCTGTCTCACCCCCCCTCTCTCTCAGCCTGTCTCTCTGTCACCCCCTGTCTCTTTCTCACCAGCTCTCTCTTCGACCCTGATCTCTCTCACACCTACTCTCTCCCTCACCCCTCTGTCTCACCCCCTCTCTCTCACCCTTCTCTCTCACCCCCTCTCTTTCACCCTCTCTCTCACCCCCTGTCTCTTTCACACCCGCTCTCTCTTCCACCCCGATCTCTCTAAGACTGGCTCTCTAACTCACCCCTCTCTCTCTCTGTCACCCCTCTCTCTCTCACCTCTCTCTCTCACCCCTCTCTCTCTTACCCCTCTCTCTCACCCCCTCTCTTTCACACACTCTCTCTCAGCCTGTCTCTCTCACCCCCTGGCTCTTTCTCACCCGCTCTCTCTTCCACCCCGATCTCTCTCACCCCTCTCCCACCCTCACGCTTCTCTCTCTTACCCGACTCTCTCTCTCACACACCCTTGTCTCTCAACCTCTCTCTCTCACCCCTTCTCTCTAATACCCTCTCTCACCCGATCTCTCTCAGAGCCACTCTCTCTCTCACCCCTCCTTCACTCTCTCATCCCTCTCTCTCATCCCTCTCTCTCTCTCATCCTCTCTCTCTCACCCCTCTCTCTCTTCCCCCTCTCTCTCACACCGCTTCTCACTCTCACCCTCTCTCTCTCACCCCTCTCACTCTCACACACTCCTCTCTCTCACAAACCTCTCTCGCAACCCCGTCTCTCTCACACACCCCTCACTT
This sequence comes from Chiloscyllium punctatum, assembly GCF_047496795.1. NCBI lineage: Eukaryota > Metazoa > Chordata > Chondrichthyes > Orectolobiformes > Hemiscylliidae > Chiloscyllium > Chiloscyllium punctatum. The sequence continues at coordinate 42,583,292 of NC_092767.1, forward strand.
TCACCCCCTCTATCGCACCGCTCTCTCACACCCCTCTCTCACACCCCTCTCTCTCTCATGCTCTCACTCTCACCGCTCTCTCTCTCTCACCTCTCTCTCTCTCATCCCCTCTCTCTCAACCCTCTCTCCCTCTCACGACCTCTCTCCTTCACCCTGCTCTATGTGTGATCCCCTCTCTCTCTCTCCCCTCTCTCTCTCACCCCTCACTCTCTCTCACTCTCTCACACCCTCTCTTTTAGAGCCCTCTCACTCTCTTACCCCCTCCCACTCTCACCACTCTCATTCTCTCTCACCCCATCTCTCTCAGCCCCCTGTCCCTCACACACCATCACACCCTCTCGCTCACCTCCCCTCTCTCTCTCTCTCACCCCTCTCTCTCCCCCACACTCTCCCCATCTCTCTCCCCCACACTCACTCACCCCCTTTCTCTTTCTCACCCGCCCTCTCCCCCACCCAGATCTTTCTCATCCTCCCTCTCTCTCTCACCCTCTCACCCTTCTCTCTCTTTCCCCTCTCTCTCTTATCCCTCTCTCTCACCTTCTCTTTCTCACCCTCTTTTTCTCTGCCTGTCTCTCTCTCACTAACTCTCTCTTTCTCACCCGCTCTCTGTTCCACTCCGATCTCTCTCACACCCACTTTCTCTCTCACCCCTCTCTCTCTCACACCTCTCTCTCTCACACCTCTCTCTTTCACCCCTTCTCTCTCATCCCATCTCTCTCACCCTCTCTCTCAGGCGCTCTCTCTCTCCCCCTCTCTCTCTCTCTCTCTTACACTGCTTATCTCTCTCTCACCCCTCTCTCTCACTCTCTCTCTCACCCTCTCTAATCTGACACCCCTCTCTCTCACACACCCCTCTCTCTCTCACCCTCTCTCTCTCCTACCCCTAGCTCTCTCTTTCCCATCTCTCTCACCTCTCTCTCAAACCTCTCTCTCTCACCCCTTCTCTCTCACTCCCTCTCTCACTGTCTCATCCCTCTCTCTCATCCTTCTCTCTCTCACACCTCTCTCTCTCACCCTTTCTCTCTTACCCTCTCTCTCTTATATCGCTTCTCTCTCACACCACTCTCTCACTCGCACCCTCTCTCTCTCGCCCTCACTCTCTCACATCTCTTTCTCTCACCCTCTCTCTCACCCCTTCTCTCTCAACCCCTCTCTTACCCCCCTCACTGTTGCCCGCTCTTTCAGCCCCTGTCTCTCACACACACCCCTCTCTCTCACACACCTCTCACTCAACCCCGTCTCTCTCACACCCCTCTCTCTCTCATCCCTACTTTCTCACCACTCTCTCTCTTCCCCCTCGCTCTCTCACACACCTATCTCTCTCATCCCTCTCTCTCTTACTTCTCTCTCTCACCCTCTATCTCTCACCCGTCTCTCTTACCCCTCTCTCTCACACACATACCTCACTCTCACCCACTTCTCTCTCATCCTCTCTCTCTCACCCCCTCTCTCTCACACCCTCTCTCTCTCACAGCTCTCTCTCTCACCCCTTCTCTCTCACCGCCTCTCACACACCCCCTCTCAGGCTCTCTCTTTCCACCCCTCGCACACTCTCCCCTCTCTCTCTCTCACCCCCTCTCTCACCCCCTCTCTCTCACACCTCTGTCTCTCACCCTCTCTCTCTTGACCGTCTCTCTCCCACCATCTCTCTCTTACCCCTCTCTCTCACCCTCTCTCTCTCACCCCTCTCTCTCTTACCCGTCTCTCTCTCTCATCCTCTCTCTCTTACCACTCTCTCTCACCCCCTCTCTTTCACACTCTCTCTCTCAGCCTGTATCTCTCACCCTCTGTCTCTTTCACACCCGCGCTCTCTTCCACCCCTGTCTCTCTCACCCTCTCTCTCTCTCAGCCCTCTCCCACTCTCACCCTTCTCTTTCTCACCCGCTCTCTGTTCCACTCTGATCTCTCTCACACCCCCTTTCTCTCTCACCCCTATCTCACACCCCTTCTCTCTCACCCCCTCTCTCTCAGGCCCTCACTTTCAGTCCCTCGCTCTCTCACACCCGTCTCTCTCTCTCACACACACTTCTCCCTCAAACCCCTTCTCTCTCAACCCCCTCTCTGTCTCACCCTCTCGCTCTCAACCCTCTCTCTCTCAACACTCTCTCTCTTACCCCTCTCTCTCTCACACACCTCTATCTCTCACCCCATCTATCTTACCATTCTCTCTCTCTCACACCTCTTTCTCACACCCCTCTCTCAGCCCTCTCTCTCTCTCAGCCCCCCTCTCTCTCCCCAGTCGCTCCCACCATGTTCTCTCTCACACCCCTCTCTCTCTTTCGCTTCTCTCTATCTAACCCCCTCTCTCTCATCCGTCTCTCTCTCACCCCCTCTCTCTTTCACCACTCTCTCTCCCTTACCTCCCTCTCACCCTCTCTCTCTCACCCCTCTCTCTCTAACTCAGCCTGTCTCTCTCTCTCACCCCCGTCTCTGTCTCACCCGCTCTCTCTTCCACCCCGATTTCTCTCACACCCGCTCTCTAACTCACCCCCCTCTCTCTCTCACTCTTCTCTCTCTTACCCGTCTCTCTCTCTCACACCCTTTTCTCTCACCCTCTCTTTCGCATCCCCTCTCTCTCTCTCATCCCCTCTCTCACCCTAGTCTCTCCCATCCTGATCTCTCTCAGACCCCTCTCTCTCTCACCCATCCCTCAATCTCTCATCCCTCTCTCTCTCATCACTCTCTCTCTCTCACACCTCTCCCTCTCACCCTCTCTCTCTCGGGCCCTCTCTCACCCCCCTCTCTCTCAGGCCCTCTCTTTCAGCCCCTTGCTCTCTCACACCTCTCTCTCACACCTCTCTCTTTCACCCCTTCTCTCTCATCCCATCTCTCTCACCCTCTCTCTCTCAGGCGCTCTCTCTCTCCCCCTCTCTCTCTCTCTCTTACACTGCTTATCTCTCTCTCACCCCTCTCTCTCACTCTCTCTCTCACCCTCTCTAATCTGACACCCCTCTCTCTCACACACCCCTCTCTCTCTCACGCTCTCTCTCTCCTACCCCTAGCTCTCTCTTTCCCATCTCTCTCACCTCTCTCTCAAACCTCTCTCTCTCACCCCTTCTCTCTCACTCCCTCTCTCACTGTCTCATCCCTCTCTCTCATCCTTCTCTCTCTCACACCTCTCTCTCTCACCCTTTCTCTCTTACCCTCTCTCTCTTACATCGCTTCTCTCTCACACCACTCTCTCACTCGCACCCTCTCTCTCTCGCCCTCACTCTCTCACATCTCTTTCTCTCACCCTCTCTCTCACCCCTTCTCTCTCAACCCCTCTCTTACCCCCCTCACTGTTGCCCGCTCTTTCAGCCCCTGTCTCTCACACTGCTTATCTCTCTCTCACCCCTCTCTCTCACTCTCTCTCTCACCCTCTCTAATCTGACACCCCTCTCTCTCACACACCCCTCTCTCTCTCACCCTCTCTCTCTCCTACCCCTAGCTCTCTCTTTCCCATCTCTCTCACCTCTCCCTCAACCCTCTCTCTCTCATACCCCCCTCTCTCATCCTCTCTCTCTCATCCTCTCTCTCACCCTCCTTTCTCTCTCTCACCCCTCTCACTCTCTCTCTTACCCATCGCTCTAACACCGCTTCTCTCTCTCACCCTTTCTCTCTCTCACCCCTCTCTTTCTCACCCTCTCTCTCTCTCACCCCTCTCTCTCTCTCACTCCTCTCTATCTTACCCCTCTCTCTCACACACCTCTCTCTCTCATGCTCTCTCTCTCACCCCTCCCTCTCGCTCATCCCTTCTCTCTCACCCCTCTCTCTCTCCTCCACCCCGCTCTATCTGTGATCCCCTCTCTCTCTCTCCCCTCTCTTTCTCACCCTCTCACTCTCTCTCACTCTCTCACACCCTCTCTTTCTTAGCCCTCTCACTCTCTTACCCCCTCCCACTCTCACCACTCTCATTCTCTCTCACCACTCTCTCTCTCAGCCCCCTGTCTCTCACCCACCCACACAGACCCTCTCTCACCCCCTCTCTCCCCCCCACGCTCTCCCCATCTCTCTTCCCCACTCTCACTCACCCCCTTTCTCTTTCTCACCCGCACTCTCCCCCACCCCGACTTTTCTCATCCTCCCTCTCTCTCTCGCCCTCTCACCCTTCTCTCTCTTTCCCCATTCTCTCTTACCCCCTCTCTCTCACCTTCTCTCTCACACCCTCTCTTTCTCTGCCTGTCTCTCTCTCACACAACCTCTCTCTTTCTCACCCGCTCTCTGTTCCACTCTGATCTCTCTCACACCCCCTTTTTCTCTCACCCTCTCTCTGTCTCTCACCACTCTCTCTCTCTCGCACCTCTGTCTCTCTCACCCCTTCTCTGTCATCCCCTCTCTGTCACCCCTCTCTCTCTCACCCCCTCTCTCTTACACCGCTTCTCTCTCTCACCCCTCTCTCTCACCCTCTCACACTCTCACCCCTCTCTCTCTTACCCTCTCTCTCACCCTCTCTAATCTTACACCCCTCTCTCTTACATCCCATTCTCTCTCTCGCCCTCTCTCTCTCCTATCCCTCTCTCTCTTACACCTGTCTCTCTCTCTCTGTCTCACCTCTCTCTCTCAACCTCTCTCTCTCACCCTTTCTCTCTCACCCCCTCTCTCAGCCCCTTTCCGTCAGGCCCTCACTTTCAGTCCCTCGCTCTCTCACAGCTGTCTCTCTCTCTCTCACACACACCTCTCTCTCAACCCCCTGTCTCTCTCAACCCCTCGCTCTCTCTCACCCTCTCGCTCTCAACCCTCTCGCTCCCAACCCTCTCTCTCAACAGTCTCTCTCTTACCCTCTCTCTCACACACACCTCTCTCTCAACCTCTCTCTCACCCTCTCTCTCACCCCTCTCTCTCACACCCTCTCTCACCCACCCTCACTCGAACCCCTCCGTTTCTTACCCCTCTCTCTCTCACCTCTCTTTCTCTCACCCCCTCTCTCTCACCCCTTCTCTCTCACCCCCTCTCTCACCCACTCTCTCTCAGGCCCTTTCTCTCAGCCCCTTTCTCTCACATCTCTCTCTCAACCTCATCTCTCTCACACCCCTCTCTCTGTCATCCTCTCTCTCTCATCCTTTCTCTCTAACTCCTCTCTCTCTTCCCCCTCTCTCTCACACCCCTCTCTCACCATCTCTCTCACCCCCGCTCTCTCACCACTCTCTCTCTTACCCCTCTCTCTTACACCGCTTCTCTGTCGCACCCTCTCTCTCTCTCACCCCTCTCTCTCTCAGCCCTCTCTATCTTACCCCCTCTCTCTCGCACACCCCCTCTCTCTCTCACCCCTCTCTATCTTACGATTCTCTCTCACACACACCTCTCTCTCACCCCTCTCTCTCACTCAGCCCTCTCTCTCTCCCCAGTCTCTCCCACCCTGATCTCTCTCACACCCCTCACTCTCTTTCCCCTCTCTCTATCTAATCCCCTCTCTCTCACACCCATCTCTCTCTCACCCCCTCTCTCTCTTTCACCCCTCTCTCTCTTACCTCCCTCTCACCCGCTCTCTCTCACTCCTGTCTCTCTCACTCAGCCTATCTCTCTCTCTCAACCCATCATTCACTGTCTATCTCACCCCCTCTCTCACCCCTTTTGCTCTCTTTCTCTCGCTGTCCCCTTTTCTCTCTCACCCCTCTCTATCTCTCCCCTTTCTCTCACTTCCTCTCTCACCCACTCTCTCTCCCACTCTCTCTCCCACCTCCTCTCTCTCACCCCCCTCACATTCACTCTTTCTCTGATCTTCTGTCTTTCTCTCCCCTCTCTCTCATTCTCAGCCCTCTCCCCCCCTCTCTTTCTCCCCCTCTCCTTTTCTCAGCCCTCTCTCCCTTTCTCACCCCTCTCTCTCACCCCTTTCTCTCTCACCCCCTCTCACTCAACCCCCCTCTCTCACCCTCTTTCTCTCACCCCCCTCATCCTCCTGTCTCTCTCACCCGCTCTCTCTCGCTCTCTCAAACCCATTATCTCTCTAAACCCCCTCTCTCACCCCTTGCTCTCTATCTCTCTCTCTTACCCATTTCTCTCTCACACCCCTCTCTCTCTCTCACCCCGCCTCTCTCACCCCCTCAACCGATCTATCACACTCCTCTCTCTCTCTTTCCCAATCTCTCTCTCTCACATCCTCACCCGCACTCTCTCTCATACCCCCTCTCTCCCTTACCCCTCTCTCCCTCGCCCCTTCCCTCTCTCCCACCCTCTCTCTGTCTCTTTCTCATCCCCTGTCTCTCCTTCTCACTCCCTCTCTCTCTCACCACATCTCACTCTCACCCCATTTCTCTTAACCCCTCTCTCTCCCATGCCCTTTCTCCCAGCCCCTCTCTGTTTCACCTCCAGTCTTTCTCTGACCCACTCTATCCCCCTTTGTTTCTCCCCTTTTCTCTCGCACTCCCCTCACATCGCCCTCTCACTCACCCCACTCCTTCACCCACCCCTCTCTCTCCCACCCCTTCTCTCTCTCACCCTCTCTCTCTAACCCCTCTGTCTCATCCTCTCTCCCTCTCTCAATCCCTCTCTCTACCCCCTTGTCTCTCAACCCCTCTCTCAATCTCCCCCACTCTCTCTGAACCCCTTTCGCTCACCCCCTCTCTCTCTCAACCCCTCTCTCTCTCCCCTCTCTCCCAATCCCCTCTCTGTCTCACGTCCAATCTTTCTCTGACCCACTCTCACTCCCCCTTTGTCTCTCCCCAATTGTCTCTCCCCTTCCTCTCACCCCCTCATTTCGCCCTCTCTCACTCACACGCTCCCTCTCTCTCACCCCCTCTCTCTCAAACCCCTCTCTCTCTCACCCCCACTCTATCTCACCCCTCTCTCTCTCAATCCCTCTCTCTCAACCCCTCTCTCACACTCCCCCACTCTCTCATCCACTCTCTCTGAACTCTCTCTCTCACCCCCTCTCTCTCACCCCCTTCTCTCCCTCAACCCTCTCTCTCAAACCCTCTCTCTCTCAACTCCTCTCTCTCTCACCCCTCTCTCTCGCCCCTCTCTCTCTCACCCCTCTCGCTCACCCCCTCTCTCTCGCCCATTCTCTCTCACACCCTCTCCTTCTCATTCCACTCTTTCTCTTATCCCCTCCCCACTTTCTGTCTCTCAATCACCCCTTCTTTCTCAATCCCCTCTCACCCCCACTCCCTCTCTCTCACCCCCTCTCTCCCACCCGCGCTCTCTTTCTCAATCACTCTCTCTTTCTCACTTCTACACTCCCACTTCTTTATTCACTCTCTCTTTCTCACCTCCTCTCGCAACCCCCTCTCTCTCCCTCTCTGTCTCCCCTTCTCTCTCCCCCTCTCTCTGCCCAATTTTTTCATTCCCTCTCTCACCTCCCTCTCTCTCCCCCTCTCTCTCCCCTCTCTCTACCCCCCCCCCCCACTCTAGGCCCCAATCTCTACCACCTCTCTCCCCCTGTCTCTCACATCCGCTCTCTCTCACTCCCATCTCACTCTCTCACCCCACTCTCATTCTCTCCCCCCACTCTCTCTATTAGCCCACATCTCTCTCTCTCTCCCACCCCCTCTGTCGCCCACCCTTTCTCTCTCATACCCCTTCTCTCTCTCACACCCCTGTTTCTCACTCCCTCTCTCTCAACACCTCTCCCTCACCCCCCTCTCTCCCCCTCCCTCGCTCCCCCTCTCTCTTCCCCTCTCTCTCACCCTTCTCTCCTCCTCTATCTGCCCCCTCTCTCTCACCCATCTCTGCGCCCTCTCTCTTCCCCCAATCCCGCCCTCCTCCCTTCCCTCTCCCTCCCCCTCCCTCGCCCTCTCTCTCTCTTCCTCTCTCCCGTCCTCTCTCGCCCCTCTCTCTCGCACCCCTCTCTCATCTCCCCCCCCTCTCTCTCTCTCGCATCCTCTCTCTCTCTCTCACTCTTCCGCTCGCTCTCTTACTCTTGCTCTCTCTCTCTCTCACCCTCTTCTCACGCTCTCTCTCCCTGCCTCTTCCCTCTCTCTTGTCTCCCTCTCTCTCTTATCTCACGGTCTCTCTTGTTCGCTCTCTCTCGCTCGAACTCTCTCTCTCTCTGTCGATCATGCTCTCTCTGTCTGTCACTCTCACGTTTGCTCTATCGTTCTCTCTGTCTGTCGCTCTCTCTATACGTCTCTCTCTCTCTCAGTCCTCCCCCTCACCTCCTCTCTCTCGCAACCCATCTTTCTCAACCCCCTGTCTCCAGTCTCTCTCTAACCCTCTGTCTCTCTCAACCCTATCCTCTCGTCTCTGTCTCTCATTCTCTTTCTCTCAACCCCTCTCTCACCCCTCTCTCTCTCTCAATCTCTCTCTCCCCCCTCTCAGCCCCTCTCTCTCATTCCCCTCTCTCACCCACCTTCGTTCTCTCGCCCCCTTCTCTCACTCAACCCCTCTCTATCTCAACCTCGCTCTCTCACCCCTCTCTCTCGCTCACCCCCTCTCTGTCAACTCCTCCCTCTCTCCCACCCTCTCTCTATCTCTTTCTCACCCACTCTCTCAGCCCCTTTCCGTCAGGCCCTCACTTTCAGTCCCTCGCTCTCTCACAGCTGTCTCTCTCTCTCTCACTCACAACTCTCTCTCAACCCCCTGTCTCTCTCAACCCCTCGCTCTCTCTCACCCTCTCGCTCTCAACCCTCTCGCTCCCAACCCTCTCTCTTAACACTCTCTCTCTTACCCTCTCTCTCACACATACCTCTCTCTCACCCTCTCTCTCACCCACTCTCTCACCCCTCTCTCTCACACCCTCTCTCACCCTCCCTCACTCCTACCCCTCCCTTTCTTACCCCTCTCTCTCTCACCTCTCTTTCTCTCACCCCCTCTCTCTCACCCCTTCTCTCTCACCCCCTCTCTCACCCACTCTCTCTCAGGCCCTTTCTTTCAGCCCCTGTCTCTCACATCTCTCTCTCAACCTCATCTCTCTCACACCCCTCTCTCTGTCATCCTCTCTCTCTCATCCTTTCCCTCTAACTCCTCTCTCTCTCTTCCCCCTCTCTCTCACACACCTCTCTCTCACCATCTCTCTCACTCCCGCTCTCTCACCACTCTCTCTCTTACCCCTCTCTCTTGCACCGCTTCTCTGTCGCACCCTCTCTCTCTCTCACCCCTCTGTCTCTCACCCCTCTCTATCTTACCCCCCTCTCTCACACACACCTCTCTCTCACCCCTTTCTTTCACTCAGCCCTCTCTCTCTCCCCAGTCTCTCCCACCCTGATCTCTCTCACACCCCTCACTCTCTTTCCCCTCTCTCTATCTAATCCCCTCTCTCTCACACCCATCTCTCTCTCACCCCTCTCTCTCTTTCACCCCTCTCTCTCTTACCTCCCTCTCACCCGCTCTCTCTCACTCCTGTCTCTCTCACTCAGTCTGTCTCTCTCTCTCTCAACCCATCATTCACTGTCTATCTCACCCCCTCTCTCACCCCTTTTGCTCTCTCTCTCTCACGTCCCATCTCTCTCATCCCTCTTTCTCTCGCTGTCCCCCTTTCTCTCTCACCCCGTCTCTATCTCTCCCCTTTCTCTCACTTCCTCTCTCTCACCCCCTCTCTCTCCCACTCTCCCACCTCCTCTCTCTCACCCCCCTCAACTTCACTCTTTCTCTGACCTTCTCTCTTTCTCTCCCCTCTCTCTCATTCTCAGCCCTCTCCCCCCCTCTCTTTCTCCCCCTCTTCTTTTCTCAGACCTCTCTCCCTTTCTCACCCCTCTCTCTCACCCCTTTCTCTCTCACTCCCTCTCACTCAACCCCTCTCTCTCACCCTCTTTCTCTCACCCCCCTCATCCTCCTGTCTCTCTCACCCGCTCTCTCTCGCTCTCTCAAACCCATTATCTCTCTAAACCCCCTCTCTTACCCCTTGCTCTCTATCTCCCTGTCTTACCCATTTCTCTCTCACACCCCTCTCTCTCTCACCCCGCCTCTCTCACCCCCTCAACCGATCTATCACACTCCTCTCTCTCTCTTTCCCAATCTCTCTCTCTCACATCCTCACCCGCACTCTCTCTCACACCCCCTCTCTCCCTTACCCCTCTCTCCCTCGCCCCTTCCCTCTCTCCCAGCCTCTCTCTGTCTTTTTCTCATCCCCTGTCTCTCCTTCTCACTCCCTCTCTCTCTCACCACATCTCACTCTCACCCCATTTCTCTCAACCCCTCTCTCTCCCATGCCCTTTCTCCCAGCCCCTCTCTGTTTCACCTCCAGTCTTTCTCTGACCCACTCTATCCCCCTTTGTTTCTCCCCTTTTCTCTCGCATTCCCCTCACATCGCCCTCTCACTCACCCCACTCCTTCACCCACCCCTCTCTCTCCCACCCCTTCTCTCTCTCACCCTCTCTCTCTAACCCCTCTGTCTCATCCTCTCTCCCTCTCTCAATCCCTCTCTCTACCCCCTTGTCTCTCAACCCCTCTCTCAATCTCCCCCCTCTCACTGAACCCCTTTCTCTCACCCCCTCTCTCTCTCAACCCCTCTCTCTCTCCCAATCCCCTCTCTGTCTCACGTCCAATCTTTCTCTGACACACTCTCACTCCCCCTTTGTCTCTCCCCAATTGTCTCTCCCCTTCCTCTCACCCCCTCATATCGCCCTCTCTCACTCAACCGCTCCCTCTCTCTCACCCCCTCTCTCTCAAACCCCTCTCTCTCTCACCCCCATCTCTATCTCACCCCTCTCTCTCTCAATCCCTCTCTCTCAACCCCTCTCTCACACTCCCCCACTCTCTCAACCACTCTCTCTGAACTCTCTCTCTCACCCCCTCTCTCTCACCCCTTTCTCTCCCCCAACCCTCTCTCTCAATCCCTCTCTGTCTCAACTCCTCTCTCTCTCACCCTCTCTCTCTCTCGCCCCTCTCTCTCTCGCCCCTCTCTCTCACTCCCTCCCTGTCAACCACCCTCCCACTCTCATATACTCACTCTCTCACACCCTCACTCTTTCACCCCCACTCTATCTCTCAACCCTTTCTCTCTTATCCCTCTCTCTCTCTCACCCTATCCCCCTCTCTCTCATCCCCTCTCTCTCTCAACCCCTCTATCTCTCACTCCTCTCTCTCTCACCCTCTCTCTCACTCCCTGTCTCTCTCACCCCCGCTCTCTCTCAACACCCCCTCTCTCAACCCAGCTCACTCTCTCATCCCCTCACTCACTCCAACCCTTATTCTCTCACCTCTCTCTCTCTAGCCCCTCTTTCTCAGCCCTTCTCTCTCATCCCTCCCTCTCTCACCCCCTCACCCTCTCTCCCTCTCTCACACCCGTTCGCTCTTACCCCTCGCTCTCTCTCTCTAACCCCTCCCCTCTCACCCCTCTCGCTCACCCTCTCTCTCTCGCCCATTCTCTCTCACACCCTCTCCTTCTCATTCCAATCTTTCTCTTATCCCCTCCCCACTTTCTGTCTCTCAATCACCCCTTCTTTCTCAATCCCCTCTCACCCCCACTCCCTCTCTCACCCCCTCTCTCTCACCCGCGCTCTCTTTCTCAATCACTCTCTCTTTCTCACTTCTACACTCTCACTTCTTTATTCACTCTCTCTTTCTCACCCGCTCTCTCAAACACCCTCTCTCTCCCTCTCTCTCTCTCCTTCTCTCTCCCCCACTCTCTGCCCAATTTTTTCATTCCCTCTCTCACCTCCCTCTCTCTCCCCCTCTCTCTCCCCTCTCTCTAACCCCCCCCTCTCTAGGCCCGAATCTCTACCACCTCTCTCCCCCTGTCTCTCACATCCCCTCTCTCTCACTCCCATCTCACTCTCTCACCCCACTCTCATTCCCTCCCCCCACTCTCTCTATTAGCCCACATCTCTCTCTCTCTCCCACCCCCTCTGTCGCCCACCCTTTCTCTCTCATACCCCTTCTCTCTCTCACACCCCTGTTTCCCACTTCCTCTCTCTCAACACCTCTCTCTCACCCCCTTCTCTCCCTCAACCCTCTCTCTCAAACCCTCTCTCTAAACCCCTCTCTCTTTCACCCCTCTCTCTCTCGCCCCTCTCTCTCTCGACCCTTCTCTCTCACGCCCCTTCTCTCTCTCACCCTGTCTCTCTCAACACCTCTCTCTCACCCCCTGTCTCCCCTCTCTCTCACCAAGTCTCTCCCCCTCTCCTCCACTCCTTCCCCTTCACTCCCCCTCCCCATCTCTCTCCCCCCTCTCTCTACTCTCTCTCCCTCTTCTCTCTCCCCTCCCACTCCTCTTCTCCCCCTCTCTCTGCACCCTCTTTCACCCCCTGTCTCTCCCCTCTCCTCCTAACAACCCCCTCTCCCCATCTCTCTCCCCCTCCCCTCTCTCTCCTCTTCTCTCTAAACCCCTATCTCATTCCCTCTCTCTCAACCCCCCTCTCTCAATCCCTCTCTCCCACTCTCTCTGAACCCCTCTCTCAACCGCTCTCTCACTCCTCCCTCTCTCACCCCCCTCTCTCACTCCCGTCTCTGTCTCATCCCCCTTCTCTCTCTCATCCCATCTATCTCTCAAGCCCTCTCTCTCTCAACCCCTCTCTCTCACCCCTCGCTCTCTTACCCCTCTCTCTAACACTCCCTCTCTCTCACTCCCATCTCACTCTCTCACCCCTCTCTCTCCCTCACCACAGTCTCTCTCTCTGTCCCACCCCCTCTGTCTCACACCCCTTATCCCTCCCCCCTCTCACCCCACCCCCTCTCTCTCACCCCTTCTCTGTCACCCGCTCTCTCTTTCTCACTCACGCTCTCATTTCTCACTGACACTCTCTCTTTTTCACTCACACTCTCTCTTTCTCACCCCTCTCTCTCTCACCCCCCTCTCTCTCCCCTCTCTCTCCCCCTCTCTCTCTCCCCTCTCTCTCCCCTCTCTCTTCCCCTCTCTCTCTCTCCCCTCTCTTGCCCCCCACTCTCTACCCCTCACTCTCCCGTCTCTCACACCCCTCTCCCTCACTTCCATCTCACTCTCTCACCCCACTCTCATTCTCTCCCCCCACTCTCTCTATTAGCCCACATCTCTCTCACTCTCCCACCCCCTCTGTCGCCCACCCTTTCTCTCTCATACCCCTTCTCTCTCACACAGCCCGTTTCTCACTCCCTCTCTCTCAACACCTCTGTCGAACACCCCTCTCTCCCCATCTCTCGCTCCCCCTCTCTTCTCCTCTCTCTCACCCCTCTCTCCCCCTCTCCTCCACTCTCTCCCCCTCTCTTCGCCATGTCTCTCCTTCCCTCTCTCCCCCTCTCTCTCACCCTTCTCTCCCCCTCTCTCTGCCCCCTCTCTCTCCTCCCTCTCTGCGCCCTCTCTCTTCCCCAAATCCCGCCCCCTCTCCCTTCCCTCTCCCTCCCCGTTCCTCGCCCTCTCTCTCTCCTCCTCTCTCCTCTCCTCTCTCGCCCCTCTCTCTCGCACCCCTCTCTCACCCCGCCTCTCTCTCTCTCTCGCATCCTCTCTCTCGCTCACTCTTCCGCTCGCTCTCTTACTCTTGCTCACTCTCTCTCACCCTCGTCTCACGCTCTCTCTCCCTGCCTCTCTCCCTCTCTCTTGCCTCCCTCTCTCTCTTATCTCACGGTCTCTCTTGTTCGCTCTCTCTCGGTCGAACTGTCTCTCTCTATGTTGATCATGCTCTCTCTGTCTGTCACTCTCACTGTTGCTCTATCGTTCTCTCTGTCTGTCGCTCTGTCTATCCGTCTCTCTCTCTCTCATTCCTCCCCCTCACTTTCTCTCTCTCGCAACCCATCTTTCTCAACCCCCTGTCTCCCGTCTCTCTAACCCTCTCTCTCACCCACTTTCCCCTTGTCTCTGTCTCTCATTCTCTTTCTCTCAACCCCTCCCTCACCCCTCTCTCTCTCAACCTCTCTCTCCCCCCTCTCAGCCCCTCTCTCGCTACTGCTCTCTCTCACCCACTCTCTCTCATTCCCCTCTCTCACCCACGTTCGTTCTCTCACCCCCGACTCTCACTCAACCCCTCTTTATCTCAACCACGCTCTCTCACCCCTCTCTCTCTCTCACCCCCTCTCTCTAACCTCCTCCCTCTCTACCACCCTCTCTCTATCTCTTTCTCATCTCCTCTCTCCTTCTCACTCCCTCTCTCTCACCCTCTCTCTCTCACCCCCCTCATTCACACCCTCTCTCTCTCTTCCTCTCTCTCTCCCACCCTCTCTCTCTCACTCCCGTCGCTCTCTCTCTCTCAACCCCCTCTCTCTCACCCTGCACTCTCTCACATTCCCCATCTCTCACCAACCTCTCACTCACTCTCACTCTCTCACCCACTTCTCTCTATCAGCCCCCCTCACCCCCTCTCATCCAGCTCCCTCTCACACACCTCTCTCTCCCACGCCCCTCACACCCCCTCTATCTCCCCCCACCTCCCTCACCCCCCACCCCCTCTACCACCCCCATCTCCCACACACCAACTCACCTACCTACCCCTCTCACCCCCCTCTCTCACCCCACTCTTACAGCCCTCTCTCTCTCAAACTCTTCTCTCTGCCACCCCTCTCTTTCTCTCACCACTCTAGCTCTCTTATCTTCTCTGCCCCTCTCTCCCCCCTCTCTCACTCCTCTCTCTCCCCTCTCTCTCCCCCCTCTCTCACTCCTTTCTCTCACCCTCTCTCTCTCACCTCTCTCTCTCTCACACTCACACCCCTCTCTCTCACGCCCTCCCTCTCTCATCTCGTCCCTCTCTCACACCCTCGCACTCTCACACCCTCCCTCTCTCCCCCCTCTCTCAGCCTCTCTCCCACTCTCTCCCGCTCTCCCCCGTCTCTCACTTCTCTCTCTCACTCCTCTCTCTCACACCCCTCTCTGTCATCCTCCCTCTCTCATCCCGTCCCTTATTCCGCCTCCCACTCTCATCCCTCCTCTCTCACACTCTCCCTATCTCACCCCCTCTCTCTCAGCCCATCTCTCTCGCAGCCAGTCTCTCTATCTCAGCCCCTCCCGCTCTCACCCTCCCTCTCTTGCACCCCCGTCTCTCTCAGCCCCTCTCTCTCACCCCCTCTCTTATTCCACTGTGTCTCCCCCTTTCTATTACACCCTCTCTCTCACACCCTACTAACACTCTCTCCCCCCTCTCAACCCCTCTCTCTCACCGCCTCAGTCTCTCACCCCACTCTCTCTCAACCCCTCTCTCTGTCTCACATCCATCTCCCTCTCACACCCGTCTCTCTCTCCCCTCTCTCTCCGTCACACCTCTCTCTCCCACCCCAATCTCTTTCACATCCCTCTCTCTCTCACACACACTCTCACACACCCTCACTCTCTCACCCCTTCCCTCTCTCCCAATATCTCTCTGCTTCTTTCTCATCCCCTTTCTCTCCTTCTCGCTCCCTCTCTCTCACCCGCGCACTCTCCCTCCCCTCTCTCTCCCACCCCTTCTCTGTCACTTATTCCCACCTCTCCCTCTCACCGCCCTCTCACCCAGCTCTCTCTCTCTCTCACCACCTCTCTCTCACCCCCTCTCTCTCACTCCTCGCTCTCTCACCCCTCTCTCTCACCCACTCTCTCTCTCACCCACTCTCTCTCTCACACCCTATCCTTCTCACTCAACTCTCGCTCTTACCCCCCCACTTTCTCTCTCTCAATCACCCCTTGTCTCTCACTCCCTCTCTCTCACACGTCTCTCTCACTCCCTATGTCTCTCACCACCCCTGTCTCACCACGCCCTCTCTCAACCCCCTCACTCTCTCACCTCTCTCTCTCTCTTTCTCTCTGTCCCATCACCTCTGTCTCTCACCCCTTCTCTCTCAACCCCTTCTCACCCCACCCCCTCTCTCTCACCCCTCGCTCTCTCACCCGCTCTCTTTTTCACTCACTCTCTCTCTTTCTCACCCCCTCTCTCTCTCACGCCCTCTCTCTCAACTCTGCTCTCTCCCTCCCTCTCTCACTTCTCTATACCCCCTCTCTTGCCCCCCACTGTCTACCCCTCTCTCCCCCTGTCTTTCACTCCCATCTCACTATCTCATCCCACTCACACTCTCACCCCACGCTCACTCTGTCACCCCCTCCCTCTCTCCCAACATCTCTCTGATTCTTTCTCATCCCCTTTCTCTCCTTCTCACTCCCTCTCTCTCACCCCTCGCTCTCTTACCCCTCTCTCTCACCCACTCTCTCTCTCACACCCTCTCCTTCTCACTCCACTCTCTCTCTTACCCCCGCCCCACTTTCTCTCTCTCAATCACCCCTTGTCTCTCACCCCCTCTCTCACACGTCTCTCTCACTCCCCTCTCTTGCCACCCACTCTCTACCCCCACTCTCCTCGTCTCTCACACCCCCTCTCTCTCACTCCCATATCACTCTCTCACCCCACTCTCACTCTCTCCCCCCACGTCTCTCTCTCTCCCCCACCCCCTCTGTCTCCGACCCTTTCTCTCTCACACCCCTTCTCTCTCTCTCCCCCTGTTTCTCACCCTCACTCTCTCAATTCCTCTCTCTCACTTCCTCTCTCTCAACACCTCTCTCTCCCCCAACTCTCTCCCCCCACTCTCCCCCCTCTCTCCCCCTCTCTCTCCCCCCTCTCTCACCCCCTCTCTCCCCCTGTCTCTCCCCCGTCTCTCCCCCTCTCTCTAACCCTTCTCTTAGCCCGCGTCTCTCTCTCTCTCACCCCTTATTTCCCTTATCTCTCTCAACCCCTCTCTCTCAAACCCTCTCTCACTTCTCTCTCTCAAACCCCTCTCTCAACCGCTCTGTCAACTCCTCTCTCTCTCTCCCCCTCTCTCTCTCCCCTCTCTCTCCCCCTCTCTCCCCTCTCTTGCCCCCCACTGTCTATCCCCACTCTCCCCGTCTCTCACACCCCCTCTCTCTCACTCCCATACCACTCTCACCCCACTCTCACTCTCTCCCCCCATGTCTTTCTTTCTCCCCCACCCCTCTGTCTCCCACCCTTTCTCTCTCACACCCCTTCTCTCTCTCACACCCCTGTTTCTCACCCTCTCTCTCTCAATTCCTCTGTCTCGCCTCCTCTCTCTCAACACCTCTCTCTCCACCCAATCTCTCCCCAACTCTCTCCCCCCTCTCTCCCCCTCTCTCTCCACCTCTCGCTCAACCCCTCTCCTCCACTCTCTCCCCCTCTCTCCACCATGTCTCTCCCCCTCTCTCCCCCCTCCCCCTCTCTCCCCCCCTCTCTCTCTCACCCTTCTCTCCCCCTCTCTCTGCGCCCTCTCTCTCCCCCACTCTTCGCCCTCTCTCTGCCCCCAATCTCGCCCCCTCTCCCTCTCCCTCCGCCTCCCTCGCCCTGTCTCTCTCCTCCTCTCTCTCCCCTCCTCTCTCGCTCCTCTCTCTCACACCCCTCTCTCACCCCCCCCCTCTCTCTCTCTCTCTGTGTCTCTCGAATCCTCTCTCTCTCTCTCTCTCACTCGTCCACTCGCTCTCTTCCTCTTGTGGTCTCTCTCTCACTCTCTCATGCGCTTCTCACGCTCTCTCTCTCCCTGCCTCTCTCCCTCTCTCTTGCCTCCATCTCTCTCTTATCTCACAGTCTCTCTCGTTCGCTCTCTCTCACTTGTGCTCATGCTCTCTCTGTCTGTCACTCTCACTCTCTCTCTCCCTTTCTCTCAGTCCACTCTATCTCTCTCACCTCTTCTCTCTCACTCTTGCTCTATCGTTCTCTCTGGCTGTCACTCTCTCACCCCCTCTCTCACGCCCCCCTCGCACCACCCCCTCTCTCAACACCCCTCAATCTCCCATCCCCTCACTCTCTCACCCCCCCTCAGTCTCTCACCCCCCTCTCTCTCAATCCCTCGCTCTCTCTTACATCCAACTCTCTCTCACCCCCCTCTCTCTCAACCCCTCTCTCTCTCACACTTCAATCTCTCTCTCACCCCCTCTCTCTCCCCTCTCTCTCAGTCACCCCTCTCTCCCACTCCAATCTCTTTCACAACCCTCTCTCTATCACACACACCCTCGCACTCTCACTCCCTCCCTCTCTCCCACCATCTCTCTGCCTCTTTCTCATCCACTTTCTCTCCTTCTCACTCCCCTCTCTCTCACCCCTGGTCGCTCTCACCCCTCTCTCTCCCACCCCTTTTCTGTCACTCACTCCCACCTCTCCCTCTCACTGCCCTCTCACCCAGCTCTCTCTCACTCACCCCTCTCTCTTTCCCAATCCCCGATCATCCACCCCCTCTCTCTCCCACCCCCTCTCTCAACCCTCTCTCTCTCACCCTTCTCTCTCTCACCCTCCACCCCCTCTGTCTCTCAACACACCTCTCTCTCTCTCTCACCCCCTCTCTCTCTCATCCCCTCTCTCACCACTCGCTCTCTCAGCCCTCTCTCTCTTAGCACCCCCTCTCTCAAACCCCCTCGCTCTCTTATCCCCTCAATCTCTCACACCCTCACTCTCTCAACCCCTCTCTCTCAACCCCTCTCTCTTTCTCACCCCCTCTCTCTCTTACCCCTCTCTCACTCCCTATCTCTATCACCTCTCTTCTCACCCCGTCTCACCCTCCTCCCTCTCCCTTTCTGTCTTACCATGCACTCTGTCTCGAACCCCTCCCCCTCTCACCCCTCTCACTCACCCCCTCTCTCTTCCTCTCTCTCTCTCACCCCTCTCTTTCTCTCTCAAACTCTCCCTCTCTCACCACTCTCTCTCACACACTCTGTCTTTCTCTGTCAATTCCTCTCTCTCACCCTCTCTCTCTCACCACTCTCTCTCACACCCTCTCTCACTCCTCTCTCTCACCCCTCTCTTTCTCTGTCAGCCCCTCTCTCTCATCCCTCTCTCTCTCACTCCCGCTCTCTCACCCCCCTCACCACCCCCTCTTTCAACACCCGTCAAACTTTCGTCCCATCACTCTCTCACTCCCTCAGTCTCTCACCCCACTCTCTCTCAATCCCCCTCTCTCTCTCACATCCATCTCTATCTCACCCCCTCTCTATCCCCCTCTCTCTGTCACCCCTTTCTCTCCCACCCCAATCTCTTTCACATCCCCTTCTCTCTCACACACACTCTCACACACCCTCGCACTCTCACCCCCTCCCCCTCTCCCACCATCTCTCTGCCTCTTTCTCATCCCTCTCTCGCCTGCTCGCTCCCTCTCTCTCACCCCCTCGATCTCTCACACCTCTCTCACACCCCCTCTGTGTCACTCACTCTCACCTCTCCCTCTCACCGCCCTCTCACCCAGCTCTCTCTCTCACCGCCTCTCACTTCCACACCCCCTCTCACTCCCACACCCCCTCTCTTCCACCCTCTCACCCCTCTCTCTCACCCCCCGCCCCTCTGACTCTCAAATCCCGATCAATCTCTCACCCCCTCTCTCTCACCCCCTCTCTCTCCCACCTTCCTCTCTCTCAAACGTCTCTCTCTCACCACTCTCTCTGACACCCTCTCTCACCCCTCTCTTTCTCTGTCAACCCCTCTCTCTCACCCCTCTCTCTCTCACTCCCTCTCTCACTCCCTATCTCTCTCAACCCCCTCTCTCTCACCACCCCCTGTCTCAACCCCCTCACTCTCTCATCCCCTCACTCTCTAACCCACTCAGTCTCTCGCCCCCCTCTCTCTCACACACTTCCATCTCTCTCTCACCCCCCTCTCTCTGCCCTCTCTCTCCGTCACCCCTTGCTCTCCTACCCCAATCTTTTTCACAACCCCCTCTCTCGCACACACACTCTCACACACCCTCTCTCTCTCACCCCCTCCCTCTCTCCCACCATCTCTCTGCCTCTTTCTTATCCCCTCTCTCTCCTTCTCGTCCCTCTCTCTAAACCCTTCTCTCTCTCACCCCTCTCTCTCCCACGCCCTCTCTGTCTCTCATTCCCACCTCTCCCTCTCACCGCCCTCTCACTCATCTCTCTCTCTCTCACCCCCTTTCTCTCCCACCCTCTCTCTTCCACCCTCTCTCTCTCACCCCTCTCTCTCTCACACCCTCCTCTCTCTCAACCCTCTCTCTCTCACACCTTCCTCTCTCTCAACCCTCTCTCTCTCTCCCACCTCCATCTCTCTCAACCACTCTCTCTCACCACTCTCTCTCACACCCTCTCTCTCACCCCTCTCTCTCTCACCCATCTCTTACTCTGTCAACATTTGTATCTCTCCCCCTCTCTCACTCCCTCTCTCTCACTGTCTCTCTCTCTCACCCCCCCACTACCCACTCTGTCAACACCCTTCAAACTCTCATCCTTTCACTCTCTCACCCTCTCTGTCTCTAACCCCACTCTCTCTCACCCCCTCTCTCTCACCTCTCTCTGTCACCCCTTTCTCTCCCACCTCAATCTCTTTCACATCCCCCTCTCTCGTAGACACACTCTCAAACACCCTCGCTCTCTCACCCCTCCCTCTCTCCCACAATCTCTCTGCCTCTTTCGCATCCCCTCTCTCAGCTTCTCACTCTCTCTCTCTCACCCCCACTCTCTCTCACCCCTCTCTCCCACTCCCTCTGTGTCACTCACTCCCAACTCTCCCTTTTACCGCCCACTCTCCCAGCTCTCTCTCCCACCCCTCTCTCTCCCACTCCGCCTCTCTTCCACCCTCTCACTCTCTCACCCCTCTCTCTCACTCACCCCCCACCCCTCTCACTCTCAACCCCCCCTCTCTCACCCCATCTCTATCAACCCCTCTTTCTCACCCCTAGCTCTCTCACCCTCACTCTCACTCACCTCTCTCTCACTCCCTGTGTCTCTCACCACCCCTCTCTCACCACCCCCTCTCTCAACCCCCCCTCTCTCTCATCCCATCTCTCTCACCCCTCTCTCTGTCACCCCCTCTCACCCCTCTTCCCTCTCTCACCACCTCACCCCTCTCCCTTTCTCTCTCACCCCGCGCTCTCTCTCTCTAACCCCTCCCCCTCTCACCCGTCTCGCTCACCCACCTCTCTCTTCCCCTATCTCTCTCACCCCTCTCTTTCTCTGTCAACCCCTCTTTCTACCCGTCTCTCTCTCTCATTCTTTCTCTCACACCGCCCCCCTCTCACCACCCCCTCTCTCAACACACCTCAATCTCTCATCCCATCACTCTCCTACCCCCTCAGTCTCTCATCAACTCTCTCTCAACCCCTCTCTCACTCTCTCACATCCATCTCTCTCTCACTCTCCTCTCTCTCTTCCCTCTCTCTCCGTCACCCCTCTCTCTCACACCCCAACCTCTTTCACATCCCCCTCTCTCGCGCACACTCTCACACACACTAGCTCTCTCACCCACATTCTCTCCCACCATCTCTGCCTCTTTCTCATCCCCTCTCTCTCCTTCTCGCTCTCTCTCTCACCCCCTCTCCCTCCCACTCCCCCTCTCTTTCAAACCTCTCACTCTCTCACCACTCTCTCTCACTCACCCCCCCACCCCTCTCACTCTCAACCCCCCTCTCTCTCTCACCCCCCTCTCTCAACCCCTCTTTCTCACGCCTCGCTCTATCACCCCCTCTCTCGCACACCTCTCTCACTCCCTGTGTCTCTCACCACCCCTCTCTCACCACCCCCTCTCTCAACACCCCTCTCGCTTTCATCCCCTCTCCCTCACACCTCTCTCTGTCACCCCCTCTCACCCCTCCTCCCTCTCTCACCCTCTCACCCCTCTCCCTTTCTCTCTTACCCCGCGCTCTCTCTCTCTAACCCCTCCACCCTCACCCCTCTCGCTAATCCCCTCTCTCTTCCTCTCTCAACCCCTCTCTCTCACTCCCTCTCTCGCCCCTCTCTCTCTCTCGCACCTCTCTCTCTCTGTCAACCCCCCTCTCTCTCACCCCTCTTTCTCCCGCTCTCTCTCTTACTCCCCCACTCTCTCACTCCCCCTCTCTCTCTCTCGCTCTCTCTCTCTCTTACCCCCCTCTTTCTCACTCCCCCTCACTCTCACCAACCCCTCTAGCAACCCCCCTCACTCTCTCACCCCATACGTCTCTCACCCCCCACAGCTCAACCCCTCACTCTCTCTCATATTCACCGCTTTCACCTCCCTCTCTCTCTCCGTCACCCCTCTCTCTCCCACCCCAATCACTTTTACATCGCCCCACACACTCTCATCCACACTCTCTCTCTCTCCCCGCCCTCTCTCCCACGATCTGTCTGCCTTTTTCTCATCCCCTCTCTCTCCTTCTCACTCCCTCGCTCACTCCCTCTCTCTCTTAATGTCTCTCTCCCACCCCTCTCTGTCAGTCAATCCCACCTCTCCCTCTCACTGCCCTCTCGGCCAGCTCTCTGTCTCTCACACCCCTCTCTCTCCCACACCCCGCTCTCTCACCCAATCTCTCACCCCCTCTCTCTCAACCCCTCTCTCTCACCCCTCGCTCTCTCACCCCTCTCTCTCACCCACTCTCTCTCTCTCACCGTCTCCTTCAAACTCCACCCTCTCTCTTACCCCCTCCCCACTTACTCTCTCAATCACCCCTTTTCTCTCACCCCCTCTCTCTGTCCCAACTCCCTCTCTCTCACTCCCTCTCTCTCTCTTAGCCCTCTCTCACATCCCCTTTCACTCCCATCTCACTCTCTCACCCCTCTCTCTCTCACCACAGTCTCTCTCTCTCTCTCTGTCCCATCCCCTCTGTCTCTCACCTCTTCTCTCTCAACCCCTTCTCACTCCACCCACTCTCTCACCCCTCGCTCTCTCACCCCCTCTTTCTTTCTCACTCACGCTCTCTCTTTCTCACTTACAATCTCTCTCTCTTTCTCACCACTCTCTCGCACGCCCTCTCTCTTCAACTCCTCTCTCTCTCTCTCCACCTCTCTCTACCCCCTCTCTCTACCCCATCTCTTGCCTCCACTCTCTACCCCCTCTCTCGCCTTGTCTCTCACACCACCTCTCTCTCACTCCCATCTCACTCTCTCACCCCACTGTCTCTCTCTTAGCGCACGTCTCTCTGTCTTTCCCACCCTCTGTGTCTCACACACTATCTCTCTCACATCCCTTTTCTCTCACACCCCTTCTCTCTCTCTCACACCCCTGTTTCTCACCCCCTCTCTCTCACTTCCTCTCTCTCGCCCCCTCTCTCAACACCTGTCTCTCAACCCCCCTCTCCCCCTCTCTCTCCCCATCTCTCTCACTCCCGCTCTCTCACCCCCCTCACCACCCCCTCTCTCAACACCCGTCAAACTTTCGTCCCATCACTCTCTCACTCCCTCAGTCTCTCACCCCACTCTCTCTCAATCCCCCTCTCTCTCTCACATCCATCTCTATCTCACCCCCTCTCTATCCCCCTCTCTCTGTCACCCCTTTCTCTCCCACCTTAATCTCTTTCACATCCCCTTCTCTCTCACACACACTCTCACACACCCTCGCACTCTCACCCCCTCCCCCTCTCCCACCATCTCTCTGCCTCTTTCTCATCCCTCTCTCGCCTGCTCGCTCCCTCTCTCTCACCCCCTCGATCTCTCACACCTCTCTCACACCCCCTCTGTGTCACTCACTCTCACCTCTCCCTCTCACCGCCCTCTCACCCAGCTCTCTCTCTCACCGCCTCTCACTTCCACACCCCCTCTCACTCCCACACCCCCTCTCTTCCACCCTCTCACCCCTCTCTCTCACCCCCGCCCCTCTGACTCTCAAATCCCGATCAATCTCTCACCCCCTCTCTCTCACCCCCTCTCTCTCCCACCTTCCTCTCTCTCAAACGTCTCTCTCTCACCACTCTCTCTGACACCCTCTCTCACTCCTCTCTCTCACCCCTCTCTTTCTCTGTCAACCCCTCTCTCTCACCCCTCTCTCTCTCACTCCCTCTCTCACTCCCTATCTCTCTCAACCCCCTCTCTCTCACCACCCCCTGTCTCAACCCCCTCACTCTCTCATCCCCTCACTCTCTAACCCACTCAGTCTCTCGCCCCCCTCTCTCTCACACACTTCCATCTCTCTCTCACCCCCCTCTCTCTGCCCTCTCTCTCCGTCACCCCTTGCTCTCCTACCCCAATCTTTTTCACAACCCCCTCTCTCGCACACACACTCACACACCCTCTCTCTCTCACCCCCTCCCTCTCTCCCACCATCTCTCTGCCTCTTTCTTATCCCCTCTCTCTCCTTCTCGTCCCCCTCTCTAAACCCTTCTCTCTCTCACCCCTCTCTCTCCCACGCCCTCTCTGTCTCTCATTCCCACCTCTCCCTCTCACCGCCCTCTCACTCATCTCTCTCTCTCTCACCCCCTTTCTCTCCCACCCTCTCTCTTCCACCCTCTCTCTCTCACCCCTCTCTCTCTCACACCCTCCTCTCTCTCAACCCTCTCTCTCTCACACCTTCCTCTCTCTCAACCCTCTCTCTCTCTCCCACCTCCATCTCTCTCAACCACTCTCTCTCACCACTCTCTCTCACACCCTCTCTCTCACCCCTCTCTCTCTCACCCATCTCTTACTCTGTCAACTATTGTATCTCTCCCCCTCTCTCACTCCCTCTCTCTCACTGTCTCTCTCTCTCACCCCCCCACTACCCACTCTGTCAACACCCTTCAAACTCTCATCCTTTCACTCTCTCACCCTCTCTGTCTCTAACCCCACTCTCTCTCACCCCCTCTCTCTCACCTCTCTCTGTCACCCCTTTCTCTCCCACCTCAATCTCTTTCACATCCCCCTCTCTCGTAGACACACTCTCAAACACCCTCGCTCTCTCACCCCTCCCTCTCTCCCACAATCTCTCTGCCTCTTTCGCATCCCCTCTCTCAGCTTCTCACTCTCTCTCTCTCACCCCCACTCTCTCTCACCCCTCTCTCCCACTCCCTCTGTGTCACTCACTCCCAACTCTCCCTTTTACCGCCCACTCTCCCAGCTCTCTCTCCCACCCCTCTCTCTCCCACTCCGCCTCTCTTCCACCCTCTCACTCTCTCACCCCTCTCTCTCACTCACCCCCCACCCCTCTCACTCTCAACCCCCCCCCTCTCACCCCATCTCTATCAAACCCTCTTTCTCACCCCTCGCTCTCTCACCCCCACTCTCACTCACCTCTCTCTCACTCCCTGTGTCTCTCACCACCCCTCTCTCACCACCCCCTCTCTCAACCCCCCCTCTCTCTCATCCCATCTCTCTCACCCCTCTCTCTGTCACCCCCTCTCACCCCTCTTCCCTCTCTCACCACCTCACCCCTCTCCCTTTCTCTCTCACCCCGCGCTCTCTCTCTCTAACCCCTCCCCCTCTCACCCGTCTCGCTCACCCACCTCTCTCTTCCCCTATCTCTCTCACCCCTCTCTTTCTCTGTCAACCCCTCTTTCTACCCGTCTCTCTCTCTCATTCTTTCTCTCACACCGCCCCCCTCTCACCACCCCCTCTCTCAACACACCTCAATCTCTCATCCCATCACTCTCCTACCCCCTCAGTCTCTCATCAACTCTCTCTCAACCCCTCTCTCACTCTCTCACATCCATCTCTCTCTCACTCTCCTCTCTCTCTTCCCTCTCTCTCCGTCACCCCTCTCTCTCACACCCCAACCTCTTTCACATCCCCCTCTCTCGCGCACACTCTCACACACACGAGCTCTCTCACCCACATTCTCTCCCACCATCTCTGTCTCTTTCTCATCCCCTCTCTCTCCTTCTCGCTCTCTCTCTCACCCCCTCTCCCTCCCACTCCCCCTCTCTTTCAAACCTCTCACTCTCTCACCCCTCTCTCTCACTCACCCCCCCACCCCTCTCACTCTCAACCCCCCTCTCTCTCTCACCCCCCTCTCTCAACCCCTCTTTCTCACGCCTCGCTCTATCACCCCCTCTCTCGCACACCTCTCTCACTCCCTGTGTCTCTCACCACCCCTCTCTCACCACCCCCTCTCTCAACACCCCTCTCGCTTTCATCCCCTCTCCCTCACACCTCTCTCTGTCACCCCCTCTCACCCCTCCTCCCTCTCTCACCCTCTCACCCCTCTCCCTTTCTCTCTTACCCCGCGCTCTCTCTCTCTAACCCCTCCACCCTCACCCCTCTCGCTAATCCCCTCTCTCTTCCTCTCTCAACCCCTCTCTCTCACTCCCTCTCTCGCCCCTCTCTCTCTCTCGCACCTCTCTCTCTCTGTCAACCCCCCTCTCTCTCACCCCTCTTTCTCCCGCTCTCTCTCTTACTCCCCCACTCTCTCACTCCCCCTCTCTCTCTCTCGCTCTCTCTCTCTCTTACCCCCCTCTTTCTCACTCCCCCTCACTCTCACCAATCCCTCTAGCAACCCCCCTCACTCTCTCACCCCATACGTCTCTCACCCCCCACAGCTCAACCCCTCACTCTCTCTCATATTCACCGCTTTCACCTCCCTCTCTCTCTCCGTCACCCCTCTCTCTCCCACCCCAATCACTTTTACATCGCCCCACACACTCTCATCCACACTCTCTCTCTCTCCCCGCCCTCTCTCCCACGATCTGTCTGCCTTTTTCTCATCCCCTCTCTCTCCTTCTCACTCCCTCGCTCACTCCCTCTCTCTCTTAATGTCTCTCTCCCACCCCTCTCTGTCAGTCAATCCCACCTCTCCCTCTCACTGCCCTCTCGGCCAGCTCTCTGTCTCTCACACCCCTCTCTCTCCCACACCCCGCTCTCTCACCCAATCTCTCACCCCCTCTCTCTCAACCCCTCTCTCTCACCCCTCGCTCTCTCACCCCTCTCTCTCACCCACTCTCTCTCTCTCACCGTCTCCTTCAAACTCCACCCTCTCTCTTACCCCCTCCCCACTTACTCTCTCAATCACCCCTTTTCTCTCACCCCCTCTCTCTGTCCCAACTCCCTCTCTCTCACTCCCTCTCTCTCTCTTAGCCCTCTCTCACATCCCCTTTCACTCCCATCTCACTCTCTCACCCCTCTCTCTCTCACCACAGTCTCTCTCTCTCTCTCTGTCCCATCCCCTCTGTCTCTCACCTCTTCTCTCTCAACCCCTTCTCACTCCACCCACTCTCTCACCCCTCGCTCTCTCACCCCCTCTTTCTTTCTCACTCACGCTCTCTCTTTCTCACTTACAATCTCTCTCTCTTTCTCACCACTCTCTCGCACGCCCTCTCTCTTCAACTCCTCTCTCTCTCTCCACCTCTCTCTACCCCCTCTCTCTACCCCATCTCTTGCCTCCACTCTCTACCCCCTCTCTCGCCTTGTCTCTCACACCACCTTTCTCTCACTCCCATCTCACTCTCTCACCCCACTGTCTCTCTCTTAGCGCACGTCTCTCTGTCTTTCCCACCCTCTGTGTCTCACACACTATCTCTCTCACATCCCTTTTCTCTCACACCCCTTCTCTCTCTCTCACACCCCTGTTTCTCACCCCCTCTCTCTCACTTCCTCTCTCTCGCCCCCTCTCTCAACACCTGTCTCTCAACCCCCCTCTCCCCCTCTCTCTCCCCATCTCTCTCACATCCTCTCTCTCACCCCTCGCTTTCTCACCCCTCTCTCTCACCCACTCTCTCTCTCACACCCTCTCCTTATCACTCCACTCTCTCTCTTACCCACTCCCCACTGTCTCTCTCTCAAACACCCCTTGTCTCTCACCCCCTCTCTCTCACCACCCCTCTCTCACCACCCCCTCTCTCAAACCCCCTCATTCTCTCTTCCCGTCTCTCTCACCCCTCTTCTCACCCCCTCTCGCCCTCCTGCCTCTCCCTTTCTGTCTTACCCTGCACTCTGCCTCGAACCCCTCCCCCTCACCCCTCTCGCTCACCCCCTCACTCTGCCTCTCTCTATCTCACCCCTCTCTTTCTCTCTCAAACCCTCTCTCTCTCACCACTCTCTCTCACACCCTCTCTCTCATCCGTCTCTCTCAGACCTCTCCTTCTCTGTCAACCCCTCTCTCTTACCCCTCTCACTCTCACTCCCTCTCTCTCTCTCACCACCCCCTCTCGCTACCCCCTCTCTCAACACACCTCAATCTCTCATCCCCTCACTCTCCTACCCCCTCAGTCTCTCACCCCACTCTCTCTCAACCCCTCTCTCTCACACATCCATCTCTCTCTCACTCCCCTCTCTCTCCGTCACCCCTCTCTCTCCCACCTCAATCTCTTTCACATCCCCGTCTCTCGCACACACTCTCACACCCCCTCGCTCTCTCACCCTCCCTCACTCCCACCATCTCTCTGCCTCTTTGTCATCCCCTCTCTCTCCTTCTCGCTCCCTCTCTCTCACCCCCTCACTCTCTCATCCACTCTCTCTCCCACACCCTCTCTCTCACTCACACCCTCTCTCTCCCACCTCCTCTCTTCCATCCTCTCACTCTCTCACCCCTCTCTCTCATCCCCTCTCTCTCTCATCACCCAACCCCCTCTCTCAATCCCCCTCTCTCTCTCAACCCCTCTCTCTCACCCCTCACTCTCTCACCCCTCTATTCCACACTCCATCTCTCTCACTCCCTGTCTCTCTCACCACCCCCTCTCTCAAACCCCTTCACTCTCTCATCCCCTCACTCTCTCACGCCCTCACTCTCTCACCCCCTCTCACTCATCCCTCTCTCTCAACCCTCTTTCTCACTCCCTCTCACTCACCCCTCTCTCTTACCCCTCTCTCTCACCTCTCTCTCACTTCCTCTCTCTTTCACCCCCTCTCTCTCACCACCCTCTCTCTCAACCCCCCTCACTCTCTCATCCCCTCACTCTCTCACACCCTCAATCTCTCACGCCCTCTCTCTTTCCCCTACCCTCTCTATCTCACCCCCTCTCTCTCTCATCCCCTCTCTCACCCCTCTCTCTCACGCCCTCTCACAACCTTTCGCTCTTACCCGTGCTCTCTCTCTAACCCCAAACCGCCACCCCTCTCTGTCACCCTCTCTCTCACACACGCTCTCAATCACACCCTCTCCTTCTCACTCCACTCTCTCTCTTACTCCCTCCCCCTTTCTCTCTCTCAATTACCCATTGCCTCTCACCCCCTCTCTCTCACCCCTCTCTCTCTGTCCCCCTCTCTTCTCCCCCGCTCTCTCCCCCTCTCTCTCTGCCCTCTCTCTCTGTCCCCATCTCTCTCTGTGCCCTCTCTCTCTGTCCCCTCTCTCTGTCCCCCCTCTCTCTGTCCCCCCTCTCTCTGTCGCCCACTCTCTCCCAACTGCCTCTCTCTGCCTCTCTTTCTCCCACCCGCCTCTCACTATCCTCTCTCCCTGTCTCCCTCTCTCTGTCGCACTCTCTCTGCCCCCTCTTTGTCACCTCTCTCTGTGTCCCCGTCTCTCTGTCTCCACTCCCTCTGTTCCCTCTCTCTCTCTGTCCTCATGCTCTCTCTGTCCCCATCTCTTTCTGTACCCCCTCTCTAACCCTCCTCTCTCTGTCCACTCCCTCTCCGTCCATCCCTGCACCCCCGTCCCCCACTCAGTCCATCCCCCTCTCTCTGACCCACTCTCTCTACCCCACTCTGTACCCCTCTCTCTGTCCTCCACTCTCTGTCCCCCCTCCCTCTGTCCCCTCTCTCTGTCACCCTCTTTCACCCGCCTCTGTCACCACCCTCTCTGTCCCCCCTCTCTCTGCCCCCCCCTCTGTACCCCCTTTCTCTGCCCCCTCCCTCTGTCCCCCACTCTCTGATCCCCTCCCTCTGACCCCCTCTATGTCCCCCTGCTCTCTGTCCGCCCCTTCTCTGTCCTCCCTACTCTGTCCTCCACTCTCTGACCCGCTCCCTCTGGCCCCCTCTCTCTGTCCCCCACTCTCTGACCCTCTCCTTCTGACCTCCTCCATCTGTCCCCCCTCTCTGTCCCCCCCTCTGTCCTCCCTCTCTCTGTCCACCTCTCTCTTCCCCCCTTTCTCTGTCCACCTCTCTCTATCAACCCCTCTGTCTCACCCCTCTCTCTCACTCCCTCTCTCTTTCACTGCCCCCCTCTCACCATCCCCTCTATCAACACACGTCAATCTCTCATCCCCTCACTCTCCTACCCCCTCAGTCTCTCACCCAAATCTCTCTCAACCCCTCTCTCTCTCACATCCATCTCTCTCTCACTCCCCTCTCTCTCCACTCTCTCTCCGTCACCCCTCTCTCTCCCACCCCAATCTCGTTCACATCCAACACCCCCCGCACACACTCTCACACACCCTCCCTCTCTCACCCCTCCCTCTCTCCCACCATCTCTCTGCCTCTTTCTCATCCCCTCTCTCTCCTTCTCGCTCCCTCTCTCTCACCCCTCTCTCCCACACCCTTTGTCACTCACTCCCACATCTCCCTCTCACTCATCTCTCTCTCTCTCACCCCCTCTCTCTCTCCCACCCCCCTCTTCCATCCTCTCACTCTCTCACCCCTCTCTCTCACCCCTCTCTCTCTCTCCCACCTCCCTCTCTCTCAAACCTCTCTCTCTCTCATCCCCTCTCTCTCATCCCCGCACCCCCTCTCTCTCAATCCCCCTCTCTCTCTCACCTCCTCTCTCTCAACCCCTCTCTCTCACCCCTCACTCTCTCACCCCTCTCTGCCACACTCCCTCTCTCTTACCACCCCAGCTCTCAAACCCCTTCACTCTCTCATCCCCTCACTCTCTCACACCCTCACCCTCTCACCCCCTCTCCATCACACACTCTCTCTCACCCCTCTTTCTCACCCCTCTCTCACCACCCCTCTCACCCCTCTCTCTCAACTCTCTCTCACTTCCTCTCTCTTTCACCCCCCTCTCTCTCACCACCCTCTCTCTCAACCCCCTCTCTCTCTGATTCCTTCTCTCACCCCTCTCTCTCACGCCCTCTCTCGCCCTTTCGCTCTTACCCGCGCTCTCTCTAACCCCAACACCCCACCCCTCTCTCTCACCCTTTCTCGCACACACTCTCTCAATCACACCCTCTCCTTCTCACTCCACTCTCTCACATACTCCCTCCCCCTTTCTCTCTCTCAATTACCCATTGTCTCTCATCCTTCTCTCTCACCCCCCTCACCCCTCCTCGCTCTCTCAGCCCCTCACCCACTCTCTCCCTCACACCCTGTCTCTCTTCCCCAACTCTCTGCATCCCCCCATTCTCTGTCCACCTCTCTCTGACCCCTTCTCTCTCCCCCACTCTGTAACCCTCTCTCTGTCCCCCACTCTCTGTCCCCCTCTCCCTCTGTCCCCATTTGTCTGCCCCCTCTCTGTCCACTCTCTCTCTGCCCCCTCTCTCACTGGCCCCCTCTCTGTCCGCCTCTCTCTGTCCGCCTCTCTCTGCCCCCACTCTCTTCCACCCGCCTCTCTCTGTACCCCCCTCACTGCACCCCCCTTCTGCTGCCCCTCTCTCTGTCCCTCTCTCTCTGACCCCCCTGTGTTCCCCCTCTCTCTGACCCCCTCTATCTCCCCCACTCTCTGTTCCCTTCTCTCTCTCCCCCTCTCTCTCTGTCCCCTCTCTCTCTGTTCCTCTCTCTCTGTCCACGTCTGTCTCTATACCCCCCTCTCTCTGTCGCACTCTCTCTGCCCCCCTCAATCTCTGCCCCTCCCTCTCTGTCCACTCTCTCTCTGCCCGCTCTCTCTCTGTCCACTCTCTCTCTGTCCCGCTCTCTCTGTCCACCTTTCTCTGTCTCCCTCTCTATGTCCCCCTCTCTCAGTCCCCTCCCTCTCTGTCCCCATCTCTCTCTGTCCCCCTCTCTCTGTCCCCCTCTCTGTCCCCCTCTCTCTCTGTCCCCCTCTCTCTCTGACCCCTCACTCTCTGTCTCCTCTCTCTCTGTCCCCCTCTCTCAATGTCCCCCCTCTCTCTGTCACCCTTTCTCTGTCCCTCCTCTCTCTGCCCTCCTCTCTATCCCACCCGCCTCTCCAAAACCCCTTCTCTCCCAGCCGCCTCTCTCTGATCCTCCCTGTCTCTGTGCCCCTCTCTCTGTCGCCCTCTCTCAAACCACTCACTGTCACCTCTCACTCTGTCCCCGTCTCTCTGACCCACTCTCTCTGTTCCCACTCTCTCTTTCTCCCTATGCTCTCTCTGTCCCGATCCCTTTGTGTCCCCCCTCTCTATCCCTCCTCTCTCTGTCCTCTCCTTCTCCTTCCCCCCTGCACCCCTCTGTCCCCCACTCACTCCATTTCCCCTCTCTCTGTCCACCTCTCTCTGTATCCTTCTCTCTGTCCCCCTCTCTCTCTGTCGCCCTCTCTCTCTCTCCCGCTCTCTGCCCATTCTCTCTGTCCCCCTGTCCCTCTGTCCCCCCTCTCTCTGCCCGCTCTCTCTCTGTCCACCTCTCTCTCTGTCCCCCACTCCCTCTGCCCCCTCTCTCTCTGCCCCCTCTCTCTCTGTCCACCTCTCTCTCTGCCCCCTCTCTGTCGCCCTCTCTCTGCCCCCCCATCCCCCCTCTCTCTGACCACCTCGCTCTCTGACCCCGTCTGTCTCTGTACCCCCCCGCTCTCTGCCCCCTCTCTCTCTGTCCCCCCTCTCTCTGTCCCCATCTCTCTGTTCCCCCGTCCCCCTCTCTCTCTGTCCCCCTCTCTCTCTGTCTCCCTCACTCTCTGTCCCCCCCTCTCTCTGTGCCCACCTCTCTCTGTCCCCCCTCCCTGTCACCCCCGTTCCCCCTCCCGTCTCCGTCTCTCTGTCCCCGTCTATCGGTCCCCCCTCTCTCTGACTCCTCTTTCTGCCACCCCCTTTCTGTCTGTCCAACTATCTCTCTGTCACCCTCTCTCTGTCGCCAACTCTCTGCCCCCTATCTCACTGTCCTCCTCTCTCTCTCACCCCTCTCTCTCTCTCTCCCTCTACATCACCCTTTCTCTGACCCCTCTCTCTGACACCCTCTCTCTCCCCCACTCTATGTGCCCCTCTCTCTGTCGCCCTCTCTCTGAATCCCTCTCCCTTCCACTCGCCTCTCTCTCTTTCCCCCCTCTCTGGGTCTCTCTCTCTCTGCCCCTCTCTCTCTGTCCTCCTCTCTCTCTGTCCCCCTCTCTCTGTCCCCCTGTCTCTGTCTCCCTCTCTCTCTGTCCCTCTCTCTCTCTGTCCCCCTCTATCTCCCCCACACACTGTCGCCCCTCCCCCTGTCCCCCTCTCTCTGTCCCCAACTCTCTGTCCCCCTCTCTCTCTGTCGGCCTCTCTCAGTCGCTCTCTCTCGGCACCACTCTTTGTCTGTCCCCCAGTATCTCTATCTTCCTCTCTCTTGCTGTCCCCCTCTCTCTGTCACCCCTCACTCTTTTCCCCCCTCTCTTTGCTCCCCTCTCTATGTGCCCCCAATCTCTCTGTCCCCCTCTCACTCTAACCCTCTCTTTCTGCCCACCTCACCCTGTCCCCCTCTCTCTGTCCCCTCTCTCTCTGTCCCCTCTCTTTCTGCTCGCCTCACACTGTCCCCTCTCTCTCTGTCCCCGTCTATCTCCCCCACACTCTGTCCCCCACTCTCTATCCCCCCTCTCAGTCCCCCTCTCCCTGTCCCCCTCTCTCTGACCCCCTCCATCTAACCCTCTTTTTGTCGCCCTCTCGCTGACACCCTCTAACTCACCCTCTTTTTGACCCCCTCTCTCTGACCCCCTCTATGTCCCCCACTCTCTGTGCCCCTCTCTCTCGCCCCCTCCCTTTGACTACCTCTATCTCCCCCTCTGTCCCCCTCTCACGGTCGCACTCTCCCTCCCACCTGCCTCTATATCCCTCCTGTTGTCCCCCTCTTTGTCTGTCCCCCTCTCTCTCCGTCCGGCTCTCTCTGTTCGTCCTATCTCTCTCCCCCTCTCTCTCCCACCCACCTCGCTCTGACCCCTCTCTCTGTCCCCCTCTCTCTCTGTTGCCCTCTCTCTGCCCCTCCTCTCTGTCACCCTGGCTCTGCTCCGACTCTCTCTGCCCCTCTCTCTGATCCCCTATCTCTCCGTCCTCCATTCTCTCCATCCCCCACTCTCTATCCCCCTCTCTCTGTCCCCATTTCTCTGACCCCCGCTACCTACCCCACTCTCTGTGCCCCTCTCTCTGTCTCACTCTCTCTGAACCCCTCCCTTCCATCCGCCTCTCTCTCTTTCCGCCTCTCTCTGTCCCCCGCTCTCTGTCCCCTTCTCTCTCTGACCCCCCTCTCTCTGACCCTCTCTCTCTCTGTCCCCCTCTCTCTCTGTCCCCCTCTCTCTGTCCCCTCTCTCTCTGTCCTCCTCTCTCTGACCCCCTCTCTCTCTGTCCTCCTCTCTCTGAACCCCTCTATCTCCCCCACTCTCTGTCCCCCTCTCTCTGTCTGCCCCATCTCTCTCTGCCCCACTCTCTCTTTGCCCCCCTCACTGTCCCCGTCTGTCTGCCCCATCTCTCTCTGTCCCCCCTCTCTCTGCACCCCCGTCTCTGAATCCCCTCTCTCTGAACCCATCTATCTCCCCCACTGTCTGTCCCCCTCACTCTGTAGCCCTCTCTCTGACCCCCACTCTCTCCCACCCGCCTCTAACTCTACCGCCTCACTGCCCCCACTCTCTGACCCCCTTCTGACTGTCCCCCTCTCTCTGGCCCCTCTCTCTGTACCCCTCTCACTGACTCCCTCTATCTCCCCCACTCTGTCCCCACTCTCTCTGTTCCCTCTCTCTCTCTCCCCTCTCTCTCTGTCGCCCCTCTCTCTGTCCACCCCTCTCTTTCTGACCCCCTCTCTCTCTGACCCCCTTTCTGTCTGACCCCCTCTCTCTTTCTCCTCTCTCTCTACCCCCATCTCTCTCTGCCCAACTCTCTCTTTGCCCCCCTCACTGTCCCCGTCTGTCTGCCCCATCTCTCTCTGTCCCCCCTCTCTCTGCACCCCCGTCTCTGAATCCCCTCTCTCTGTCCCCCCTCTTTCTGTCCTCCTCTCACTCTGTGCCCCCTCTCTCTGACCCCATCTATCTCCCCCATTGTCTGTCACCCTCTTTCTGTAGCCCTGTCTCTGACCCCCACTCTCTCCCACCAGCCTTTCTCTGTATCCCCTCACTTCCCCCACTCTCTGTCCCGCCTCTCTCTGTCCCACTCTCTCTGGCCCCTCACTCTGTCCCCCTCTCACTGATTCCCTCTATCTCCTCCACTCTGTCCCCTCTCTCTCTGTCCCCCTCTCACTGATTCCCTCTATCTCCCCCACTCTGTCCCCTCTCTCTCTGTCCCCTCTCTCTCTATCTCCTCTCTCTCTGTCACCCCTCTCTCTGTCCACCCCTCTCTCTCTCCCCCTCTCTCTCTCCCCCTCTCTCTCTGTCCTCCGCTCTCTCTGTCCCCCTCGCTCTCTGCACCCCCTGTGTTCCCCCTTTCTGTGTCCCCGCCTCTCTCTTGCCCTCTCTCTGCCCCCTCTCTGTCGCCCTCTCTCTGCCAACTCTCTGTCACCGTATCTCTGTCCGTCCTCTCTCTGATGCCCTCTGTCTGCCCCTCTCTCTGTCCTCCCCGTCCCACTCTCTCTGTCCTCCCCCGTCCCACTCTCTCTGTCCTACCTCTCTCTGACCCCTCTCTGTCCCCCGTCTCTCTGTCCCTCTCTCTCTGTCCCCCATCTCTATCCCACCTCTATCTGTCCACCCTCTCTGTCCCCTCTCTCTATCCGCCCTTTCTGTCCCGGCTCTATCTGTCCACCCTCTCTGTCGCCGTCTCTCAGTCGCCCTCTCTCTGTCCATCTCTCTCTGTCCCCTGTCTCTCTATCCCCCTCTCTCTGTCCCCTTTCTCTGTCCCTCCCTGTCTCTGTCCCCCTTGACTGTGTCCACCCTTTCTCTGTCCCCCAGTCCCACTCTATCTGTCCTGCCTCTCTCTGACCCCGCTCTGTCACCGTATCTCTGTCCCCTCTCTCTCTGTCCCCCTCTTTCTGCCCCCTCTCTGTCACCTCTCTCTGTGTCCCCGTCTCTCTGTCCCCACTCTCTTTCTTTCCTCTCTCTCTTTCCCCATGCTCTCTCTGTCCCCATCTCTTTCTGTGCCCCCTGTCTATCCCTCCTCTCTCAGTCCACTCCCTCTCCGTTCATCCCCCTCTCTTGTCCCCTCTCTCTATCCCCCTCTCTCTCTGTCTCCCTTTGACTACCGCTATCTCCCCCTCTCTCTGTCCCCCTCTCACTGTCCCACTCTCTCTCCCACCCGCCTCTCTATCCCTCCTTTTGTCCCCCTCTCTCTCTATCCCTCCGTCTCTCTGTCTGGCTCTCTCTGTTCGCCCAATCTCTGTCCCCATCTCTCTCTGTCCCCTCTCTCTCTGCCCCCGTCTATCTCCCCCACTCTCTGTCCCTCACTCACTGTCCCCACTTTTTTCCCCTTTCTCTGTCCCCCTCTCCCTATCCTCCTCACTCTGCCCCCCTCTAACTCCCCCCTTTTTGTCCCCCTCTCCCTGTCCCCCTCTATCTCCCCCACAGTGTGTACCCCTCTCTCTGTCCCCTTCTCTCTCATCCCCTCTATCTCCCTCACTCTCTGTGCCCTCTCTCTGTCCCCCTCCCTTTGACTACCTCTATCTCCCCCTCTCTCTGTCCCCCTCTCACTGTCCCACTCTCTCTCCCACCCGCCTCTCTATTCCTCCTTTTGTCCCCCTCTCTCTATCCCTCCGTCTCTCTGTCTGGCTCTTTCTGTTCGTCCTATCTCTTGTCCCCCTCTCTCTCCCACCCGCCTCTCTCGGACCCCCTCTCTCTCCCACCCACCTCTCTCTCTGTCCCCCTCTCTCTGTCCCCCTCTCTCTCTGTCCTCCTCTCTCTGTCCCCCTCGCTCTGTCCCCCTCCCTTTGACTACCTCTATCTCCCCCGCTCTCTGTAGCCCTCTCACTGTCCCACTCTCTCTCCCACCCGCCTCTCTATCCCTCCTTTTGTCCCCCTCTCTCTCTATCCCTCCGTCTCTCTGTCTGGCTCTCTCTGTTCGCCCTATCTCTGTCCCCCTCTCTCTCCCACCCGCCTCTCTTGAACCCACTCTCTCTCCCACACGCCTCTCTCTCTGTCCCCCTTTTTCTGCCCCCTCTCTCTGTCCCCCTCTCTCTGCCCCCCCTCTCTCTCTATCCCCCTCTATATCCACCTCTCTCTGTCTCCATTTCTCTGACTCCCGCTAACTCCCCCACTCTCTGTGCCCTTCTCTCTGTCGCCCTCTATCTGTCCCCCTCTCTCTCTTTCACCCTCTCTCTGCCCCCTCTCTCTCTGTCCCCCTCTCCCTTTTCCCTTCTCTTTGTCCCCCTCTCTCTGTCCCCCTGTCTCTGTCCCCCCTCTCTGTTCCCCTCTCTCTCTGTCCCCCTCTATCTCCCCCAAACTCTGTCGACTCTCTCTCTGTCCCCCTCTCTCTCTGTCCCCCTCTCTCTGTCCCCCTCTCTCTCTGTCCCTCTCTCTCTGTCCCCTCTCTCTCTGACACCCTCTCTCTCTGACCTCCTCTCTCTCTGTCCCTGCTTCTCTCTGTCACCCTCTCTCTGACTCCCTCTCTTTACCCCACTCTGTACCCCTCTCTCTGTCCCCCTCTTCTGTCGCCCTCTCTCTGTTCCCCCTCTCTCTGTCCCCCCTCTCCACCTCTCGCTCTGTCCCCCTCTCTATCTGCACCCCGCGCTCTCTACCCCCTCTCTCTGCACCCCTCTCTCTCTGTCCCGTTCACTCTCTGTCACCCTCTCTCTGTCGACCCTCTCTCTGTCCATCCTCTCTGTCCTCCTCTCTCTGTCCCCCTCTCTCTGATTCCCTCTCTTTACCCCACTCTGTACCCCTCTCTCTGTCCCCCTCTCTCTCTGAACCCCTCTCTCTCTGTCCCCCTCTGTCTCTGTCCTCTCTCTTTCCCCCTCTCTCTGACTCCCTGTCTGTCCCCCACTCTGTATCCCTCCCTCTGTCCCCCACTCTCTGTCCCCCACTCTCTGTCCTTCTCTCTCTGTCCCCCTCTCTGTCCCCCTCTATAACGCCCTCGTTCTGTCCCCCTCTCTCTCTGTCCCTCTCTCTCTGAACCCCTCTATCTCTCTCACTCTCTGTTCCCCGCTGTCTGTCGTCCTCTCTCTGTCCCCCGCTCTCTGTCGCCCTCTCTCTGTCGCCCTGTCTCTGTTCCCCACTCTCTGTACCCCTCTGTCAGTCACCCTATTTTTAACCCCTCTCTCTGTCCCCCTCTCTCTCCCAACCGCCTCTCTCTATCCCCCCTCTTTGTCCCCCTCTCTCTGTTCCCCCCCTCTCTGTCCCCCTCTCTCCCACCCGCCTCTCTCTCTGTCCCCCACTCTCTCTCTGTCCCCCTCTCTCTCTCTGCCCCCTCTCTCTGTCCCGCTCTCTGTTTCCCCTCTCTCAGTCCCCCTGTCTCTGTCCCCTATCTCTCTGCCCCACTCTCTGCCCCCCTCTCTGTTGCCCGCTCTCCCCCCTTCTCTCTGCCCCTCTCTCTGTACCCACCTCTCTCTGTTCCCCTCTCTCTCTCTGTCCCCCAGTTTCTCCATCCCCCAACTCTCTGTCCCCATCTCTCTCCCCTACTCTGTACCCCTCTCTCTGCCCCCCTCAATCTTACCCCCTCAGTCTCCCCCACTCTCTGTGCCCCACTCCCTGTCGCCAGCTCTCTGCCCCCCTCTCTCTGCCCACTCACTCTGTCCCCCTCTGTCTGCCCCCATCACTCTCTTCCCCTCTCTCTCGGTCCCCCTCACTCTCTTCCCCATTCTCTCTCTGTCCCCTCTCTCTGTCGCCCTCTCTCTGTGCCCCCCTCTCTCTCTGTCCTCCTCTCTCTCTGTTCCCCTCTCTCTGACGCCTCTTTCTGCCCCCCTCTCTCTCTGTCCCTCTCTCTCTGTGTCCCCCTCACTCTGCCCCATCTTACTCTGCCCCTCTCACTCGGTCCCCCTCTCTTTCTGTTCCCCCTCTCTCTCTGTCACCCTCTCTCTCTCTGTCCCCCCCTCTCTGTCCCCCCCTCTCTCTCCCCATCTCTCTGTCCCCCTCTGTCTCTGTCCCCCTCTCTCTCTGATCCCCTCTGCCTCTGTCCCCCTCTCTCTCTGATCCCCTCTCTGTCTGACCCCCTCTCTCTATCCCCCACTCTCTGTCCCCCTTTCTCTGTCCCCCTCTCTCTGTCCCCTCTCTCTCGTCACCCTCTCTGTCTCTCCCCCTCTCTCTGTCGTCCTCTCTCTCTGTCCCCCTCTCTCTGTCCCCCCCTCTGTCTCCCCATCTCTCTGTCCCCCTCTGTCTCTGTCCCCCTCTCTCTCTGATCCCCTCTGTCTCTGTCCCCCTCTCTCTCTGATCCCCTCTCTGTCTGACCCCCTCTCTCTATCCCCCACTCTCTGTCCCCCTTTCTCTGTCCCCCTCTCTCTGTCCCCTCTCTCTCGTCACCCTCTCTGTCTCTCCCCCTCTCTCTGTCGTCCTCTCTCTCTGTCCCCCTCTCTCTCCCCCGCTCTCTGTTCCCGTCACTCTGTCTCCCTCTCTCCGTCACCCCTCTCTCTGTTCCCTTCTGTCTGTCCCCCCTCTCTCTGACCCAATCTTTCTCCCCCACTGTCTGTCCCCCTCTCTCTGTCGCCCTTTCTCTGACCCCCACTCTCTCCAAAACTCCTCTCTCTGTGCCCCCTCTCTGTTCCCCCCCTCTCTGTCCCCCCTCTCTGTTACCCCCCTCTCTTTACCCCCTTTCTCTGCCCCCCCTCTCTGTTCCCCCTCTCTGACTCCCTCTATCTTCCCCACTCTTTGTCCTCTCTCTCTGTCACCCCTCTCTCTTACCCCCCGCTCTCTGTCCTCCCTCTCTCTGTCCCCATCTCTCTGTCACCCTCTCTCTAACCCCCTCTCACTCTGCCTCTCTCACTCTGCCCCTCTTACTCTGCCCCCTCTCTCTGTCCCCCTCTCTCTGTCCCCTCTCTCTCTCGCCCTCTCTCTGCCCACTCTCTGTCGCCCTCTCTATGCCACCGCTCTGCCCCCCTCTCTCTCTGTCCCCTCTCTCTCTGTCCCTCT
Organism: Chiloscyllium punctatum; assembly: GCF_047496795.1. Classification (NCBI taxonomy): domain Eukaryota; kingdom Metazoa; phylum Chordata; class Chondrichthyes; order Orectolobiformes; family Hemiscylliidae; genus Chiloscyllium; species Chiloscyllium punctatum. Next base: position 42,622,564 of record NC_092767.1, read on the forward strand.
CTCTCTGACACCCTCTATCTCCCCCTCTGTCTGCCCCCTCTCTCTCTGTCCCCATCTCTCTCTGTCCCTCTCTTTCTGACACACTCTATCTCCCCCACTCTCTGTCCCCCTCTCTCTGTCGCCCTGTCTCTGACCCCCACTCTCTCCCAAACCCCTCTCTCGCTCCCCCCCCCGCTCTCTGCCCCTTCTCTGTCGCCCTCTTTCTGTTCCCCTCCCTCTGTCCCCACTCTCTCCCCCCCGGTCTCAGCAACCCCTCTCTGTCACCCTCTGTCTCTGCCCCCTCTGTCTCTGTTGCCCACTCTCTCTGTCCCCCTCTCTCTCTGTCCCCCACTCTCTCCATCCACCCACTCTGTGAACCCCTCTCTCACCCCACTCTGTACCCTTCTCTCTGTCCCCCACTCTCTGTCTCTCTCTCTCTCTGTCCGCCTCTATCTCCCCCTCTCTCTATCCCCCTCTCTCTCTGTCCCCCTCTCTCTGACCCCTCTCTGTCTCCCCTCTTCCTGTCCCCTCTCTCTCTGTCCCCCTCACTCTGTCCCCCTCTCTGTTTCCCCTCTCTCTGTCCCCTCTATCTGCCCCACTCTCTGCCCGCCTCTCTCTGTCCCGCACTCTCTGTCCTCTCTCTCTGTCACCCTCTCTCTGCCCTCCTCTCTCTGTCCCCCCCTCTGTCCCACCTTTATCTGTCCACCCTCTCTGTCTCCTCTCTTTCTGTCCAACTCTCTCTGTCCCCCTCTATCTCCCCCTCTCTCTGCCCCACTCTCTCTGTCCCCACTCTCTCAGTCCCCCCTCTCTCTGTCCCCCCCTCTCTACCGCCTCTCAGTCTCCCCTCTCTCTGTCACCTCTCTCTCTCCCGCTCTCTCTATCACCCCTCTCTCTGTTCCCCCTTTCTCTGTCCCACTCTCTCTGTCACCCTCTCTCTGCCCCTCTCTGTCGCCCTCTCTCTGCCCCCTCTCTGTCACCGTCTCTCTGTCCCCCTCCCTTTGTCCACGTCTCTCTGTCCACCCTCTCTCTGACCCCTCTCTGTCACTGTCTCTCAGTCCCCCCTCTCTCTCTGTCCCCCCCCACTATGTGTTCCCCCTCTCTCTGTCCCCCTGTCTGTTCTGCCTCTATCTGTCCATCCTCTCTGCCACCCCCTCTCTGACATCCCTCCTCTCTCTGTCCCCCTCCCCCTCTGTCCCTCTCTCTCTCTGTTCCCCTTCTCTATGTCCCCCCTCTCTCGGTCCCCTCCTCTCTCTGTCCCACCCTTCTCTCTGTCCCCTTCTCTCTCTGTCCCACTCTCTCTCTGTCCCCCACTGTCTGTCGCCAATCTCTGTCCCCACTCCCTCTGACCAGCTCTCTCTGTCGCCCTCTCTCTCTGTCCCCCTCTATGTCCCCCTCTCTCTGTCCCCTCTCTCTGTCCCCCTTTCTCTCTCCCCCTCTCTCTGTCCCCCCACTTTCTGCCCCCCTCTCTCTGTCCCCCTCTCTCTGTCCCCCTCTCTTTGTCCCCCTCTCTCTGTAGCCCCCTCTCTCCCACTCTCTGTCCCCCACTCTGTACCCCTCTCTCTGTCCCCCCTCCCTCTGACCCCCTTTATCTCCGCCTGTCTCTGTCCCCCTCACACTGTCCCCCTCTCTGTCCCCTCGCTCTCTGTCCCCCCAGTCCCTGTCTCTCTGTCCCCGTCTCTCTGTCCTCTCTCTCTGTCTCCTCTCTCTATCCCCGCTCTCTGATCCCCATCTCTCTGTCCCCGCTCTCTATCCCCCTCTCTCTGCCCCCCCACCCTCTGTCCCCCTCTCTCTGCCCCCTCTCTGTCACCATCTCTTTGTCCCCACTCCCTCTGTCCCCCTCTCTCTCTGTCCCCTCTCTCTGTCCCCTCTCTCTGTGCCCCCTCTCTCTGTCCCCCTCTCTCTGTCCCCCTCTCTCTGTCCCTCTCTCTCTGTCCCCCTTCTCTCTGTCCCCCTCTCTATGTCCCCCTTCTCTCTTTCATCCCCTCTCTCTGTCCCCTCTCTCTGTCCCCCTCTCTCTGACCCTCTCTCTGTGACCCCCTTCTCTCTGTCCCCATTCTCTCTGTCCCCCTTCTCTCTGTCCCCCTCTCTATGTCCCGCTTCTCTCTTTCTGTCCCCTCTCTCTGTCCCCTCTCTCTGTCCCTCTCTCTCTGACCCTCTCTCTCTGACCCCCTCTCTCTGCCTCCTCTCTGTCACCAAATCTCTGTCCCCCTCTCTCTGTGGTCCTCCTGCTGCGCCCTCTCTGTCACGTCTCTCTGTCCCCCTCCCTCTGTCCCCCTCTCTCTCTGTCCCCCTCTCTCTGTTACCCCTCTCTCTGTTCCCCCTCTCCCTGTTCCTCCTCTCTCTGCCCCCTCTCTCTCTCTGCCCTCTCTCTCTGCCCCATTCTCTCTGCCCCCTCTCTCTGCCCCCTCTCTCTCTGCCCCCTCTCTCTCTGTACCCCCTCTCTCTGTCCCTCTCTCTATGACCCCCTCTATCTCCCCCACTCTCTTCCTCCCTCTCTCTGTCGCCCTCTCTCTGACCCCCACCCTCTATCCCCCTCTGTCTGCCGCCCTCTCTGTGTCGCCCTCTCTGTGTCGCACTCTCTCTGAACCACACTCTCTGTACCCCTCTGTCTATCGACCTCTCTATGACCCCCTCCCTCTGTCCCCCTATCTCTCCCACCCGCCTCTCTCTATCCCCCTTTTTCCCCCTTTCTCTGTTCCCCCTCACTCTGTCCCCCTCTCTCTTCCACCCGCCTCTCTCTGACCCCCTCTCTTCATGTCTCCCTCTCTCTCTGCCCCCTCTCTCTGTCCCCTGTCTCTGTCCCCATCTCTCTCCCCCACTCTCTGCCCCCCTCTCTGTTACCCTCTCTCTGCCCCTTCTCTCTGTCCCCCTCTCTGTCCCCCTCTCTCTCTGTCCCCCACTCTCTACATCGCCTTACTCTCTGTCCCCCTCTCTCTCCCCCACTCTGTACCCCTCTCTCTGAACCCCACTCTCTGTCCCCCACTCGCTGTCCCCCACTCTCTGTCCCCCTCTCTCTGTCCCCCTCAATATCCCCCTCTCTCTGACCCCATCTATCTCCCCCACTCTCTGTGACCCTCTCTCTCCACCCCTGCCCCACTCTCTCTGCCCCCCTCTCTCTGTCACCCTCTCTCTGCCCCATCTCTGTTGCCCTCTCTCTGCCCCCTCTCTGTCACCGTCTCTCTGTCCCCCCTCCCTCTGCCAAACTCTCTCGGTCCCCCCCCTCTCTGCCCCCTCTCTCTGTCGCCAACTCTCTGCCTCCTCTCTGTCACGGTCTCTCAGTCACCTTCTCTCTCTCTGTATCCCCCTCTATCTGATCCCCCTCTCTCTGTCCCCCCTCTCACTGACCCCACCTCCTCTCTCTGTACCCCTCTCTCTATGTCCCCCCCTCTCTCTCTATCGGTCCCCCTCTCTCTCTGCTCCCCTCTCTCTCTGTCCCCCTTCTCTCTGTACCCCCCTCTCTGTCCGCCCTCTCTCTGTCCCCTCGTCTCTCTGTCCCCCGCCTCTCTGTCTCCCTCAATCTCACCCTCACTCTGTTGCACTCTCTTTGTCCCCCTCTCTCTCTGTCCCCCACTCTCTTCATCCACCTACTCTCTGAACCCCTCTCTTACCCCACTCTGTACCGCGCTCTCTGTCCCTCTCTCTCTGTCTCCCTCTATCTCCCCCTCTCTCTGTCCCCCTCTCATTTTTCCCCTCTATCTCCCCTTCTCACTGTCCCCCTCTCTCTGACCCCCTCTATCTCCCCCACTCTCTGTGCACTTCTCTCTGTCGCCTCTCTCTGCCTCCCTCTCCCTTCCACCACCTCTCTCTTTCCCCCACTCTCTGTTCCCCCTTCTCTCTACCCTCTCTCTCTGGGCCCCCTGACCCCCTCACTCTCTCCCACTCTCTCTGCCCCCATCTCTCTCTGCACCTCTCTCTCTTTCCCCTCTCTCTCTGTCCCCCTCTATTTCCCCCACTCTCTGTGCCCCTCTCTCTGTGCCCCTCTCTCTATCCCTCTCTCTCTGCCTCCTCTCTCTCTGTACCTCTCTGACACCCTCTATCTCTCCCTCTCTCTGCCCCCCTCTCTCTCTGTCCCCATCTCTCTCTGTCCCTCTCTTTCTGACACACTCTATCTCCCCCACTCTCTGTCGCCCTGTCTCTGACCCCCACTCTCTCCCAAACCACTCTCTCTCTCCCCCCCCGCTCTCTGCCCCCTCTCTCTGTCGCCCTCTTTCTGTTCCCCTCCCTCTGTCCCCTCTCTCTCCCCCCCCAGTCTCAGCACCCCCTCTCTGTCACCCTCTCTGCCCCCTCTCTCTCTGTTCCCCACTCTCTCTGTCCCCCTCTCTCTCTGTCCCCCACTCTCTGCATCCACCCACTCTGTGAACCCCTGTCTCACCCCACTCTGTACCCCTCTCTCTGTCCCCCACTCTCTGTCTCCCTCTCTCTGTCCGCCTCTATCTCCCCCTCTCTCTGTCCCCCTCTCTCTCTGTCATCTCTCTCTGACCCCCTCTATCTCCCCGACTCTCTGTGCCCCTCTATCTGTCGCCCTCTCTCTGCCTCCCTCTCCCTCCCAACCTCTCTCTTTCCCCCCTCTCTCTTTCCACCTCTCTCTGTTCCCCCCTCACTCTGTCCCACTCTCTCTGCCGCCATCTCTCTCTGCCCCTCTCTCTCTGTCCCCTTTCTCTCTGTCCCCCTGTATCACCCGCATTCTCTGTTCCCCTCTCTCTATGCCCCTCTCTCTGACCCCCTCTACCTCCCGCTCTTTCTGTCCCCCTCTCGCTGACCCGCTCTATCTCCCCAACTCTCTGTGCCCCTCGCTCTGTCGCCCTCCCTCTGACCCCCTCTATCTCCCCTTCTCTCTGTCCCCATCTCTCTCTGACCCCCTCTACCTCCCCCTCTTTTTGTTTCCCCCTCTCTGTCCCCCTCTTTGTCCCCCTCTCTATGTCCTCCTCTCTCTCTACCCCTCGCTCTCTCTTCCCCTATCTCTGTCCCACTCTCTCTGGCCATCTCTCTCTCCCGCACTCTGTACCCCTCTCTCTGACCCCCATTCTCTATCCCCTCGCTCTGTGTCCCCCCTCTCTCTGACCACCTCTATCTCCCCCACTCTCTGTCCTCTCTCTCTGTCTCCCTCTCTCTGCCCTCCTCTCTCTGTCACTCCTCTCTGTCCTGCCTCTATCTCTCCCCTCTCTCTGTCCCCCCCTCTCTGAGCCCCTCTATCTCCCCTACTCACTGTCCCCTCTCTCTGTCCCCCTGTCTCTCACCCCCTCTCTCTGCCCCCCTATCTCTGTCCCCCTCTCTCTGTCGCCCTCTCTCTGCCCCCTCTTTGTCACCATCTCTCTTTCCCCCCTCCCTCTGTCCACCTCCCTCTGTCCCCCACATTCTGTCCCCCCTCTCTCTGTCCCCCCTCTCTCTGTCACCATCGCGATGCCCCCTCCCTCTCTCCACCTCTCTCTGTGCCCCCTCTCTGTCACCCCTCTCTCCCCCCTTCTCTGACCCCACTTTCTCTGTCCCCATCTCTCTGTCCTCCTCTCTCTGCCCCCTCTCTGTCGCGCTCTTTCTGCCCCCTGTCTGTCACCGTCTCTCTGTCCCTCTCTCTCTGTCCCCCCTCCCTCTGTCCCCCTCTCTCTGCCCTCCTCTCTCTGTCGCCCTCTCTCTGCCCCTTCTCTGTCACCATCTCTCAGTCCCCCTCACTCACTCTGTCCCCCCGTCTATCTGTTGCCACTCTCTCTGACCCCCTCTCTGTTCTGCCTCTATCTGTCCACCCTCTCTGTCCCCCCTCTCTCTGACACCCCTCCTCTCTCTGTCCCCCTCTCTCTATAGCCCTCTCTCTGTCCCCCCTCTCTCTCTCTGTCCCCCTCTCTCTCTCTGTGCCCCTCTCTCTCTGTCCCTCTCTCTCTGTTCCCCTCTCTCTGTTCCCCTCTCTCTGACCCCCTCTTTCTCCCCATTCTCTCTCCCTTCTCTCTCCCCTCTCTCTCTGTCCCCTCTCTCTCTGTTCCCCCCTCTCTCTGTCCCCTCTCTCATGATGTCCTCCCCTATTTCTCTCTCTTCCCCCCTCATCTTATCTCTCCCTTCTCTCTCTCTCTCTGTCTCTCCCTGCTTCTTTGTTCTCTCTCCATCTTCTCTCACTCTCAATCCCCCTACCTTGGTCTCTCTCTCCCCACCTCCCCCCGTTTCTCTCTGACTGAATCTCTCTCCCTCCTATCCTGCCCTTCCTCTCTCTCTGACACACACTGTCTCCCTGGTCCTTCCCTCTCCCTCTGACCCAGAGACTGGGGGTTGGTGGTGAGGCTGCATGTGGGGGGGTGGGGGTGAGATGATCAAGAGATGTGGGAAGTGGGAGGTGGGGAAAATGGGGTAGAGACGGAATTGCGGGAGGGAGACAGAGACGGCAGGAGAGAGAGAGAGAGAGAGAGTGAGGGTGAGGTGGAGAGAGAACAATGGAGGCAGGTGGAGAAACTCATGTTGGGGGTGTGAGAGGGAGGGGGGAGAGTGATGCAGAAAGAATAGTGGAGGCAGGTGGAGATACCGGGGTTGGGGGCTGTCTGAGAGGGGACCAGAGAGAGTGAAATGGAGAGGTGGTGAGAAAGAGTCAGTGTGCAGAAAGAGAGAGAGAGGGAGAGAATTGAGGAGGAAAAGTGGGGGTGAGGAAATGGGGAGGCCAGGTTGGAGTGGGGGGGGGTCAGAGGGAGTTAAGCCCAGCTCCTGAGCTCAGGGCGCGGTGCCCTCCCCTTCCCTGAGGACAAGGACTTGGGGCTGAGTCTGTCTCTCTCCAGCTCAGCTTCTCCAACACAAAGACACACAACAACATAAGTCACTCTGCTGCTCAGGACGCTTTAATCAACATTTTTATTGGTTACAAATGGAAGTGATGGATACAGTCAGTGGATGGTGCCTTTTCTCACTGGCCCCTGAGTTGTGAGAAACATTGAAATGTTTCCCTGTAAACCCCCTGGGGGATAAGGATGGACAAACCAGTGCTACCCTCAGTCTGTTACCATAGCGACAGGCTGCTCCATCGCTGAAACACTGAACTGAAATAAGAAAATCCCGGATGGTATGATTAATGAGGGAATTTGATGGATGGATGGATTTGGGTGAAGGGATATTTCAGCACATTCTTCAGCTGCTGCCTGAACTTAGTCTGGGTCACGGCATAAATCGCGGTGTTTGTGCAGCAACTGAGGAGCTGCAGCATGAAGCCCAATTCCTGCAGAAACCAATCGAGAGACACAGACCGATACCCAATAAAATACATCCGGTACCATATAGAATACAGCATTAACATTGACCATAACAGGATTAAATTGGCCGAGATCACAAACAGTAAAATGATGGATTTTTTTCGGTTTCTCATTTCAGTGTCAGACTGAGCGTCCCCATTGGTGTGAGCGCGGAGTCTCCTGCGGGCTCTGCTGGTCACTAAAATGTGTCTGACGGTGAGAACATTGAGCAGCAGAATCAGGAGAAATGGGACACACGGGGTTAGAATGTAGTGGAGGAACTCGATTGTGACCCAGACACTGGAGAGTCGAACAGCGTCTGTTACAGAACAAAACCAGGGGATGTTCATCAGCCAATACCAAGCCGTGAGCATAAAATACCAGGAAATGTTCTTTAAACAGCTCAGCACAGTCACTGCTCCCAGAACCACAGCCGCCGTTTTCTCACTGCAATATTTACTTTTCAGCTTCTGGCAACAAATGGCCACAAACCGATCAAAGGTGAAAGCGACGGTGAACCAGACAGAGCAGTCAGTGGCTGCATAAAGCAGGACGGCGTGGATATTACACACGGGGACGGAGCCAACAAGAAATAAAACTGTTTCCGATAAACAATGGGAATGTGTCTCAGGATCAGGTCGAGGATAATGACCAGGAGATCCGCCGCTGCCATGGCCCCCAGGTAACGTCTGACACATGGAGACAATCCACAATCTTTATAAAGCAGGACGTAGATAGTCACAATGTTAACTGTGAGGAAGGAAAACAAACCCATTATCCATCAGCCTGGAGGCAAACGGACCCGTTTGATTGGGAACCCAGTGAGATTTTCAAATGGGTCCCGGTTTTCAGGGATTTATTAAAATAATTGGAGCTGGAATAACAAATGGGAAGGTCGGAATTACTGACAAAAATGTGACATAAACCACAAGAAACCCTCCCTCCCCAAACACACAGAGACACATCCATGAGGACAGATTGTTTCTAGAACATTCCCACACACTCGACCATTCGAGAGCAGACACAGGTCACTCCTTCCCAGTTCCTAATACGGAGGGTGGAAACGTTGCTGTCCTGAAGGATTCTCTCCCAGTTTCCTGAAGACAAACGGAGTTTGGGAGTTTCTGTATTTTGGGCTAAATTGTGGTCGATCCTGTGTCGTGGGGAAATGTAAACGCAGGGAAAACGTATTCACCCCTTTAACTGCCTGAGGGGCCTTCGGAACACTGTCTCCTTCTCCCTGGAACGGGATCTGTTCCCTCGGGATCTTATCGTTTGTTCAATTCACTGACGTCCGGCCGTTCACAAACAATGTCAGGGACAGAACGTTCCGGGGAATGTCAGTTATAGAATGTCAGGGACAGAACGTTCCGGGGAATGTCAGTTATAGAATGTTGGGGACAGAACGTTCCTGGGAATGACAGTTATATGTTGGGAACAGAACGTTCCGGGGAATGTCAGTTATAGAATGTCAGGGACAGAACGTTCCGTGGCATGTCAGTTATAGAATGTCAGGGACAGAACGTTCCGTGGCATGTCAGTTATAGAATGTCAGGGACAGAACGTTCCGGGGAATGTCAGTTATAGAATGTCAGTGACAGAACGTTCCGGGGAATGTCAGTTATAGAATGTCAGGGACAGAACGTTCCGGGAATGACAGTTATAGAATGTCAGGGACAGAACGTTCCGGGGCATGACAGTTATAGAATATTGGGGACAGAACGTTCCGGGGAATGACAGTTATAGAATGTCAGGGACAGAACGTTCCGGGGAATGTCAGTTATAGAATGTCAGGGACACAACATTCCGGGCAACCCCTTGACCTGTCCATCACCTTTCACCCCTATCCACCCCACAACATGATGCACTGTGCCTGGATACACTGTAACATTAATGGGGGGAGAGCCGGAGGGTCCAATCACAGGAATGGGAACTGAAGGCATTGCCAGATCAGCTGAAATGATTAGATATACCACATTCTCAATCCACCTCACAGAACCAGCGCAGACACCGTACACCCAGAGGAGATATCTGTTCACCGTGGAACACTGTGTAGACCAGGCCTGTGTCCTGCTCAGTACAACCCAGCAATCTGTCCAGATTCATTCATTACACTGGTCAATACAACCCAGCAAACTGGCCAGAGTGGAACACTGCGCAGACCACAGCAGTGCATTGATCTATAACCCCGGACTAGATATCTGTCCTGGACGGGGACCTGTCCAGACCACAGCACTGCATTGATCTATAAACTCGTACTCGATTTCTGTCCAGCACGGGGAGGTGTGCAGACCACAGCAGGGCACAAATGTGTGAACCTGAAACAAATATCCATCCAGCATTGGGAGCTGCACAGAATACATCATTGCAGTATCTATAAACCTCAACCCGAATGACTGACCAGCACAGGGAACTGTGCAGTGATCACCCGTGAATTAATTTGCAAACCTGGAGCAGTTACCCTCCCAGCATGTAGGACTGTTTACAGCACCCCGGTGCATTGATCTGTAAACCAGGAGCAGTTACCCTCCCAGCATGTAGGACTGTGTACCCCACCCCAGTGCGTTGCTCAGTAACACTGTGTTAGATCCCTGCCCAGTGTGGGGAAACTTGCAGATCGGGCTGGAAGTGAAAGGATGTACAGCTCCCATCCATTTACAGCTCCATATCCCCATTGTTGCCCTGACAAGGGGGTACTGTGGTTATGAACCTCACTGCCAGAGAGACCAGGCGGGGGTATCAGTTTAGATATCACCACATGGGAGGGGTTTGGGGAATAGACAGAGAGGGGGAGACTGAGAGATAGTTCATGGAAGGATGTGTTCCCAGGTTTCAGAGTGCTGAAATGTAGACACTTCGATAACATCCTGTAACATGAGCCAGTCTTCCAGGAAAGATGGGAGAAAGGGATTTTGGCGTGAGGTCAGATGATGGAGAGTTTTGGATGAGCACTTGTTCTTCAGCTTTGTAAATGGAGCCCTTCATGGCTGGAGGTACACACCATCACCCAGATGCCCCTGGATATTCTGTGATCCCTGACACTGATGTCATCTTTAAAAGCCCAATGGGCACACGATTGAGCTTTCTCCGTTAGGAGCTGCCCTACACAGTTTACCCCGAGCATGGCAGATAAGGGACAATTGCACCACGGTTTGTCAACAGGGGTACGGAGGTCGTGGTGGATGGGCTAGAACAGAGGGGGACCATTCTCTTCCCAGAGGGGGTGACACAACCAGAACCACTGAGCTCCCCACCCAGCTCAGTACAATATTTGAGGTCTGAAGAAATGTCCAGCAATACTGGACAAGCATCAATAACCTCCCCCACTCTGTCAGGATAAGGGTCACCATATTTTCTCTGCTCCCTCACACTCACTGTATGTCTGTTATAGCACCGACCCCCGAACAATGCTCATGGTCCAAAAGTCTCACTGTCGCATGCAGCACCTTCTCTCTCTGTCTCTCTGTCTCTCTCTCTCTCCCTCTCTTCCCCCCCCCCCCTCCACTTCACCCCCACACCAATAACACTGCATGGATACAACACTGCGGACTGACTCCATCCGGACACCTCACCATGACCCCCTCCCCGCCTACACTAACACTAACAGTAGGACCACAACCACTCCCACCCTCCCATTCCAGGATGGTGGGCTCACAACACATCGTCACCACCACCAGCCTGGAATAGGACAGAAAGGGCCAAGCCAGGTGATGGAGTGCCCGATATCCGTTCCCTCCCCCTCCCCCCGCCATGTGGGGAGGACCCTGTTAGGAACCGGAGAGGACCGGGATGCCTCGTATGGAGATTCTGAAACATCCACGTCCCACCGATGGAGTAAGGAGCAAAGTTCAGTGAAGGGTAATTCTCACTTTAAACCCACTGGCAGCTCCGTTTCCCCCCGGCACAACTTAGAAGCCGTGGCCCTGATGCCATCTCCCTTTTGTGTCGAGCTGGTACAAATGGAATCCCCACGGTCTCGGTGGGTAGGAGGGTGGGCTCACACCACACCGTCACCACCACCTCCCAGAAAGGGAGCACAGAGGTTCCCTCCTACACCTCCCCCTGTAAACAGCTCAGATACTGAAACTAATCTGTGATAATTACTGCCCTCCCCACGTGTCCTGACATCTTCAACAATCTGTGCTCATATACACACAGCACTCTCTGCTCCTGTACCCCCTATATAATGGCACAGCCTGTTTTCAACTGTCTTTCATTGTCTTTCCTACCAAAGTGTATCACGTCAAACTGCTCTGCAATGATCCCCATCTGCCATAAACCTGAACACTACTCCAACGTGTCACTGTCCTGTTAGAGTTCCACACTGTCCTCCATAGACTTCAGAGTTCTTCCAGGTTCGGTGCCATCTACAAACATTGAGATTGTTATAGTGTCACAGTCCCCATGAAACAACTGAAATCCTGCTCCAAATTACGAGTGTGAGCAAGTGAAATACTGAAATGTTCCTATGGACAAAGTCGAATAACGACATGCTGTCAATGGAGCAACAAAAGTCCTGACACATACGAGACAGATTAGATGAAGTATTGACAAACCACAGAGCAAGAGAAATCGGATAGGTCCCACTTATCGATATTCATCAGGGTATAATGTGATGGAGTTGAAAGTGTGTACTGTACCTTAAAGAGACAGGGAATGCTGTTCTGAACTGAGAGCTTACAAGCACCTGTGATATGAGAGGTTAGAAAACCCAGAAACAATATATTGCTACAGATCTGGAGTCGGGTAATAAACAGTTAAGGGAAAGAGGGTCCCAGAATGGTGAATAGTTGATGTAAAATGTTCACTTTCAGAGTGAAAAAAAAAAATTGATGTTTTTATTTAAACAGTGGAATTTGGCAGATCTGTCCCTCATATTTTAATAGTTTACGAGGCGAATTGAGCATTTCTTTATGTTTCATTTAAATTACCAGATGAGCTTCACACCGTGTCCTAACCATTCCCATGTGTGTCTCTGTGTGTCTCTGTGGTGCTTAAAGTGATACAATGCCACCCTCTGCTGGCCTGCACACGCCACTGCACAGGCATTGGCAGAGGGTGAAAACCAACAGGGATTCATTCAGAGATGGGGAGGGAGAGGGCAGCTGCTCATAGCACCATCCAAACTGATGTCTTATCCATGGACTGATCTAAATGTCCTTTAAACGTTGTAACTGTTTCTGCTTTCACCACTTCCTCTGGAAGTTCATTCCACACACAAGCCAGCTTCTGTCTAACATAATTACCTCTCATGATTTTCGTAAATCTTTTTTCCTCGCACCTTAAAAATCCCTCAGTTTTGAATCCTCAACTCTACAGAAAATACATCAGCCCTTCAGCTTCTCTGTAACTCTCATTATTTTATAAACCTCTGTAAAGTTACTGCTTAATCTCATATTCTTCAGTGAAAAAAGTCCCAGCCGATCCAGCCTCTCCTTATAGCTCACTCCCTCCTTTCCCAGCAACATCCAGGTAAATCTCTTCTCAATCCTCTCCAGCTTAATAATATAAACGTCAGTAACATCAAAGTGAATAGTCAAGGTATTTTCTAAGGGTACGGAGAGTCCAAAACTAGAGGACATAGGCTTAAGGTGAGAGGGGAAACATTTAAAAGTGACCTAAGGGGCAGCTTTTTCACCCAGAGGGTGGTGTGCCTATGGAATGAGCGGGTAGGGTGACCAGACTGGACACAGTATTCCAGAAGAGGTCTCACCAATGTCCTGTACAACCACAACATGACATCCCCACTCTGATACTCAAAGGTCTGTCCTATGAAGACATGTGTGTTAAACACCTTCTTAACCACACTATCTATATGAGATGCAAATTTTAAAGAATTAAACCTGACGGCCTAGGTTTCTGTACTACAGCACTGCCAAAGGCTCTTCTTTTAATTGTATAGGTCTTGCTGTTGTTTGATTTACCAAATCCAATACCTCGCATTAATCCAAACTAAACTCCATCCGCCACCCCTCAGGCCAGTGAGTGATATTACTGTCACCTCACCCTCCCCCTTCAATTTTAAAATTCCCTCCCCCTCTCCAGGAGGTCTACACACTCCGGCCTTGATTTTCACAAAGACCCTGAGCTTGGTTTGCCTTGTGTGGTTAGGGGCAGGAGGGACAGATTGAAGACACAGTCAGTGGGGAGGAGAGGCTGGACAGTAATCACCGGCCTGGTGTCATTTCATGGTTTTTGGAAAAGGGGAGTCGCACGTGAGAGTTGGGTAAGAGTGATCGGTGTTTTGGGGTCAGAAATTAAGCTCTTCCTTCGTCTGTGGTGTTCAGTAATAAATATCTATTTGAGACCCTTCATTGGGCAGAGTGTGTCTGCAAGATTTCTTTGCTTAATATTGCAGACTACAGATAATAGCGATTAAAGAAGTTCATAGTTAATTTTGATGGCACAGCAAGTACACTCAATATCCTACAGTTGAGACAAATATCTTACATTTGCTTAACAATACAAAGTGTTTTGTATTGCTCAGTAATGGTAACCTGATGATAATAAATCCACACCGAGCTGAAAGTGGGCACTAAAATATGACACGAAATCTGGGTATGGCAGTGTAGTGGGTAGTGTCCCTGTCTCTGAGCCAGAACTCAGGATTTGATTCAAATTCCTGAACTTGTGTGGTAGTGCTCCTAGCTCAGGAATAGAAGGATTCAAATCCTGCCTGTTGCAGAGCTATGTCACAGCATGTCAGAACAGTCTGATGAACAAACACACAGGAGAATGATGTTACAACTCACTGGGTATTGCTGAATGATGCTAGTGTCCCTACCTCCGGGCACAAAGGTCTAGGGTAAAGCCCACAGAGGTGTCTCAGGATACATCTAAACAAACTGATTAAAATGGATTTAGAATTGTGACTTGATGGAGAAGGAAGAGGTGTCAGTATTGAATTTCAGAATTTAGGCCCAGGATGACTGAAAGTACAGCCATTCGTGTTGATTGGAGTCACATTTTGAAGCAGTAAAGGTTTATAAAATCAAAATGGCCATGGATAGGGTGAGTAGTCAGGGGTTTTTCCCCAGGTTAGGGGCGTTCAAAACTAGAGGGCATTGGTGGAAAGTGAGAGGGGAAAGGTTTTGAGGAGGCCTATTGGGCACCATTTCACACAGAGGGTGGTGTGCATATGGAATGAGCTGTCAGAGGAAGTGGTGGAGGCTGGTACAACTACAGCATCTGGGTTCTCAGAGACCTGGCGAACTTTTCCAGCAATTTCTGTATTTCTTTAAAAAGTGCATTCAGTTTAACACAGGTATTCTGAATAAATTAAACATTTTTGTTTTTTAATGACGCAGAGACATATAAAGATATCTTCAAATTGACAGAGATTATTTTCTGCTCAGGATATGGCTCTGTGTATGACAGCAGCAATGATGCACCTACATGGAACAGGGAATGTGATGGAGACATAGTTTGGACAATGTACAAGGAGACCTCACATGGTCCACTTTGGGAGAGGATGACATTACTGTGTGATTCAACTCAGAGGGGGAGAAAATGTAATCTGCCTGAGAAGGAATGGCCTATTGCACTCTCTCTCCTTCATTGTTCCTCATCACAGCAATGTGTGCGAGCTAAAAAAAAACCCTCTACAGTAATCGTTACCTTTCTTATTTTTATGGAATCCCTGCAGTGTGGAAACAAGCCCTTTGGCCCAACAAGTCCATACCAACCTTCCCAACCCATTTCCCTATATTTACCCCTGACTATTGCACATAACCTAGAAATCCCTGAACACTGCAGACAATTTAGCATGACCAATCCACCGAGCCTACACAATTTGAAGTAGGAAACTGGATCACCCATTAGAAGCTCACACAGATAAGGGGAGAATGTGCAAACTCCACACACACAGTCACCCAAGGTTGGAATCGAACCCACGTCCTTTGTGCTGTGAGGTAGCAGTGCTAACCACCGTGCTACCCTTTGGATGATCCCTAACTAGAATTCACTGGAATCTTCTCACTGCCTAAAGCAAAGGGAATTCAGCCAAATCCAAACTCTCCCAGGATGAAATCCCATTGCTAGCAGCTTGTGTGCGTACAATATCTTCAGAAGCAGAATAACGTTTTGGACAATCTCACAATTTTTCCTTTGTCATGAGTTCCAATAATATTTGGACCAAGTTCTTTCAAATTAAATTTACAGAGAGAGTGTGTGTGTGCGCGACAGCATTTTGAGAAAGGAAAATATTGATTATATTATTGCAATACCCAAAAAGTTTGCCATTCATCTTTCCATCATAGTTTGCGTAACATTGCTCTGGATCATAAACGTGTTGTTTGAGCAGATTAAAGAAACTAGCCTGACTTGTTCTTAAAACTGACCCTGACCCAATCTGCGACGGATATGATCGGCCATATCACAAACCTGTTTACATTTAACATTTGTTGTGAGCAGTGGAGGAGTGGGACTAGAAAAGGAAACAGTGACCCAAAAATCCGGGGAACTATAGACTGGTGAGCCTGATGTAAGTGGTGGGTAAGTTGTTGGAGGGGATTCTGAGGGACAGGATTTACATACATTTGGGAAGGCAAGGGCTGATCAGGGTAGACAACGTGGCTTTCTGCATTTGGAAATCATGTCTCATTAATTTGGTTGAGTTTTTTGAAGAGGTTACAAAGAAGATTGATGAAGGCAATTTGGTAGACATTGTCTATGTGGACCTCAGCAAGGTGTTCATTTAAAGAACAAAGAGCAACGAAAATTTACAGCCCAGGAAGAGGCCCTTCAGCCCTCCAAGCCTGAGCCGATCCAAATGTACTGTCTAAATCTGTCGGCCAATTCCTAAGTATCTGTATCCCTCTGCTCCCCACCTACTCATGCATCTGTCCAGACGCATCTTAAATGAATCTACCGTGCCTGCCTCTACCACCTCTGCTAGCAACGTGTTCCAAATGGCCAACACCCTCTGTGTGAAGTACTTAACGTGTGTATCCCCCTTAAACTTTCCACCCCTCACTTTGAAAGCACGACCTCTCGGTATTGAATCCTTCACCCTGGGAAAAAGATTGTCTCTATCCACCCTGTCTATACCCTTCATGATACATGGGATACAGGGGAAGCACGTCACAACTGGCTTGAAGGAAGAGGGATATTTTTCAGCCTGGAGGCTTGTGAGCAGCAGTGTGCTGTAAGAATCAGTACTGAGCTCACTGCATTTCATCATTTATGTAAAGAATTTAGATGTGAATAGTGGGGCCATAGTTAGTAAGTATACAGATGACATCAGAAAGGTGGTGTAGTAGATTATCTCAGAGTACAACAAGACCGCAATTAGATGGGACAAAGGGGCAATGAGTAACAGATGAAGTTTAATTTAGATAAATATGAAGCTTTGCATTTTGGGAAGGCAAATCAGGGCAGACATTATATCATGGTCAGGTCCTGGGGCGTGTTGTGAAACAAAGGGGCATAGGGCTACAGGTACATTGTTCCTTGAAAGTGGAGTCGCATATAGACAGTGTGGTACAGAACACATTTGGCACATTTGCCTTAATCAGTCAGAACATTGAATATAGGAGTTGTGGTGGTATGTTGTATCTGTACAGGATGTTGGTAAGGCCAATTTAAGAATACTGCATACAAGTCGGTTTTCTGCAGAAATGACTTACACGGATGTTCCAGGACTGGAGGTTTGAGCTTTACGGAGAGGTTCATTAGGTTGAAGTGTTGCCCCCTGGAGTGTCAGAGGCTGAAGGGTGTCATTATAGAGGTTTATAAAACCATCAGGGGCATGGATATTCTGAACAGCCATGTTATGCTCCCAAGGATAGGGGAGTCCAGAACAAGAGGGCATAGGTTGAAGGCGAGGGGGATTGATTTAGAAAGGACCTGAAGATAAATGTTTCACACAGAGAGTGGTGTGTGTACAGAATGTGCTGTCAGAGGAAGTGCTGAAGACGGTTACAATCGCACATTTAAAAAAGTATCTGACAAAGGAGGGATATTTACCAAATGCTGGCAAATGGGACTGATATCTGATCGGAGTAAACAGATTGGACTAACGGGTCTGCTTTCATTCTGCATGACTCTCTGATTCTATCAGAGGGATGATGAAAAATTCTGTAAGGGCCTTTCAAGTCGTACTTCTCTTCAGTGGAAGTTTATCGTGCCTCGATGTCCACATTGATTGAAAGCTGCATTAGTTAAATATTTGACAAAGAAGTGAATCACGGATAACGGGATACAGACAGGAAAGTGGGGCTGAGACCCCAACCTGATCAGCCACAATCTTACTGCCTGGTGGAGAAGGCTCAAAGTATCTAATGACCCACTCCTGCTCCTCAGTCCCATGTTCCTGTGTTCCATTCAGCCCCTCATACCTGCTAGACAGGGACAGTTGGAGTCCACTTACTCCTATAACCTGGTGCACAGAAACAGAGGAGACCATTCAGTCCCTCAAAACTGTCCCACACGCTTTGAGGTGATTTGGGAAATGAAATTGGAAAATCCAGGCTGGGTATGAACGAGGCCCCTCATCTCTCATTAGAAAGCTTCCCCTATCTGCAACTTGTGCTTAATTTGTTGGTCATGTTGTAGACCAAGATTCACTGTGAATACAGCCCACATACCTCGTCCAGAG
Source organism: Chiloscyllium punctatum (assembly GCF_047496795.1). Classification (NCBI taxonomy): domain Eukaryota; kingdom Metazoa; phylum Chordata; class Chondrichthyes; order Orectolobiformes; family Hemiscylliidae; genus Chiloscyllium; species Chiloscyllium punctatum. Next base: position 42,640,336 of record NC_092767.1, read on the forward strand.
ATGGCTCACAAAATCATCTGGTCTCCCTGACTGTAATATGCAACACCAGATCATTCATAAAAAATAACACCCACTAACTTTCCAATAACAGAAAGTGCGACCATCCGAAACATGAGCAGGGAGTTCACTCCCCAAACCTGCCTTGCCCTTCACTAAGATCATGGCTGATCTGCTCCTGGCCTCAAATTCTCTTTCATACCCAATTCTTCATAGCCCTCAACTCTCTGACAGGTCAATATCCATCTATTTCATCTTCAAATATTTTCAGTCATCTGGCTCCCCAACACTCTTGAGAAGAGAAATCCTGACATTCAATCCCACCTGTTTGAAGAAAACACTTGCTGCTCCTATATCATGGCCTATTGATGCGAACATAAGAGGTTGTCACAAGGGTTCAGGTAAACATGACTGGCCCTGATATCAAGGCAGTGGTTGACATCTGTTGACATCAAGGAGCTGGACTTAATGAGAATCAGAGTAAACTCTCCAGTGTTTGGGGTCAAACATGGCACAAAGGAAGATGTTCATCATCTCAGTCCTGGGTCACCTCTGTGGGAGATCCTCAGGGTAGCTTCGTCTCCACAAACATCTTCAGCTGCATCATCAATGTCTCCCTGCGCCCACCCTCCCCACCATAAGATCAGAAGTGGGGATGGTCACTGAAGATTCCACAATGTTCAGAACGTTTTGTCCCCCGTCAGTTCCTGAACTGGTCTGTGTCCATGTGAAGCAAGTCCCAGACTCCATTGAGGCGTGTGCTGTTAACGTATCAGTAACATTCATGTAACAGCACCGCCTGAAACTGCACATTGCCACAGTAAAATAAGAGTTCATTCAGTACCTCACGCTGGTTTCACAGGAATATGAGGAAGCCATTCAGCCCATTGACATTATTGGAGATGAACACGGATAGCCCATTCAGTGCCTCCAGCCTATTACTCAGGAAGAGGAGGAGTCTAGTGTGATGGACCACACCAGAGCTCCTCAAAAATATTTGACGGCAATAACCTAGACTTTTATGTTTTCTTATTTTAAAGTAAATGTAAAGTTTCTGTTCCAGATGTAATGTGACTGGTCAAACTACTCGATGGTAAGCAAAATACCAACATGAATGAAGAAATAAAACCACAGAATGAGGAATTTAGAATAACGTAATTCTATTGGACAGTTTAACAGAATAATATATCTAGGAGCTATTACGAATGAACTGTTCCAATATAGGGAAATCCCATAAACACAGCCCTTGGAAAAAAGAAATATTCAGACACAGAATGTCACAAACATTTCTCAAATCCAGGACATAAAAACAGCATCAAGAGAAATTTCAGAGAGGGTAGTAACCAGGAAAATTTCACTGTAGCTTCCAACTCTGTGGAGACCCCAATAGTTTTTGATGTTACTGATGTTAATCTGTGAGAGCTGGTCACACCCATTCAGGCTGCATTAAAATTAACCTAAGGCCTCCCTAGTTGTTTACTCAAGTGGTCTGAACTATTGAGCTTGGCAACAATCGTTCAATCTCTCTCATAAACGAAACCCGGACAAAATAACATCTTAAAGCTGCAGCACCATCACACTTGTCAGTACATCGAGCTGTCAAACAGGAACCTGGGGTAACCCAGTCAGGCCCTTGGCCCTGTCCAAGTGGACAAGGAAGAAGCCAGTCAGTCCCTTGAGTTACTTACACAGGAACAGTAGGAGGCCATTCCCACCTCAATGCACTTACACTTCAATGCAGAATGGGGAAATTGATGCTGATTTCTGATGAATGTCTTATGCTCAATACGTCATTCTCCTGCTTCAAGAATCCCGCCTGACCTGCTGTGCTTTTCCAGCAATCAACTCTAGACTCTGATCTCCAGCATCGGCAGTCTTAAGTGTCTCCAGATTGATGCTCTAACATGATGAACAATCGGAACAGAGGCTGCACAGACAGACTGTTCCACGTTGTTACTCGTGGATCCGTTGCTCATGATACACATGTGGGACTTTAACGTGGATTTCAGATGGAAGGTATTGTGGCTGCTGTTGGGGATTGTGAATAACCTGACGTTCAGTACAGGGTTCACTCGCCACCTGCACAAAAACGTGGGGAGAGTTAATTTAGGCAAATAAACTATTAGGAAAGTCACGTTAGACTGATGAATGGAAGCTCTAATTTCAAATAATGCTGAGCGTGTTCATATTGACCTTGTCTACTGCACGTCCTGTTCAGTGTAACCTGTATGCCTTACTCTGTCCAAATCTATTTCCACCCTATGATCTGTCTGGCCATGCTTACTATGATCTTCCTACACTGCTCATAAACAAAGTGTTCCCTGTACTGAGATGCACGTGACAATAAATCAGATCAATTAATCCTGGGTAAAGTATGGAATTTCTCTCCCTGTCAATGTCTCTTTTGGAAATAAGTGATCGCTGCCACTCCTCGTGTTTCAGCGTCACCATTTCTTCATCTCTCACAGCTCTACAGATTAAACACTCAGCTTATTCACTCTATCCTCATGTTACCATCACCCGTGTCTGTGGTAAGGAGATCATTCCTTACAAAGGAGATCAAATCTGTACAGAGTGCCCCAAATGCTCTCTCTGCAAGGCTCTACAACGGCAGGAAGATGGCTTTACTTATGTACTCGAATCATCTTACAATGAAGGACAGCATACCATTGACTGCACCCATTACTGACACAGGGTTTGATTCAGACCGGTCAGCATAGAATTGTGATTGGGAGATCATGCTTCACAAATTTCTTAGAGTCCTTTGGTGAAGTGGCCAAGAATGTTGATGAGGGCAGAGCGGTAGATGTAGTCTCTATGGATTTCAGTAAGGCTGTTGATAAGGTTCCACATTGCAGACTGGTCTGGAAGGTTCCATCACGTAGAATACTGGGGGAACTGGCCAATTGGATACACAGTTGGCTTGTTGATAGGAAGAAGAGGGCTTCGTGGAAGGATGCTTGTTAGACTGGAGGTTGGGTCCATAGCTTTTTGTTATCTATGATTTGATTGAGAATGTACAAGGCATGATTAGTAAGTTTGCAGATGACACTAAAATAAGTGGGAGCTTGATCAGTGAGGACTTTTATCAGAAATTGCAGCAGGACTTTAATCAGGTGGGGAGGTGGGCTGAGAAATGGCAAATGGAATTTAATATAGGTGTGTGAGGTCTTGCATTTTGGAATCTCAAATCAAAATAGGAGTTTCACGGTGAATGGGCGGGCCTTAAGGTGTTTAGTGGGCAGAGAGACCTTGGAATTCAGCTGCACAGTTACCTGAGAGTGGAGTCACAGGTAGGCAGGGCAGTGAAGAAGGCTTTTGGCACACTGGCCTTCATCAGGTAGCACATTGAGTATAAAAGTTGGGAATTCATGTTGCAGTTACACAGGACTTTGGGAAGGCTGCACTGAGAGTATTGTGTTCAGTTTTGTCAACTTGTTATAGGAAGGATATAATGAAATTAGAAAGATTGCAGAAGAAATTTACAAGGACATTGCCAGGACTGAGTTATAGGGAGAGGTTAGACAAGCTAGAACCTTTTCTTTAGAGTGTAGGAGACTGAGGGGTGACCTTATAGAGCTGTATAAGATCATGAGGGATATGGATAGGGTGGATACTCTCAGTATTTTCCAAAGTTTAGAGAATTGAGGACGAGAGGGGACCAGTTTAAGGTTAAAGGGGAAGGAATAAAAGGGAACCTGAGGGACCACTTATTTACATAAATGGCTGGTACGTGGATGAGCTGCCAGAAGATGTGGCTAAGGGGAGTACATTAACAACATTTCAAAAGCATTTGGATAAATATGTGGACAGGAAAGGACTAGAAGGATATGGACCAACTGCAGGGAAATGGGGTTAGTGTGAATGGACATTTACAAGGTGGAGTCAAACCTCTTTGTTAATTAAAACCAAACAGCCAGAAAAGCTCGCCTCACATTGTAATCTGTTAATATACGAGTGACACAGATCTCCTACATTCCACTATTTAAACAAAAATTAGCAAGTTAGTTTCTTAATTTTTATAGTGAACACTAAACAAAAGCTATTCGCAAATACAAGCCCCTCTTTTCTTAGCTACTTACGATCTGACTCCAACACTTTAAAAAATATGCTGTTCCAACAACACACATATGAAACGTTACAATCTCAAGACCAGACAGTCTCCATCGTCCACGCTGTGTTCACTCTTTCAGATGCTGATCTCCCTGGGTCATTTTTTTAAATGCAAGTACGTTTACATGAACATGTGTCTTTGATAGAGAGTGTTTGAGATGGCCAGTTAGCACTCCTGCTCTACAGCAGTTACTCTGCTGTTGGATGGCAGCAACTCTCCCTCTATTTTCAAAATTCTGGATTTATTTACATCCCATGAAACAATAATTCTCATAATTTGATTGATTTCCAGGTGTACGAATAATAATATTCAAATTCCATTGGCTTCGGATATTCTGAGCATTATTTAAAGTCTTTGATTGCATTTGAATTGCTGTCAAAACAGCAACCAAAACTCAGGCTTCCATTTTCCAGCTAATTGTTACATTTGGAACAGTCTGACCTTAAGCTAGCATCTGTGGCTGTACTTTCGATTCAGCAAAACCCGTCCTATCTTAAAGTGAACAGACATTGATTAGATTCCAGGCAGTAACACACCCTGGGCTATCTGTTATTCTGTATACGAACATCCTTGAACCCCTCGATTAGATTCCAGGCTGTAACTCACTCCGGGGTATCCGTTAATCTGTATATAAATAACCCTGAACCCCTCGATTACATTCCAGGCTGTAATTGAGTCCGGGGTATCAGTTATTCTGCATATAAACCAGCCTGAACCCCTCAATTAGATTCCAGTCTGTAACACACCCCAGAATATCTGTTATTCTGGATATAAACCACCCTGAACCCCTCGATTAGATAGCAGGCTGTAACTCACTCCGGGGTGTCTGCTGTTCTGTATATAAACCACCCTGAACCCCATGATTAGATTCCAGGCTGTAACTCACTTCGGGCTATCTGTTATTCTGTATATAAACCAATATGAACACCTCGATTCGATTCCAGGCTGTAACTTCCTGTCAGGGTTGAAAGGGAAGGCTGGTAATTATAGGGAATGCTGGCTGACTAAAGAAATTGAGGGTTTCGTTCAGAAAAAGAAGGAAGCATATGTCAGGTATAGACAGGATCGATCGAGTGAATCCTTAGAAGAGTAGAAAGGAAGTAGGAGTATACTTAAGAGGGAAATCAGGAGGGCAAAACGCAGACATGAGATAGCTTTGGCAAATAGAATTAAGGAGATTCCAAAGTGTTTTTACAAATATATTAAGGACAAAGGGTAACTAGGGAGAGAATAGGGCCCCTCTAAGTTCAGTAAGGCGGCCTTTGTGTGGAGCCACAGAAAATGGGGGAGATATTAAATGAATATTTTGCATCAGTATTTACTGTGGAAAAGGATATGGAAGATGAAGGCTGCAGGGAAATCGATGGTGACATCTTGCAAAATGTTGCAGAGAAACAGAGGAGGAAGTGCTGGATGTCTTGAAATGGTAAAAGTTGGATAAATCCCCAGGACCTGATGAGGTGTACCTGAGAATTCTGTGGGAAGCTAGACAAGTGCTTGGCGGGCCTCTTGCTGAGATATTTGTATCGTCGATAGTCACAGGTGAGATGCTGGAAGACTGGAGGTTAGCAAACATGGTGCCAATGTTTAAGAAGGGCGGTAAAGACAAGCCAGGGAACTATAGACCAGTGAGCCTGACCTCGGCGGTGGGAAAGTTGTTGGAGGGAATCCTGAGGGACAGGATGTACATGAATTTGGAAATGCAAGGACTGATTCGGGATAGTCAACATGGCTTTGTGCGTGGGAAATCATTTCTCACAAACTTGATTGAGGTTTTTGAAGAAGTAACAAAGAAGATTGATAAGGGCAGAGCAGTAGATGTGATCCATATGAACTTCAGTAAGGCATTCGACGAGGTTTCCCATGGCAGACTGATTAGCAAGGTTAGATGTCATGGAATACAGGGAGAAGTCGCCATTTAGATACAGAACTGGCTCAAAGGTAGAAGACAGAGGGTGGTGGTGGAGGGTTGTTTATCAGACTGGAGGCCTGTGACCAGTGAAGTGCCACAAGGGTCAGTGTTGGGCCCTCTAGTTTTTGTCATTTATATAAATGATTTGGATGCGAGCATAAGAGGTACAGTTAGTAAGTTTGCAGATGACACCAAAATTGCAGGTGTAGTGGACATCGAAGAGGGTTTCCTCAGATTACAACAGGATCTGGACCAGATGGGCCAATGGGCTGAGAAGTGACAGATGGAGTTTAATTCAGATAAATGTGAGGTGCTGCGTTTTGGGAAAGCAAATCTTAGCAGGACTTCTACATTTAATGGTAAGGCCCTAGGGTGTGTTGCTGAACAAAGAGACCTTGGAGTGCAGGTTCATAACTCCTTGAAAGTGGAGTCGCAGGTAGATAGGATAGTGAAGAAGGCGTTTGGTATGCTTTCCTTTATTGGTCAGAGTACCGAGTACAGGAGTTGGGAGGTCATGTTGCGGCTATACCGGACATTGGTTAGGTCACTCTTGGAATATTGCGTGCAATTCTGGTTTCCTTCCTATCGGAAAGATGTTGTGAAACTTGAAAGGGTTCAGAAAAGATTTACAAGGATGTTGCCAGTGTTGGAGGATTGGAGATACAGGGAGAGGCTAAACAGTCTGGGGCTGTTTTCCTTGGAGTGTCAGAGGCTGAGGGGTGAGCTTATCGAGGTTTACCCTGGGGTAAAGGAGTCCAGAACTACTGGGCATAGGTTTAGTTTGAGAGGGGAAAGATATGAAAGAGACCTAAGGGACAACTTTTTCACGCAGAAGGTGGTACGTGTATGGAGTGAGCTGCTAGATGAAGTGGTGGAGGCTGGTACAATTGCAACATTTAAGACGAATTTGGATGAGTATATGAATAAGAAAGGTTTGGAGGGACATGGGTCAGGTGCTGCCAGGTGGAACGAGATTGGGTTGGGATATCTGGTCGGCATTGACAGGTTGGACCGAAGGGTTTGTTTCCATGCTGTACATCTCGATGATTCTATGACTCTATAACTCAGTCCGGGCGACCTGTTATTCTGCATATAAACCACCCTGAAACCCTCGATTAGATTCCAGTTTGCAACTCATTCTGGGGTATCTGTTATTGTACATATAATCGTCCCGAATCCCCTTGATAAAATTCCAATCTGTAACTGACTTCCAATTTTAAGGGACTCTGTACATTAGCCACTTCAATCGTTTGATTAGATTCCCGTCTGTATCACACTCCTGGGTATCTGTTCATCTGTATATTAACCATTCAATCCAAACCCTGTTAAAATTGTCCACAGTGTTCAAGGATGTGTATGTGAGGTGCATTAGTCAGGGGTAAATGTGGGGAAATGGATCTGGATGGGTTATTCTTCTGTGGGTCAGTGTGGTCTTGTTGGGCTGAAGGGCTTGTTTCCCCACTGTCGGGATTATATGAATCACCAGTAACCCTCTCGATTAGATTCCAACGTGTAAATCACTTCCATGTATGTGTGACTGGCATGTTTCAAAAAAATCCCAAAACCTTCAATTCTATTCCACTTCGATAAACACGAGGCGCTGCATTTTGGGAAAGCAAATTTGAGCAGGACTTATAACTTAATGGTCAAGTCCGAGGGAGAGTGGCTGAACAAAGAGACTTTGAAGTGCAGGTTCGTAGCTCCGTGAGAGTAGAGTGGCAGGTGGATAAGATAATGAAGGCAGCGTTTGGTACGCTTTCCTTTATTGGTCAGTGTTTTGAGTGTAGGCATTGAGAGGTCATGTTGTGGCTGGACTGGACATGGGTTAGGCCACTGTTGGAATATGGCATACAATTCTGGTCGCCTTCCTATCGGAAGGATGTTATGAAACTTGGAAGAGTTCAGAAAAGATTTACACGGAGGATGCCAGGGTTGGAGGATGTGAGCCACACGGAGAGGCTGTATAGGCTGGGGCTGTTTTCTCTGGAGTGTCAGAGGCTGAGGGGTGACCTTATCAAGGTTTGTAAAATCATGACGGGCATGGATAGGATAAATAGACAAAGACTTTTCCTTAGGGTGGGGAGTAAAGAACTAAAGGGCATAGATTTAGTGTGACAGGTAATATGAAAGAGACCGAAGGGGCAACTTCTTCACTCAGAGGGTGGTACATGAATGGAATGAACTGTCAGAGGAAGTTTTGGGGGCTGGTATAATTGCAACATTTAAAATGCAGCTCGATGGGTATATGAATGGGAAGGTTTGGAGGGAGATGGGCCAAGTGCTTGAAAAAGAGACTAGAGTAGGTTAGGATATCTGGTCGGCATAGACCGGTTGGACCAAAGGGTCTGTTTTCATGCTGTGCATCTCTATGACTGTATGAATCCGTGATTTTGTGACACATTCCTTGTTATCTGTTGTTCTGTATGTAAACCACCTTGAACCCCTCGATTAGATCCCAGTCTGTAACTCACTGCTGGGGATCTCTTTTGCTGTGTGTAAACCCTAAACGCCTCAATTAGTTTCCAGTCTGGAACTCACTCCTGAGAATCTGTTATTGGATCTGTGAAGTGATCCTTGTTGGATGTTAGGCCGAAGACAAGATAAACTAAATGGTCAAATGTTACATTGGGAGCAGGAACACAGAAAGCTGCTGGTTCATTTCTGTCCTGTTACATATCTCCAAGTTTCAGATTGGGGGTGAATTTCTGTCACAATGGGGAAAGTCTCAAAAGCTGTTTATTGTCCTGCATGAATGCATCATCATAACATGAATTCCCTTGCAAGATAGGAAATGGAGACAGCTCCTGGAAGGTGTCTGTATCTCTGTGTGTGTGATTCTGTGTGTCTGTGTATGTCTGTTTGTGTGATTCTGTGTGCGTGTTCAATGTTTTATATATTTTCAAACTGCATTGATGTTGCCAGTCTCTCTTGCTTTTCCTAATTTATACACACTCAATAGACATTAGACAAAGACAATAGTTGCAAGAGTAGGCCATTTAGCCCTTCGAGTCTGCACCGCCATTCAAAATGATCATGGCTGATCATTCCTAATCAGTATCCTGTTCCTACCTTATCTCCATAACCCTTGATTCCACTATCTTTGAGAGCTCTATCCAACTCTTTCTTAAATGAATCCAAAGACTGGGCTTCCACTGCCCTCTGGGGCAGAGCATTCCACACAGCCACCACTCTCTGGGTGAAGAAGTTTCTCCTCATCTCTGTCCTAAATGGTCTACCCCGTATTTTTAAGCTGTGTCCTCTGGTTCGGCACTCACCCATCAGCGGAAACATGTTTTCTGCTGCCAGAGTGTCCAATCCTTTCATAATCTTATAGGTCTCAATCCGATCCCCGCTCAGTCTTCTAAACTCAAGGGTATACAAGCCCAGTCGCTTCAGTCTTTCAGTGTAAGGTAATCCCACCATCCCAGGAATTCACCTCGTGAACCGACGATGCACTCCCTCAATAGCCAGAATGTCTTTCCTCAAATTTGGAGATCAGAAGTGCACACAGTAGTCGTGCAGTTTTACTGATATAAAATGGTAGCTGTGGACAAATCTAAAATGTCTGCCTGACTGATTTGTGTCAGGAATACTTTCAGCAAGGGAGAGGGGGCAATGTGTCAAAAGCCATTTCCATTCATTGATGCCAGCAGAGATAGGAAATGGAGACAGCTCTTTGAAGGTGATTAAAATGCAAATCCCAGAACCTGTTTACAGTGAATGCGGAGAGACAATGTGACATTCCAGTAAGGTCTGCCTTACTTTCCAAGCTCCTAACATATGAGAGATACATACTATACAAAACCTGATAGAGCTCAGCCACTGAATTGTAGATTTGCAGCGTTAGATCAGAATCCTGCCTGGCTAGGCCTCATCCCAAATTGAAGGGTTTCTCAAATTCCACACTGACCTTCTGTGGGTTCAAATTGTGTGTTATGTACAAATAAACGAAAATAATGCACCTACAATTGAACAAAGCTTTTCTGGAACTTTGTGTCTCTGTTGGTTTAAGTATCTTTCAACAGGATTGAGGATAAATGAGACAGTGAGAGATAGGTAGCACTATAACCAGAATGTCAGTGCAGTATAAAAGGTATATTAATAATTTCAGTGAAAGGGGAAAACAGAGGAGGGTAGTCTTCAAACAAGGAAAATTGGGAGTCAGTAAAGTTGTGTAGTTTGTGACTGCATTATGTTTATTTGAGTCAAGATTTGAAACCACTTGGCCAATAGTACACTTCGTGACTCACTCCCAGTTACAAGTTATTTCACATAAAAAGGTTAACATATCCCTCGATTAGATTCCAGGCTGTAACTCCCTCCGGGCTATCTGTTATTCTGTATCTAAAACTCCCTGAACCCCTCCATTAGATTCCAGGCTGTAACTAACTCCAGGGTATCTGTTATTCTGTACATAAACCATCCTAAATCCCTCGATTAGTTTCCAATCTGTAACACACTCCAGGCTATCTGTTATTCCGTATATAAAACACCCTGAACTCCTCGATTAGATTACAGACTGTAACTCACTCCATGGCATCGGTTATTCTGTACATAAACCATCCTAAACCCCTCGATTTGGTTCCAACCTGTAACACATTCCAGGCTACCTGTTATTCTGTTTATAAACAACCCTGAACCCCTCAATTGGATTCCAGGCTGTAACTCACTCCGGGATATCCGTTATTCTGTATATAAACCACCCTGAACCCTGCAATTAGATTCCAGGCTGTAACTCACTGCGGGCTACCTGTTATTCTGTATATAAACCACCCTGAATCCCTCGATTAGATTCCAGATTGTAACTCAATCCGGGGTATCTGTTATTCGTATATAACCCACCCTGAACCCCTTGATTAGATTCCAGATTGTAACTCACTCCGGGGTATCTGGTATTCTGTATATTAACCACCCGAACCCCTCGATTCGATTCCAGTCTGTAAATCACTCCGGGTTATCTGTTATTTTGTATATTAATCACCCAGAACCCATTGATTTGATTTCACTTCCTGACATGTTAAGCTTATGTTTCCAGCAAAATCTAATCTCAATAATGATTAATGTATCACTGGTCCTCTTATCTGCTGGCACTACCATCATGTTAACTTTCTGATGTTTAGAACATAGAACATAGAACAATACAGCACAGAACAGGCCCTTCGGCCCACGATGTTGTGCCGCACTTCTATCCTAGATTAAGCACCCATCCATGTACCTATCCAAATGCCACTTAAAGGTCGCCAATGAATCTGACTCTACCACTCCCTCGGGCAGCGCATTCCATGCCCCCACCACTCTCTGGGTAAAGAACCCACCCCTGACATCTCCCCTATACCTTCCACCCTTCACCTTAAATTTATGTCCCCTTGTAACACTCTGTTGTACCCGGGGAAAAAGTTTCTGACTGTCTACTCTATCTACCTGGAATCCAATTGAGGGGTTCAGGGTTGTTTACGTACATGATTACCTGTAGCAGTGAGTCGCAGGTAGACAGAGTGGTGCTGAACACATTTGGCACATTTGCCTTAATCAGTCAGAGCATTGAGTATAGGGTTTGTGGTGGTATGGTGCATCTGTACAGGATGTTGGTGAGGCCGCTTTAAGAATACTGCGTACAACTCGGATTTCTGCAGAAATGACTTACACGGATGTTCCAGGACTGGAGGCTTGAGCTATAGGGAGAGGCTGATTACATTGAGGTGCTTCCCCCGGAGTGTCTGAAGTTGACAGGAAACATTATAGAGGTTTATAAAATCATCAGGGACATGGATATTCTGAACAGCCATGTTCTACTCCCAAGGATAGGGGAGTCCAGAACAAGACAGCTTAGGTTGAAGGGGAGAGTGCGAATGAGTTAGAAGGGACCTGAAGGTAAATATTTCACACAGAGAGTGGTGTGTGGACCGAAAGTGCAGTCAGAGGAAGTGGTCAAGGCGGGTACAATCACAGGAGGAATATTGGCCAAATGCTGGCAAATGGGACCAAATCAGATTTGATATCTGATCGGAGTGAACAGATTGGACTAATGGGTCTGCTTCCATTATGCATGGCTCTCTGATTCTATAAGAGGGATGACGAATAATTCTGAAAGGACCTTTCAAGTCGGAATTCTTTTCAGTGGAAGGTTATCGTATCTCTAGGTTCACATTGATTGAAAACTGAGTTAGTTAACTATTTGACAAAGAAGTGAGTCATGCACAATGGGACGCAGACAGGAAAGTGGAGCTGAGACCACAACCTGATCAGCTACAATTTTAGTGGCCGGTGGAGAAGGCTCAAAGTATCTAATGACCCACTCCTGCTCCTCAGTCCCATGTTCCTGTGTTTCATTCAGCCCCTTAAACCTGCGAGACAGGAGCAGTTAGAGGCTACTTACTCCTATAACCTGTTGCACAGAAACACAGGAGACCATTCAGCACCTCAGTACTGTCCCACACGGTTTGAAGTGAATTGGGAATTGGAAAATCCAGGCTGGGTACGAACGAGGCCCCTCATCTCTCTTCACAGAGTTTCCCCTCTCTGCAACTTGTGCTTCATTTCTTGGTCATGCTGTACACCCAGATTCAGTGTGAATACAGCTCCGATACCTCACTCAGGGATGGCTCACAAAATCCTCTGGTCTCCCTTTCTGCAACATTCAATAAGAGAACATTCATGAAAATAACACCCACTAACTTTCCAATAACAGAATGGGAGAACATCAGAAACATGGGCATGTTGTTCACCCCCCAAGCCTGTCTTGCCCTTCTTTAAGATCATGACTGATCTGCTCTTCGTCTCAATCCTCTTTCATAACCAATTCTTCATAGCCCTCAACTCTCTGGCAGGTCAATTTCCATCTACGTCCTCTTCAAATACGTTCAGTCATCTCTCTCCTCGAACACACTTGAGAAGAGAAATCCTGACATTCAATCCCACCTGTTTGAAGAAAACACTTGCTGCTCCTATATCATGGCCTATTGATGTGAACAAAAGAGGTTGAGACAAGGGTTCAGGTAAAAATGACTGGCCCCGATATCAAGGCAGTGGTTGACTTTTGTTGACATCAAGGACCTTAATAAATCTGGACTTAATGGGAATCAGAGTAAACTCTCCAGTGTTTGGGGTCAAACATGGCACAAAGGAAGATGGTCATCATTTCAGTCCTGGGTCCCCTCTGTGGGAGAGCCTCAGGGTCACTTCCTTTTCACAAGCATGTTCAGCTGCTTCATCAATGTCTCCCCGCCCCCACCCTCCACACCATAAATCAGAAGTGGGGATGGTCGCTGAAAATTCTACAATGTTCAGAACATTTTGTACCCCGTTAGCTCCTGAACTGGTCTTTGTCCATGTGTAGCAGGATCCAGACTCCATTGAGCCTTGTGCTGTTAAAGTGTCCGTAACATTCATGTAACAGCACTTCCTGATACTGCACATTGCCACAGTAAAATAAGAATTCATTCAGCACCTCGCGCTGGATTCACAGGAATATGAGGAAGCCATTCAGTCCATGACACTATTGGAGAAGAACAGGGACAGCCCATTCAGTGCCTCCAGCCTATTACTCAGGAAGGGAAGGAGTCTAGTATGATGGGCCACACCAGAGCCCCTCAAAAATATGTGAAGGCCGTAGCGTAGATTCTAATGTTTTCGTATTTTAAAGGAAATGTAAAGTGTCTTTTCCAGATGCAGTGTGACTGGTCAAACTACTCAGTGTGAAGAGAAACACTATCTACTTAAACACGAAAGAGAAAATGAGACCAAGAAAGAGGAATTTAGAATAACGCAATTCCAAAGGACAAGTTAACAGAATAATAGATCTAGTGACTATTACAAATGAACTGTTCCAATATAGGAAACTCCCATAAACACAGCCCTTGGGAAAAAGAAATATTCAGACACAGATTGTCACAAACATTTCTCCAATCCAGGAATTAGAAACAGCACCAAGAGAAATTTCAGAGACGGTTGCAACCAGGAAACATTCACTGAATCTTCCAACTCTGTGGAGACCCCAATAGTTTCTGAAGTTACTGCGAAACCAAAACCCAGTGATCCTAATCTGTGAGAGCTGGCCACACCCGTTCAGGCTGCATTAAACTAAACACAAGGCTTCAGTAGCTGTTCCTCAAGTGGTCTTAACTAGCCAGCTTGGTCACGATTGTTCAATCTCTCTTAAAATATTCCAGGACAAAATAACCTCTTAAAGCTGCAGCATTGTCACACTAGTCAGTACAATGAGCTGTCAAACAGGAACCAGGGGTAACCCAGTCAGGCCCTTGGCCCTTTCCAATCGGACCAGGTTGAATCCAATCACTCCCTTGAGTCACTTTCACAGGAACTGCAGGAGGCCATTCCCACCTCAATGCACTTATACGGGGGCAGAATGAGGTAATTGTTGCTGATTCGTGATGAATGTCTTATGACCAAAACGTCGATTCTCCTGGTCCTCGGATGCTGCCTGACCCACTGTGCTTTTCCAGCAATTGATGCTCTAATCTGATCTCCAGCGACAGCAGTCTTAAGTGTCCCCTAATTGATGCTCCAACATGATGAACAAGTGGGGCAGAAGCTGCACAGACACACTGTTCCACGTTGTTCCTCTTGGCTCTGTTGTTTATGTGGTTTTCTAGTGGTGAGCAGGGAAGCCATATGTCTTGTGTGAAGTCTCATGAAGACATCTTCCATCTCCAAGAAGATAGGCTGGTGTTCTCTATGTAGGGCGGAAGCTGGTGGGAATTGGTACCTGTTTCAGACGGAAGGTATTGTGGCTGCTGTTGGGGATTGTGAATAACCTGACGTTCAGTACAGGGTTCACTCACCGACTGCACAATAACGTGGGGAGCGTTAATTTAGTCATATAAACTATTACGATAGTCACGTTAGACTGATGAATGGACTCTCGACGTTCAAATAATGGTGGTCTTCTTCATGTTGATCTTGTCTACTGCACGTCCTGTTCAGTGTAACCTGTACGTCTTACTCTGTCCAAGTCTATTTCCACCCTATGATCTGTCTGGCCATGCTTACTATGATCTGTCTCCATTACTCATAAACAAAGTGTTTCCCTGTACTGAGATACACATGGCAATCAATCAAACCAATCAATCCTGGGTAAAGTATAGAATTTCTCTCCCTGTCACTGTCTGTTTTGGAAAGAAGAGTTCGCTGCCACTCCTCGTGTTTCAGCATCACCATTTCTTCGTCTCTTACATCTCTGCACACTAAACACTCTGCTTATACACTCTATTCTCATGTTACCATCACCAGTGTCTGTGGTAAGGAGATCATTCCTTACAAAGGACATCAAATCTGTACAGAGTGCACCAAATGCTCTCTCAGCTCTACAACAGCTGGAAGATGGCTTTACTTATGTACTTGAATCATCTTACAATGAAGGACAGCATACCATTGACTGCACCCATTATTTACACAGGGTTTGATTCGAAGCAGTCAGCATAGACTTGTGAGTGGGAGATCATGTTTCCCAAATTTCTTAGAGTCCTTTGATGAAGTTACCAGGACGTTTGATGAGGGCAGAGTGATAGACGTAGTCTTTATGGAGTTCAGTATGGCCTTTGATAAGGTTCCACATGGCAGGCTGCTCAGGAAGGTTACATCTCGTAGAATGCGGGGGGAGCTGGCCAATTGGATACACAGTTGGCATGATGGTAGGAAGCAGAGGGTTGAGTGGAAGGACGTTTGTCAGACTGGAGGCTGGGTCCATTGCTGTCTGTTATCTATGATTTGCTTGAGAATGTAGAAGGTATGATTAGTAAGTTTGCAGATGACACTAAAGTAATTGGGAACATGATCAGTGAGAATGTTTATCAAAATTTGCAGCAGAACCTTAATCAGGTGGGAAATGGGCCGAGAAATGGCAAATGAAATTTAATATAGAAACGTGAGGTCTTGCATTTTGGAAACTCAAATCAAGGTAGGAGTTTCCTGGTGAATGGGATCGTCTTATGGGGTGCAGTGGGCAGAGGGACCTTGGTGTTCAGGTGCACGGTTCTCTGAGAGTGGAGTCACCGGAAGACAGGGAAGTAAGAAGGCTTTTGGCACATTGGCCTTCATCAGACAGGATATTGAGTATAGAAGTTGGGACCTTATGTTGCAGTTGCACAGGACTTTGCTAAGGCCGCACTTGGAGTATTGTGTTCTGTTTTGTCTGCTTGTCATGGGAAGGATGTTATTAAATTAGAAAGGGTGCAGAAGAAATTTGCAAAGACGTTGCCAGGACACAATGGTCTGAGTTACAAAGAGAGGTTGGACAAGCTAGGACCTTTTCTTTAGCGTGTAAGAGACTGAGGGAGTCCTTATAGAGCTGTATAAAATCACGAGGGGTATGTATAGGGTTAATGCTTTCAGTCTTTTTCCAAGGTGTAGAGAATCGAGGATTTGAGGGGATCAGTTTAAGGTTAAAGGGGAGGGAATAAAAGGGAACCTGAGGTGCCACTACTTTATATAGAGGACTGGTACGTGGATGAGTTGTCAGCAGATATGGTTGAGGGGGTGTACATTAACAACATTTCAAAAATATTTGGATAAATATGTGGATAGGAAAGGACTGGAAGCATATGACCCAACTTCAGGGAAATGGGGTTAGTGTGAATAGACATTTACAAGGTGGACTCGAACCCCTCTGTTAATTAAAACCAATCACCCAGAAAAGCTCGCCTCACATCGTAATCTGTTAAAATATGAGCGACACAGATCTCCTATTTAAACAAAAATTCCACTATTTAAACAAAAATTATCAAGTTAGTTTCTTAACTTTAATAGTGAACACTAAACAACAACTATTCACAACTACAAGTCCCTCTTTTCTTAGCTACTTACTATCTGACTCCAACTCTGTAAAAATATGCTGTTCCAAAAACCCACATATGAAACATTAAAATCTCAAGACCATACAGTCTCTATCTTCCCCACTGTGTTCACTCTTTCAGCTCCCTGGGTCATTGTTTTTTTAATTGCAAGTAGGTTTACATGAACATATGTCTTTGATCGAAAGTGTTTGAGATGGCCAGTTAGCACTCCTGCTTTATAGCAGTTACTCTGCTGTTGGATGCCAGTGGCTCTCCCTCTATTTTCAAAATGCTGGTTTTATATATTCCCCATGATATAAAAATTCTCATAATTTGATTGCTGTCCAGGTGTCCAAACAATAATATTCAAATTCTGTTGGTTTTGGTATCCTTAGCGTTATTTTAACTCTTTGGTTGGATTTGAATGGCTGTCAAAACAGCAACCAAAACTCAGATATCCATTTCTCAGCTAATGGTGACATGTGGAACAGTGTGACCTTTAGCTGACATCTGTGGCTTTGATTTCTATTCAACAAAACCCGATGTGTCTTAAAGTGCCCATACATGTTTTTGGCTTCATAACATCTTCCCAATTCAGAAAAGAAAATGAACCAGCAGAATGAAAAGATGGCATCATTCCTTTTCCTCTAATTCTTAATCCCAAATATATGAAATACAAAAGTATTAATCTCAGTTATATCATTCATATTAATTCTGCACACCAATACAACACTGTAATAAGTCAAATCTTATCTACACTGCTTTCCTTTAAATCCGCGAAAACCCATCTACTATCACATTGTTGGAGCCACAGCATGTACATATTGTGAGTTTAAAGACGGTAAGGTAAGACTCCAATTAAATAGTCTCATATTCTGGTCTTTAAATATTCCAAAAAATGCGAGAGATTTGTCGTTGTCCACAACCATCTCCGACAATTTGTTTGTCTTATACACATTAAAATATTGTTAGGCCAGTGTGAAATTTTATCATTCTTGTTCGATAATGGAGATTTTGTATTTTTTTCTGGTGGATATTGAGTTTTTCAACAAGTAGCCAATTAGCCATTCAACTCCATCATCCGCTTTCTGTATCAATACATCTCTGACCCCTATATCCCGAGCATCAAACACAATTTTCAAAGGGTTTCAGAATATTTGGTGTATCTAAAACTGGTGTGGTGATTAATACTGCTTTAAAATTCTCAAATGCCTCCTGGCATTGTTCTGTCCACCACAATTCTGTGTTCTTCTTTAATAAATCCATCAGTGGTGCCAATACGCTGCTGAAATTTGGAACAAACTTCCGATAGAATCCACTCAGTTCCAAAAATCGAAGCACCTCTTTCTTCGAGGATGGTCGTGGAAATTCCTCAAATCCCTTCGGCTTTGTGTTCCATGGGGTCAACCTTCCATGTTCAATGTAATGTCCCAAGAACGTCACCTCTGCCTTCGCAAATTCTGTTTTCTTTAAGTTTATTACCAAGGTTGCTTCTTGTAATCGTTCAACATGCTCTGTCAACTGTAAAATGTGAGCTTTCAATCACTTGCTAAAGATCACTACATCATACAGATAAGTTGCACAATTTGTTCATCTGGCCACAACTCTGTTTCTGAGTCTTAAATGTGGCTGGTGCATTATTCATCCATATGACATACTCGATAAAGTTTTTTTGTCATCTCTGGTTTCTTTACTAGATAGTTTAACTGACTCCACGTTTTTTAAAATTTGAAACGGGCCCCTAAACCTGGATTTGAAGAGATTTCTTTCCACTGGTGTCAATACTAATACGTCATCCCCACGGGAAATCTTCAAAGTTTCAGTGTTTTTATCTGCCACCTGCCACCTATGCTGTGCTCTTCAGGTACTGTTTAGCAAACTCACCGACTCCATCTCCTCTCTCCTTTGTCTCGTACACATAACCCAGGTGTGAGATTTCCGACTTCGGTCCTGTCAATTTATATTTAATTAATTTCAAAGGATCTCTCACTTCATGTACGAATATTATCTCGAAGGAAGTGAAGTGAGTAGATTTATTTGGGGCATCGCTAATGGCAAACAATTTAATATGACACCTTTATCCCAACCATTCGGGTAATCCTGACAGTACGCTGTTAATATGGTCTTCAGCGTCTGATGCTAACTTTCCAAAGCTCCCTGGGATTCAGGATGGGACGCCCTTGATTTGAAGTGCTGTGTGCCTAAGCCATCCATGACTTCCTTAAACAGCTGAATGGTAAAATGAGACCCTTGGTCTGACTGAATCTCTCTGGGCAGTCCACAGCGAGTAAAGAAAGCTACCAACTCCTCCCCCTCCCTTTTTTCCTTGATACTCCAATAATTGAATTGCCTCTGGAAATCTGGTAGACACATCCATTATGGTCAGCAAATATTGGTTTCCAATTTACTTTAGAAAGGGGAGCTACATAATTAATCATAACCCTCGTGCAAGGTTCTTCGAATGCAGGAATTGGCAAGAAAGGTGCTGGTTTTATTTCTGCCTGTTTCTCATCTTCCATTTGGTATGTATGTCACGTACAACAAAAATTAACCACATCCTTGTGCATTCCAGGCCAGTGGAAATGCTTCTGTACCTTAGCCTGAGCCTTCTGTACACCTAGGTGACCGCCTGAAGTTAGTTTATGAGCTACCCGTAACACTGTACGTTACTGCTAACACAATCTGGTGCACTTCGGACCATTTCCTTTCTGCAGTAACCTATCGGGGTCTCCATTTTAATTTTATGATTCTATCTTTAAGTTAATAACATTCAACAATATATTCTGATTCCTTTTCTGAGTGTGTGCATGTGTATGCGTGTGTGAATGTGTGTGTATATATCTGTTGTAAGTCCATGAGCCTTTCTGGTCTAAACCCCCCTGCCTGATCCTCTGCCTGTTCAGGTTTTTCCTGCACCGTTACATCAAACAGGGGGTCAGTTCACTGAGCATCAACCCATTTGTCTTTTTCGTTCGTTTTTCCTTCCTGCTGTAACTTATGACAGTGGGATCTTGTTACTACACAGTCTGGAAAAATTCCTGGGTAATTTTCTTTTAACTCACCAATTCCCTCGTCTTCCTTTGGCCTCTCCACCACAAGGGGTGCCTCTCCCACCTCACCTCCTGCTAAATCTTTCCCAAGAACAAACTGTATTCCTGGAACTGACAGTCTGTTACTCGCTGTCACTGTAACTTCCCTAATCTTGATTTGGCATTCCATCCAGATGTTACACAAGGGAATGCTTAATTTCTGTTCTCATTCCACATGTTAACACGGTCTTGATTAACATGCCAGAAAGAGTGAAAAAAACTTTCATCTCTTACTATTAGAGGATGAGAGAAAGAGAGGGCTGTAGATGCTGGAGATGAGAGTTGAAAAATGTGGGGCTGGAAAAGCACAGCACATCGGCAGCATCCGAAGGGCAGTAGCGTTGACGTTTCAGGCATTAATGCTTCATCAGCAAAGTGGGAGGTAAGGGAGGGGGAAGGAGGTTGAAAAATAAATGGGAGGGTGTGGGTGGAGCTGGGTGGAAGGGAGCTTGGAAGGCGATAGGTAGATGCAAGTAGGGTGTGATGGTGATAGGTCGGACAGGAGGGTGATAGGATTCCTATCGGTGGTCGGACAGCTGGAACCCTCAAACCGTATAGCATCAACGTTGACTTCACCAAATTCCAAATCTCCCCTCCACCAACCTCTCCCAGATCCAACCTTTCAATCTAGCACTGCCCTCTTGGACTGCCCTAACTGTCCATCTTCCTTTCCCCCTATCGACTAGACCCTACCCTCCGACATATCACTATCACTCCCACCTATATCTTCTTATTGCCTTCCCAATGACCTTTCCACCAGCTCAGCTACTACCCTCGTATTTATCTTTCAACCCCCTTGTCCCCTCACCATGTTCCTGACGATGGGTTACTGCCTGATATTCGATTGTCCTGCTGTTTGGATGCTGCCTGAT
The DNA here is from genome assembly GCF_047496795.1 of Chiloscyllium punctatum. NCBI lineage: Eukaryota > Metazoa > Chordata > Chondrichthyes > Orectolobiformes > Hemiscylliidae > Chiloscyllium > Chiloscyllium punctatum. Next base: position 42,661,110 of record NC_092767.1, read on the forward strand.
CTGTTGTGCTTTTCCGGTGTCTCACTTCTCAACAATTAGAGACTGAGCAGATCCCCTGTCTCACAAAATTATAACTTCTTGTTCTTCTCCCCCTGTTCTTTCTGAGTAAACTTTATCTACAGAGGTGAATTCTTTAGCGAGATCAGGCACTGCCTCCACACCCAGCACTTGCTTCGGCTGTGCAATTTCCTGCATCTCCTCGGATCCACTTGGGGTCTCCTTTACCAGTTTCACTAATGCCACTGGGCTTAGCCTCTTCGACCACATCTTTCCCCAAAGTGTCTTCCTTTAACGCCCAGCACGGTGTGTCCCAGTTTCCTGCAGTGAAAACAACTTTTTCCCTGTGCCCTTCTTAAACCACCAGCACTGTAATTTTATGTGTTCCAGTGCCTTATAGTGAGAGCGCCTGAGGCCTTTAACCACCTTTCCACCCTCTTGGGTTTCTTTCTTCACTTATGGTAAAATATTGTGAGCTACTGTTCGCTTTGTAATGTCTGATCGTCACTTCTCCCAATTTCTATCCATCACAGGATGAAATTTCTGCCAGAAGCTAAATTTCATCACATGCCACAATGCATATTTACCTGCCATTTCTGCCGCACTTCTCACTTCTTGAACTTTCAGTACATTCACATGAATTCTTACTATCTCTGGAAGTAAGTCTTTTAACTTCTCCAGCAGATTAATCTCCCTTCAAGCCTCACAGGTCTTATCCATTTTTAAGGCCAGCACCCACCTGTCAAAATGACTGTGGTTAATTCTTTCAAACTCAATATAAGTCTGACCTGGTTCCGTCTCTATTTTTCTGAACTTCTGTCTATATGCTTCTCGTACCAATTCATATCCAATCAAAATAGCCAATCTGACATCTTGAAAATCTCTTGACCCCTCATCTGACAGCGCTGCACGTACCTCACCAGCTGAGCCCACCAGCTTAGACTGAACTAGCATTACCCACAAGTTCACTGGACACGTCATCTGCCTAGCCATTTTTTCAAATGAAATTAAAAAGTTTTGGCATTTTTCTCACCGAAATATGGCAAGTTACTAACCTAGTTGCATACATCCCTACGTTCTCCCTTCATCTCCATCCTGTTAATTTAACTTTCTTGTCTAATTCCCAACTTCTGAATTTCAAACCCACTCTCTCTTTCTTTTTCCTCTCTTTCGTCTCTCTCTGTTTCCGTCCCTTTATTTATCTTCTAACTCCAGTTGCCACATTTGCAATTTAAGTTTTTATAATACTACTGCAGTTCCCTATTTCTCTGATACACCAAAGTGCTTAACCAACTCCATTACAATTTCAGCTTTCCTTTTGTCCCTGGTTAAACCCAATTCCAACCTATTTGCTAATTCAAAAAAATGTCCTCCTTCTGCCTTTCTAAACTTTCTTGGAAAATTGGGGAACCTCTTTAGTAATGTTAAAAGCCATTTCCCTCATTTTTCATTTAACTAACCACAAGTAACAAAATTAAATGAATTTTCCCACTGGTTTTATTTGAAGATCAAAGTCACTAATTGCAATGAGTTGGAATTTGCTGGGACCTGTTGTATCTCAAATCTGTTCAAGTCGGTCCAAGTGCCACACGGCAAGGCCCCAAACTGTTATGACATCAATGTCAAACCTATTTGTTAATTAAAACCACACACCTCGAAAAGCTCATCTCACATCATAATCTGTCAAAATATGATCCACAGAGAACTCCTGGATGAAATTTATCTGTATGAAAGTTAGCTCGCTGAGCTTGAAGGTATGTTTTCAGACGTTTCGTCACCATGACTAGGTGACATCATCAGTGAGAGTATCTGCTGAAGTGCTGGTGGTATGTCCCACCTCTCTATTTATAGGTCTTGGTTTCTTTGAGTGGGTGATGTCACTTCCGGTTATTTTAACAAGAGAATGTAGACAGGATCTAAATTGATGCGTTTATTGATGGACTTCTGATTAGAATACCATTCCTCTAAGAAGGTCCTTGCGTGTCTTCGTATGTGTGTGTGCTTTGTCCCAGTCAAAGTGGTGCCGTTCTTTGTCTGCATGTATGGAACATAGTGATAGTGCGTCATGTCTTTTGGTGGCTAGTTGGTGTTCATGTATCCTCGTAACACGACAACAGGACAGTTTCAATGGTGGAAAAGTGATTTTATACACAATGTTTAATCAATGCGTGTGTGCAGGTAAGTCACATTTTTCATATGTGCGCAACACATTGTAAATGAACAACAGAGACACAGTTAACGAAAAATGATGCATATGATGTATAAAATTGATAAAACATTAAAACATGTTTTGATCCTCTCACCGTTCCCTCGTTTTCTGGGATTCCCAACTCTAATCGCTCATTCTCACCAGGATCCGTGCTCCAAATTCTTGATTCTGGTGTCCCAACCTATTTCAGTTAATCCCCTTTCTATCGGGACTTCAATATGTTGGCCTGCTGAGTTCTTTCCAAAACTAGTGTCTGCCATATAATCGGAGATAAATATTCTGGCATCACACTCTGCATTTGAACATATTACTCTGTTGTACATGCACTGTACAAAGGACCACAGCACACAGGCATTGCCAAAACATTGGGGGATGTTCATCTACTTCTTTCGATAATGTGGTTGCCTCATTTTCCACATCTCCATATCTATATCCTCTCTCTCGTTCTCCCTTTGTATCTAGTTGAGAAATTCACCAATTATTCTTCGTGTCCCATCTCCGAAAACTCCTTCTTTCAGTTTATATTTAACGCTCTCTTCAAGATGTAATGTGGTTATAATTAAACTATGTAACTACAAAGACATGCGGGCGTTGCTAGCCAGAGTTAATTGGAAGCCAGAGCTGAGCAGGAAAGACCATGGAGCAGCAATGGGAGGAGGTTCTGGGGATAATTCTGAAGATAATACCAGAAATGCAACCCCAAGAACTTGAAACATACTCAGGGGAGAACAAGGCAGCCATGAGTGATAAGGCATCAAACCAAAAGAGAAAATATACAATGTGGTGAAGATGATTGGGAATCTAGAGAATTCATTGGCTCTGAAACTACATTACGCTGGCATCACTGACACTACAGAGCTCTTAATCATGATCAGGGAAAGAAACAGGGGAAACACATTGACTTTTAACACAGAAGATCGTATTTCTCAAGGAAAAAGATTCAGGTGAATTAAACATTTGCATTAAGATCAGTTAAATGCTTTTGCGGAATGTGTCAGGTTGGAAGCAAGACCCGGGAAGAGAGACCCTCAGCAGGATGAGAGTATGAAAATGGAAGTATTTCCACATCAGAAACCAGGTTAGGTCACTGAGTGCAGGGCTGATGGGTGAATGAGTCTCAGTGAGAATTCGGGAACAGACAGCAGAATTGCATTGCAGATATTGCAGCTCGAAACTGCATATTCATGTCGTGCTGTCGACCACAGCAGCAAGAGAAGCAGACCTGCATTCAACCACAACCTGTAACTTTTTACCAGGGAAACTTTTTACCATCAACACCATCTATGGCTCAGTGACGAGTGTGGGTGAACATGTCAGAATCAGATTCACATGAACTTTAACCTGATGCTAACTCGTTAAAGCTACCAGACTTGACCAACAGATCTGATCGAAGCCCTGCAGTCCTGCCACATTCAATCATAAATGGTGATGGACGATTAAACAAATGAGTGGAGGAGAGGGCTCCACAAACATCCCCATCCTAAATAATGGAACAGACCTGCACATCAGTGTAAAAGAGAAGGATGTTTTATCTGCACCATCTTCTGCCAGAAGTATTGAGTCGATGATACACCTCACCCTCATCATGATGCCCACAAAATCACAGATGCCAATCTTCAACCAATTTGATTCGCTGCTCGTGACATCAAGAAACGGGTGAACACAGTAGATACGACACAGACAATGGGCCCTGACCCCATTCCTGCAATCGGACTGAAGACTTGTGCTGCACAACAAGCCGTATCCCTGGAGAAGCTTTTTCATTGCAGCTCCAACTCTGACATCTCCCTGGCAATGTCGAAAATTACTCAGCTATGTCCCGACCCCTAAAACGGAAATAATTACAATCTGACCAATTACCACCTCCTCAGTCCCATCATGACGGTCAAATTGGTGGGAGTTCTTTTTGACAGCTCTTTCAAGCAGCACAGAAATAACCTGCTCAGTGTGGTTTCCGATAGGTCCCCATGTGGAGATGGTGCTGTTGTGGAAATGTCACTGGTTTAATAATCCAGACCAGGCTAATGATCTGGCAGCGGGTGGAAGTTAAAGGCAATTAATAAAATATCGAGACCTAAAATCTGGGGTCAGGAACAGTGACCTTGAAGCCAATATCGATTGTAAACAGAATTTCCTTCTCCAAAGTACTTTTAGGAAGTGAATCTCCCATGATTTCCTGGGCTGGCCAAAACGTGACTCCAAAGAACTTGACATGTGATAATCATTTCAATGGTCTCTGAACCCCAAGCAAGGGCACTCATTTGTATCAAACTACTCCGAGGTCTGAAAGGATGAAACTGGACAGAACACCCAGCCTCAGCATCAATGTCGGAAAAGGGAATGGGAACACAGTCCTGTCGACCCTGCAGAAACCTCCTTCCTAACAACTGAGAGATTGTGACAACATTGACAGAGCTTTCCCACAGACTGCACAGAAACAGCGGGAATGGAAAACACATTTAGCCTCCGCATTCTAGTTCACAGAAAAAATCTCCTCAATGCACTTACCCCACACGATATACATATCCGTTAATGTGAGTAACCTTGGGAAGTTATAAGATAGGCGGTGCTGTAGTACGTTTGGTCCATCGAGTTTGCTACCCAATTCAATATAATGATGGTTGGCCCTTCATTTCCCCACCGGACTCCTGCTCTCCCACCATCCCTTTACTGACTCTAAATCCTTATTTATAAGCAGTGTCTCGCTTTCCAGGTGCGAGCGAATTCCCCAGGTTCCCCAGTCAGCGAGAGCAGACATTTATTATCATCTCAATGCAGAGTGACTGCCTGTACCTAATACTGTGGCCCCTTGCTTTACAAGTCCCAGCCAGGGGATTTATCATCCCTGCTTCCAATCTGTCTCACCCTGTCAGAGTTTTGTATATTTCACTGAGATCTCCACTCATTTTCCTAAACCCCATGAAATACTGGCCCAGTTTCCCCAAACTCTGCTCCCACAACAAGCCCGTCATCCCAGAGAACAGTCTGGTCATCCTTCACTGCTCTCCCTCAATGTCAGGTTTGTCCTTTATTAGGTAAGGAGACCAGAACTGCACACAATACTGCACAATATTCAAGATGATATCTCACCAAGGCCCTGTACAGCGGCAGTAAGACACCTTTTCTACTGGACTCACATCCCCCTGAAATGAAGGTCCACACACCATTTATCTTCCTCACTGTTTTCTGTTTCTGCAATATTCCTTTCAGTGACTGGTGTACAAGGAAATGCAGATCCTTTTCAGTGTTGCAGCTCCCCACTTGGTGGGTTTGAGTACACTGGGGAGCGTGCCAATGCCATGCCCAGTGTTGACTTCTAGTTACAGAACTCACTGCGCTGCAGGGGCCTCAGAGGTTTATGCAGAAGGAAATAACAAAAAGGAGCATACATCCCTTTGTGGATCAACATGTTTCAACCAATCCTTTCCAAATGCTAGGCTGCCAATTTATCATTTCCACCAAAGGGCACACCGTCACCTCTATACACATTGTTCTCCATCTGCCACGTATTTACCCATTCACTCCACTTGTCTTAGTCTTCTCGGTGCTTTTTTACATCCTCCTCACCCATTCACAATCCCACATCCGTTAGTGCTGTCAGCAGGCTGGGATATATTGGATCTGATTCCAGCAACCAAATGTATAAAGGGCATTGTGAACAGCTGGGCTCAAAGCACCGATCCCTGTGACACCTCAGCAAACTTCCTCTGTTAATTTCTATTAATTTATTTCGTGAATCTGGGTGTCACTGGCTGGGCCAGCATTTATTGCCCGTCCCTAGTTGCCCTTGAGAAGGTGGTGGTGAGCTGCCTTGTTGAACCGCTGCAGTCCACCTGCTGTGGTTGACCTCCAATGCCATTAGGGAGGGAATCCCAGGATTCTGACCCAGTGACTGGGAAGGAGCGGTGATATATTTCCAAGTCAGGATGATGAATGGCTTGGAGGGGAACCTGAAGATGATGGTATTCCCATACATCTGTAGCCCTTGTCCTTCTAGATAGACATGGTCATGAGTTGGGAAGATGGTATCTGAGGATCTTTGGTGAATCATTTCATTGCAGCATGTAGATAGTAAAACACTGCTGCTGCTGCTGCTGAGCGTTGATGGTGGAGCATTGTGGGTGAAGGGACAGTCAGACTGGCTGCTTTGTCCTGGATGGTGTAAAGCTTCTTGAGTGTTGTTGGAACTGCACACGTCCAGGCAAATTGGGAGTCTCCTACTACACTTCTGACTTATGCGTTGTAGATGATGGACAGACGTTTGGAAGTCAGGATGTGAGTTACTCGCCGCAGTATTCCTAGTTTCGGACCTGCTCTTACAGTGACTGTGTTCATGTTGCGAGACCAGTGAGTTTCTGTTCAATGATTACCCACCAGGAATCTGGTACTGGGGGATTCAGTGATTTTAACACCATTGAATGCCAAGGGGCAGGTTAGATTGTATTTTATTGGTGATGGTCACGGTCTGGCAGTGGTGTGGCCTGAATATTACTTGCCACTTGATAGCCTGGATACTGTCAAGATTTTGTTGCATTTGAAAATGGAATGTTTCAGTATCTGAAGAGCCACAAATGTTGCAGAACATTGTACAATCATTGGCGAACATCCCCACTTCTGACCTTAAAATGGAGGGAAGGACAATGATGAAGCTGCCCTGAAGAAGTTTTTGGCCACTGCTCGAGGGACTCCGACAGACTTGGAGCTGAGTTGGCTGACCTTCATCAACCATGACCATCTTCCTACATGTCAGGTAAGATTCTAACCAGCAGGGAGTTTGCCTCTGATACAAATTGATTCCAGTGTTGCTAAGGCCCCTTGATACCACACAGGGTCGAATGCAGCCTTGATTTAAAGGGCTGTCACTCTCACCCCACCTCTGGAATTCAGCTATTTTGTCCATGTTTGAACCAAGGTAATGAGGTCAGGATCTGAGTGGCCCTGGTGGGGCCCAAACTGGGCGTCATCGACCAGGGTATTGCTCAGCAGGTTGCTGCTTAAAAGCACTGAGAGCTTCCACCACTTTACTGATGATCGAGAGTAGACTGATGGGGTGGACATTGGCCGGATTGGATTTGTTCTGCTTTTTACATACAGGAGATACTTGGGGTAATTTTCCACATAATCAGGAAAAGCCATTGTTGTAACTGTATTGAAATAGTTTGGCTAGGGGAGTGGCAAGTTATGGAGCACAAGTTTTCAGTACTATTGCCAGAATGGTGTCAGATTATGCACCTTTTGGAGTATCCAGTATCTCCAATCGTTTCTGGATATCGAGTGGACTGAATCGAATTGGCTGATGACTGGTAACTGAATTGCTTAGAACCACTGCAAGAAGCTGAGATGGATCATCCACTCAGCGTTTCTGACTGAAGATTGTTGCGAATACATCAGCCTTATCTTATACACTGAAGTGCTGGGCTCTTCCATCATAGAGGAAGGGGTTATTTGTGGAATCTCTTCCTCCAGTGAATTGTTTAATTGTCCCCAACGTTTCTCGGCTAGATGTGGAAGGACTGCAGAGCTTAGATCTGATCCTTTGCTTGTGGGATCACTTAGCTGTATCTATCACTTACTACTTATGCTGTTTGGCGCACAAGTAGTCCTGATTGGTGGCTTCACCAGGCTGACACCTCATTGTCAGGTATGCCTGGTGCTGCTCCTGCCATCCTGTACACTCCACTGAACCAATGTTGATCCTCTGGATTGATGGCAATTGTTGCGAGGGGGATATGCCAGGCCATGAGGTTATGTGGGAGTACAACTTGGCTGCTATTGATGACCCACAACACCTTATAGACATCCAGATTTGAGCTGTTAGATCTGTTCGAAATCTGCTCTGTTTAGCAACGTGATAGTACCACCCAAAATGGTGGAGGTTATTCTCAATGTGCAGGTGTGATTTTGTCTCCACAATGACTATGCGGTGGTCTCTCTTACCGACAATGTCATGGACAGATACTTCTGCAACTGCCAGATGAGTAAGGCTGTGTTCAAGTATGTATTTTCCACTTGTTGTTTCTTTCCCCACCTGCTGCAGAACCAGTCGAGCAGTTATATCCTTTGGGACCCGGCCAGCTCGATCAGCAATGCTGTCGCTGAGATACTCTTGGTGGTGAACATTGAAATCCCCCACCCAGAGTAGATCTTGCGTCCGTGATACCCTCAGTGCTTCCTCCAAGTGTTGGTCAGCATGGAGGAGTACTGATTCATCAGTTCAGAGAGGCTGGTACATGGTAATCAGTAGGAGGTTTTCTTTCCCATGTGCAAACTAATGCCATGAGACTTCATGGGATACAGAGTCACTGTTGTGGACTCCAAGAGAAATTCCCTTCCAACTGTATCCCACTGTACCGCCACTTCTGCTGTGTCCGTCCTGCCGATGAGACAGGAGATATCCGGGGAAGGTGATGGAGTGTCTGCGATATAGTCATACTCACAGAATTATACCTTACAGAAAATGTCAGGCTGTTGATTGAAGAGTCTGTTTATTTCTATTCACTGTTTCCTGCCAGCTGTCCCATTCTGGAAACATAGCTATGTATTAGCCCCCAATCCACTCAGATTTGATTTTGCAAATTGGGCTTGGAGCTTTATCAAAATCTTTCTAAAAATCAACATGTTTTACATCATTGCTTCTCTTTCATTTGTCTCCCATTCTGTTTCTCAAACATAATTCCCATTTCATAAATCTACGTTAGTGTTGCCTATGACCAATACTTTCAGCCACAATAATTTCTCCTGAACCATTTACTTACTATGTTCTATGTTCCATGTACTCTATCATTTTCCCACACCAGACTCGGTTTTCCTTGTACTGTTTGAAATTTCTGTGAAGACAGAACTGAAGTAGTGGCTTCATAGTTGTGCCATTTCCCTGTTTCCCATTCTCCATTCTCTGGTTTCAAACTATAGGGAAACTGCACTTGTTTTCTCATATTTCTCACATTGACATAATTTAACAAGCTATTACAGTTCACTCTTTTAACCCTTGTGAATATACTTTTCAGAAAGCCATCAATTCCTGCCTTAGACTGCTCAATAATTGACCTTCCACACCATACACTCACAGGAGCATAGACTCTGTGCCAACAGAAATGCAACACGATCTATATTAGTCCCACTTTCCGACACCAGGCCCATAGCCTGGAATGTTATGACACTTCCAAGTGCTCGTCCAAGTACTTTTTAATCATTGTGAGGTTACCCGTGATAATTCCCCTCTCAGGAAGTAATCCCAGAACCCCACATCCTCGAGGTGAAAAAATATTATATCCTCTCCGAACCTCAAACATTTCACTTTAAAAGTGTGCTCATTTGTTCTTGATCCTCTGACTAAAAGGTACAGCTACTGTCTATCCACCCGGTCCATGTCCCTCATAATCTTATCCTCCTGAATCACGGACCCCTCAGCTTACTCTGTTCCAAAGTAAACAAGCTGAGCTTATCCAGCCTCTCTCCATAGCTGATATGCTCCATCCCAGGGAACATCCTAGTGAATCACCTCTGCACCCTCTCCAGTCCAATCACATCCTTCCTGGAATGTGGCTCCCAGAGCTACATACAGTACTCCATTTTGGCCTAACCAAAGCCCTGTATTGCTCTTATAATCTACATCCTGATTACGTAATGCTACACCCAAGGTCCAATTCTTAACTCGTCCATTAACCTGTCTAGTCACATTCAGGGATGTGTGGAGAAGCACAATCTGAACTTCCCAGTGTGCTGCCATTCATTGTGTCCTCCCCTGTCTGGTTCCTTTTCCCAAAGTGCATCACCTCATATTTATCAGGGTTACATTCCATCTGCCATTGATCTGCCCATCTGACCAATCATCTGCATCTTCCTCTATCTTAAGGCCTTCCTCCTCACTGCGAACCAACCGGTCAATCTTTATGTCAAACATACACTTACTTATCACATCTCCTCCACTCTCCACCTAGCCCCCTCCACATTCACATCCGTTTTTTTTATGAATAACACAAACAATAAGGGACACAGCACTGTTCCTGTGGTACACCAGGGGACACTGGTCTCCAGTCGCTCAAAAAGCCTTCTCTCACCGCCCTCTGCCTGCTGCCATTAACAGAAATCTCCTTGTAACCTGCCAAGGTATCCTTCATATTGTGAGATTTTACATTATTTCTCAGTATCCCAGCTGGAAATTTGTCCAAGGCCTTCCTACTAAACTAAACAATCGATCTCCTCAAACTAATTCAATCAAATCCATTGGATGTGACTTCCTTCTGATAAAGTCATGATAGTTATCCCTGATCAAACCTTGTGACTCTGATTGGAGTTCAATTTTCTCCTTCCCTATTTTATCCAGTAGTTTCCTTCACAGTGATCTAATACTCACTCATCTATCGTTCCTTGGTCTATCTCTCCCACCCTAACTGTGAAGTGTAATCATATTAGCAGTTCTCCAGATCTCCGGCACCTCCCCTGTGGTCAGATTCTAATTAAACTATTCAATCAGGGTCATTCCTCCCTTGACCCCAACAGCCGCCTGTGTTACAACTCTTTCAGACATGGAGATTTGTCCAAATCTATACAGAACAAAACCTCAAATTCCTGCTCGTATTTTACATCAATCTGTTCAAGAGTTGTCCAGTCCATCTTCTTGAATTCTGTACCTGCATCCTCCTTCTCCCAAGTAAAATAGATGTGAAGGTCTCATATTACAATCCATCAATGTTCTCCAGCTTGACACACAGATTGTCCCTTTGCTTTCTAATGGACACTGACTGTTTGCTGATTACTCTGTTCTACTTGTCCGTGGAGAATATCGTGGGATTCTCCCAGATCTCGCCTACTTGTACTTCCTCATGTCCCTCTGTTATTCAGAACTTTCGATGTTTCTAATATTCACTACAATCACCTCTCATGTTTCGAAACTTGAGATTACAGGCTGAGTTACCCCGTCAGACAACCTTGCCAACTTCGGGCTTAATTTAGATAATACCTTTTGCAGTTCCTCTGTAGTCAGTATATTCTTTCTTAGATTGGAACTCCGAACGATACACAATAGTCTCAGTTTCGTCTCACCATTGCACGATGCAACTGGTGCACGACATCCTCTATCTTCCAATTACATTCACATGAATGTAAACCTAATTTTTACTTTCCCATTTGCATATGTTCTTCCTAATACCTCTTGGTTTATCTTTTCTTATGAACTCAGTGTATGAGTTCTTTAAAAAAGCTCATGAATATCCAACTATACATATCCGTTGGTTCTTCATTGCCTATGTCCACAAGAATCATCTTCAAACCATTCCAAAAAAATGTTTGCCACTTCTGGGTTTCCTTCCATCGGTACATTCTCACACTCCCCATTTATGTTATTACCTTCTAAATATCTAGTAGCATGTTCTTTGTAATTGAGTCCAAGAGATACGTGACTGCGGATGACAGGTTAACTGGTCTGTAGATTGCAATTCTCCAAATCCATCCTTTCTTAAACTGTTGGATAATATTTATAACCTTTTCCTTATCCAGATTGGCGAAATGCCTTTCGGGAATGTTTCGGAAAATAAAGTGAAAATCCGCGATGCAATCAACATGTCTGTTGCTACTTCCTCTGAAATTCTTGTATGAAGTACATCTAGTCTGTCAGCTTTATAAATACTCAATCCAGCTTTCTTTTCAAAGATGACCTTAACACTGATAAGAATGGTCTGAGACGTTACTTGCACAAGTCTCATGGTCACTTGGTATTTCTGGAAGAATTTCTGGAAATTCTTCCATGAAGATAGACACAAAGAATCTGTTTCTTTTCCCTGCGATCTCTCTGTTCTCTGCAAAAAAAATTATCCTGAACGCACATCACCTGCTCCACATTTGACAACTTGTTTTTATTTTTTTCATACATTGATAGACGCTTTTTAGCAGTCTTCATGTTTTTCTTTCGTTTGCACGCTTTTTCTCTTTCTGATTTTCTTCTCAGTTTCTTGGTCATCCTTTGCTGGGTCCTACATCTCTCTGAATCCACTGGCTTACTGCAACACTTGGCATTTTTCTAAGCTGCCTCCTTTCATCTAATAGGTAGATGATGTTGGGGTTGAAAGTGATAGTCGGAGAGGAGGGTGGCCCAGATTGATAGAAAGGAAGGTGAACACATAGGAACATTCAAAAGGGCGGTGCTGACTTGGAAGGTTGCAGTGGGATAAGGTGGGATTAGGGGAAATGGGGAAATCCATTATGATCCCCTGTCGTTGGAGGGTCCCAAGGCAGTTTAGGAGGCTTTCTTCCTCCAGGCTTCTGGTGGTTCTGGTTTGGCAATGGATCAGGCCAAGGACCTTCATGTCCTTGGCAGAGTGGGAAGGGGAGTTAAAGTGCTCAACCACAAGGTGATGGAGTTGTGCAATGTGGCTGTCCCAGAGATGTTCTCTGAAATGATCCACAAGTTGACCTCCTGCCTCGCCAATGTAAAGAAAACTACATTGGGTTTAATGGATGCAGCAGATGAGGCGTTCTGTCTCCCTTCATCACCAAGCTCTTTCAACCCCATCTTCATCTACCTACCTCCATCCCAGCTACCTCCCCCCTGCCTCACCCCCTTCTCATTTATCCCTCAGACCCCTTGGCCCATAAGCTTAATTCCTGATGAAGGGCTTATGCCTGAAACATCGATTTACCTGCTCTCAGTATGCTACCTGACTATGCTTTTACAGCACCACACTCTTCGACTCTGATCTCCAGCATCTGTAGTCCCCACTTTCTCCTCACACCTTCAGGGCTTGCATGACTCAGATTTATCACGGTTAATTCAAATAAAACAAAAACTATCATGTAATCAAACAGCATAAAAGAAAACCAATACATTGTGGTCACTGTTCCCAAAAGGTCCTCTACAGCAAAAGTTTCAATTAGCACTTCTGATCACTCAACACCAATTCCTAAATAACCTGATCTCGAGCTCAGTGCTCGACATAATGTTAATGTAAACGTTTCACACATGGTAATGAGATCCATTTTCCCAGCATTAGCATTCACTTGGGTTAACACAGTTTAGATATAATTTAAACAGTACATTATTACTGAAGTACCCACAAATGTGTATATCTCATTTCCTGTTTTATTACATGTCCAGCATTTGTATTGCAGCTTTCACTTTGATATATAACTCCCATCAATGTTTACTCCCCCTTGCTGTTTTTGTGCTCCACCTTACCAGATTCTGTGGAATCTGAGCGACGTGGGCTCTGGGGGAGATTAATGGTAGAGATCATCTTGCCACATCATTTATGATCTTCTCAAACTTTAATTTCTCCAGATCTCCCATGATACTGTGGAATGGAGAAGGACAATGATCTTCCAACAGTGCTTTGTATTCCCCCAGAGAGCTGAGACAGCTCTAACCTGGATGGGAACTCTACAGCAGGCTGGTAAAGTGTTGCTGCTGCTGTACAGGGTGAGATCACATCTGGAGTAGTGTGTACAGATTTATTCTCTTCAATGAAGAAATGATGTTGTTATATTGGAAGCAGCTCAGAGATGGTTCCTGCAATGAAGTTGCTAGCTTATACAGCAATTGGAGAGGATCTCTTAAAATCTTTTTCCCATTAAACAGGAATTCAAAGAAAACGTGAAGGTTTTCGAAAGGGAAGTATTTATAACAAATGTATGCATTAGGGAGTAAAACGTAACGATAAAACTATTGTGACTTAAGACAATTATTAGAATCCATTGTTGAGGACATTTGAAAAGATAAGCCACAATCCATCGGCGTCAACATGGTTTTACAAAGGAGAAATCAGGTTTGAAGTGTTTGCTTGAGTTACTTAAAGATGTGACAAACAAGGTGGACAGTGGGAATCCTGAAGATGGAATATATCTGGTCTTCGTGAAGGCATTGGATGTGTCACTTCTCCAAAGAGTAAGTGGTAAGATCAGACGACATGGGTTTCAGAGTAATTTATTAACTCGGATGGAGGATTGGTTAATCAACAAAATGCAGTCAGATGTAATAAATGTCTCATTTTCATTTGGAAAATGCAATTTGTGGGGTGCCATTGATTTCAGTACTCATGCCTCAACCATTTTCAATCCATGGTATTGCTGTACTCAGTTGACGGGATAGAAAATGCGATACCACATTTTCAGATGACACTAACATCGGTGGGAAATTACTTAGGAATGATGATGCAAGAGGTTTTAAGACAACATGGATAGATTGGGTGAATGGGCCAACATGTGGCAATGAAAATTAAAGCGAATAAGTATGGGGCTATTCAAGTTGGCCAGTATGATAGAAAGTTAAATTATTATCTAAATGGAGAGAAACTTCAAAGTGCTTAGGTGCAGAGGGATCTGGGTGTCTGCTTGCACATCACAGAAAACCTGCCTGTGGGTACTGCAAGTAAAGAGAAATGCAAGCATAATTTCAGTGTTTATTCATAAGAGGATAGAGTAGAACTTTAGGGAGTGATTTTGTAGCTATGCAAGGCGTTAGTGAGGCTGCAACTGGAGTACAGTTTGGGTTTCCTGCAGAATGAGGTAATTCCATTGGAGACAATTCAGAAGAGCTTCATTAGATTGATTCCAAATTTGAAGTGTTTGTCTTATGAAGAGAAATTGAGCAGTGTAGGCCTATACTTTCGAGTTTACAAGAATGAAAGCAGAACTCATTGAGTCTGTAAAATGCTAAATATAATTGAAAGTGTCGATGTGGAGTGGACTTTTTCACGTGGCGCAATCTACAACAAGAGACTAGAGTTTTAGGATGGAGAGATGGCAGGAAAGTAGTACAGAGGCCCCGTTGTCATCAGCCTCATCGAGGAGTTAGATTCCTCACAGATGCTCCTTGTTCTTATTCGACCCTTCGACTGTGTTGCACAGGAATTGTGGAAGCCTGGGTATCATACAGAAAGCAGGCACTCAGGATAAATCAGTGAGAGAGAACGTTATGGTAGGGTCACACCGGGACCACCGCTGGGTTCTCAACTATTTAGAGTCTATATTAATGATCAGGAGGATGGAACAGATATACAGGTGCTGAGTTTGGTGATGTCGCTGTGGTCAGCAGGAGATTACCTTATCAAGAGAGGTTGGAGAGTCTGCAAATAGATTCAGAGAGGTAAAGACAATAGATAATAGTTTGGCAGGTGGAATTTAACATGATATAACCTGTCATTCCATTTACAGAAATAATGGAAGGCAGTATGTTACTGAAATGGAGAGGGATTACAGCACTTCATGATACTGCGTACTCGGGGGTTCACTCAGAATCGTTCTGACATGGGAGATTTTGCTCCATCCCTGATCATCTGCTCCTTGACGCTCCAAGTGCCCACATTGCTCTCCGTACACATGGAATACTTTGATGTGGTTGATTGGTGGTGGGGATAGTGTTTTGAAATGTGTATCAAGGGGACAGCCTTTTTCCAATATATATTAATTTCTTTCTATGTGGAGACCCGCTGACGATGGGAATGGCTGACTGCTTCTGAATGAAGAGGCCTTGACTGCTGCCAGGACAGTGGGTATTCACCAACATGATGTATTATACATGGGGACGCTACAATATTAATAGGGAGAGAGCTCTTTCAGTTCCTCTACCACTCCCCATTGTCATGGGGACTCTGCAGATGCCATGTACACCATCGGGAATCCCACTATACTGGATACACACGACAGTTCCCTGCTGTCGGAGAAACAATGTATTTACCTCATCCATCATATATATCCTCCATCACCGAATGGTGACATTGATGTTGAGACACTGGGAGATGATGGATATGTCACCTAGTCCTTCCTGGAAAGTTCTGGATTATAGAATCTGAATGAAACTGTGACCCTAACAGCCCCTGGCAGCACCATCCTCCCCCTGGTGTGAAGCTGCAGGTCGTGTTGAAGGAGGTGACACCGCTCTTGAACCAGCTCTTTGTTCAGTCAGGGTCCCTCACACTCTGCTCCTGGGTAAAGTGAAGCTTGGGAAGCTGTTTCTGGAAAACCCGATGTGGATCCCTTTCCCCACAAACACTCACTCCGTGCTTTCCGAGCTTCCCCTCTCTGTAGCCTCTGCTCCATTTGTTGTTCATTTGGGAATCATGTATTGAAGCTTCCAACTCTTCTGGGATCCCCAGCAGCTTCTGAATGCTGCAGCTAAAAGCAAAACACGGAAAACCGATCTGGGAGAGCTACCCACTGCCCTTCCATTATTGCCACCGTTTTAATAAAACCTAAAGACATTCTCAGTTATTTACTTGGACTGTTTTCAGATAGCAGTTCTGCACCTCTGCCTTTAAAACCTCTCTTCAAAAAACCCAAGAGAAAATAATCTTATTACAGTGATAGTATCCTCACAACTCCATCTTTAATAAAATAATACAGCAATATACAAAGATGGATTCATTTTAGACCTCCTAATCTTCCTCTATTAGCAGACTGAAATGCATATACTTTACATTGACTGTGAGCATAAAAAATGTTTACAACTATTTTAGATTTCAGTCATTTTACTCCTGCCACAAAATACCTTTGTCTTTCCTCATCCAAGTCTTCACAATGTGTCATACCTTCGGTTTTCTCGCCATGTCACATGTATAATTTCAAACTGAATGGCAGCAATAATAAGCTCAAACGAAACGGACTGGTATTTTTCTCCCTAAACTTCTCCAAAAACTTTAAGGGATCACGATCAGTGAAAAGGATTTGGCTCATGTATGTTATTCGAAATTTAAATGCTGAAATGTTGCAACACCAACACCAAGTTCAAGGCCTCCTTCCCCAATGTGGAATAAATCTGTTGATGTTTCCACCGGACACTCCAACCACACATTACATAATGGAGCACTTCTCATCTCTCCAATAGTCCTTCTGAATGACATAGCTCCTCATGTCTCAGCATAAAAGAATTACATCCTTCTGTACCTCTAAATGCTGAAACTCTTTACCTGCTACTCCTGGCCTTTGCCAATAATCCTTACTTTTACAGGTATGCGTTTTAAGAAAATCTCGCACATTCTTCTCAATCTCTCACAGAAACCAAACTTTGATTTCTGAACCCAATCATCATCATCAGCCATTTCATCTTCTAATCCTGCTGTTTTAATTATCTAATCTTCCACACGAATTCTCACAACTGCAGGAAGTGAATTGTTGGATTTCTCCAAAATAAAAATCTCTCTAAGAGTGTCATAGGTTTCCTCTGTTTTTAATATCCTTACCCACCTTTCAAAATGACTTTGTTTGATCCTTTCAAACCAAATGTGCATTTAACCAGGGCCCCTTTTTTAGATTCCTGAAATGCTCTCTGTCAGTTACTGGCACGAGATCATATGCACTTCAGATGGCTTTTTCACCACCTCATACTGACCAGATACCTCCTCCGATAGGGATGCAAATACCCACCAGCTTCGTTTGGATCAACTAAATCCACGTGGCCACTGGCCATTGCATTTGTTTAGCCACTTTCTCAAATGAAGTTCAAAATACCTCTCCATCCTTCTCATCAAATTTAGATAATGCCTGGGTGTATTTAAACAGAACCGCATCAGGCCATTGGCGACTATAGAGTTGCTCAACCTCACTATTGTCCTCATCCAGCCTACCGTCTTCCTTCATCTCCGCCTTATATGTCAACTTTCCTCTCTAACTGCTAACTTTTGAAGTTGAAACTCCCCAGTTTTCTTCTCTCTTTCTTCTTTATTTCCTTTTCTTTTATTTCTACTTTTCATCATAATTCAAACTATTTCAATTCCTTCTCATGTTCAAAGTACCTCATTTGAAATTGAGTTCTAGCCATTT
Source organism: Chiloscyllium punctatum (assembly GCF_047496795.1). Lineage (NCBI taxonomy): Eukaryota > Metazoa > Chordata > Chondrichthyes > Orectolobiformes > Hemiscylliidae > Chiloscyllium > Chiloscyllium punctatum. The sequence goes on from NC_092767.1 coordinate 42,679,066, forward strand.
CCAAAGAGTCTGATGGCGTTTCCACCAAATTTAATTGCCGAGCGATAGCTGTACTTATCACTCATTTTCTCACAAACGTAACCCCAACTCCAGTTTGTCTGCCAATTCCTACAGCGTTGCCTTCATTACCTTTTGTAAAACCCCCAACTTCACTTCTTTCACACCCAGAGAACTCTCAGTGACTGAAAAAATCTTTATTCCCAAAACACTGTTTAAACCAACTGAATGCAACATCCGGAACAAAAGACACGGACATTTACCATACGCGACCTTTGAACCCAATAGTCTTCCGGTGAATAATCTCCAGTGTCTGCATGAGCTTTTTCTGGATGCGCTGGTTTCCTCCCACAATCTAAAGATGTGCGTGTCGGGTGAATTGGCCATGCTAAATTGTTTGTAGTTTTCAGAGATGTGTGGGTTAGGAGCCTTTGTCGGGGTAAATGTGTAATAATAGGGTAGAGGATTGGGTCTGGGTAGGTTACTCCTCGGAGGTTGGTGTGGATTTGTTGGGTCAAATGGCCTGTTTGCACACAGTAGGGATTGAAATTCTAAACCCAATTTGGTGTTATCGATTTAGGACCAGCCAAGAGTCCCTAGTTTGCTATAGACTAACCAGACTGACTCAAACTATTTTAAGAAGGTAGCTCGAATGCCAACATTTCCTTATTTTAAAGGTAGATGTGAAGTGGGAGTTCCAGATGTGATGCTACTAGTCAAACCACTCACCATTAGTTAAAATTCAATATATTTAAACACTCTAATGAAAATCCATACACAATGAAGAGGAATTTAGAATAATTTAGCTATTGGAAAACTTCACCGAATAATGAATACAGTACATTCTACTGTACTGCCTTTTCAGCCTCTCAAACATGTTACAGAGGGGCAGGAAGTGTTTATTTAACTTTCAGGTCTGTTACACATAAATATTAGTTTTACACTAGTTGTGGAATAGGAAAGACCTGATGTAAAAATTAAAGTTATAACTTTGTTAAAAGGCCAATTTTGAAAGTGCTAGGCGAGCCCTGTGAAAGGCTCATTGGAATACCCTATTCACAGGTAAAGGGATGGTTGGAAAATGTAAGGCCATCAAAACTTGGTTTCGTAGAGTCCAGAGCCAACGTGTTCCCATTAGTGAGTGGGGCAAGGCTGGTGGGTGCAGGAAGTGCTGGATGGCTAGATATATTGATGCTCTGATCAATGTAAGGAAGGAGGCCTATGTCAGGTAAACAGAGCTGAGATCAAGTGAATCCCGAGAGGAGTATAAGGGCAGTAAGTGTATAGTCAATGAGGAACTCCAGCCAGAAAAAATGTGGACATGAGATGGCTTTAGAAATAGGGTTAATGCGGCATTGAAGAAGTCCTACAAAGCCTTTAGTAGCAAAAGATTAACTAGGTAGAGAATAGGGCACCTTAAAGATCCGTAAGGCTACCTATGTGTGGAACCACAGGAGATGGGAGGGATACGAAACAAGTATTTCTCCTCAGTATTTAGTGTGGACGAGTTTACATGAACGACAGAATGAAGAAATATATAGTGATATCTTGAAAAGTATCTATATTACAAGGAGATGTTAGACATTCTAAAACATATAAAGGTGAACAAATCCTTGGGACCTGATCAGTTGTATCCCAGAATATTGTGGGAAACTAGGAAAGATACTGCTCAGCATTTTGCTGATATATCTGTCTCATTGATTTCCATAGGTGAGGTGCCAATAGACTGGACGGCTGCTAACATAGTGGCATTGTTTAAGAAAGTAAGGAAAAACCAGGTAACTATAGAAAAGTGAGCCTGATGTCAATGGTGACTAAATTGTTGGAGGTCATTTTTAGGAAAAGGTTGTATAAGCATTTGGAAAGACAAGGACTGAAGAGGGCTTTGCACGTTGGAGATCACATCCCACTGACACGGTGGAATTTTTGAGGAAGTGATTAAGATGATTGATGAAGGCAGGACATTGCATGTTTTCTTTCTGGAATACAGTAAGAAAACCATAATGTTCTACATGGTAGACTGTTTAGCAAGGTTAGACTGCCTGGAATCCAGGGAGAGATCTTCATTTAGATCCAACATTTTCATGAATATTGCAGACAGGGCGTGACAGTGGACATTTGTTCATTCAACTTGGAGACCTGTGACCAGTGGCGTGCCCCTAATTTCAAGAGTGGTTCCACTGCCTTTTGTTACTTATACAAATCATTTGCACTTGGGTTTGTGAAGAATGGTCAGTAAGTTTGTAGATAATAAAAAAAATTGTTGGTGAAGTCGACAGTGAAGAATTATCTCTCAGACTATCATGGGACGTTGATTAGGTGAGCTGAGGAGTGGCAGATGGATTTTATTTTAGATAAATGTGAGGTGTTGCATTTTGGCAAGGAAAATCAGGGCAAGACATGTAGGTAGGGTCCTGTCGAAAGTTGCCAATCAAAGATAACTCCATAGAAATTATTGAATCCCTACAGTTAGGAAACAGGCTATTCGACCCATCGAGGCCACACTGACGCTCTATACAGTATTCTACTGGACCACCCCCACTTATCCCTCTGTGCCTGCATTTTCCATGGACAATCCACCTCGACTACACATCCCTGGGTACTATGCGTAATTTAGGATGGCCTTACCTGTATATCGTTATACTGTCGGAGGAAAACATACCACACGGAGGAAACTCACACAGACACAGGGAGAATGTACAAACACCACACAGCTAGTCATTCAAGGATGGAATTAAATCCAGATCGCTGCCCTGTGAGGCACCTTGTGGTGCGGGTTCACAGTTCCTTGAAAATGCCATCACAGGTAAACAGCGCAGTGAAGAAGGCACTTGGTGATCTTCACTTTAATGGTCCGTGCTTTGAGTCTATACATTAGCATGACATGTTGCATCTGTACCGGACATTGGTTTGCCCACTTTTGTAATATTGTCTTTAGTTCTGGTTTCCCTGCTGTCGGAAAGATGTTGTCAAACTTGAAAGGGTACAGATGAGATTTAAAAGAATGTTACAGACGTTGGAGTGTGAACGTTACTGGGAGGGTTTGACTAGGCTGGGACTATTTTCAATTGTTGAGGCTGAGGGGGGGCCTTAACGAGGTTCATACAATCATGAGGGGCATAGATAAGGTAAACATTCAATGTCTTTTCCCCAGGATAGGCGAATCCAAAATTAGAAGACAAAGGTTTCAGGTGAGAGGAGAAACATTTTAAAAGGGACATGAGGGGTAACATTTTCACACAGAGACTGCTGTGTGGATGGATTGAAGAGCCAAGAGAGGTGGTGGAGGCAGGTACAGTTACACCATTCAAAAAGGCATTTGGATGGATACATGCATGGGAAGTGTTTAGTGGGAGATGGCCAACTGCTGGCAAGGGGGACGAGATTAATTCAGGATATGTGGTCGGTGTGGATGAGCAGACCGAAGGATCTTTTCCATGATGTACATCTCTGAGAGTCTATTGAATTTTGAGTGTTTAACATGGGATCAGGAAGAGGCTATTCAGCTTCTGAATTCTGCCAGGCGGCTTCTTTGCTCAATTACTGAGAGTCAAAAACAAAAATACTTCATTCAGATTTAGATGGTGTTTTACAGAAACAGGAGAAAGGTTTTTCGTCAAGAAGAGCCGTAAAGAATGTGAAGAGGCCATTCAATCCCTCAATTCCATTCCACAGGAGCAGCAGGGGAGCTCAGAGATATTGGATCCTGTTACTCTGGAACAGGAGGAGGACATGTATTTTCACAAAACTTTAGATTAGGAGGCAGTCACTCAATTGCCCGAAACTGGGGCACAGGGAAATCAAGAAGCTAGTGAGGGCCGAGGATCCTGTTACGCAGGAACAGGCGGAGGTGACTCACTCCCCACCAGTATGGGACACTGGGAGAGAAGGGGAGTTTGCTTGGAAGAAACAGAAATAGATGAATACGTTGCATTAGTGGTCCATTCATTCCTGCCCCACCATTCACTAAGACTACGGCTGATCTGATGGTGATTACCTCATTCCATTTTACGGAGATTGTCCTCTCTGCAGCCTCTGCTCCATTTGTTGGTCTTGTTGCAGACTCAGATGCTGCAACAACAGTCACCATCACTCATCCAGAGGGTCGGGTCTAATCTGATGAGTCAGGATTTGAAGGGTCCAATAACAAGAATGAAAACATAAAATAAAGGTATTGCCAGATGTTTAGTGCTCTCACATTCGCAATCCAACTCACATAACCAGCCCATCCATGATATGTTCAGGACGGAGCCCTGTGTAGATCCAGCTATCGTACTGCTGAATGCATCCCAGCAATATCCAGAATGGAACTCTGTGCCAAACTAATGCTTGATCTATAATTCTGGGCTAAATGTCCAGTGTGGCGAACTGTGCAGACCGCACTGATTCGTTCTTATATAAACCCAGGCTGTTGCATTGTTCGGTAACACTCTGGTAGATCACGGCCCAGTGTGGGGAAACTTGCAGCCAATGCTGGAATTGACAGGATTTGACCTACAATCCATTTACAGCTCCATATCTCCACTGTGCCTTGACAAGATGTGCCGTGGATGTGAAAATCACTGCGAGGGAGAGATGTAAGTGGAAACAGTTTAAATACCAATAGTTCTGACTAAGGCGATTATCACACCAGTATTTAAAGATGAAATAACTGAGATAATATCCAGTGAGCTTTTGTGAATGGTGCGAAGAAGTTAGAGGGGATGGTAATATTATAGTGGTTGCGCTATAAGCCTCCAAATCAACAATGGAAATTAGAGGAACAAATATGCATGGAGACTGGGGAGACTTGCAGAAACATTAGGGTTGTTATAATAGGTGACTTTAATTTTCCTAACATAGACTGGGACTTCCAGATGTTTAAGAACTTAGATCGAACGTAAGTTGTTAAGTATGTCCAGGAAGGTTTCCACAAGCTATATAGCGGGTCCTACTCGGGAAGGAGCAGACTCGACCTACTGTTGGGAAATAGGGCAGGATAAGTGGGGGAGGTAAAGTGGGGAAGCATTTTGGGAAAAGTGACTAGAGTTGTTTTAATTTTAAAATAGTTATGGGAGGGACAAAATTGTTCCACGGATTCAAGTTCTAAATTGGGGCAAGACGAATTTTGCTGTAATTGAACAGGGGATTGCAGGAGATGATCGGAGGAGTTTGGTTCGAGGTAAAAGGATCTCGGGCAAGAGGGAGGGCTTTAAAAGTGAGATAGTTCGAGTTCAAGGTTTCTATTTTCCTGTGAGGGTGAAGTTAAAGTGAGGTTGATAGAGAGGACCCTGAATGACAAGAGATATTGAGGGTCTGACCAGAAAAAAGGAGGCGTGGCTCATTTTCATGCAGCTCGGATCAAGGGAATTTTGGAGGTACACAGAGGATAGAGGAGTTTACTGAAGAAGGTCATCAGGAAGCTGGAAAGGGGGTATGAGATAACCTTGGCCGAGAAGATTAGGGTGAATCCAAATTCTATGGAGTAAAGAAAAAGAACAACTAGAGAGAATAGGATGTCTTAAATCCAAAATATGCATGCATGTGTAAAAATGCAAGAGATTGGTGAAGTCCTCAATTTCCCCTCTGTGTTTACCATGAAGAAAGACATGAATACCTGTGACCTTTGGGAAGTTGGTTGTCATATCTTGCTAGTGCCCCCATCACAGTAGAGGTGCTATTGGACATATTAAAATGCACAAAGTCAGACAAATCTCTTGCTCCTGACCAGATATATCTAAGAGCACTGTAAGAGGCGAGAGCAAAAGTTTAGGGGCCAAGGTTCCAGAAGACTGGGCTGCAGCAAAAATGTGCCCTTATTCAAGAATGGCTGCATAGAAAACCCTGGGAAATATAGACCCGTAAGCTTCATACCTGTATTCGCTAAACCATTTCAGAAGTTTCTGAGAGATAAGATGTGCATGCATTTGGAAAGACAGAGTTTGACTTGGAGCAGTCAGCATTGCTTTGTGCGTGGCGGATCATGCCTTACAAATTTTGTTAGAGATTTTTGAGGAAGTGACCAGGAAGGTTGACGAGGGCATGGTGATGGACATATTCTATATAGATTTTATTAAGGCTTTTGATAAGGTTCCACATAGGCCACTCGAGAAGGTTAGATCGCATGGAATACAAGGTGAACTGGCAAATTGGCGACTCAATTGGCTTGACATTAAGAAAAAAATGACTATGATAGAGGTATACTTATAGAACATAGAACATAGAAGAATACAGCGCAGTACAGGCCCTTTGGCCCTCGATATTGCGCCGATCCAAGCCCACCTAACCTACACTCGCCCACTATCCTCCATATGCCTATCCAATGCCCATAAAGAGGGAGAGCCCACCACTGCTACTGGCTGGGAATTCCAAGAAGTCACAACTCGCTGAGTAAAGAATCTACCCCTAATATCTGTCCTATACATACCACCCCTTATTTTAAAGCTATACCCCCTCGTAATAGCTGACTCCATACGTGGAAAAGGTTCTCATGGTCAACCCTATCTAAACCCCTAATCATCTTGTACACCTCTATCAAGTCACCCCTAAACCTTCTTTTCTCCAATGAAAACAGCCCCAAGTGCCTCAGCCTTTCCGCATACGATCTTCCTACCATACCAGGCAACATCCTGGTAAACCTCCTCTGCACCCGTTCCAGTGCCTCCACATCCTTCCTATAGTATGGCGACCAAGACTGCATTAAATACTCCAGATGCAGCCGCACCAGAGTCTTATACAACTGCAACATGACCTCAGGACTCCGGAACTCAATTCCTCTACCAATAAAAGCCAGTACGCCATATGCCTTCTTCACCGCACTATTTACCTGGGTGGTAACTTTCAGAGATCTTTGTACATGGGCACCAAGATCTCTCTGCTCATCCACACTACCAAGTATCCGACCATTAGCCCAGTACTCCATCTTTTTGTTACTCATACCAAAGTGAATCACCTCACACTTAGCTACATTGAACACCATTTGCCACCTTTCTGCCTAGCTCTGCAGCTTATCTATATCCCGCTGTAACCTGACACATACTTCCTCACTGTCAACATCTCCACCGACATTCGTATCATCCGCAAACTTGCTCACCCAACCTTCTATCCCCTCCTCCAGGTCATTTATAAAAATGACAAACAGCAATGGTCCCAAACAGATCCTTGCGGAACACCGCTAGTAACTGCACTCCAAGATGAACCTTTACCATCAACTACTACACTCTGTCTTCTTCCAGCCAGCCAATACCTAATCCAAACCTCCAACTCACCCTCAATGCCATATCGCTTTATTTTTTGCAGTAGCCTACCATGGGGAACCTTATCAAACGCCTTACTAAAATCCATACACACCACATCTACCGCTTTCCCCTCGTCCACATCCTTAGTCATTTTCTCGAAGAATTAAATAAGGTTTGTGAGGCACGACCTGCCATTCACAAAACCATGCTGACTACCCTTGATCACATTTTTCCTATCCAGATGTTCATAAATCTTATCCCTTACAATTTTCTCTAAGACTTTGCCCACAACAGTGAGACTCACCGGCCTATACTTGTCGGACTGGAGGCCTGTGACGAGTGGAGTGCTTCAGGGGTCGGTGCTTGGCCAATTGCTGTTTGTTATCTATATCAATGATCTGGATGAGAGTGCACAACGCAAGGTTAGTAAGTTGGCAGATGGCACTAAAATAGGAGCCATCGTTTCCAGTGAGGAACGTTAAAATGTTATCAGAAATCGCAGTAGTACGTTGATCAGCTGGGGGAGTGGGCTGAGAAATAGCAAATGCAGTTTAATATAGATAAGTGTGATGTCTTGCGTTTTGGAAAGTCAAATCCAGGTAGGAGTTTAATGATGAATGAGAGGGTCTTAAGGAGTGTACTGGAATAAAAGGACGTTGGATATCAGGTGCACGTTTGCCCTTCATCAGGAAATTGAGTATCGAAGTTGGGACGTTATGTTGCAGTTGTACAGGATGTTGGTAAGGCTGCAGTTGGAGTATTGTGTTCAGTTTTGTTCAGCTTGCTCCAGAAAGGATATTATTGAACTAGAAAGAACGCAGAACAAATTTACAAAGATGTTTCCTGAGCTAAATGGTCTGAGTTATAGGGAGACGTTGGACATGTTAGAACTTATCTCTTTACAGCGTAAGAAACTGAAAGGGTTCTTATGGACGTGTACATTTTATCAAGTCATGAGAGGCGTGCATGGGGTGAATACTTCAAAATCTTTTTGCAAGGTTCGGGAATCAAGTATTAGTGAATATCCGTTAATGTTGGGAAAGGAAAACAAATAAAATGAACCTGAGGGTCAACTTTTTTACACAGAGCGTGGTACGCATATGGACTGAGCTGCCAGTGGAAGTGTTTGAGGTGGGTACAATACCAACATTGTAAAGAACAAATACACAGATAGGAAAGGATGAGATGGATACAGCGCAAGGGCAGGGAAATGGCAGGTTGGCAGATAAGGGGCAATTACACCATGGTGGATATAGTGGATGGACTAGTTCAGAGGGGGACCATTCTCTTCCCAGAGGGAGCCACATCACCAGACCCACCGAACATGGTCTGAGCTCACCACCCAGCTCAGTGCAGTATCTGCGGTCTGAAGAAATATCCAGCAATACAGGACAAGCATCAATAACCTTCCCCGCTCTGTTAGGATAAGGGTCACTTTATTCTCTCTGCTTCCTCACATTCACTGTATATCTGTTATGGCACTGATCCCTGAACAAGGCTCATGATCCCCCACTCTCACTACCACATGCAGCACCTTCATTCTCTCTCTATCTCTATCTTTCGCATTTGCAAACCACCCCCCCCCCCCACCCCCCACCACCACGCACACACACAGTTGGAGAATATTCTGGAGAATGCCAATTATGAAATGCCCCAGATAATGTTCCGAATAATTTCCAGTTTCTGGAAAATGGCAGGGTCCCAGAGTGTAACACATAAGAGGAAGGAGTAGAGATGTACGTTTTTCAATTAACACACAATTCAAACCATGCTGAAGCCATTCAGCTCTTCAAACGTGCTCTGGCACTTAATAAGGTCCCCGCTAATCGGATGGTTTTCTCAACTACATGTTGCAGGAACTTTCACTCATTCAACACCCTGGGTTCCTGTCACTGACCAGATTGCACTCAGGCATCTTTACCCCGGATTTTTTCAAGCGCCTGTTTGAGGGCATTTCCCACGGGAACGGACACTCCTAACAATATCTTCCACCATCTTTATACTTTTATGCAACGGTCAGCATGTATTACACAGACCAAACAAAAATGTACAATTATTTTCTGGTTATAGATATCCAATCACACTTAGTAATTCTGGTTATTTTACTTGACTCACCTTAATGATATTAAACCAAAGACAGCTTCTGAACACATCTTGTTATAAAATACAATTGCAAACAGAGAACGGTTTTACCCTCAGGTGCTATCTTGACTGTTATCTGAATTGTACCACTTTCCTTGTTATGAATGTTTCTCTTACCCTTTGTCTGTGACTGTTTCTGTCTGTAACATTTACACTGTCTCCCAGTCAGTTGGCTGGACGGCACTTTGTGATGCAGAGGAAGGCCAACAGCGCAGGTTCAGTTCCTCACACTGACAGAGGTTACCATGAAGGGGACACTCTCTCAACCTCACCCCATAACCCCAGGTGTGGTGACCCTCAATATAAACTACCATGGGTGGTCTCTCTAATGACAGTTTTTGGGTCTCTATTCCATCAATGTTAGCATTTTCATTACAATATATATATTTTTATTGAAAAAGAGATTTTTATTATTATAATAAACCAATAACAAGATAACTCAAATAACTGAACAAAAATACATCCAATTGCATGTATATACAAAACAAGTTGAAAACACTACACAGACAAAAGAAAAACAAAAATAAACAATAAATAATGAATAAATAATACAGCTCAGCATAACAAAACGCTAGCTTTCGTTCATCAACAAGCATTAACTGATACGCATTTTTATGTTCATAGTTCTTCCTCTCTGAATGTTCATTCATTAGACAATATCGTCATGGAAATATAAAAGCCCTTCTTAGAGTGGCAGATAAGCCTGTATCGCGGTAATCTAAAAAGGGCTGCCATGTCTTATGTAAATCTCTGTTTTTTGGTGTACCATACTGGTGCATGAAGAGCTTAAAACGATCCAACAGACCCGGAGTTTTCAGACATCTAACAAAACAGAATAATTTTCCTAGAACAAAAAATAAGGATTTTTTTTCCCATGTGCATCTGTGTAAAGTACCCTGGACAGGCCAAAGAAAAGAGAAGCCAGGTCCACCTCCAATTCAGTCCCCAAGACCCACTCGATCACACATACCACATTGCTCCAGCAGACCTGAAGCCTGCAGCAGGACCACAAGCAATGAGTAAGAGTGCCTGTAGTCATTCTGCATTTAGTACATGCTGAAGATATTCCCACTTTGAAATTTGAGAGACAATCTGGGGTCAGATAGACCCGATGAAGAATTTTCAACTGCATGGAATGCAGGATTCTCTCAATGTAAACTTGCAGATTGAGTCAGTAATTAGGAAGGCAAATGCAGTGATGGAATTTATTCGGAAAGGATTTGAATATAAAAGCAGGGATGTACTTCTGAGGGTCTATAAGGCTCTTGTCAGACCATATTTTGATTATTGTGCGCTGTTTTTAACCCCACAACTCAGGAAGGATGTGCTGACCTTGGAATGGGTTCACAGGACGTACATGGGAATGGTCTCAGGAATGAAAAGCTTAACATATGAGAACGTTTGTGGACTCTGGGTCTGTTCTTGATACAGAATACTAAATGGTCTGGACAGTGCGGATGGTGAGAAGACTTCCATTGGTATGAGACTCTAGGACCCAAGGATATAGCCTTAGAGTAAAGGGAAATCCTTTAAGAATGGAGGTAAGGAGAAACGTCTTCAGTCAGAGAATGGAGAATCTATGGAATTCATTTTCACAGAAGGCAGTGGAGGTCAGGTCATTGTGTATAATTAAGATAGAGGGAGTTAGCTTCTTGAGTATCAAAGGGATCAAGGGTTACAGGGAGAAGGAAGGAGAATGGTTTTGAGAAACTTGTCAGCCATAATTGAAGAGTGTATGTGTCTGTACGTGTGTGACTCTGTGGCTCACATTTTTCGAGAGACTGGGCTAGTTTACACTTCAAACCTGTTGTAACCAGTGGAGAAGTGGGGCTGCAAAAGGACACAGCGACCCTCCAACATTTGCCGGAGCAGAAATGAGAAATTCGCACGGGTTATTCAAATGGGAATTCTCTTCCCCAGAAGTTTCAGCTCAAGGTGGCAGCTTAACACCACCACTTCCAGCGTAATCAGACATGGTCCATAAATGTTGGCCTGTCAACAACACCCACATTCCATGAACAAATCTAAAATGATAAACTGCAGCAGAATTAATTGGATGGGAACAAGACTGATAGATAAATGCCTGTTTCCTTCCAGAATTGTGCTGCCTGTGTACTTTTACTTTGTGCAGTTTCCTAGTATTGTGCCTGGGTTCCTGCATTTATTCAAAGTTGTGTTTTACAACATTTGACAGACATGTGAATGGAGGAAAATTGTGGACAGATTGAAAAGTGCTGCGCAGACCACAATCAGATCAGCCATGATCTTATTGTCTGGTCGAGCAATGACAAAGTGTCTAATGAGCCACTCCTGCTCCTCCGTTCTCTGTTCCTATCTTCCATTCAGTCCTTCAAACCACTTGCATAGGAGCAAATGGGGAACACTTGCTGCAAATACCTGGTCCGAAGTATTACAGCATATCATTCAGTCCCTCAACACTGTGTGGTTTGCTGTGGGTTGGAAAATGCGATGGGAAATCCAAACGGTGTATGAAAGTGGTCTCCCACCTCTTTAAAGAGTGTCTCCTATCTGCAAGTGGTGTTTCGTATGTTGGTCATGTTGTAGACCCAGATTCATGTGAATATCGGGCCCATACCTATCCCAGAGATGGCTCAATAAATGCTTTTCTCTCACTGTCCTCAACATTCAATAACAACACTTCCAGGAAAATTAAAACCATTAACTTTCCAAAGACAGAATATGAGAACATAAAAACAGGAGTAGTAAATTGGATGCTCACACCATTGTATGCCATCATGGCTGACCGACTGTTGGCATTAACTCTTCTTTAATGCGCAATTCTTCACACCCCTCAGCTCTCTGACAGGTCAAAAATCCATCTACTTCCTCTTGGAGTAATATCGCCCCCCCCAACTTTCTAGACCTGAGAATTCCTGACATTCACTACCCTCTATGAGAAGAAAATACTCTCCACACACACACCATCACATATTAACATTAACAAAAGTGTTTAACTGACCTGTTTAGGTTAGAGGGATTGACCCTGATATCAAGGCAGGATTTGACTGAAGATTTTATCCGAGAGGCACTTAAATATCAAGAATCATGCATCCCGATTAAAAATAAAAATACAAATCATGGAATTTATCACCTTCTCGGTGACTGTGTAGAACATAACGAGTGATTGTCCATCACCATCAAGTTTCAATGCAATGACCTCTTATTCTCTGACTGTGCTACAGATTAACCTTCACTCACTCCTCTTTTACCATCAGCCCAGGGATTATTCTCATGAAATTCCTTTACACAGCCTCTATTGTAGTGAGATAATTCCTTCTAAAGGATAAAAACCTGTCCATAATACCCCAAATACTACCTCAACTACACTCCTAGTGATGATCACAATAATTCCTTTCCCTCACTTATTGGTCTCCGTATCTTTATTATGACATAAAAACCCATTCCTTCTCTCTGCACTGCCACTGTTGCGGAATTTAAAAGTTCCTTACATCTGCATGTCAGCATCAGTAAAGTCAGCACCAAAGGTGCCCGTGGAGATGAACATCACTCTTGGGGAGGTACTTAGTCAGAACGATTGCACTTGAAATAGGGAATGGTCACCTACCTGAATGGAAATGAAGTGTAGAAATAGGGAAAACAAGCAGAGGAAGGGAGCTAACTTTACTTTTGTTCTTCTCTCACGGGATGTGTGCAGCCATGGTCAGGCCAGCATGTTATGCTGAGCTTGAACTGAGTGACTGGTTCAGCTGTTCCACAGGACAGTCAAGAGTAAAACACATTGCTGTGGGTTTGCGCAGACATGACTGGGGAAGGATAACGCATTGGCTTCTCTGAAGGACAAGAAGCAAGCAGATGAGCATTTTCTCACAAATGATGATAGTTTCAGTTCAATTACATCAATTTCGTTCATGAGATATCACCAGATTATTATTCTGTGCCTCTAGATTATGTGTCAATGATTTAAGCAGCATGCAGTGTCTGCCCGTCTGACAGAATCTGTGCAGTAAACAAGTTCAACATACTCAAGAGCAATTATTCTATAACTGACGTGTGGTTACAAGGGACTTGATAAATTGTATCCAGATTTAACAAAGACACAATTGATGGTTTATTCAGAAGATGTACTGAGGCAGAGGATGAGTCGGGGATATCATGATTTTGGTATTGGACAGAATTAGTGAGTGGGGAGGATATAGAAATGTAGATCTGTGCAGGGCTAGAAGGATTATGGAGTTTGAGAACAGTCTGGTTCTCCTCACAATTTGGTGAGTAATTTGTCATGAGTAATTTGCTCGATACAATTTGTGAGGAAAGAAATAGTTAATTTGAATTGAAAATGTTGACATCCACCTTTCTAAATTTTAAATAATACGTGCAGCAATTCAGTCCACCCTGGCTTAATGAACAGATAGTATAAATTACCAGGAACACCAATTTAGCGAGGATGGGATAGTAACCAGCTTGAACAATCATCAGTACATCATGGATCCACAAAACTAATGAGATCCAAGGCCGAGACAGACAGTAAAGAACCTCGGATAAACTCCTGTCCATTGTTGGAACATTTCAGTCTAATGTTCTCAGATTCTGATCTCTCCTCCCCCTCTCTCTAGGTCTGCTGATACCTGTTAATGCTGTCGCTGATGCTCCCACTGATACGATGGGATAACCCATTGAACCGAGTCCCTAATTAATTGAAGAGGAAAGCCCTCCAGTGACGTATTTAGGATGCATGGAGACTGACATCAATCACGGTCACTGAACAAATACCTCCCATTAACCCATTTCAATTCAATACTTTTTATTAAAATTCAAAATTTTGATTAAAATTTACAAATTCTGAGTGGGATATGTGGGGGTGACTGAGGGACAGCATACGTTATGTTAGGTCTGGTAGATCAGTAATGTGTAAGCATTCAATCTGCCTTGGATATGGAACAATGCCAGGGGTTTATCAGAATATAAGCATGCTTCTCCGTTTATAAATTGAAACATACGTTCTGCATCTGCTGATCATGGACTGCAATATCAGGAAGACATTGAGAGATCTTTTACTGTCCATGATCTGATAAGAAAATATCCCGATGACTACATGCGGTTATAACAGACTGCAACATGGCTATGTTAAAAGGGAATTGTATCTAAGAGATAATGGGGACTGCAGATAATGGATAATTCAGTGCAGGTAAAGCATGGAGGTGGAAAATGCACAGTAAGCCAGCCAACATCCGAGGTGCAAGAAAGTAACGTTTCAGGCAGGACCTTTTTTTCAGGACTGGGGAGGGAGAAGGGGCTAAGAGAAAATGGGTGATGGGGTGATGCTGGTGGAAAGATCAGTGATAGGTGAGTGAAGGTAGGAGGTAATAGTGATAGATCGGTCGGGAGTGTGGAGGAGATGGTCGGAAGGAAGATGGACATTAGGTCTCCTCGGAAGGGCAGATGTGAGTCTGGGGGTTGGAACTGTGATCTGGGTTGGCCAGGGGAGATTTGTAAATCAGTGAATCCAATGTTCATGCCGAGTGTTTGTGTCTTCCGAGGCAGAAGATGAGGTGTTTCTGGTAACATCCTGGTAAATCTCTTCTCAACTATCTCCAGCTTAATAGTCTCCTTCCTATAACAGAACTGCACACAGTACTTCAGAAGAGGCTTTATCAATATCCTGCACAATCTCAGCATGACTTCCCAACTTCTAACGTCAAAAACATGAGTAATGAAGTAACATTAAACCAACTTCAAAGAATTATACCTGCGTCCCTGGGTCCCTCTTTACTATATAACTACCAAAGCCCACCATTAATTGTATAAGCCCACCCCTTGTTTGTTTTATCAAAATACAATGCCTCACATGCATCCATGTTAAACTCCATCTGCCACACCTTGGCCCAGTGAATAATATTACTGCCCCCTCACACTCCCCCTTCGGATTAAAACGACAATCCCCTCTCCAGAAGGCCTACAAACACCAGCCTTGAGTTTCCCAAAGACCTAGAGCTTGGTTTTCCTTGTGCAGACAGAGGGAGGAGTCGGCAAGTAAAAGCTGGAAAGGAAATAGTTGCCTTGTATCAATGAATACTTTTAGAAGGAGGGAAGCCACATGATAGAGATTTGAAATAGTGACCGGTGTTTTGGGTCCGGAATTGTGCTCCTTTCTCCTCTCTGGTGTTCAGTATTGATATCTACTCAAGAGCCTTCATAGTGTAGAGTGTGTCTGCAGGATTTCTTTCCCTAATATAGCAGACTGCTGGTAATAGCTATTTAAACCGGAAATCATAGCCAAGCAATTGAAGATGTTCATTGGTTATCTCAATGGCACAGCGAATGCACTCAACATCCTTTAGTTGAGGCTAATAACTTGTACTTTTTTTCAATTAGATATGTCCCCTGTATAATTTTGTAATGTTAACCAGAATTTAATAAATCCATACACTTCAAATATGACCCGAAATCTGGGAATGATTTAGGCCTTGTTTAATGGATAGTGCCCCAATTTCTGAGCCAGAGCTCCGGATTCAATTCCAGTCCATGACTGTCTGATAGTGCCCCTATCTCTGGAGAAGGTGGAGTGGAGTCATGTCCTGTGGAGGTGTGTCACAGCATGTTACAACAGGCTGAAGAACAAACACACTGGAGCATCATGTTGCAGCTTTAGGGGCTAATGCTGAATGATGGTAGTGTCCCTATCACTGCGCTGAAAATTCTAGTTCCAAATCCCACAGAGCTGTTTCATAATATATCTGAACAAGTTGATTAAACTTTTTTGGAATCGTGTCTTGATGGAGAAGGAAGAGGTACGACGACTGAATTTGAGACTATAGACCCAGGATGACTGAAAGTGCAGCCAACTGTCTTGATTGGAGTCACATTTACACTTTCTAGAGGTTTATAAAATTATGAAGGGCATGGATAGGGTGAGTGGTCAAGGTTCCTTCCCCCCAAGGTAGGAGAGTCTAAACTAGAAGGCATAGGTTGAAGGTGGGAAGAGAAATATTTGCATGACAATGAAGAACAACTTTTTTTTCTTGCAGAGGATGGTGCTTGTATGGAATAAGCTGCCAGAGAAACTGGTGGAGGCTGGAACAATTACAGCATTTCAGAGGCAACTGGGTGGCTTTATGATTAGTGGGACATGGGCCAAATGCTGGCAAATGCGAGTGGATTAATTTAGAATAATCGGATGGCATAAACAAATTGAAGGGTCTGTTTCCCTGTTATACATCTCTTTGAATCATTGATTTAATTAATGAAGGTCTCTTTGTAATCTTCAGTTGTTCACCGTTATACAAACACTGTCCACCGTACACCCAAACTTGATGTTATCCGCAAATTTATCTTCTATTACTCTCATCTAAATCATTTATATAAATGACAAACAAAAGTGGACCCAACAATTTTGCCTCTGGATCATCGCTGCCCACAGGCTTCCATTTCAAAAAACAACCATCCACCACCACCCTGTCTCCTGCCATTAAACAGATATACACAGAAACACACACGCAATCACACACACATACCGACACACTGACGTAACCATGTCTTTAAGACGTAGGTTAGATTAAAACAACGATCGAGAGTTACAGTGAGAAGGTGGGAAAGTTGTGTTGAGAAACACACACCCGACAGGATAAAATAGCAAAGTGGACGTGATGGGCCAAATGGCCTAATTCCAATTTATTATGCTCTGTGGCCTTAAGGTGTCAGGATTATTTTCCAAGGGTGCAGTAGAAGCTAAGTTTGATAAATACTTGACTGAACAGCCAATGGGACTATGGGATATATTTGAGGGGCTGAATGGTATATGTTTGTTCCTATTTGCTGTGCCCTTGTTCCTGAAAAGAGGAGGTGACTTGCTGTGAGGTTAACACGCTTTAATATAAAAGGTGTCTCCTATTTCCATATGAGATAACATTGCTCCTTTCTGCTTTGGATTATGCGATCTGTGGCGTTCTCATCCCCCGGGAACACTGAAGTCTGTGTCACTGAGGATGTTCAGGGCGGACCTTGACTGACCGTTGATGGACAGGAGGGTCAATGTTTATTGGGAACTGACAGGAAAGGGGTATTCAGTTACAATCAGACCTGCCATAATGTTTCTAAACTGAGCAGCAAGTTGGAGGGGACGAATGAGCAACTGCTGTTCCTACTTCATCCGTTGTTCTGTCAATTCACCCACAAGGCTGTTACAGAGGGAGAGAAAGATCCCATTCAGCCAGTCAGCATCGTGATAATGCAGCAGGATCAGGCCATAATGCACCTCTATGGGGTTAGACAGGAATAGAATGAAGTATTCAAATCATTTCAGTAAATTACACAGCACAGGAGGACGCCATTTAACCATCCCAGGCTGTGACGCAGGAGCAGGGGCGCCTTGGGCAGCATCAGGAAATACAGACAAGAGATCATTACTGATTTTATTTTTGGCAAGCTGTAACTAGTGGAATTCTTTAGGGATCTATGTGAGGTCATCAACAAATTACAATTCATACCGATGAATTGGATGAAGAGGATAGAGCACAGTTTGCTCATAAATCAGGATAGTCAATCAATAAGATGTCAAATGAAGACAGAGCGTCTGCAATGGGACACAGACAGGGGACGGCAGAGCGTCTGTAATGGGATACAGACGGAGGAGGGCAGAGCATCTGCAATGGGATACAGACAGGGGAGGGCTGCGCATCTGTAATGGGATACAGACAAAGGAAGGCATAGCGTCTACAGTGGAATACAGACGGGGAAGGGCAGACCGTCTACAATATGATACAGACAGGGGGAGGGCAGAGAGTCTGCAATGGGACACTAACTGGGTAGGGGCAGAGCTTCTGCAATGGGATACAGACAGGGGAGGGCTGCGTGTCCGCAGTGGGATACAGACGGGGGAAGGCATAGAGTCTACTGTGGAATACACATGGGGAGGGAAGACCGTCTACAATATGATACAGACAGGGGAGGGCAGAGCGTATGCAATGGGATACTAACAGGAGAGGGGCAGAGCTTCTGCAATGGGATACAAACAGGGGGAGGGCAGAGCATCTGCAATGAGATACAGAGAGGGGAGGGAAGAGCATCTGCAATGGGATACAGACAGAGGGAGGGCAGAGCATCTGCAGTGGGATACAGACAGGGGGAGGGAAGAGCATCTGCAATGAGATACAGACAGGGGAGGGCTGCGCGTCCGCAATGGGATACAGACAGAGGACAGTTTTGAGCAAACCTTCAGCAGAAAACAAAGTACAACATTTCTGTGATGGGAATTTTCTGTTTTGGGCAATAGACAAAACAGCAGAAAATTATTTAAATGCAAGGAGAATGAAGAACTGAGTGGTACAGAGGGATCTGTGTGTCTTTGTACATGAATCACATCAAATTACTCTGAAGAGGCAGCTGGTGATTTGATAATAAATGGAATTATTCTGTTCCGTGTAAGGGGTGTTGTGTTTTATCTTAGCGATGATTTTTTGCATCAGTACAGGGCATTGCTGAGATCACATCTGATGTATTATGTGTCGTTATAATTACCTTAACTCATAAAAACAAAATTGCTTTCGAAACGTTTCAAAGATCTTTCTCTTTACTCATTCTTGTTATGAAGGCATTACGTTACGAAGAAGGAACAGTTCGACCTGAGAATGAGAGATGTTTTATTGACCGTATAACATCTTGAGAAGAGTGTAGTTGGTGAATACCGGATGAATAGTTCTTCTTGTGTGGGAGAATAAAATTGGGGAAATAATTGAAGAATAAGTAAGGTTCAAAGGAAAAGTCATTGGACGGAAACATTGAACTCTGATTTCTCTTCATATCTAATGCCAGACAGGCTGAGCTTTTCCAGCAATTTCTCTATTTGTTTAAGAATAAAACATATTCATCTTAACACAGATATTGTGAAGTTATCAAACGCTTATGTTTACATTATGCAGGCACATATTAACACATCTTCAAAACAAGTAGGACCATTTATTGTTAATGATTTGATTCTGTGTATGACAACAGCACTAATGCTTGGCCTGGAGACGAGAATGTGATGGAGTCATATAATTCGGACAATATTCAAGGAGAGCTCACATGGTCCTGTCTGGGGCCTGATAACGTGAATGATTTAAATCACAGATAGGAAAATGTAGCCTATCTGTGAAGGAACAGCCCATTGCTCCCTTTCTGTTTCCCTGCCGCTCAACACAGCAATGTGTGGGAGTGAGAAAAAGCCTAGTCGTCTTTTCCACTCATGGAGGATTCCTGATGATGATTCATTGGAATCTCCCCACTGCCTGAAGCAAAGCAATTCAGCCAAATACAACTATTTCAGGAAGAAATACCATTGTCAGAAGGTTATGCGAGACGAATAACTTCAGAAGTAATTATTCAGACTCGATATGTGAGGGGATCAGGCATGAGATTCTGTGGCTGCAAATGGGAATCCAAGATGATGTATAGCCTCCTACGTGCCAGAGTCCAGGATATCTCAGAGCGGCTGCAGAGCGTTCTCACCGGGGTGAGGGAGCAGCCAGAAGTCATTGTGCACATTGGTACAAATGACACAGGTAGAAGTAGTGATGAGGTCCTGCAGAGTGATGATAGAGAGCGAGGAAAAAGGGTAAAAGACCGGACCACGACAGTAGTAATATCCGGTTTACTTCAAGTGGTCCGTGCTCGTGAGGGTAAGAACAGGCGGACATGGCAGATGAATACGTGGCTAAATAATTGGTACAGGAGGAGGGATTCAGAGTTTTAGACCACTCGGATCTTTTGTAGGGCAGAGGAGACCTGTTCAGGAAAGACAGGTTGTACCTGAATTGGAAGGGGACTAATCTCCTGGCTGGCAGGTTTGCTCGTGCTACAAGGGAGTGTTTCAACTAGATTGGCTGGCGTGGCAGATGGCGTGGGATCCTCAACAGCAGGGTTGCAAGTGCGAGGCTGGAAGGAGATACCGTAATCACAAACAGTAAAGTGCAGAGAAAGGTTAGGCAGGAACACAACAGGCAGCAAGGAATGACTGTTGAATCAAATTGCATCTGTTTCAATGTAAGATGGCTGACAGGTAAGGCCGATGAACTCAGTGCGTGAATAGGTGCGTGGGACTGGGATATTGTAGCCATTACAGAAACATGGCTAAGGGAGGGATAGGACTGGCAGCTTAATGTACCAAGGTACAGGTGCTTTATGGGAGACAGAGATGGTGGAAGGAGGTGTGGAGGTTTCATTTTTGATTAAGGCGGTACCACAGCAGTAATCAGAGATAAAATAACTTATGGATCATCCAGTGAGGATTTGTGGGGGAAGCTAAGAAATAAAAAGTAATGATGATATTATTTGGGTTGTACTATAGGCCCCCAAATAGTAAACGGGGAATTAGAATATTTAAAATATGTAGAGAGATTGGGGAGACTTGCAGGTCCAATAGGATTGCCATAGTCGGAGATTTTAATTTTCCTAACATTGACTGAGAATTACATAGAATTAAGGACTGAGATGGTGTGTATCTATTAAGTGTGTTCAGAAACGTTTCCGCAAGCAGTATGTAGAGGGAGCAATTCGGGAAGAGGTAAAACTTGACCTACTCTAAAAAATAGGGCAAGACAGGTGACTGAGGTGACAGTGGGGGAGCACGATGGGACAGGGACCGTAGTTCTGTTATTTTTAAAATACTTATGGAGAAGGACAAAACTGGCCCGCATGTTCAAGTTCTAAATTCGGGGCAAGGCGAATTTTGATGGAATTAAATAGGAGCTTGCAGGGGTTTGTTGGAGGAGTTTGTTTGCAGGAGAAGGAACCTCCGGCAAATGGCTGGAGTTCAAGGTCTGTATGTTCCTGTGAGGATAAAAGGCAAGGTTGGCAGGAAGAGGGAACCCTGGATGTCAGGAGATATTGAGGCTTTGCAGTCAAAAAGGAGGTCTGGCTGAGGTCCATGCAGCTGGGTTCAATGGAAACCCTGGTGCTGTACAGAGAATACAGGAGTTTACCAATAAAGGAAATCAGAAGGGCGAAAAGGGCGCACGCGATAGCCTTGTCTGAGAAGATTAGGGTGAATCCAAAGAGGTTCTTTTAGTATATTAAAGTTAAAAGAATAACTACATGAGAATATGACCCCTCAAGGTCCCAAATGGACATGCATGTCGCGAACCATAGGAGATGTGTGAGATTCTCAATGAATATTTCTCCTCTTTCTTAACCGTGGAGAAATACAAGAAGAATTGGGAGGTTAACAAAGGTCATGGTGATATCTTGGGGTTAGTTCATATCACAGGAGAGGATGTGTTGTATGCATTAGAATGTATGAAGTTGGATAAATCTCCTGGTCCTAAACAGATGCATCCATGAATGCTGCAAGAGGCTACAGAAGAAACTACGGAGACCTGGGTGATATTTTTGCATTATCGTTAGCCGCAGGTTAGGTTCCAGAATAGTGAAGCGTAGCAAACGTTGTGCCATTATTCAGGAAGGGAAGCAAAGAAAAATCTGGGAACTATAGACCGGGAAGCCTAACATCTGTAGTAGGTAGGTTACTTGAGAAGATTCTGAGGGATAAGATATGCACACATTTGGAAAGACAGGGTTTGATTAGAAATAGCTTATTTTTTTCAGTTTCCTCCAGTATAGAAACAAGCCATTTCGCCCAGCAAGGCCACACCGACCCTCTGAATAGCAACCCAACCAGTCCTATGGCCCTATCCTTTTTTTAGCCCTGACTAATGCACATAAGGCTGTGGCCAATTCACCTGACCTGTACATCTTTGGATTGTGTAAGGAGAATGAAGCTCCCAGAGAAAACCCACACAAACACAGGGAGAATGTGCAAGCTCCAAAAGAGAGTCACCCGAGGCTGAAATCAAACACGGATCCATGGAACTATGAGGCAGCAGTGCTAACCACTGAGCCACCATGCCACTCTTGCCTTTTTTCAACCCAGTTCAATGACATAGGGACAAAATCTATTCTACCCTTCACCAATGATGCACGTTCCAATGCCACATATCATGGATAATTTATTCTCCGCAGAAAATGCCATCATATTATTATTTATTATTGTTTGTTGTTATTTATTTTCATACATACTTTTTAATAGTTGTTTTTAGACTGGAACGATTGCATGACTTTGTGAGTGTGAGATCATGCCTCACAAATTTGCTTGAGTTTTTTGATGGAGTGACCAGGAATGTTGATAAGGGCAGCTCGGTAGACATAGTCTGTATGGTTTTCAGTAAGGCCTTTGACAAGATTACTCTTGATTGGTTGGTCTGGAAGGTTAGAATCGCAGGGAATCCAGAGGGAGCTGAAAAATTGGATACACAATTGGCTTGATGGTCGTAAACAGAGGGTTATAGTGGAAGGATGCTCTCTGAGTGGAGGCCTGTGACACATAAAATGCCTCAGAGGTCAGTGATGGACCCATTGTTGTTTATTATCTATTTCAATGATATTCTTCAGAATGTATAAGGCATGATTAGTAAATTTGAAGGTGGCACTAAAATTGGTGGTATTGTGGACAGTGAGGAAGCTTATCAGAAATTGCAGCAGGATCTTGATCAACTGGAGAAATGGGCTGAGGAATATTTTTTGCAAACTTAAACAATGTATGAGTTTCATGGTGAATGGTAAGGCCTTAAGCAGTGTCGTTGACGCAGAGGGACCATGAAGTTCAGGTCCACCGTTCTCTGAAAGTGGAGTCACAGGTAGACATGGGCAGTGAAGAAGGCTTTTGGCTCACTGGCAGTCAACGGTCAGGACATGGTGGAGAGAAGTTGGTAAGTTATGTTGCAGTTATACAGGATGTCGGTGAGACTGCACTTGTAGTGTTGAGTTCAGTTTTGGTCACATTGCGATCAGAAGGATGTTTTTAAATTGAAATGTGTGCAGACGGAATTTACAAAGATGTTGCCAGGACTCAACAGTATGAATTATAGGAAGAGGTTGGACAAGCGAGAACTTTTTTTCTTTAGAGCGTAGGAGAGTGAGGGGGATCTCATAGAAGTGTACAAGATTATGAGAGGCATGGATAGGGTGAATGGACTGAAACTTTTTTTCCAGAGATGGGGAATTGAGGACTAGAGAGCATCAATTTAAGGTGAGATGGGAAAGAATAAAAGGGAAACTGATGGAAACTGTTTTACACAGAGAGTGGTACACAAAGGGAATCAGCTGCCAGCGGAAGTGGTTGAAGCATTTATATTAACAATATTTAAACGGCTTTTGGACAAGTACATGGACAGGAAAGGACGACAAGTGACATGTGATGGGAAAAGAAGTTAATGTAGATGGAGATTTGTGTCAGCAAGGAACAGTTTGGGCCAAAGGGCCTCTCTCCATGCTGTAGGACTTGATGACTCTATAAGTGGAATAGCATTTGGGTCAAACTCTCATTCTTCCTTTGGTGATGAGTTCGAATAATACTTGGACAACGTTCTTTCAAGATAACTTTGTGTGTGTGTGTGTGTGTGTGTGTGTGTGTGTGTGTGTGTTCTGCAGTATTTTTCAAAGGGAAATACCAATGTACATATTTGCAATATCCACTCATCATTCTTTTTTCCATCGTAGTTTGAGCAACTTTGCTTTGGTCATTACATGTTGTTTTAACAGATTGAAGAAATCTGTCTGACTTATTCCGAACACTGACCCTGAGACACTCTGAGAACTATATCATTGGCCAAAGCACCAATCTAGTTAAAAATTTATTTTGTGGCTAGTGGACGAGTGGGACTAGAAAAGGGAACAGCGATCCAAAAACACAGGAAATTATCGACTCAGTCAACCTAATGCCAGTGTAGAGGAGATTGTTGGAGGCGATTCTGAGGGATAGGATTTAAATGCATTTAGAAAGACGAGGACTTATTAGGAATAGTCAACATGTCTTTATACGATGGAAATCATGTCTCATTAATGTGATTGGTATTTTGAAATAGTGACGAAGAGATTGAGGAAGGCACTGTGATATACATTGTTCACACAGACTTCAGCAAGGCATTTAATAAGGTTCCTCATCGTAGACAGAATACAGAAGTTAGGTCATATGGAATTCAGGAAAGGCTAACCAATTGTATACAAAATTGGATTGAAGGTAACGCGTTGTTTTCCACGCTGTAGGCCTGTGGGCCGGGGTGTGCTGAAAGAATCAATACTGAGCTCAGTGCTTTTCATCATGTAGATAAACAACTTGTATGTGATTATCGGAGGCATGGTTAGTAGGTTTACAGGTAACATTAAAAAAATGGGGCAGTGGACAGTGATGATTATTTCAGAGTACAACGGCATCCTTGACAAACTAAGGGCCAAGGACTGGCAGATAGAATTTAATGCAGACATTTGTGTGGTTTTGCATTTTGGTAAGTTAAAGCAGGGTGGTACCCTGGGGAATGTTGCTGAACAAAGAGACCGACGGATGCAGTTGATAGTTACTTGAAAGTGGAGTATCAGGAAGACAGAGTTTTAATGTTCAGTCAGAACATTGAGTATAGGAGATGGGGTAGCATATTATGCTTCTACAGGACACTGGTGAGGCCACGTTAAGAATATTGCGTACAATTCAGTTGGCACTGCTAAAGGATGGATGTTGCTAAGCTTGAGAGGGTGCAGAAAAAATTCACAAGGATTTTCTGGAACCTGAGGAATTGAGCTGCTGGTGAGGATGAACAGGTTGGGGCTTTCTACCCTGGATTGTTAGGGTCTGAATAGTGACATGACAGAGGCTTATAAAATCCTGAGGGCCATTTATCGTCTCAATGGTCAACATCTTTTTTCCCATTGTAGGGACTTCCAGAACTAGACGGCAGAGGTTGAAGATGACAGGGGAAAGATTTAGACGGAACCTGAGGGGAAACTGTTTCATGCAGAGACTGGTGGGTGCACGGAATGTGCTGTGGTGAAAGCGGGTACAATTACATGTTTAAAATATATCTGGATAGATACATAAATAGAAATGGTTCAGAGGGATACGGACCAAATGCAGGAATTAGGACTAGGTCAGGTTAGGATGCCTGATCAGCATGGAGAATTTGGACAAAAGGATGTGTTTCCATGTTGTATGACTCTCCTATTCTATCACAGGGATGAGGAAAAATGCTAAAAGGGCTTTTGAATGGGAATTCTCTTCCCCAAAAGTTTGTGGGGCCTCTCTGATTGCAAGTATTCACAGTTGAGTTCGTTAAAGATTTCACAGAGACTGTGTCATGGCTAATTGGATACAGACAAGAAAGTGGGGCTGAAACCAAACCTGATCAGCCACAATCTTAGTGCCTGGTGGAGAAGGCTCAAAGTATCTCAGGACCCACTCCTACTCGTCAGTCCCCTGTTTCTGTGTCCCATTCAGACCCTCACACCTGCTGGATCTGAGCAGTTGGAGGCCACTTACTGCTATCACCTGGTGCACAGAAACAGAGGAGAACATTCACTCCCTCATGACTGTCACACACGGTTTCGGAGATTTGGAAAATGTAATTGGAAAACCCAGGCTGGATATGAAAGCGGTCCGTCATTTCTCTTTACAGAGCTTCCCCTCTCTGCAACTTGTGCTGCATTTGTTGGTCGACCCAGATTCACTGTGAATACAGCCCCCATACCTCACCCAGAGATGGCTCACAAAGTCCTCTGGGATCCTTGACTGCAACTTTCCATAACAGACCTTCCAGGCACCTTCCTGTAAGTAATCTAATCTAATCTAATCTAATCTAATCTAATCTAATCTATTCTAATCTAATCTATTCTAATCTAATCAAATTTTTTTTAGCAGAATGTGAGAATATCAGAAACAAAGGCAGGTCGTTCACCGCCCAAGCCTGCCTTGCCTTTCACTAAGATCATGGCATCATAGCCCTCACCTCTCTGATACATCAAAATCCGTCTCCAACCTCTATGAGCACTTCCATAGAACTCAGAACAAAGAACAGTAGAGCACAGTACAGGACATTCGACTCTCGATGTTGTACCACCCGTTTATCCTACTGTATGATCAGACTATCCTACATGCTTCCATTCACGTTCTTCCATATGCCTATCCAAGAGTCTCTTAAGTTTCCCTCACGTAATTGACTCGACTTCCACTGTTGGCAGTGCATTCCACACACCCACCACTCTCTGTCTAATCAACCTACCTCTGATATCTCCCCTAAACCTTCCTCCAAGTACCTTAAAATTATGACCCCTTGTAATAGATATTTCTTCCCTTTGAAACAGTCGCTAACTACTCACTCTGTCTATGCCTCTCATCATCTTGCACACCTCTATCAAGTCTCCTGTCATCTTTCTTTCCTCCAATGAGAAAAGCCCTTGCTCCCTCAAGCTTTCTTCATAAAACTTCCCCTCCAGTCCAGGCAGCATCCTGGTAAATTTCTGGTCTGAAGCTTCCACATCCTTCCTATAAAGGGGTGACCAGAACTGAACACAATGTTCCAAGTGTGGTCTATTCAGGGCTATATAGAGCTTCGGCATAACCTCACAGCTCTTACTCTCAATCCCCCTTCTAATGAAAGCCAACACACCATATGCCTTCTTAACCACACCATCAACTGGGGGAGCATATTTGAGGGATCTGTGGACACGGACCTCAAGGTCGCTCTGTTCCTCCACACTGCTAAAAATCCTGTCTTTAACCATGTATTCTGCATTCACATTCGAGCTTGCAAAGGGATTCACTTCACACTTTAACAGTTTGACCTCCATCTGCCACTTCTCAGCCCAGCTCTGCATCCTGTCAATATCCCGTTGCAACCTACAAAAGCCCTCCACATTCTGTACCACTCCAACAACCTTTGTGTCATAAACAAACGCTAACCGACTATTCCACACCCCCATCCAAGTCATTTATAGAAAACACTAAGAGTAGGGGTCCGGGAGCCGCTCCCTGAAGAACATCACTGGTCACTTTCAGTGATCTAGATCCCCTAACTCTCTGTGTAAGAGAATTCCTGACATTCACTACCCTCTATTTGAAGAAAGCATTCTCTGCTTCTCCATCATGACCTATTGATATGAGCAATAGAGGGAACACAGGGGCTCCGGTAAGAGAGACTGGCCCTGAACTCTAGGCAGTATTTGACTGAGTATGAGATCAAGGAGCCTGAGGAAAATCACACTCGATTGTGACCTCTCCAATGTTTGGAGCCTTTCACGGCACAAGGGAAGATGATTACCATTGCTGGGCATCAATCAACCCGGCCATGGGGCATCTCTGCAGGAGATCCACACGGTAGCTCCCTCAGCCCAGGCATCTTCTGTTTGTCAGCGGGGAATCCTGCAGTTTGGAAGGAAGCCTTTCAGCTCATTAAGTCAAAACTGAGCAGAAGTGGGGATATTCACTGAAGTTTACATAATGTTTAGAACAAGTTGTCCCTCTTCAGCTCTTGAAGCAGTCTGTGTCCATGTGCAACTAGACCTGGACAACATTCAAGATTGTGCTGTTAAAATCTGGGTAACATTTATGTTACAGAACTGTACATTTCCACAGTAAAACGAGGAGCACATTGAGCACTTCAATCTGCTTTCTCAAGAATATGAGGAAGCCATTCAGCCCATCAAAACTACTGATCAAAAAGAGGGATAGCTTCTGTCTTGTTTAACAAGTTTTATTTCGTGAAACCTTAAGAAAAATCTCGAGAAAGCCTCGTGTCTACCAGATCCCCTTTATCATGTCCGCTTGTTACATTCTCAGGGATCTCCAGAAAAAACTTTGCATGATTTCACAGGCAAAATATAGATCGCCTTTCACAAAACCATGTTGAATTTGCGTGAGGCTTTTCTCAATGCCCTGCAATTCCTTCCTTAATAATAGACTCTAGCAGATTCCCAACAATAATGTTGAGGCTAAATGGTTACTGCTTTTCAGAAAAGAGGCACCACATTGTAGAGTCTCCAGTTTCACTGGAACGTTCCTGAAATCCAAGGAGTTATGAAATATTTCTCACAGTAACACCAGTCACTCTGTAACCGCCGCTTTTAAAACCAACCGTGAATTGCTGCTGACCTGCATACCCTTACTCTTATCTGTTTATTGAAAAGCCTTGTTCCTTTTGTTAGAGGCAGTTCAAGAACTTCCCTCCTATTGCTATTTTGAGTATACCATTGAAATACTGACAGTGCTTTTAATGTGAGGAATGATATAAAATTCTGGTGTAAATTATCTGTCTTTTCCGTCTAGGCATACGCTCCAAACGTCCTCAATATATTTTCCTGACTTCATTTCGATCAAAGGGCATACATTCATCTTGAACTTTCTTCATATACACAGAAAAGCTTGCGCTGCTTGCTTTTATATTTCTTGCCAGTTTTCTTACATCATATCTTTTCTTCCCCTTTTTCCTTGTTTTCTTGATTCATACAGTCATATCGTGCACAAACAAAACCTTTGGTCCAACTTGTCTATGCTGGCCAGGTTTTCCAAACTAAACTAGTCTCATCTGCTTGCATTTGGCCCATATGCTTCTGAACATTTCCCATTTATATGTTTGTCTAAATGTCTTTTGAATGTTGTAGCTGTACTTGCATCTGCCTCTGGCAGCTCATCCCATAAGCAAATTACCCTCTGTGTGAAAACGTTGTCCATTTGTCCCTTTTAAATTTCCTCCTTTTAACCATAAAGCGACGTCATCTATGTTTGGACTCTCCTATCCTCTCAAAAGGACCTTGGCTATTCACCCTATCCATGCCTCCCATGATATTAAAACTTCTAGAATGTCACCCCTCAGCACTCCATCTGTTTCTGCCTTCAAGAGCAAGCATTTAAAGATAAGCACTGCAAATTTGTAACAGTATTAAAAAAGACAGGAAAACAACACTCAGTCCAAACTTCATAATGTGATTTGTTTTTCTCCATGTTACAATACTAAGGCAGCAGGAAACGCTTACTAGTGCTAATAAGACGTCAAGCAAACAAATTCCTTTGTCTGAGGGGGGTGTTGATCTCTACAGGAAAAACGTATCTTTGGCCAGTTCTATGTTAAAAAAAAGAATTCTGATACCATCCGGTCAGCATGCACCTTTCGCAGTGGGAGATGAAGGCTGAGTGTACGTTTTGGATTTGGGATCACAATGTGAATTCAGTGCAAAGGGAGAATGATGTTTTCAATACGATTTACTTCAACAATGAAACTTTCCGGAATGAGATGGGAGTGGGAGGTCTAAAACAGCATGAATGAAGAGGCCGAGCCACACTCAGACCAGAGGCAAGGTGGCAGCACAAAATGCCGATTGATGCGAGTGCAGGGAAGATAGACTGGATCAAAGAGCTTCAGGTGAAGTGTGGAGGGACCATCATGTGAGAGAATGTGCTCTGTAATTGGAGATGGAGAACTTGAATCAGGATGGGGAGAGGAGCAGGGAAGAGGGTGGAACAGCAATGACAGGGGTTTCTGGGGGAATTCAGGAAGCACAGCTGAAAGTCATGCCCAGCATCTGCTTATGGTCCCTGAAATAAACATCCTAAATCTGGCCCTACACTAATGATCATCATAGTATCCTTGTCAACCATGGGTGGTACATCTTCTAATCGAGTCCTTCTTTTTGAACAGAAACAACAATTTCTGAGC
Organism: Chiloscyllium punctatum; assembly: GCF_047496795.1. Classification (NCBI taxonomy): domain Eukaryota; kingdom Metazoa; phylum Chordata; class Chondrichthyes; order Orectolobiformes; family Hemiscylliidae; genus Chiloscyllium; species Chiloscyllium punctatum. The sequence continues at coordinate 42,708,908 of NC_092767.1, forward strand.
GTTATTGGATATCTGCTTGAATGTCTGCCCAGGTATACCCACTTACCTTCCTCTGGGTCTACTTCCACATCCCGCTTCAGATCAGATGTGAGACAGAAAGCCTCAATTTAGATGTCTAATTCTTTTCAATCATTCAGGGGGGACTTCTGCATGGAGCTGAACACATGATCAGCGGAGGCTGACTCCATTCTCCCAGTTTCTCCAGCTCTGTTGTTTCTGTTTGATGACGCCACATTCCAGTGTACTGCCTGTGATGTGACCTCCTTTTCCTTCAAATCAGAAATCCGCTAATTCCGTTGAACAGGGCCTTCAGCTGTGACTATCACATCTCCCACACTTCTGTCCTCACTCCGTCCCCTCCTTACCAGAACAATGATAGATCTCCCCTCGTCCTCACTTCTACTGTACTAGAATCCACATTCACAGAATCATCTTCCACCATTCCACCATCTCCAATGGGACAGCACTATCAAACACATCTTCCTCTCGCGACCACTGACAGCATTTCACAGAGACCATTTCTTCTGTAACACCCTCCATCATCGCGAACACTTCCCAACTCCCCATGACACATTCCCATGCAATTCCAGAAGCTGCAACACATGCCCATTCACCTCTTCCATCCCCACTGTCCATGACCCCAAACACACCTTCCAGGTGAAGTAGCATTTCACTTTTACTCTTTCAATCCGGTCTCCTGTTATGGCTGCTCACAATGCTGTCTCCTTTACATTGGGGAGACCAAACAGAGACTTGTTTGAGGACCACTTTCACTCTGTAGGAATAACCCTGAGCCTCTCATTGCTTCCCATTTCAATAACTGACCTTGCTCTCATCCTACGATTTCGGTCCTGAGCTGCTGAAATGTTCCAATGAAACACCACCCAAGCTCGAGTAACACCTCACTTTGCACTTTGATGTATTACTGCCTGCAGGAGTTAATACACAAGACCAAATTCACAGCCTGACTTCATTATGACTGTTCCCCATTTTTCATATATTCCACTTCCTGGCCTCCCAATGATCTCATCTGTGTCTTGTTTCAAAGGAGAAATTGTTGAGGGTGAGGATCAGTTCAGCCAAACGAATGAGAGTTTCGGTGGAAGGGTGTTGTTGGGGACGTCGGGAGAGGAAGAAACGGAGGGCTTGGAGGCCATGGCCACGACGGATGGAGGTGTAGAGGGATTATATATCCATGGTGAAGATGAGTCGTTGGGGGCAGGGGAAAGGGACCTCTTGGAGGAGGTGGAGGGCGTGGACGGTGTCGTGAATGTATGTGGGGAAATCCTGGGCTAGGGGAGATAGGGCAGTGCCGATGTAGGTAGAGATGTGTTCAGTGGGGCACGAGCATGCTGAGACAATGGGTCGGCCTGGGAGGTCAGGCTTATGGATCATGGGAAGGAGGTAGAATCGGGCAGTGCGGGGTTCCCGGACTATGAGGTTCGAAGTTGTGGGTGAGAGATCTCCTGAGGTGATGAGGTTCTGTATGGTCTGGGAGATGATGGTTTGGTGATGGGGTGGGGTCATTGTCGAGGGGGTGGTAGGAAGAGGTGTCTTCTTTATGGCGTCTGGCTTCAGCGTTGTAGAGGTCAGTGCGTCAGACTAACACTGCACCCCCTTTGTCTGCTGTCTTAATGGTAAGGTTGGGATTGGAACAGTGGGAGTAGAGGGCTGCACGTTGTGAGGCTGAGAGGTTGGAGTGGGGGAGGGGGTAGACAGGTTGAGGCGGTTAACATCCCAGTGGCAAATGGAAATGAAGGGGTCGAGGACGGGTAATAGGCTGGCACGGGGTGTCCAGGTGGAGGGAGCATGTTGGAGGTGGGTGAAGGGGTCCTCACAAGGTGGGCGGGAGTCCTGATTGTAAAATATGAGCAAGGAGGTGGCGGAAGAAGTGTTTTCCATCTCAGCGTGTATTAAATTCATTGATGCTTGGGTGGAGGGTGATACAGGTGAATCCTTTGCCATGGACTGATCTTTCGTCCTCCGTGAGGGACAGGTCTGGAGGGATAATGAAAGCTCAGCAGGGCTGGGAGCTGGGAACAGGTGTGGTTGTGGAGTTGTGTGTGTGTGCGGAGCTTGTAACTGGAGTGGGTGTTGTGGTGGGGGGAGTGGGGGTGGAGTCATGAGCAGGCGTGGTGTTCCTCTCAGGGTTCGGGCAGCAGGGATGGTTACAAGGTTCCCCATGGGAGACTGATTATCAAGGTTAGATCTCATGGAATGCAGGGATAACTTGCGATTTGGATACCGAATTTGTTCAAAGGTAAAAGACAGAGGGTGGTGGTGGAGGGTTGTTTTTCAGACTGGAGGCCTGTGACCAGTGGAGTGCCACAAGGATCGGTGCTGGGTCCTTTACTTTTCGTCATTTACATAAATGATTTGGATGTGAGCGTAAGAGGTAAAGTTAGTAAGTTTGCAGATGACACCAAAATTGCAGGTGTACTGGACAGCGAAGAGGGTTTCCTCAGATTACAACAGGATCTGGACCAGATGGACCAATGGACTGAGAAGTGGCAGATGGAGTTTAATTCAGATAAAAGCGAGGTGCTGCATTTTGGGAAAGCAAATCTTAGCACGGCTTATACACTTAATGGTAAGGTCCAAGGGTGTGTTGCTGAAATAAGACACCAGGAGTGCAGGTTCATAGCTCCTTGAAAGTGGAGTCGCAGGTGGATAGGATAGTTAAGAAGGCATTTGATATGCTTTTCTTTATTGATCAGAGTATTGAGTACAGGAGTTGGGAGGTCATGTTGCAGCTGTACAGAACATTGGTTAGGCCGCTATTGGAATATTGCATGCAATTCTGATCTCCTTCTTGTTGGGAAGATGTTGTAAAACTTGAAAGGGTTCAGAAAATATTTGCAAGGATTTTGCCAGAGTTGGAGGATTTGAACTATAGGGAGAGGCTGAAAAGGCTGGGGTTGTTTTGCCTGAAGTGTCGGAGGCTGAGGGGTGACCTTATTGGGGTTTACAAAATTATGAGGGTCATGGATAGGATAAATAGACAAAGTCTTTTCCCTGGGGTCGTGGAGTCCAGAACAAGAGACCATAGGTTTAGGGTGAGAGGGGAAAGATATAAAAGAGATCTAAGGGGCAACCTTTTCACGCAGACGGTGGTATGTGTATGGAGTGAGTTGCCAGATGATGTGGTGGAGGCTGGTACAATTGCAACATTTAAGAGGCATTTGGATAAGTAAAAGAATAGGAAGAGTTTGGAGGGATATAGGCCGGGTTCTGGCAAGTGGGACTAGATTGGATACCAGGTCGGCATGGACAGGTTGAACTGAAGGGTCTGTTTCCATGCTGTATATCTCGATGACTCTATGACTCTATGTCTTCCAGTCCCCATTTATCAAGGCCGCTTGTTACATTCTAATGGATCTCCAGAAAACCTTTGCATGATTTTACAGACAAAATAAAGTTCGCCTTTAACAAGACCATGCTGACTCTGTGTGAAGCTTTTCTAAATGCTCTGCAGTCCCTTCCTTAATAACAGACTCTCACAGATTCTCAGCAATAATGGTTAGACGGAATGGTTCCTGCTTTCAGTCTCGCTAGTCTCTTGAAGACAGGCGCCACATTGGAGGGTCTCCAGTTTCATTGGAACACTCCTTTAATCCAGAGAGTTATGGAATATTTCACACAGAGCCACCAGCCACGTTGTGACCACTTTTTTTAAAACCAGCTATGAATTGCCGATGACCTGTTTACCCTTGGTCCTATCTGTTTGAGAAATGTCTTGTGCCTTTTGTTAGAGACATTTCTAGATCTTCCCTCCTATTACCATTTTGTTTTATACCATTGAAATATTTACAGCACCTTCACCTGTGAGGAACGATGTAAGATGCTGGTGTTTATTCCCTGTCTGCTCACTGTATCCAGTTCCCAAGTCACACACTCCAAATGTTCTGAATATACTTTCCTGCCTTTCTTTCTACCAAAGATGACACACACTTCTTGAACTCTTCTTACATACATGGAAAAGCCCGTGCTGCTTGTTTTTTTTTATATTTCTTGCCAATTTGCTTGCATCACATCTTTTCTTCCTTTTTCTTTGATTTCTATATTCATACAGCCATATCACACTCAAACACAGTCTTTGGTCCAACTTGTCCATGCTGGCCAGGTTTTCCAAACTAAACTATTCCCATCTGCTTGCATTTGGCACATATGCATCTAAACGGTTCACATTCATGTTTGTCCTAATGTCTTTCAAATGTTGGATCTATACTTGCATCTGCCAGTCTTCCTCTGGCAGTGCATTTCATAAACACCTCACTCTCTGTGTAAAATAAAATCCCTCTTCCTCCCTTATAAATCTTCCCTATTCCACCATAAACCTATGGTCCTATGATTTAGTTTTCCTCTTGTACGCCATACTTTCTTGGTAATTTCCCTGTACTCCACAATAACCTCTCCTCTCCCGATTACACCAGCCTCCACCACATCCTCTGGCAGCTCATTCCATACACGTACCACCGTCTGTGTGAAGAGGTTGTCCCTTAGGTCTCTTTTACGTATGGATTTCCTGAAGTGTGGAAACAAGTCCATACCGACCAGCGACCCACACACCTAACTCTACAGGCAATTTAGCATAGCCAATTCACCTAACCTGCCCATTTTTGGATTGTGGGAGGAAACCCACACAGCCATGGGAGAATGTACAAACTTGACATAGAGAGTCCACAGAGCCTGAGGCAGGAATTGAATCCGAGTCTCTGGCGTTATGAAACAGCATTGCTAACCACTGTACCACCGTGCCAACAACATCCTCCTCTCACGCTCAACCTATGCCCTTTAGTTCTGGCTCCCTGACCCTAGGGAAAAGACTTTATTCATTTATCCCCTTCATGCCCTTCATAATTTTGTACATCTCTATAAGGTCACTGCTCAGATTCCAATGTTCAAGGGAAAACAACCGCAGCCTGTTCAGCCTCTCCCTATATCTCAAATCCTCCAACCCTGTCAACATCCTTCTAAATCTTACCTGGACCCTTTCAATTTTCACAACATATGTCCGATAGGAAGGAGACCAGAATTCCATGCAATATTCCAACAGCTGCCTAACTAGTGTCCCGTACAACCACAATATGACCTCCCAACTCCAATACACAATACTCTGACCAATAAAGGAAAGCAAACTAAACACTGCCTTAGCTATCCTACCTACCTGCGACTCCACTTTCAAGGAGCCATGAACGTGCACTCCAAGGTCTCTTTGTTCAGCAACACACCCGAGGACCTGACCATTAAGTGTATAAGTCCTGCTAAAATTTGCTTTCCCAAAATGCAGCACCTCGCATTGATCTGAATTAAACTCCATCTGCCAATTCTGAGCACATTGCCCCATCTGGTCCAGATCCTGTTGTACTCTTGGGTAACCTTCTTCGCTGTTCACTACACCTCCAATTTCACTACACCTCCATCTGCAAACTTACTAACGATACCTCTTACGCTCGCATCCAAATCATTTATGTCAATGACACAAAATAGAGGACCCAGCACTGACCCTTGTGGTACTCCACTGGTCACAGGCCTCCTGCCTGAAAAACAACCCTCCACCTCCACCCTCTGTCTTCAATCTTTGAGCCAGTTCTGCATCCAAATGGCTAGTTGTCCCTGTATTCCGTGCGATCTACACTTGCTAACCAGTCTCCCATGGAGAATCTTGTCGAACGCGTTACTTAAGTCCATATAGATCACACCTACCGCTCTGCCCTCGTCGTTACTTCTTCAAAAATCTCAATCAACTTGTGAGATATGATTTCCCATGCACAAAGCCATGTTGACTATCCCTAATCAGTCCTTGTCTTTCCAAATGTATGTACATCCTGACCTTCAGGATTCCCTTCAACAACTTGCCCACCACCGACGTTAGGCTCACTGGCCTATAGTTCCCTGGCTTGTCCGTACCACACTTTTTAAAACAGTGGCATCACGTTTGCCAATCTCCAGTCTTCTGTCACCTCTCCTGTGACTATCAACGCTACAAATGTCGCAGCTATCACTTCTCCAGTTTCCCGCAGAGTTCTCGGGTACACCTGTTCAGATCCTTGGGATTTATCCCTCTTTACCCTTTTCAAGACATCCAGTACTTCCTCCTCTGTAATATGGACATCTTTCAACGTGTAACCATCTATTTTCTGACATTCTATACATTCCATATCCGTTTCCACAGTAAATACTGATGCAAAATACTCGTTTAATATCGCCCCCATTTTCTGCGGCTCCACAGAAAGGCTGCCTTGCTGATCTTTGAGGGGCTGTATTGTGTCCCTAGTTATGATTTTGTCCTTAATGTATTTGTAAAAACCCTTTGGATTCTCCATAATTCTACATGCTAAAGCTATCTTATGTCCCCTTTTTGCCCTCCTGATTTCCCTCTTAAGTATACTCCTTGTGCCCTTATACTCTTCTAAGGATTCACTCGATCTATCCTGTCTATACCTGACATATGCTTCCTTCTTTTGATGAACCAAACCCTTTAGTCATCCAGCATTCCCTATACCTACCAGCCTTTCCTTTCATCCTAACAGGAATATACTTTCTCTGGATTCTTGTTATCCCATTTCTGAAGTCTTCCCATTTTCCAGTCGTCCGTTTACCTGTGAACATCTGCCCCCAATCAGGTTTTGAAAGTTCTTGGCAAATACCGCTATAAATTGCCTTTCTCCAATTTAGAACCTCAACTTTTAGATCTGGTCTATCCTTTTCTATCATTATTTTAAATCTAATAGAATTATGGTAGCTGGCCCCAAATTGCGCCTCCACTGACTCCTCAGTCACCTGCACTGCCTTATTTCACCAGTGTTGGTCAAGGTTTGCACCTTATCTAGTAGGGTCATCCACATACTGAATCAGAAAATTTTCTTGTGCACACTTAACAAATTCCACTCGATCCATACCCTTAACGTTTTGACAGTCCCAGTCTATGTTTGGAAAGTTAAAATCTCCTACCATAATCACCCCACTGCCTTACAGCTAGCTGAGATCTCCTTACAAGTTTGTTTCTCAATTTTCCTCTGACTATTATGGGGTCTATAATAAAATCCCAATAAGGTGATCATCCCGTTCTTATTTCTCAGTTCTACCCAAATAATCTCCCTGGATGTATTTCCAGAAATATCCTCCCTCAGTACAGCTGTAATGCTTTCCCGAATCAAAAACGCCACTCCTCCTCCTGTCCTGCCTCCCTTTCTATCTTTCCTGTAGCATTTATATCCTGGAACATTAGCTGCCAGTCCTGCCCATCCCTGAGCCATGATTCTGTAATTGATATAATATCCCAGTCCCATGTTTCTAACCATGCTCTGAGTTCATCTGCCTTCCTTGTTTGGCCCCTTGCATTGAAATAAATGCAGTTTAATTTATTAGTCCTACATTGTCCCTGCCTGCCCTGACTGTTTGACTCGTTTCTGTTCTCAATTGTACCAATCTCAGATTGATCTATTTCCTCACTATCTCCCTGCCTCCCTCCCCCCCTCCCCTTACTAGTTTAAATCCTCCCGAGCAGCTCTAGCAAATCTCCCTGTCAGTATATTCGTCCCCTTCCAATTTAGGTGCAATCTGTCCTTCTGATGCAGGTTCCTTCTACTCCAATAAACATTCCAGTGATCCAAAAATGTGAATACTTCTCCCATACACTAGCTCCACAGCCATGCATTCATCTGCTCTATCCCTCTATTCCTGCCCTAACTAGCTCGTAGCCTCGGGAATAATCCAGATGTTACTACCTCCTTTTTAAAATTTCGGCCTAACACCCTTCCATCTCCGTCCAGAACCTCAACCTTTACCCTTCATATGTCGTTGGTACCAATTTGGACAATGACCTCTTGCTGGTCCCTCTCACTGCGAGAACATTCTGCACGCTTTCTGAGACAACACACCATTCTGCTTTTTTCTCTGCTGGCTACATAACCTTCTGTCTGTACCTCAGGCTAGGAAGTCCCCAAACACAATTGACCTCGTGGAATCCGACGTATCCCTTGTTGCATAGAACTAGTCTCAATGCCAGACACTTGCCTGTTCGTGCTACGTTCCCCTGTGAATCTATCACCCGCTACATTTTCCAAAACAGCATATTTGTTTGAAATGGGGACAACCCCAGAAGACTCCTGCACTATGTGCTTAACTCTCTTATCTTTCTTGGAGTAAACCCATCTATGTAACTGTATCTGAGACTTTCCTCCCTACCTATAACTGCCATCTATCACATACTGTTGCTGTTACCATCTCTTCATTGTGTTAAACTGTCTCTCCAACCAATCCATTCGATCTGATAGGATTCGCAACCAGAAGCATTTGTTGCAGATATAATCCACAGTAACCCTTAGATCGTCTTTAAATTCCCACATCTGACAAGAAGCGCATATGATTCTATTAAGGCCATTTGTGCTCCTTCACAATCTACAGACCCAGAAAAACAAAACTACCTTATTCCTCTACAAAACTCTTGCCAAGGTTAAATTAATATTTATGGCTTATATTTTAAGATTCACCAAGAGACATATCTCAAAATGATATAATTAAGGAAGAACCCACTTTACTCACTTCTGCAGACCTTCTCTAGGACACAGTTAAAACAATTCACTTATCTGGCTGGGAGCTTTGCCCAAACAGTGCCTCCAAACCAGTTGTAAATTTCACTGTTTGTTAATTTTCCTAGACGCACTCCGATATCCAGCAATACATGAATTAAAACAGCAAAGGCAGTAACGGTGCAGGTAAACTGTGCTGTCAGGTTCTTCCCCTCACCATGTGCTTCCTTTGTCTGTTTTTTCCCCTTTTAAAACTGCTGTTGCTTTGACTTTTTTTCCCAAAGTTCCAAAACTATGCAACAGCATACAAAACAGTCATTGCTGCTCCTGGAATTCGAGGAAATCTCCTCCAACACCTAAAATACCTCAAAAAAAGGAGCAGCTGTTACTGCCAGAAATCATTCCCGCCGAGACTTCTGAAAATCCAAATACACTACTTCCACTGGTTGTCCGTGGTTTATGCTGCAAGAAACAACTTCAAATATTTCCGACGTTTGTCAGGCATGATTTCTCTGTCAGAAATGCATTCTGATTCGCTGCAATTTTGCTGTTCATTTCTAAGTACCCAATATCAGTGTTTATATAATGGATTCCAACTCTTTCCATACATATATCAAATCAATTGGCCTGCAGACCTCCACTTCATCACTTCTTCCCTGTGTACATGGATGGATCATGTTTCCTACCTTTCAGTTATCTACAATGGCTAATGCCTTTGCAGGATCTGCAAGAAAATAAAACACAGTTAGCGACAGTTCAATAAATATGCTGTTTTATTTCTGGTATTTTAAAATGAAGTATATCTGACCCATCAGACTTAGCAATGATCAATCTAGCTCCATTTTCAAGTACTACCTTGTTGCTGATACGCATTGACTTTATATCTTTAGTTTCACAAGTCCATGTGATCACTTGCTTTACACAGAGATTGCCTGGAGCTTCCTCCATGAAGACAGATGCAAAGTAGCTGGTTAGGTTCTCTGCCATTTCCTTGTTCCCCACAATAAATTCTCCTATACCTTACACATTTCCACATTTGGACTTACTTTTGTTTTCTTCGGTACATTGATCTCAGATTTAAGCAGTCTGTGTGTTTCCTGTTTGCTTGTATTCATGTTCTCTTTGATTTCCTTAACACTTTCCTTATTTTCAGAAAAGTGAATCTCTCTGTATGTTCAGGTTTGCACAATATCTGGAATTCTTCTGAAGCTGCTTCCTTAGATTTAACGCAATCATTAATTTCTTACCTAAACCATTGATGAGTCACCTTCCCTTTCTTTGGTGTTTGTAACTTAGTGATATGTACGTATTTTTCAGACTTTACAGTATTTCTATCACAAACAGCCAATGCCTGTCTCACACTAAATGTCATTATGTATTTTTCCAATTGACTTGACCCTCCAGCCTTCGGGTTTCCATGATATTTGAGTGAAATGTTCAAACATTCTACATTGCTTGCAGGCGCCGTGTAAAATGCAACATATTAATGTCACGATTGCCCAATAGCTGCCTCAGTGCATGGTAAGTAATCAGTCCTTCTGACCACACAACACCACGCACGAAATATCCTGCTCTCTACTTTGGTTCACAACATACTCTTCAGCCTACCACATATAAACATGAAATAGATTTTTCACAGCATTATCCATCATTTAGTTAACGCAGTTTCGATGCAATTTTAGATCCAGTATTACTGCAGCACCCACGATATTTACATATCTAATTTACAGAGAATCGGATGCACGGACTATTTTCAAAATGGGGAGAAAATTCTGAAGTCTGGGTGTTCTCGTCCAGAATTCTCTCAAGGTAAACTTGCAGGTTGAGTCAGTCAGGAGAAAGGCAAATGCAATGATGGCATTTATTTTGAGAAGACTTGAATATAAAAGCAGGGATGTACTTTGAGGCTCTATAAGTCTCTGATCAGACAACATATGGAGTATTGGGTGCAGTTTTGGGCCTCATATCTCAGGAAGGTTGGCCCTGGAGTAGGTTCAGAGGAGCTTCACAAGAATGGTCCCAGGAATGAAAAGCTTAACATATGAGAAAATTTTGAGGACTCTGGGTTTATGCTCGATGGAGTTTAGAAGGATGAGGGGGACTTTAAATGAAACACACAGAATATCGAATGGCCTGAACAAAGTAGATATTGGGAAGATGCTTCCATTGGTCGGAAAGACTAGGACCCGAAGGTACAGCCTTAGAGTAAAGGGAAGATCTATTAGAACAGAGATAAGGAGAAACGTCCTCAGCCAGAGAGTGGTGAATCTCTGGAATTCATTGCCACAGAAGGCTAGGTCATTGAGTATATTTAAGACGGAGATAAATAGGTTCTTGAGTATCAAGGAGATCAAGGGTTATGGGGAGAAAGCGGCTGAGAAACTTATTAGTCATGATTGAATGGCGGGGCAGACTTGATGAGTTGAATAGTCTAATTTCTGCTCCTATGTCTTATCATCTTATAGTTATAGGGCCAAGTATTGGAAAACAGGATTAGAATCGCTCAGTGGTCGTTTTTGACCAGCACAGACTCAATGGGCCAAACAACCTTTTCTCTGTCTTGTAGATTTCAATGACTTTAATGTCAGGTTGATGTCAGTATTATAACTGTACTGGAACAGCTTAGCTAGTTTTGGAGCTCATGTCTTCAGTACTATTGCTTGAATGTTGACACAGCCACAGCTTTTGCAGTATTCAATGCCTCTAACCGTTTCTTGAGATCAAATGAATCAAATTGGCCGAAGACTGGTATCTGTGATGCTGGAGATCTCTGGAGGAGGCCAATCCACTCAGCACTTGTGGCTGCAGATTACTGAGAATGAGTCAGCCTTAGCATTTACATGGTTGTGCTCGGCTCCTCCATCATTGAAAACTGGGATATTTGTAGAACCTCCCCCCTCCAGTAGTTGTTTAATTATCCACCACCATTCACGACTGAAGAGCTTAGATTTGTATTGTGCCTTGGTGAGCCCACACCTGGAGTCAGAAGGCAAAATATGTGGGTAAGTAAGCCAGTCATGTCAAGAATGACAGTAAATATTCTTTCGATAAATAAAGGGCAAACGAGAGGCAAAAATGGGCATCTGATCGCTAGAGATTGACACAGGAGCGATAATAATGTGGAACAAGGAAATGGCTGAGGAGCTGAAATATTACTTTGTGTCAGTCTTCACGGTTGAAAACACGAGTAATATCCCAAACATTGAAAAGCCTTAGTGGACAGACCTGAGTAAGGTGGCCATCACCGAGGAGAAGGTGCTGGGAAAACTGAATGGCCTGAAGGTAAGTAAATCAACTGGACCAGATGGACTCCAATCCAGATTTCTAAGGCAGTGGAGGCATTGGTGGTGATCTTTCAGGCATCTCTTGAATCAGGAAGAATGCCAGAGGACTGAAAAATCGCTAACGTGATACCACTGTTTAAAAAGGGAGTAAAGCACAAAATGGAAAATTACAGACTGACTAATCTAAATTTGGCTCTGGGTAAGAGCCTGGAATACATTGTGAAGGGTGAGATTTCTGAATACTTGGGTGTGGATGGTGAATTAGGACAAAGATAGCATGGTTTCATCAAGGGGAGATCATGCCTGGAAAATCTGCTAGAAAACCTTAAGGACGTAAAAATCAACTTAGATGAAGGAGACCCAATGTATATCATCCACCAGGACTTCCAGAAGAGTCTTTGACAATGTTCCGACAGAGGCTACTGAATAAGGAAAGGGCCCATGGTTTTAGAGGCAAGGTGCAAACATGGATAGAGGTTTGGCTGTCTGACAGGAAGCAAACAGTGTCGATAAAAGTGTCCTTCTCAGGATGACAGTCGGTGACAAGTGGTGTTCCATAAGGCTCAGTGTTGGGACCACAACTTTTCACTTTATACATTAATGATCCAGATGAAGGATCTGAAGGCATTCTGGCTACGTTTGAAGATGATACAAAGATAGGTACAGGGACAGGTAACGTCGAAGATTCAAGGAGGCTCAAGAAAGATTTGGATAATTTAGGATACTGGGAAAATAAGTGCCAGATGGCGTACAAAGTGGGAAATTGTGGGAACATGCACTTTGTTAGGAAGAATAAAAACATGAACTACTGAGAAAATTCAGATGTCTGGAGCGCAAAGGGACTTGGGAAGTTTACTCCAGGATTCTCTCAATGTAAACTTGCAGGGTGAGTCAGTCGTCAGGAAGGCAAATGCAGTGATGGAATTTATTTGGAAAGGATTTGAATATAAAAGCAGGGCCGTAGTTCTAAGGATCTATAAGTCTCTTGTCAGACCATAGTTGGAGTATTTTGCGCTGTTTTGAGCCCCATATCTCAGGAAGCATGTGCTGACCTTGGAATGGTTTCACAGGATGTTCGCAAGAATGGTCCAGGAATTAAGAGCTTAACATATGAGAACGTTTGAGGACTCTGAATCTGAACTTGTTGGGGTTCAGAGGGATGTGGGGGGATCTAACTGAAACATACAGAATACTAAATAGCCTGGCAGTGCGGAGGGTGAGGAGACTCCAGGACCCAAGGATATAGCCTTAGAGTAAAGGGAAATCCTTTTAGATCGGAGGTAAGGAGAAACGTCTTCAGCCAGAGAGTGGAGAATCGATGGAATTTATTTTCACAGAAGGCAGTGGAGGTCAGGTCTTTGTGTATATTTAAGATAGAGATAGTTAGCTTCTTATGTATCAAAAGGATCAATGGTTACAGGGAGAAAGCAGGAGAATGGGGTTGAGAAACCTGCCAGCCTTAATTGTATGGTGGATCAGACTCGAAGGGCTGAATGTCTTAACTTCTGTTCCTATATCCGTTGATCTTATGGCCGTCAACCACAGTCTATTGCTACTCTCTCTTTACTTTGTCCCTCCTGACAGCAAAATGTGAAAGTAAAAAATCCCTGAGTCATCTTTACCAAACTTGAAGGATTCCTGTTGAGGATTCATGGGAATCGCTCCACTGCTTGAAGGAAAGGAAATTCTGCCAAATCCAACAGTTCCAGGAAGAAGTCTAATACAAAAAGCTTGTTTGAGTAGAATAACTCGGAGACAGAGTATCAGTTGGGACACATTATCTCTTTTCCATTTGAAATGAGTTCAACCACTATGAAACTCTGGAAACCTTTTCCTATTCTTTTTCGTCTTCAGACATGTGCGATTGTGTATGCGTCTGTACGTGTGTGGCTCTGTGTCTCACATTTTTTCGAGAGAATGACCTAAGTTACACTTCAAACCTGTTGTAACCAGTGGAGAAGTGGGACTGGAAAAGGACACAGTGACCCTCCAACATTGGTCGGAGCAGAAATGAGAAATTCGCACGAGCTGTACAAATGGGAATTCTCTTCCCCAGAGGTTTCATCCCAAGATGGCAGCTTAACCTCACCATTTCCAGCGTAATTAGACATGGTCCATAAATGTTGGCCTGTCAACAACACCCACATTCCTGAACAAATCTTAAATGATATACTGCAGCAGAATTAATTGGATGGGAGCAAGACTGATAGATAAATGCCTATTGCCTTCCAGAATTGTGCTGCCTGTGTACTTTAGCTTTGTGCAGTTCCCTGGGTGCCTGGGTATTGTGCCTGGGAGTTTGCATTTATTCAAAGTTGAGTTTGTTCAACATTTGACAGACATGTGAATGGCGGAAAATTGTGGACAGACAGAAAAATGCTGCGGAGACCATAATCAGATCAGCCATGAACTTATTGTCTGGTCGAGCAATGACAAAGTGTCTAATGACCCACTCCTGCTCCTCAGTTTTCTGTTCCTATGTTCCATTCAGTCCTTAAAACTATTTGTATAGGAACAAATGGAGACCACTTGCTCCAAATACTTGGTCCGCAGTATTACAGGATATCATTCAGTCCCTCAACACTGTGTGGTTTGCTGTGGGTTGGAAAATGTGATGGGAAATCCAAGCAGGGTATGAATGTGGTCTCCCACCTCTTTAAAGAGTGTCTCATCTCTGCAAGTGGTGTTTCAATTTGTGGTCATTTGGTAGATCCAGATTCACTGTGAATATCGGGCCCATATCTCTCCCAGAGTTGGCTCACAAAATACTTTTCTCTCACTGCCCTCAACATTCGATAGCAACACTTCCAGGAAAATTACAACCATTCACTTTCCAAAGACAGAATATGAGAACATAAGAAACAGGAATAGGTAATTTGGATGCTCACGCCATTGTATGCCATCATGGCTGACCTACTGTTGGCATTACCTCTTCTTTAATGCGCAATTTTTCACGCCCCTCATCTCTCTGACAGGTCAAAAATCCATCTACCTCCTCTGTAAATACTTGGAGTTAACTCACTCCCCTAACTTTCTAGACCTGAGAATTCCTGACATTCACTACTCTCTATGAGAAGAAAACAATCTCCACACGGACACCATCATGTATTAACATTAACAAAAGTGTTTAACTGACCTGTTTAGGTTAGAGGGATTAACCCTGATATCAAGGCAGGATTTGACTGAAGATTTTATCCTCAGAGGCACTTAAATATCCAGAATCATGCATCCCGAGTAAAAATAAAAATACAAGCAATAGAATGTATCACGTAGTGTCTGTGTAGAACATAACGAGTGATTGTCCATTTATATAAAGTTTCAATGCAATGACCTCTTATTCTCTGACAGTGCTACAGATTAACCTTCACTCACTCCTTTTTTACAACCAGCACAGGGATTATTCTTGTGAAATTCCTTTACACATCCTCTATTGCAATGAGATAATTCCTTGAAAAGGAGCAAAAATCTGTCCATAATACCCGAAATACTGGCTCCACCACACTCTCAGTGATGATCACAATAATTCCTTTCCCTCACTTAACTGTTCACGTTTCTTTATTATGACATAAAAACCCATTCCTTCTCTATGTACTGCCACTGTTGTGGACTTTAAAAGTTCCTTACATCTGTATGTCAGCATCAGTACAGCCAGTACCAGAGGTGCCCGTGGAGATGAACATCATTCTTGGGGAGAGACTCAGTCAGAAAGATTGCACTTGAAATATGGTCACCTCCCTGAATGGAAATGAAATGTAGGAATAAGGAAAACAGGTAGAGGAAGGGAGCTAACTTTACTTGTGTCCTTCTCTCACGGGATGTGTGCAGCCATGGTCAGGCCAGCTTGTTATATGGATCTTGAACTGAGTGGCTGGTTCAGCTGTTCCACGGACAGGAAAGAGTAAATCACATTGCTGTGGGTTTGCAAAGACATGTCTGAGGAAGGATAACGCATTGACTTCTCTGAAGGACATGAAGCAAACGGATGGGCCTTTTCTCACAAATGACGATAGTTTCAGTTCAATTACATCAATTTCCTTCAAGAGATACCAAGTGATTATTATTCCGTGCCTCTAAATTATATGTCAATGACTTAAGCATCATGCAGTGTCTGCCCAACTGACAGAATCTGTGCAGTAAACAAGTTCAACATATTCAAGAGCAATTATTCTGTAATTGACATCTGGTTAGAAAGGACTTGATAAATTGTATCCAGATTTAACAAAGGTTGATGGTTTATTCAGAAGATGCACTGAGGCTCAGGAGGAGATGGGGATATCATGATGGTGGTATTGGGCAGGATTCGTGAGTGGGGATAATATAGAAATGTAGATCTGTGCAGGGATAGAGGTATTATGGAGTTTGAGAACAGTCTGGTTCTTCTCACACATTGGTGAGTAATTTGTCTTGAATAATTTGCTCGATATAATTTGTGAGGAATTGAATATTTCTTTGTAATTGAAAGTCTTGACATCTTCCTTGCTACATTTTAAATAATATGAGCAGCAATTCAATCCAACCTGGCTTAATGAACCCATAGAATGATGTACCAGGAACACCAACTATAGCGATGATGCAATAACTTGAATCACCAGCGATACATCATAGATCCGCAAAACTAATGACATCCAAGTTTGAGAAAGCCAGTAAAGACCCCCAGATAAACTCCTGTCCATTGTTGGAACATTCCAGTCTAATGTTCTCAGATTCTGATCTCTCCTCCCCTTCTCCATATGGGTCTGCTGATGCCTGTTAGTGCTATCGGTGATGCTCCCGCTGATACTATGGGCTAACACATTGAACCGAGTCCATAATTAATGAAAGAGGAAAGCCCTCCAGTTACACATTTAGGATGCACGGAGATTTACATCAATCACAGTCGCTGAGAAAAATAACTCCCGCTGACCCATTTCAATTCAATACTTTTTATTAAAATTCAACGTTAAGAATAAAATTTACATATTCTGGATGGGATATGTGGGAGTGACTGAGGGAACAAATGTTGGGTCTGGTAGATCAATCATGTGTAACCATTCAATCTGCCTTGGATATGGGAGCAATGCCAGAGGTTTATCAGAATATAAGCATGCTTCTCTGTTTATAAATTGAAACATAGATTCTGTATCTACTGATCAGGCACTGCAATATCAATAAGACATTGAGAGAACTTTCATCGTCCATCATCTGAGAAGAAAATATCCCTAAGACTACGTGGTACGTCAGAGACAATGGGGACTGCAGATATTTGATAATTCAGTGCAGATAAAGGATGGCGGTGGAAAAGGCACAAGAAGCCAGGCAATATCCGAGGAGCAAGAGAGTCGATGTTTCAGGCAGGACCTTTCCTCAGGACAGGAGAGAAAGAGGGGGGCTAAGAGAAACTGGGTGATGGGATTAGGCTGGTGAAAAGTGATAGATGAGAGAAGGTAGGAGGTGATAGCGATAGATCGGTAGGGAGTGTGGATCAGAAGGGGAGAAGGAAGATGGATATTACGTCTCCTCGCGAGGGCAGATGTGAGTCCGGGGGTTGGATCTGGGATGGCCAGGGGAGTTTTGTAACTCAGTGAATCCAATGATCATGCTGTGTTTTTGCTGGCTTCCGAGGCAGAAGATGAGGTGTTACTGGTAAAATCCGAATAAATATCTTCTGAACCATCTCAAGCTTAATACTCTCCTTCCTATAACAGAACTGCACACAGTACTTCAGGAGAGGCTTTATCAATATCTTGCACAATCTCAGCATGACTTCCCAACTTCTATACTCAAAGGTATGAGCAATGAAGTAACCTTAAACACCCTGCGCCACAAACTTCAAAGATTTATACCTGCACCCCTGGGTCCCTCTTTTCTACATAACTTCCAAAGCCCAGCTTTCTTTGTATAAGCCCTCCCCTTGTTTGTTTTATCAAAATGCAATACTTCACATGTATCCATGTTAAACTCCATCTGCCACACCTCAGCCCAGTGAGTGATATTACTGCCCCCTCACACTCCCCCTTCGGATTAAAACGACAATCCCCTCTCAAGAAGGCCTAAAGACACCAGCCTTGAGTTTCCCAAAGACCCAGAGCTTGGTTTGCCTTGCGCAGGCAGAAGGAGGATTCGGTAAGTAAAGCAGGAAAGGAAACAGTTGCCTTTTATCAATGAATGATTTTCGGAAGAGGGAAGACACATGTTAGAGATTTGAAATAGTGACCGGTGTTTTGGGACCAGAATTGTGCTCCTTCCTCATCTCTGGTGTTCAGTATTGATATCTACTCGAGATCATTCATAGTGCAGAGTGTGTTGCAGGATTTATTCCCCTTATATAGGAGACTACTGATAATAGCCATTTAAACCAGGATTGATTGCCAAGCAATTAAAGATCTTCATTGTTTATCTCAATGGCACAACAAATGCACTCAACATCCTAAAGTTAAGGCGATTAACCTGTACCCTTTTCAACGAGAAATGTAAAATTTGGTAACGTTAATCAGAATTTAATAGATCCATACACTTACAATATGACGCAAAATCTGAGCATGGTTTAGGCCTTGTTTAATGGATGATGCCCACTTTTCTGATGCGGAACTCTGGAGTCGATTCCAGTCCATGACTGTCTGGTAGTGCCCCTATCACTGGAGAAGGTGGTGTGTATTTATGTCCTGGGGAGGTGTGTCACAGCATGTTACAACAGGCTGATGAATAAACACACAGAAGCATCATGTTGCAGCTTTAGGGGCTAATGCTGAATGATGGTAGTGTCCCTATCATTGGGCAGAAAATTCCAGTTTTTAAGCCCACAGAGCTGTTTCATAATATGTCTGAACAAATTGATTGAACTATTTTTGGATTCGTGCCTTGATGGAGAAGGAAGAGGTACGATTACTGAATTTTAGAATTTAGATGCAGGATGACTGAAAGCACAGCCGTTCGTGATGATTGGAGTCACATTTGCACTCTCTAGAAGTTTATAAAATGATGAAAGGCATGGATCGGGAGAGTGGTCAAGGGGCACCTGATGTACATCTGGAAATACAGAGTAGACATCATTACTCATTTTGTGTTTGGAAAGCTGTAACTAGTGGAATACTTTAGGGATCTGTGTGATGTCATCAAACAATTGCAATCCACACCAATGAAGCGGATGAAAAGGATGGAGCTCAGTTTGCTCATGCACCAGGACAGTCATTCAATAAGATGTAAAATGGAAACAGAGCATCTTCAATGGCATACAGACAGGGGGAGGGCAGAGCTACAATGGGACACAGATAGGGGGAGGGCAGAGCATCTGCAGTGGGGTAGAGACGGGGGAGGGCAGATCATCTGCAATGGGATAGAGACAGGGGAAGGGCAGAGCATTCTGCAACGGGATACAGACAGGGGAGTCCAGAGCGTCTGCAATGAGTTACAGAGAGGGGAGGGGAGGGCGTCTGAATTGGAATACAGACAGTGCGAGGGCGTAACGTCTGCAATGGGATGCAGACAGGGGGAGGGTAGGGCGGCTACAATGGGATACAGACAGAGGGAGGGCAGAGTGTCTGCAATGGGATACAGATGGGGTAAGGAGAGCGTTTACTTTGGGATACAGAGAGGGGCGGGCAAAGTGTCTGCAAGGGGATACAGACAGAAGGAGGGCAGACAGTTTGCAATGGGCTAAGCCAAAGGGAGTGCAGTACGTCTGCAATGTGACACAGACTGGGGGGAGGTCAGAGCGCATCAAGCAGACAGGCAGAGAACAGTTGTGAGCCAAACTTCAATAGAAAAAAAAATAACTGTACTCTCTCTATATATGGGAATTTTCTGTTTTGAGGAAATGACAAAAGAGCAGAAAATGATTTAAATGCAAGGACAATGCAGACCCTAGTGGTACCGAGTGATTTGTGTGTTCTGGAACATGACTCACATCAAATTACTCTGAAGATGCAGCAAATGATTTGGAAAGTGAATGGAATGATGCTGTTTCGTGCAAGGTGTGTTGGAAATGATCTTAGCGACATTTTTTTGCATCAGTACAGGGCTTGGCTGAGATCACATCTGAAGTATTATGTGTAGTTATAATTGTCTAAACTGAAAACAAAAACAAAATTGCTTTCGAAACGTTTCAAAGTCTTTTTTTTCTCTCTTTCTTTACTCATTCTTGGGATGAAGGCATTACATTATGAAGAATTAACTGTTCAGCCTGAGAATGAGAGTTGTTTTATTGACCATATAAGTTCTTGAGAAGAGTGTAGCTGGTGAATACCGGATCCATATTTCTTCTTGTGTGGGAGAATAAAACTGGAGAAATAATTTCAGAATAAATTAGTTTGAAAGGAAAGGTCTTCGGATAGAAAAATTTAACTCTGATTTCTCTTCATACATGCTGCAAGACAGGCTGAGCTTTTCCAGTAATTTCTATATTTGTTTAAGAATAAGACATATTCATCTTAACACAGATATTGTGAAGACATGAAACGCTTATTTTTTATACTATGCAGGCACATATTAACACATCTTCAAAACAAGCAGTGCCATTTATTGTTAATGAATTGATTCTGTGTACGACAACAGCACTAATGCACTGACCTGGAGTCGAGAATGTGATGGTGTCGTATAGTTCAGACAATGTTCAAGGAGAGCTCACATGGTCCAGTTTGGGGTCTGATAACGTTATTTATTTAACTTAGAGATGGAAAAAATGTAACCTATCTGTGAAGGGACAGTCTATTGCTCCCTTTCTGTTTCCCTGCTGCTCATCACAGCAACATGTGAGAGTGAAAAAAAACACAGTCGCCTTTCCCACTCATGGAGGATTCCTGATTAGGATTCATTGGAAACTCCGCACTGCCTGAAGCAAAGCAATTCAGCCAAATCCAACTGTTTCAGGAAGAAATCCCATTGTTATGCGAGCAGAATAACTTCAGAAGTACTTATTCAGACTCAATAGTGAGGGTGACAGACAAGAGATTCTGTGTCTGTAAATGGGAATCCAGGATGGTGTGTAGCCTCCCACCTGCCAGGGACAAGGATGTCGCAGCGCGGCTGTAGAACGTTCTCACCGGGGTGGGGGAGCAGCCAGAAGTCATTGTGCACGTTAGTACAAATGACACAGGTAGACATGGTGATGAAGTCCAGAGTGATTTTAGAAAGCTAAGAAAAAAAGGGTAAAAGACAGGACTATGACAGTGGTAATATTCAGTTTTCTTCCAGTGCTCTGTGCTAGTGATGGTAAGAACAGGAGGATATGGCAGATGAATGGGTGGTTTAAGAATTGGTGCAGGGGCAGAGATTTAGATTTTTGGATCACTAGGATCTTTTGTGGGGCACAGGTGATCTGTTCAGGAAGGACGGGTTGTACCTAATCTGGAAGAGGACCAATATCCTGTCAGGCAGGTTTGCTAGCGCTACAAGGGAGGATTTCAACGAGTTTGGCTGGGGTTGGGGAGGGGTGGGATCCTCAATAGCAGGAAGGCAAGTATGAGGCTGGAAAGAGATACAGTAATCAGAAACAGTAAAGTGAAGAGACAGGTTAGACTGGAACACGATAGGCTGCAAGGAATGCCTGTTGGATTAAATTGCAACTGTTTCAATGCAAGATGGCTGACAGGTAAGGCCGATAAACTCAGGATGTGAATAGTTATGTGGGACTGGGATATTATAGCCATTACTGAAACATGGCTAAGGGAGGGACAGGACTGACAACTTAATGTACCAGGGTACAGGTGCTTTATGCGGGACAGAGATAGTGGAAGGATGGGACGGGGAGTTATATTTTTGATTCAGGCGAGTATCACAGCAGTAATCAGAGATAAAATAATTGATGGATCATTCAATGAGGATTTGTGGGTGGAGCTCAGAAGTAAGAAGGGAATGGTGATAGTAATTGGGTTGTTCTAGAGGCCCCCAAATAGTAAACGGGGAATTGGAGGAATAAAAATATGTAAAGAGATTGGGGAGACTTGCAGGGTCAATAGGATTCCCATAGTAGGAGATTTTAATCTTTCTAACATAGACTGGGAATGACATAGAATTAACGACTAGATGGGCTGTATCTATTAAGTGTGTTCAGAATAGTTTCCTCCAGCAGGATGTAGAGGGTGCAACTCGGGAAGGGACGAAACTTGACCTGCTCTAAGAACTAGGGCAGGACAGATGACTGAGGTGACATTGGGGGAGCCCTCTGCGACCCGTGAACATAGATGCATTAATTATAAAATAGTTATGGAGAAGGACAAAACTGGTCCACATGTTCAAGTTCTAAATTGGGGAAAGGCGAACATTGATGGAATTAGACAAGAGCTTGTAGGGGTTGGTTGGAGGAGTTTGTTTGCAGGTGAAGGGACCTCCGGCTAGTGGGAAGCCTTTAAAAGTGAAATGTCTACAGTTTAAGGTCTGTATGTTCATGTGAGGGTAAAAGGCAAGGTTGGGAGGAATAGGGAACCTGGATGTCAGGAGATATTGTGGCTTTGACCAGCAAAAAGGAGGCGTGGCTCAGATCCATGCAGCTGGGATCAAGGGAATCCGTGACGGTGTGCAGGGGATACAGGAGTTTACTGAAGATGGAAATCAGAAGGCCGAAAAGGGGGCACAAGATAGCCTTGCCTGAGAAGATTAGGGTGAATTCAAAGACGATATTGAAGGAGACTGAAGTAAAAGGAATAACTAAATGAGAATATGACCTCTCAAGGTCCAAAGTGGACATGCATGTCTGGAACCGTAGGAGATTTGCGAGATTCTCAATGAATATTTCTTCTCTGTCTTTACCGTGGAGAAATACATGAAGTCTTAGGAGCTTAACAAAGGTGGTGGTCTTATCTTGGGGTGAGTCAATATCACAGGAGAGGACATGTTGGATGCATTAGAATGTATGAAGGTGGATAAATCTCCTGATCCTAAGCAGATGTATCCAAGAACACTGCAACAGGCTACAGAAGATATTGCGGCGACCTGGTTGATATTTGTGCATCACCGTTTGCCACAGGTTAAGTTCCAGAAGATTAGAGGGTAGCAAATGTTGTGCCATTATTCAGGAAGTGAAGCAAAGAAAACTCTGGGAACTTTAGGCCAGGAGGTGTAACATCTGCAGTACGTAGGTTACTTGAGAAGACTCTGAGAGCTAAGATATACATGCATTTGGAAAGACAACGTTTGATTATAAATTGTTTTTTTTCAGATTCTCTGCAGTATGGAAACAGGCCATTTGGCCCAACAAGGCCACACCGACCCTCCAAACAGTAACCCACCCAGTCCCATTGCCCTACCCTATATGTACCCCTGACGAATGCACATAACTCTAGCATGGCCAATCACTTAACCTGTACATCTTTGGATTATGGAAGGAAAATGGAGCACCCGGAGGAAACCCACACAAACACAGGGAGAATGTGCAAACTCCACACAGAGAGTTTCCGAAGTCGGAATCAAGCCCAGATCCATGGCACTACGACGCAGCAGTGAGCCACCATGCCACACTTGCTTGTTGTCAACACAGTTCAGAGACACGGGCACAAGATCTATCTGCCCTTCACCCATGATGCAAAATCCAATAAAACATACCATGGGTAGTTTACTGTCCACTGAAAATGTCATATTATTATTATTTATTGTTATTATTAATTTGAATAATTCTGATTAATTGTTGTTTAGACTGAACAGATTTCATGGCTTTGTGAATGGGAGAACACGCCTCACAAACTTGTTTGAGTTCATTGATGAAGTGACCATTAATGTTGATGAGGGCAGGGCGGTAGATGTAGTCTGTATGATTTTCAGTAAGGCCTTTGGCAAGGTTACCATTGATAGGCTGGTCATGATGGTTAGAATCGCATGGAGTCCAGAGGGAGCTGGCAAATTGGATACACAATAGGCTTGATGGTAGTGAGCAGAGCGTAATAGTGGAAGGATGCTCTTGGACTGGATGTCTGAGACACATGATGTTCCTCTGGGGTCAGTGCTGGGCCCATTGCTGTTTATTATCTATGCCAATGCTATTATTGAGAATGCACCAAGGCATGATCAGTAAATTTGAAGATGACACTAAAATTGGTGGTATCATAGATAGTGAGGAAGTATATCAAAAATTGCAGCACGACTTTGATCGACTGGAGAAGTGTGTCGAGGAATATTTTTGCAAAGTTAGATCAAGGTAGGAGATTCACGGTGAATGGTAAGGCCTTAAGGAGTGCAGTTGAGCAGAGGGACCATAAAGTTCAGGTACACCGTTCTCTGAAATTGGAGTCACAGGTGGACATGGCAGTGAAGAAGGCTTATGGCACACTGGCATTCATCGGTGAGCACATGGAGGAGAAAATTGGGATTAAATGTTGCAGTTATACAGGAGGTTGGTGAGGCTGCAGTTGTAGTGTTGTGTTCAGTTTTGGTCACATTGCGATCAGAAGGATGTTTTTAAATTGAAATGTGTGCAGACGGAATTTACAAAGATGTTGCCAAGACTCAACAGTGTGACTTATAGGGAGAGGTAGGACAAGTGAGAACATTTTTCTTTAGAGTGTAGTAGACTCAGAGGAATCCAATAGAAGTGAACAAGATTATGATAGGCATGGATAGGGTGAATGGATTCAAGCTATTTTCCCAGAGTTGTGGAATTGAGGACGAGAGGACATCAGTTTAAGGTGAGAGGGGATAGAATAAAAGGGAAACTGATGGAAACTGTTTTACACAGTGAGTGGTACACAAAGGGAATGAGCTGCCAGTGGAAGTGGTTGAAGCATTTATATTAACAATATTTAAACGTGATTTGGACAAGTACATGGGCAGGAAAGGAAGAAAAGTCTATGGGCCAAGTGCTGGGAAATAGGGTTAGTGTGGATGGACATTTGGGTGAACATGGACCCGTTTGGGCCAAAGGGCCTTTCTCCATGCTGTTGGACTTAGTTACTCTATTAATAGAACAGCGTTTGGGTCAAACTCTCATTTTTCCTTTGGTCATAAGTTCGAATAATATTTGGACAAAGTTCTTTCAAGTTGACTTTGCCAATATTTTGCTTTAAAGTTTGTTATCAAACGTGTGTGTGTGTGTGTATGTGTGTGTGAGAGAATGTGTGTGTGTGTACGTGTGTGTACATGTGTATGTGTGTACATGTGTGTGTGCATGTGTGTGTATGTATGCGTGTACGTGTGTGTGTGTATGTGTGTGTGTGTACATGTGTGTGTGTGTGAACGTGTGTGTGTATGTGTGTGTGTGTATTCCACAGTATTTTTCAAAGGCAAGTATCAATGTACATATTTGCAAATCCCTTCATCATTCTTGTTTCCATCATAGTTGGAGGAATTTTGCTTTCGTCATAAACGTGTTGCTTTAGCAGATTAAAGAAATCCATCTGACTTGTTCCTAACACTGACCCTGACACACTCTGAGAACTATATCCTTGGCCACATCACCATACCAGTTATATTTTTTATGGAGGAATTGGACGAGAAAAGGGAACCGCGATCCAAAAGCACATGAAATTATACACTAAGTGAGCTTAACGTCAGTGTAGAGGAGTTTGTTGGAGGGGATTCTGACGAATAGGAATTCCATCCATTTAGAAAAACAAGGACTGATTAGGGATAGTCAACATGGCTTTGTTTGATGAAAATCATGTCTCATTGATGTGTTTGAGTATTTTCAAGAGGTGACAACGAAGACTGAAGAAGGCACTGTTGTATATATTGTTTACATAGACTTCAGCAAGGTGTTTAATAAGGTTCCCCATTGTAGACAGGTTATTAAGGTTAGATCACAACGAATCCAGGGAAAGATAACCAGTTGGATACAAAATTGTCCTGAAGGTAACGGACTGTTTTCCAGACTGGAGTCCTGTCACCAGTGGTGTGCTGAAAGAATCAGTGCTGAGTTCACTGCTTTTCATCATGGATATAAACGACTTGGATGGGAATATCGGAGGCATGGTTAGTAAGTTTACAGATAACATCAAAATCATGGTGCAAAAGACAGTGAAGAAGATTCTCTCAGAGTACAACGGCACCGTTGAGGATCAAAGGGCCAAGGACTGACAGATAAAGTTTAATTTAGATATTGTGAGGTTTTGCAAATGGTAAGTTAAAGCAGGGTCGTGCCCTGGGGAATGTTGATGAACAAAGTGACCTACGGGTGCAGGTTCACAGTTCCTTGAAAGTTTAGTTGCAGGTAGACAGGGTTGTGGACAATGCAGTTGGAATGCTTGGCTGAATCGCTCAGAACATTATGTATAGAATTTGGGGTGACATGTTGCGCTTGCAGAGGGATGCTTGGGAAGCCACATTAAGAATACTGCGTACAATTTGGTTGGCTCTGCTGAAGGATTGATATTGTTAAACTTGAAAGGGTGCAGAAAAGATTTATAATGATTTTCTGCAACCTGAAGGTTTCATCGGCAGGGAGAGGATGAACAGGTTGAGGCTTTTCCCCCTGGACTGTCGGATTCTGAGGGGTGACATGAAGGTGGTTTATAAAATCATAAGGGGTATGGATATTCTGAATGGCCAAGGTCATTTCCCCAGGGCCGGGGAGTCCACAAGTAAAGTCATAGGTTGAAGGTGACGGGGGAAAGATTTAGAAGGAACCTTCTGGGTAACTTTTTTCATGCAGAGGGTGGTGCATGTACGGAAAGTACTGTCAGAGAGAGTGATGGAAGCGGGTACAAATACATGTTTAAATGTATCTGGACAGGTACGTCAATAGGAATGGTTGAGGGCGATATGAGCTAAATGCTGGCAAGTGGGACTAGATCAGATTGTGATATCTGGTCAGCACGGACGAGCTGGAATAAAGTATCTGTTTCAACGCTGTATGACTCTCTGATTGAATAAGAGGGATGAGGAAAAATTCTAAAAAGCGCCTTTCAAGACAAAAATTCTCTTCCCCAGAAGCTTGAGATGCCTTTCTGATTGCAAGAATTCAAAGCTGAGTTAGTTAAATATTTGACAGAGAAGTGAGTCACTGCTAATGGAATACAAACAGGAAAGTGGGGCTGACAACACAAACTGATCAGCCACAACCTTAGTGCCTAGTGGAAAAAGCTCGAAGTATCTCATGACCCAATCCTGCTCCTCAGTCCCACGTTTCTGTGTTCCATTCACCCACTAAAACCTGCTAGACAGGAGCAGTTGGAGACCACTTGCTGCTATAAACTTGTACCAGAAACAGAGGCTACCATTCAGTCCCTTAATACTGTCACATACGTTTGGGGTGATTTGGAAAGTGTAATTGGAAATCCCAGGATGATTATGGAAGAGACCCCTCATCTCTCCTTACAGAGCTCCCCCCTCTCTGCAACTTGTGTGTCATTTATTGGTCATGTAGCAGTCCCAGATTCATTGTGAATACAGCCCCCATACCTCACCTGGAGATGGCTTACAAAATTCTCTGGTCTCCCAGGCCACAACATTCAAATGGACCTTCCAGGAAAATAACACCCACTAACTTTCCAATAACAGAATGTGAGAACATCAGAAACAAGACCATGTTGTTCACCTCTACCACCCCCCCACCCCACCCCCACCCCCACCCGACGCCTGCCTTGCCCTTCACTAAGCTCGTGGCTGATCTGCTCTTAGTCTCAAATCCTCTTTAAACTCCAAATCTTCACAACTCTCAACTCTCTGACAAGTCAAAATCCATCTCCAGCCTCTCCAAACACATCCATAGAACACAGAACATTGAACAGTACAGCATAATAGAGGCCCTCGACCCTTGATGTTGTACGACCCGTTTATCCTACTCTAAGATCGGACTCACCTATATTCTTCCATGCACTTCCTTCCATATGTCTATCCAAGAGTCTCCCAAGTTTCCCTCACGTATTTGACTCTACACCCACCACTCTCTGTGTGAAAAGCCACATCTCCCCTAAATCTTCCTTTAATTACCTTAAAATTATGACCACTGGTGATAGACATTTCTGCCCTGGTGGAAAGTTTCTGGCTATTCACTCTCTTTTTGCCTCTCATCACCTTTTACACCTCTATCAAGTCACCTCTCATTCTTCTTAATTCAAATGAGAAAGCCTCAACCTTTCTTCATAAGACCTGCCTCCTGTACAGGCAGCATTCTGGTAAACTTACTCTGCATCCTTTCTAAAGCTTCCTCACCCTTCCTATAATGGGGTGACCAGAAGCGAACAAAATACATCAGGTGCGGTCTAACCAGAGCTCTATAGAGCTGCAGCATAACCACACGGCTCTTAAAGTCAATCTCCCTTCTAATGAAAGCTAACACGCCATTCGCCTCCTTAGCAACCCTATCAATTTAGGTAGCAACTTTGAGGTATCTATGGACATGGACGCCAAAATCGCTCTGTTCTTCCACACTGCCAGGTACCCAGCCTCTCACCCTATATTCTGCAAAGCTGAGCTTTCAAAGGGAATTACTTCACGCTCTTCCAGCTTGAATTCCATCAGCCACTTCTTAGCCCAGCTCTGCATTATCTCAATGTCCTGTTGCAACCTAAAAAAGCCCTGCAAAACCCATGTACCACTTTACAAACCTTCGTGTCATCGGCAAACTTACTAACCCACCCTTCCACTTCCTCATTCAAGTCAGTTATAAAAATCACAAAGAGAAGAGGTCCCAGAACTGATCCCTGCGGGACACCACTGGTCGCTTTCAGTGATCTCGATCCCCTATCTCTCTGTGCAAGAAAATTCTTGACATTCACTATCCTCTGTATGAAGAAAACATTCTCTGCTTCTACACCATGACCTATTGATATGAACAAAAGAGGAAACTCGAGGGATTAGACAGAGAGACTGGCCCTGAACCCAAGGCAGTATTAGACTGAGGTTGACATCAAGGAGTCTGAGGAAAATCGCACTTAATGAGAATTGATTACAGTCTCTATACTGTTTGGAATCATTCACAGCACAAGGGAAGATGTTTATCATCAGTGGACATCAATCATCTCAGCCGTGGACCATCACTGCAAGAGATTCTCAGGGTAGCTCCCTCAGCCCAGACATCCTCAATTTGTCATCATAGAATCCTTACAGCGTGGAAGGAGGTCATTCAGCCAATTGAGTCCAAACTGAGCAGAATTGAGGATATTCACTGACATTTACATAGATTTCAGAACAAGGTGACCCTCCTCAGATATTGAAGCAGTCTGTGTCCATGTGCAACAAGAACTGGACACCATTCAAGATAGTGCTGTTAAAGTCTGGGTAACATTCACGTGACAGCACTGCTAGACACTGTACATTTCCACAGTAAAAGGTGGAGCTCATTCGGCACCTCAATCTGTGTTCACAAGAATATGTGGAAGTCATTCAACCCATCAAACGATTGGACAAGGTGTGTGATAGCTCATTCAGTCCCTCCTGCCAAATACATCGTAAGAGAAGGAATCTGCTCACTCCATCACTTACACGGGATCAGAAAGAAAGTGTTCTGCACCTGGAGTTACTTTCTGAGGGACAGAGAGCGATTATTCAGCTTCTCCAGTCAATAACCCAGGAACAGGAAGGTGTCAGAGATGCTCCAGCTTCACAAACAAATGGAGCATGGACTAAAGAGGTCGACTGCACCATCTTATTCCTCGTGGTTTAATTACTCATAGTACATATATGTAACTTTAACATGGTTTTCTGGCATCAGGAATGGAGATAACTTTTTATGGCCATTCACCAAGGAGTCTTGCATCTCCAAGATAGTAGACCCATGATCTCCATGGAGGTCAGAATGTGGTGCAGAATTGTTAACTCTTTCAGATTGATGGTATTGTGACTGCTGACAGGATTGTGTCCAAAGTGACATTCAATTCAGTGTCACACAGTAACTGTGCATTAAAATGTCAGGATTCATTCAGACCCTCTACCTCTCTGAATGGACATGAGGGTTCTGCACAGGCATTAAAGTTATCGAGAGTCAATGATCCAGTTAAAAATACGGAATTTTCACCCTATTCAGCTTTTTGGAATGTAATGAGTATTCGTCTATCTCCATCAAGTTTCAACTTCTTTTTCTCTCACAGTGCTACACATTAAACGCAGAGTTATGCCTTCTCTCCGCATGGTGCCATCAAGCCAGAGTTTAGTCAGTTGAAACTCCTTTGCATTGTCTTGTTGACATAGAGATCATTATTGATAAAGTTGACCAAATGTGTACAGAATGCAATAATATACTCTCTGAACAAAACACACCATTAGGAATGATATGCTAACTCTGGTACTTCAATCATTTTGTACGAAGAACCACATATCATTTACTTCCTGTCCCGTACGATTTCTGTTACTGATTTAAAACCAAGGACATTCAGGTCCTTTTCAACAACAGAACGTCCCAACCTCT
Source organism: Chiloscyllium punctatum (assembly GCF_047496795.1). Lineage (NCBI taxonomy): Eukaryota > Metazoa > Chordata > Chondrichthyes > Orectolobiformes > Hemiscylliidae > Chiloscyllium > Chiloscyllium punctatum. The sequence continues at coordinate 42,738,973 of NC_092767.1, forward strand.
CACCATTTAATAAATATAAGTGAGAACCATAATATTTGTTGCGCCCATCTGAAATCATTTTATACAAAGTGAACAGCTATTTTCCAAGCACTGATCCTTCTGATACACCATAAGACTTCCACCCAGAGAAAAACACTACTTTCTTCATTTTGCCCATTATCCAATTTTTTATCCATTTGGTGTATTCCATCACGACCTACACATGGACTCTAATATTCCCCACTGACCAGAATTCAACCGTGTCAAACTTTTTTGTGAAAATTCAAATATTCTGCTCCCATTGATTCTCAGTTGTCGATAGCACAACGGCCAATCTCCACCAGCAGTTCTCAGTAATCCACTAGGTATCTGTCAACATGGGGAACAGTACAGACCACACTGGTGCATTGATTAAGAAGCCTGGACAAAACGGTTTGTCCAGCATGGGCGATAGGTAGCCCACACCAGGGTCTTCCTCTATAAATGCGGACAAGATATCATGTTCAGTGTGGGGAGCTGTACTGTGAATAGCAGGGAATTCATCTGTTACCCTCCAACCATGCAGAGTTGTGTGCACCACCCTGGTGCATTGTTCAGTAACACTGTGTTAGATCCCTGCCCAGTGTGGAGAAACTAGCAGCCCATGCTGAAAGGGACAGGATATGCAGCTCCCGTCCATTTACAGCTCCATACCTCCGTTGTGCAATGACAAGGGGTGTTGTGGGTGTGTAAATCATTGGCAGAGAGTGATGACAGAGGAATCAGTTAAAATACCTACAAACGAAAGAATTTTGTGAAAAAGAGAAAGGGAGATTGAGAGACAACTTCATGGAAGATCACAGGTTTCAGAATGCTGAAATGAACTTGTTTCGAGACCATCCTACAATCAGAGCCAGTATTCTCAGGAATGATGAGTGAATGGGACATTGGTGTCAGTTCAAATGATGGAGTGTTTAGGATAAGCATTTTTTCTGCAGCTTTGTAACTGGGAGTGAGGTCAGCAGAGTGTATGACTCATTGGGCTGAATTGAACACTAGTTTGTCTCAGTGCCATTTTCATCGAGTGTGATAGACGGATTGTCTGTACGAGGCTGAGCTTGTTTCCTGGTGCTATCGTATGGAACTCACCTCATTAACTACCAGCCCCACCCCATGGTGTCCCACTCATTCAATGGTGCTCCCTCTACTGCATGCAGCACTCTCTCTCTCTCTCCCCTCACCTTTGCAATACCCCCACACGGTGATAGAATGAGCTAAAGAATGCCAATTATAGAATGTTGCAGACAACGTTCCAAGTAATTCCAGTTTTCAGAAATATGTCAGTGCCCGACTATGTAATACGGAAGGGGAAGGAGTAGAGATGTATGTTTTTAAAATTACATACTATTTAAATCCATCATGAGACCATTCAACCATTTAAACGTGCTCTAGTATTAATAAGGTTGGGAGTGATCTGATTGTGCCTTGAGCTCCATCTTAGACGAGCTTCAAATATTCAACTCCTTGGGTTTATGTCACTGACCAGACGACACAAGAACTTTTACCCCGGTTTTCTTCAAGCACCTGTTCGATGCCATTTCCCATCGGGGATGGACTCTCTTAACAATATATTCCACCAGCTCTATATGTCTATGTAATGGTAAGACCAATCAAAATTATACGCTTATTTTATGGTTATCAATATCAAATTAGAATTGATAATTCTGGTTATTTCACTTGTCTCACCTTATCGTATTCAGCTAAAGACAACTTCTAAACATTTTTCTCATTATAACATACAAATCATAGCAACGAACATTTTTATCCTCAGCCATTATCTTGACAATTCTCTGAATTATACCGTTTTCCTTGTTATGAAAGTTTCTATTGCCTTTTGTCTGTGACTGTTTCTGGCTGTAGCAGTTACACGGTCTCCCATGCAGTTGACTGGACGGCTGGTTTGTGATGCACAGGGAAACCAACAGCCCAGGTTCAATTCACCACACTGATAGAGGTTACCATGAAGAAGACGCTCTCTCAACCTTACCGCAGCACCCAAGGTGTAGTAACCCTCAGCGTAAACCACCACGGGTGGTCTCCCTCTCTATTTTCGATCACTATTAACATTTTAAACTCTTATCCATGTCATGATTTCGTTTTGCCTTATATTCCTGGATGTGGTGGAGCAGTGTCATTTTGTACCACTGTCAGCATTACCCCCATATTGTACATTCATGCCCATTCCCCCAAAATCGTTGACTCCGTCGTTATTTATGAACCTTGCGGTCTGTGTCGCAAAACAATTCAATTTCTCTGCCTCCAATTATCTGCAAACAATTAACCAATTATCAAAAACAAAATTGACATCATATCTGCGTGTCAGGATTTTTTTGTGCCCTTACCTTAGAAAGAATATAATTACATTGGAGGCAGTTCAGAGATGTTTCACTTCACTGCGATTAAGAGTTTATATTATGGAGGCTTTAACAGGTTGCTCTTGGAATGAGACATGATGTGATTTAAACACACAAAACCTTGAGGACAGTGGATCAGGTAAATACACACTGGGAATGTTTATAGTCCAAACTTGCTTCATTTCCGTGGAACTTCAACAATGTTTCATCGAGTCCACACTGACCCACTGAAAACCATCCCAGACAGCCCTTCCCCCACCACGTAACCCAGCTTTACCCATGACTGACCCACCTAACCTACACATCCCTGGGCATTATGGGCAATCTGGCATGGCTGATCCACTCTAATTTGCACATCTTTAGATTGTGGGGGGAAACTGGAGCACTGGGAAGAAACCCACACAGACACGGGGTGAATGTTTAAACTCCACATAGAGGGTTGCCTAAAGTTGGAGTTAAGGTCAGCTGCTTGGTGATGTGAGGCATCAGTGCTGAAAACAGATCCACCATGCTCCTTGTGGCTTAAGAAAAACAAACTGTTTGACTGTTCCTGTCACTGAACCTGACGCAGTCTGAGGCCTTTATCATCGGCCATATCACCAACCTGGTTACATTTAAAGTTTGTTGTGAGTAATGAGGAGTGGGACTAGAAAGGGAAACTGTTGACACCCTCCAACCTCAGTCAGAACCAGAGTGAGGAGAAATTCACTAAGTGGGAATTCATTCAAGTGGGAATTCTCTTTCCCAGAAGTTTGGAATGGCTGAATCTTTTTTATATTATATCGATGCTGGATTCGTCTGCTTTTCCACAGACAAGTGAATCAGGGATAATTGTGCATGGAGAGGAAAGCGCAGCTGGGAATACAATGTGATGAGGCCATGTCCTTATTTCATAGTGGAGTAGAGTCAAAGCGCCGAAAGGCCAATCGTGTTTGCCAACCCTATGTTAAGATGTTCTATTCAGCCCTTCGGACCTGCTATAGAGGGGCAGATCGAGGCCACTCCAGTGGTTAGGTGTAGTTTCAGAAATGTACATGGAAAATCCAAGCTGAGTCAGCAAGTGATCCCCACCCCCCCCCAATCCCTCTTTCCAGGCCTCCCCTCTCTGTATCTTCTGCTCCCCACTTGGGTTATGTTACAGACCCAGATTTGTTGTAGATACAGCCCCCATACCCCATCCAGAATTTACTCAAACAAATCCTCTACTCTCCCTGAATGCAACATTGTGTAACACAACTTCCAGGAAAATAACCGGTTACTTTCCAAAAGCATAACATAAGAACGAAAGAAATAGGAACAGGAGCGGTCTATTCGGCCCCTCAAGCCTACACTGTCATTCAATAAGTACATGGCTTTTCTACTCCAGGGCTCAACTCCACTTTCCTGCTAACCCCTTGTATCCTTCAACTCACTGATATGTCAAAAACCATTCCACTCCATCTGTAAATACATTCAGTATCCCAGCCCCCACAACTCTCTACGTTAGTGTGTTCCAGGTATTCACTACCTTCAGAAAGAAGACATTTTTTGCATCTCAGTTTGAATTCGGTATCCCTTATTCTGTTCCTATAATCCCCGAATGCAAGACTCTGGCCAAGAGTGGATCCATATTCTCGACCTTTACCCTTCTGCCTTCTCTGTAATTTGTAAGTTTCATTAATATCACCCTCATTCATTTCAGGCACAATAAACAATTGCCTCACCAATTTCGATGTACTCAATAATTCAACCTTTTCATCCCAGGAACCTGCCTAATAAACCAACCTAGTTACTTGCTTCATCAGCACACTGACTTTATGTTTCATACACAGAAATACTTCAATCCCTTTGAACTGCTGGTTTTTTGGGAGTCATTTTCATTAAATAACAGCCTGTCTTTCGGTTCTCAATGTCATCCACAAACTCGGATGTATATTGCACTCAGCTCCCACCATCAGGCTATCAGTATAGATGGTCAATAACTCATGCCATTTGTGGTATTTCACTTGATACATTTTATCATAACGATCTATTAATCCTTACTCTCCAATTTCTATGTGTTAACCAATCGTCACTCCATGCAAATATATTATCGGTCATATTATGAGCTCCTGTATTATGTAAGACTCTTTATTTTGTGATATATTATGGAAAATCTCTGGAAAGCCTCATGTCTACCAGTTCCCTTTCATCAAGTCCGCTTGTTATATTCTGAGTGGTATCCAGATAAACCTTGCATGATTTTTTATAGATCCGCTTGCATAAAACCATACTGATTCTGCGTGAAGCTTTTCTAAATGTCCTGCAATTCCCTCCTTAATAACAAACTCTCGCAGATTCCCAGCAATAATGGTAAAGCTAAATGGTTCCTGCTTTCAGAATCGTTCATTTCTTGAAGACAGACGCCACATTGGAGGTACTCCAGTTTCGCTGGAACCCTCCTGTAATACACAGAGTTATGGAATATTTTACACCGTGCCACCAGTCACTCTGTAACCACTTCCTTTAAAACCAGCTATGAATTTCTGCTGACCTGCCCCCCTTTACACTTCTCTATTTGTTTTTTAAAAACTTGTTCCTTTTTTTTAGAACATCCCTACTAATACCATTTTGTGTATAGCATTGAAATATTTACAGTGCCTCACCTTGTGAGGACCAATGTAAAATATTGTTGTAAATTACCTGCAAATTCCCTCTGGGCAATTCCCCGTCACACCCTCCAAATATCCCCAATATACTTTCCTGACTTCATTTTTACAAAACGTCACGCACTCATCCTGAAATGTTTTGTTATAAACACAGAAGATCTCATGCAGCCATATCACCCACAAACAGACCCTTTGGTCCAACTTGTCCATTCTGACCAGGTTTTCCAAACTAAACTAGTTCCACCTGCTTGCACTTGGCCCAAATGCCTCTGTACGTTCCCATTAATATGTTTGTCCAACTGTCTTGTCAATATTTTAGCTGTATCTACCACTTTTCTTCTGGCAGCTCATTCTACGCACACGTCACCATCTGCATAAAAAAGTTACTTCTTCGTCCCTTTTAAATCTTCCCCTTTCACCTTAAAGCTATGTCCTCCATGTTTGAAATTCACCATCCTGTCGAAAAGACGTTGGCTAAGCAACCTATCCATGTCTCTCATGATTTTATACACTTCTATAATTTCACCCCTCAACTTCCTACACTCCATCTGTTATTGCCTTCAAGACCAAGCATTTAAAAATAATTACTGCAAATTTGAAACAATATTAAAAGCGAATGGTAAACAACACTCAGCCCAAAACATCATACTGTGATTTGCTTTTCTCCATATTACATTAGTAAGGCACTCTTACTAGTTAAACTCTTACTCGTATGAAACTCTTATTAGTGCCAATATGAAGTCAAACACCTGAATTTCTTTGTCTGAAGGGGGCGAAGATCTCTGCAGTGAAAATCTATGTAATGCCACATAGTCACCATTCTTCCTCCTGGTCTCCCTGTGCGGTTGTGCCTTCTTTAGCTTGCACTCAATATAAGGAACTCCTTTCCCCAACTCACATCTTAATTTAAACCCATTTTACATAATCTTCTCGTTCACCACTGATAAAAGCCCGATTTATCTTTTGCCACACACTCTTTATACTGTCATCCATCCCCCATCTCTGACAAGGGAATAAAAAGCCCATTTTCCAATCATTTTCAATTCCGAACAAGTGTCGCACTGGACTTGAAACACTAACTCTGTTCCTATGTCTCTCTAAATGCTGCCAGACCTGCTGAGTTACTCCAGAATAGGCACAGCACAAATTTTCAATTAAATAAACAACTATGGATATTGGAAATAAAAATATAAAAATTGCTGGAGGATCTGGGAGCTTTGTAGAACGGACACTTAGCCAAAACATTAACTCTGAATTCACTCCAGAATATGCTGCCAGACCTGCGTAGTTTGTTCAGCAATTTCTATTTTTGAACAAGTTCCAAAATTATGTGTCAAAGTTGCTCATACGCCCTGTTCAGCATGGACTTCCATACACAAGGAAGTGAACAAATTCCTCGGTTCCATAAGTTTGGCATCACTGATACTACAGAGCTCTTAATCATTGTCAGGGAGAGAAACAGAGGGAAACACTTTCACTTCAAACACAGAAGATGACATTGCGGGAAAGGAAAAGATTCAGATGAATACGTTAAAGTGTTTGAGTAATGTAACAGATTGGAGGCGTGACACTCGGGAGAAACCCTCAGCAAAATGAGGATATGAAAATGGAAGTGTTACCACATCAGAAACCAGTTTAGGTCACTGTGTACAGGGCTGATGGGTGAATGGGTCTCGACGTGAACAGCGGGGTGGTCAGGAGAATGGAATCGCAGATATTGCAGTTCGAACTGGTTAGAACATAGAACATAGAACATAGAAGAATACAGCGCAGTACAGGCCCTTCGGCCCTCGATGTTGCGCCGATCAAAGCCCACCTATCCTACACTAACCCACTATCCTCCATATACCTATCCAATGCCCGCTTAAATATCCATAAAGAGGGAGAGTCCACTACTGCTACTGGCAGGGCATTCCATGAACTTACGACTCGCTGAGTGAAGAACCTACCCATAACATCAGTCCTATATCTACCCCCCCCTTAATTTAAAGCTATGCCCCCTTGTAATCGCTGACTCCATACGTAGAAAAAGGTTCGCACTGTCAACCCTATCTAACTCCCTAATCATCTTGTACACCTCTATCAAGTCACCCCTAAACCTTCTTTTCTCCAATGAAAACAACCCCAAGTGCCTCAGCCTTTCCTCATAGGATCTTCCTACCATACCAGGCAACATCCTGGTAAACTTCCTCTGCACCCGTTCCAGTGCCTCCACATCCTTCCTATAGTATGGCGACCAAAACTGCACGCAATATTCCAGATGCGGCCGCACCAGAGTCTTATACAACTGCAGCATGACCTCAGGACTCCAGAACTCAATTCCTCTTCCAATAAAAGCCAGTACGCCATATGCCTTCTTCACTGCACTATTTACCTGGGTGGCAACTTTCAGAGATCTGTGTACATGGACACCAAGATCCCTCTGCTCTTCCACACTACCAAGTAATCTACCATTAGCCCAGTAATCCATCTTTTTATTACTCTTACCAAAGTGAATCACCTCACACTTAGCTACATTGAACTCCATTTGCCACCTTTCTGCCCAGCTCTGCAGCTTCTGTATATACCGCTGTAACCTGCCATATCCTTCCTCAATGTCTACAACTCCTCCGAATTTCGTATCATACGCAAACTTGCTCACCCAACCTTCCAACCCTTCCTCCTGGTCATTTATATTAATGACAAACAGCAATGGTCCCAAAACAGATCCTTGCGGAACACCGCTAGTGACGGCACTCCAAGATGAACCTTTGCCATCAACTACGACCCTCTGTCTTCTTCCAGCCAGCCAATTCCTAATCCAAACCTCCAACTCACCCTCAATGCCATATCTCTGTATTTTCTGCAGTACCCTACCATGGGGGACCTTATCAAACGCCTTACTGAAATCCATATATACCACATCTACCGCTTTCCCCTCATCTATCTCCTTAGTCACCTTCTCAAAGAATTCAATAAGGTTTGTGAGGCACGACCTGCCCTTCACAAAACCATGCTGACTATCCTTGATCACATTATTCTTATCCAGATGTGCATAAATTCTATCCCTTACAATTCTCTCTCAGACTTTGCCCACAACAGAAGTGAGACTCACTGGCGTATAGTTACTAGGATTATCCCTACTCCCCTTCTTGAACAAGGGAACCACGTTTGCTAGCCTCCAGTCCTCTGGCACTACTCCTGTAGACAAAGAGGACACAAAAATCAAGGCCAATGGCTCTGCAATCTCCTCCCTTGCTTCCCAGAGAATCCTAGGATAAATGCCATCAGGCCCAGGGGACCTATCTATTTTCACCCTTGCCAGAATTTCCAAAACCTCTTCTCTACATATCTCAAAGCCATTCATTCTACTTATTCGTGCCTCAGTATTCATATCGACAACAATGTCCTGTTCCTGAATGAATCCTGACGAAAAGTATTCATTCAGTGCCTCCCCAATCTCTTCAGCCTCCACACGCAACTTCCCATTACTATCCTTGATTGGACCTATTCCTTCCCTAGTCATTCTTTTATTCCTAACATACCTATAGAAAGCCTTAGGGTTTTCCCTATTCCTACCAACTAAGGACCTTTCATGTCCCCTCCTTGCTGCTCTTAGCTCTCTCTTCAGGTCCTTCCGGGCTACCTTATCACTCTCAATCGCCCCTATTGAACCTTCACGCCTCATCTTTACAAAGGTCGGCCTCTTCCATTTAACAAGGGATTCCAACTCCTTATTAAACCACGGCTCCCTCACACGACCCTTTCCTCCCTGCCTGATAGGTACGTACTTATCAAGGACACTCAATAGTTGCTCCTTGAACAAGTTCCACATATCAATTACGCTCTTGCCTTGGAATCTACTTTTCCAATCCACACATCCTAAGTCATGCCTCAACGCAACATATCATGGTCTATCATGTGATGCTGTGGACAACAGCAGCAGCAGAAGCAGCATTGTAATCAATCACAATCTGTAACTGTTTACCCAGGATAATCCACCAGGCTACCATGAGCATCAAGCTTATCTATGGTTCAGTGACGATTGTGGGATGAAAGTGCCAGAGTCAGAATCATGTGTATCTAAACGTAATGATAAACCGTTAAAGCTACCGCACTTGAGTGTTAGGATTCCAAACATCACGGCTAACATCTGGGAGAGAGGGAGATATTATCCCCAGACGAACACATCAGATTTAAGATTTGCAGTCCTGCCACATCCAGTCATAAATATGAACGGACCACTCAAAAACTTACTGGAAGAGTGGACTCCAGATATATCACGATGCTAAATAATGGAACAACCCTGTACATCAGTGTAAAAGACAACAATACATTGTATGCACCATCCTCAGCCAGAAGTGTTGCTTGGATGATGCAGATCACCCTCGCCACGATGCACATGGAATCACAGATGCCAGTCTTCAACCAACTCGATTCGCTGCACGTGAGATGAAGAAGCAGCTGAACACAATCGATACGACAAAGGCAATGAGCCCTGACCCCATTCCTGTAATAGGACTGAAGACTTGTGCTTCACAATAAGCCCGTGTCCCTGGGGAAGCTCTTTCATTCCAGCTCCAACTCTAACATCCCCCTGGCAATAAGGACAATTACTCAATTATGTCCAGTCCGCAAAGAGGAGAATAATTACAATCCGACAAATTACCACCCCATTCGTCCCATCTAGATACTCAAATTGGTAGGAGTTCTTTCTGACAGAGTTGTCAAGCAGCACAGAAATAACCTTTTCAGTGCGGTTTCTGATAGGTCCCAATGTGAAGATGGTGCAGTTGTGGAAATGTCACTGGATTACTAATCCAGACCAGACGAATGCTCTGGCAGCTGGTAGAAGTTAAAAAAAAACATATAAATATCTAAAATCTGGTGTCAGTAATGGTGACCCGAAAGCCATTGTCGATTGTAAGCATCTATTTCTTTCCCCAATGTACTTTCAGGGAGTGAATCTCCCGTGCTTCCTTTGTCTGGCCTAAAAGTGACTCCAGAAACATAGACATGTGATAAGCTCTTCAATGGTCTCTGAAACGGCCAAGCAAGACACTCAATTGTATCAAACTGCTTCGAGTACTTCAAGGGTAAAACCGGACCCAATGCCCAGCACTAGACTCGGTATTGGAAAAGGGAACGAGAGACACAGTCCTGTCGACCCTGAAGAGATTTCCTTCTGAACATGTAAGAACTATTGACAACATTTACAGACCTTTCCCACAGACTGCACAAAAACATCAGGAGAGGAGGAGGCCATTCAACACATTGAGGCTTCCGCATTCTAGCTAATGGAGAAAATGTCCTCAGTGCAGTTTTCCTCACACAATGTTTGTATTCCTTAATATGCTTAAACATCGTGAAATATGTAAAAAGAATTGCTGTCGTCACTGTTGTCCATCAATTTTGCTCCTCAAATCAATATACAGGCCGTTGTGTGATGACGCATGCCTATTAATGATGGTTTGGTTGCAATGCTGTTCATGAATTGTGTGCTTTTTTAAATAAAGCAAGCTGCTATCAACGTTACGCGATTCCATCCCAACATTGGCTAAACAGCAAAACCCAAGCTCTTGATCTGCAAAATGCACACTCAGTGTGTTCAGCTGAAACAGGGATGCAATCCGCTCTGCAAGCCTTGAAACTGAGCCTCACACTGGGAATTGTAGCCTACGTTTCGAAGAAACACCATTTCAAACTGGGGGAGAATTTTGGGGAGACTGTGTTCAGCTGCTTCTTCATCTCACGTGCAGCGAATCGAGTTGGTTGAAGACTGGCATCTGTGATTCCATGTGCATCAGCCACGAAAACATCTGGTGAAGAGCATCGTGAAAGGTACAGCGCTGTCGTCAGTGGCTGCAGTGTTGAAGTGTTACATATAAACTACTATTTCATTGAAATACATGTTTTAAAGATTAACTTAGACTGTGCTAGTGAGTGTGTTAGACCACCTTTCATTTTTGGTTTTTACTGATATTTCAGGGTTCGCCCCTTAACCCCATAGCCCCCATTATGTATGTTGCACCATTATCAAACTGCTCCAAGATTTGGCACGTTAAAACCGAGAAAACTCGTTGTCCGAAAAGGGAACGGGAAACACAGTCCTATTGACAGTGCAGCGATCTCCTTCTTAACATCTGAGAGCCTGTGACAGCTGTACTCCAGCTGTCTGCTCATTCCTTTCGTGTCCAGAAATCCTTATTTATATTTAATGTCCTGGTTTCCACAGCCTTATGTGGGAGAGAACTCCCCAGGTTCGCCAGTCTCTGAGTACAGACATTTATTCGCATCTCAATGCAGAGTGACCTGTCTGTATCTAATACTGTGGTCCCTTGCATTAGGCATCCCAGTCAGGGGAATTACTATCCCTGCTTCCAATCTGTCTCACCCTGTCAGAATTTTATATAATTCTCTGAGATCTCCACTCATTTTCCTAAAGCCCATTGAATACAGGCCCAGTCGCCCCAAACTTTGCTCCCACACCAAGCCTGTCATCCCAGAGATCTGTCAGGTCATTCTTCGCTGCTCTTCCTCAATGTCAAGTTCGTCTTTTATTAAGTAAGGAAACCAAACTGCACACAATACTGCACAATGTTCAATATGGGGTCTCACCAAGGGCCTGTACAGCTGCAGTAAGACACCCTTACTCCTGGACTCAAATCCCCCTGAAATGAAGGTCAACGCATCACTTATCTTCCTAACTGCTTTCTCTTCCTGCAATAATGCTTTCAATGAATGGTGCGGTGGGAGATCCAAACCATTTTCAATGTTACAGCTCCCCACTTGGTGGCTCTCTGTACACTGGACAGCGTGGCGAAGCCATTCCCAGTATTGACCGCTTGCTTCAGAACGCACTGCCTTGCATAGACCTCGGAGGTCTGCGCAGAACTAAACAAAAATGCAGCATAAGTTCCTTTATAAATCAATATTTTTTCAACCAATCCTTTTTCAAATTGTACGTTGCCGTCCTGTTTTCCCACTAAAGGGCACGACGTCACATCGACCCCCATTGCTCTCCATTTGCCATGTATTTGCCTATTCACTCCACTTGTCTCAATCACCTTGGAGCTTTTAAACATCCTGCTCAACGACTCACAATCCGACATCGACATTTAGTGCCATCAGCAGAACTGTGAATGTTGCATTTCATTCCCACAACCAAAAGTTTGGTGTTTATTGGGAATAGCTGGGACCCAAGTCCCGATTCCTGCTATACCCCAAACTTTCCACTCGAAAACACATTGTTTTATTCCTATTTGCTCTGTCATGTCAGCTCTCCCATTCTAAATTATGTCCACATATTAACCCCAGTCCCATAAGATTTGAATTTGTATTGTAGGCTTGGAGCTTTATCACCTATTTTCCTAAACATCCACTCATATTGTATTGATTGCTTCCCCACAACTTTGCTCAGAGAGTTTCTCAAATACGATTCCCTTTTCATAAATCTCTTTTGACTTTGTCTCTGCCCATTACTTTCGGTTCCAAAACTTCCTCTAAAACTGTTTAGTTACCAATTCCATTCTATTTCTTTTCTTTCTCACCAGATTAAAGTTTCCTAGTATTGCTGGGAAGATTGCTTTTTTGATTTGATTTCTTCTGTGAAGACATAACTGAAATATTTGCTCCATAGTTCTGCCATTACCCTGTCCTCAATTCTCTGGTTTCAGCCTGTCAGGAAACTGCACCGTTTTTCCCTTAATTTTGCCACCTACGTTTTTAGAACCAATTATAAATTCACTTTTATGACCCTTATTAATTTATCCTTCAGAAACTCATCAATTCCGGCTTAAGGAGCTTAATGACATTCCACAGCCATACAATCAGAGTAGCATAGACTCTGTGCCATCACAAATACAGCACGGCCGACATTAGTCCCACTTTCTGAACCACGACCCGTAACTGGGAATGTTATGGCATTTCAAGCGCGCAACCTTGAATCATTTTTTAGCGGTTGTGAGGTTAACCGTCACAACTCACCTCTCAGGAAGTACATCCCAGGACCCACCACCAGCTGGGTTAAACAAAATCCACAAATTCTCACTAAACCTCAAACCGTCCACTTAAAAAGTGTGCTGACCTGTTCTTGACCCTTTGACTAAAAGAAACAACTACTATCTATCCACGCTCTCCATGCCCCTCGTAATATTATCCTCCTGAATCACTGACTCTTCAGCTTTTTCTGATCCAAAGTAAGCAACCCGAGCTTATCCAACCTCTCTCCACAGCTGATATGGTCCATCCCAGGGAACATCCTGGTGTATCTCCTCTGTACCCCCTCCATTCCAATCACAATCTTCCTGTAATGTGGATCCCAGAACTACGCAAATTATTCCATCTTGGATTACCTAACGTTCTGCATAGCTCTTATAATCTATGCCTCGATAAAAAAAGACCATGTTTACATTCACTATGCTTTATCAACTTCTGTGTTATCCTGTCCATACCCATTCATGGATGTTTGGAGAAGCACCCGCTGAGCTTCCTAGTGTGATGCCATTCATTTAGTACTGCCCTTAATCATCACTTTTATTAGGGTTACGATCCGTCTGTCATTGATCTGCCCATCTGACCGTTCCATTTACATCTTCCTGTAAATGTAGACCTTCCTCCTCATTTCCAACCAAATGGCTAATCGTCTTTAAGGTTACAAAATCACACCATGTTATAGTCCAACAATTTTATTCAGAGACACTAGCTTTCGATGCTTTGCTTCTTCATCAGGCGATGATGTGCTTCGAAAGCTGTTGCTTCCAAATGAACTTATTGGACTATAATCTATTGTTATCTGACTTTTAACTTTGTCCAACCCAGTCCAACATTGGCACATCAGAATTACAAGTCACAAGGACACAGCACCGATCCCTGTGGTGCACTTTTGGACATCAATATCCAGTCACACAAACAGCCTTCTAACATCATGCTCTGTATGCTAACACTAAATTAATTTGGATGCAATTTGGCAAGTCATGGATGAGTGCGAATTGTTCCCTTTTTAATAAGATTAGATTCCCTACAGTGTGGAAACAGGCCCGTCGGCCCAACCAGTCCACAAAGAGACGCCCATCCAGATCCACTTCCCTCTGACGAATGCACCTGACGCTCTGGGCAATTTACCATGGCCAATTCACCGAACATGCATATCTTTGGATGTGGGTGGAAACCGGAGCACCCGGAGGAAACCCACGCAGACACAGGGAGAACTGGCAAACTCAACGCAGACAGACGTCCAAGGAGCGAATTGAACCTGGGACCCTGGTGCTGTGAGGCAGCAATGCTAGCCTCTGAACCACTGCGCCGCTTGAGGTACCTGAAGAATATCTGGGCATTCTTTCTAATCTTACCCTGCCAGCAGTTTCCATGCCCCTGTTTTAGTCAGTCCCTTCAAGTGATTGATTTGCTTCTTCTTTCTATTTTAAATGGCCTGTCACTTATCCAGCCATTAGTTGCCTTAGATTAGACAGACAGAGAAATATCCTGTTTATTTCCAACTTGTCATATGTTCAGTGAGTTTTTAAATTTCACTGCGGTCACCTCTCAATCTCGCCGTTTGAGGGATTAATCTGGAGAACGCCCATTGCACTTCCTCTGCGGTCAATATATTCTTTCTCAGATTGAGTCACCAACACTGTACACAATATTCCAAATACAGTCTCACCAACACGCTGTGAAACTGTTTCAACATGTCTTTCAATCTATATTCTGATTCCCTTAAATGAAGGCGAACATAACTTTCCACTTAGATATATTCCTCAAAATGCCTTTCACATTTTTTATTTACGAACTCACTGTATGAGTTCTTACCGAAAGCCTTCTGATAATCCAAATATGCCAATTCTACTGGGTCCCCATTATCTATGCTGTAACAGACAATTTCAAATATTTCGGAAGTTTGTCAAGTATGATTTCTCTGTCAGAAACAGATGCTGATGCTCTCAAATGTTGCTGTTAATTTCTAAATATCGGACATCACGTGGTATGTAGTAGATTCCAACGGTTTTCTTACAGATGTCAAGTTAATTGGTCTGCGGTTATCCACACTGTCTCCTCTTCCGTTGCAGGTGCTCGGATCCATTCCATTTACCTACAATTCTTGGAACATGTTTACTTCTTTCCATTTATCTACAATGGCTTCAGGCCTCTGCACAAAGTGCAGGAAAATAAAACACAGTCATCGACAGCACAGATAGTACTTCTCTACTGATATATTGCTAATATTTTGATGTGAAGTACATCTGGTTTGTCAGACTTATAAATGCGCAATCCAGCTACAGGTTCACGTATTACCTTGTAACTGACTTTAGTGTCAAAAGTTCCATATGATCATTTGGTAATTCTGGATGATTTTCTGGCTCTTCCTCCATGAAGACAGATGCAAAGTAACTGGTTGATATCTCGGCCATTTGCCTGTTCCGAACAAGATATTCTCCGCTCCCGATTACACAATTTCCTATTTGACCTTGCTTTATTTTGTTTTCTTTGAAATGCAGATTGTCGATTTATGCAGATTTTGTGCTCTAACATTGTACAAAAGGCCCTTGGGCCCAGCAGTTCCACACTGCCCCTTCGAAGAAGAACCCACGCAGACCCATTTCCAGACGATTCTACGTTTACGCCAGACTAATGCACCTAATGAACACATCCCTGAACACTATGGAGCAATTTAGCATGGCCAATTCACCTAACCTGCAGATCTTTGCATTGTGGGAGGAAACCGGAGAACCCAGAGGAAACCAACGGAGACAGAGGGAGCATTGTAAAGTCCACACAGACAACTTTCTGAGTATTCTCACGTTTTCACAATGTCTGAAATTCTTCTGAAGTCACTTCCTATGATTAATGTAAATTTTAATTTCTTATGTTAACCATCATTATGTCACTTCCCCCGACTTTGGTAATTGAACCTTAAAAAAGACCTATTTTTCAGACTATGCAATATTTCTATAGATCTCCTGGTCCTGACCAGATATATCCAAGAAAACAGCAATCGGGGAGAGAAGAAATTGCGGGAGTTCTGGCTGATAATTTTGCATTATCGTTAGCCACAGGTGAAGTCACCGAAGGCTGGTAGGGAGCGACTGTTGAGCCCTTATTCAAGAAGAGCTGCAACGAAGAACATAGGAACTTTAAACCTGTTAGCTTCACAACTGTGATAGGTATGTTACTTGAGAAGTCTCTGAGCTAAGATATATATACATTTGGAAAGACAAGGAGCAGTCAGCACGGCTTTGTGCATGGAAGATCACAATTTACTAATTTTTACTACTTTGATGAACTGAACATGAATGTTGACGAGGGGAGTGTGACAAAAGTAGTCTACATAGATTTCAGAAAGGCCTTTAGATTAGATTAGATTCCCTACAGTGTGAGAACATGCCCGCCGGCCCAATATGTCCACACCACCCCTCCGAAGAGCAAACAACCCTGACTAATGCACCGAACACAACGGGCAATTTAGCATGACCACTTCACGTTACCTGCACATCTTTGGACTGTGGGAGAAAACCAGAACACCCGGTGGAAACCCACGCAGACACGGGAGAATGTGCAAACTCCAAACAGTCAGTTGCCTGAGGTGGGAATTGAATCCAGGTCCCTGACGCTGTGAGGCAGTAGTCCTAACCACTCAGCCATCGCGTCGCCCCAAGGTTCCATGTGATAGGCTGCTCTGAACTGTTCGATCACAAGGAATTCAGAGGGAGCTGGAAAACTGAACACACAATTGGTTTGATGTGAGATAGCAGAGTGTAATAGTGGAAGGACGCTTGTCGGACTGGAGGCCTGTGGCAAGTGGAGTGCCTCAGGGGTCAGTGTTGGGACCATTGCTGTTATCTCTATCAATGATTTTGTTGAGAATGTACAATGCGCGATTAGTAATTTTGCTGATGACATTAAAATAAGTGGTATTGTGGACAGTGAGGAAGGTTATCAGAAATTGCATCTGGACCTTGATCAGCTGGGTAGTGGGTCGTGAAATGGCAAATGGAGTTTAATATAGATTAAGGTGAGGTCTTTCATTTTGGAAAATTAAATCAATGTAGGAGTTTCATGGTGAATGGTTAGGCCTTAAGGAGTGCAGTGAAACAGAGGGTCCTTGGAATTCAGGTGCACGGTTCTCTCAAATTAGAGTCACAGGTAAACGACAGTGATAAATGCTTTTGGTACACTGGCCTTCATTAGTCAGGGAATTGAACATCGAAGTTGGGGAGTTACGTTGCAGTTATACAGGATGTTGGTGAGGCTGCGCTTGGAGTACTGTGTTCGGTGTTGTTCAATTTGTTCCATGAAGGATGTGATGAAATTGGAAAGAGTGCAGAAGAAATTCACAAGGATATCGCCAGTACTCAATAGTTTAGTTATAGGGAGAGTTTGGACAGGCTAGGTAATTTTTATTTAGAGTGTACAAGACTGAGATGATATATTACAGAAGTATATAAGATCATGAGAGACATGGATAGGGCGAATGCACTCAATATTTTTTCCAGTGTTGTGAATCATAGACTAAAGGGCATCAGTTTAAGACAGAGGGGAAAGAATTAAAGGGAACCTGAGGGGCAATGTTTTTTTACACAGAGGCTGGTACACATTTGGAATGAGCAGCCAGTGGTTGAGGGGGTTACATTAACAACATTTAAAAGGAATTTAGACAAATACATGGATAGGAAAGGATTAGATTGAAACGGGGGCAATGGCAGGGAGATGAGGTTAGTGTGAATGCACAGTTTGGTCGGAATGGATCGGTTTGGAACAAAGGGTCTGCCTCTGTGCTTTAGGACTCTATGACGCTATAACCATTGCTTGTCTCTTACTGAATGCCGTATTGTACTTTCCCAATTCACTGGAGCGAACGTGACCCTCCAGCCTCCAGGCTTCCATTATGTTTGACCATCATGTTCAACATTCGATATTATATGCAGATGACGTGTAAAATGCAACATATTAATGTCACTTTTCCTCAGAACAAGGTTATCAATTAGTCCTTCTGAGCACACATCAGCAAATCCAAACTAACCTTGTCTCTAGTTTGTATAACAACATACTCTTCAAGCTACCTGATACACACTTCTGGAATTTATTTTTCACAGCATTAGCAGTCACTTAGTTTACGCAGTTTAGGTGTAATGTGAGGTAATTCAGTATCCCTGCAGCACCAACAATACCAATTCTCCACAGCATAAGATATGCAAAATTTGCACGACAATTTTACACGGCATGCTTTTTTTTTACAATTTTACAAGGCCACTTGCTCCAAATACCTGGTCCACGTAACATAGGATTTCATTCAATCCCTCCAGACTGACACACACAATTTGGTGTGGGTTGGAAAATGTTATTGGGAAATACAGGCTGGGTTCGAAAGACACCTCTTGTCTCTTTACAGAGTGTTTCCGCTCTGCAACTTGTTTTTCGTTTGTTGGTCATGTAGTGGACCCAGATTCACTGTGAATACAGCTCACCAACGTAACTCAGAGATGATACACAAAATACTTTGCTCTCTCTGACTGCAACATTCAGGAAAATTACAACCATAAGCTTTCTAGTTCCATGATATGAGAACATAAGGAACAGGATGAGGTAATTCAGAAGTCAATCTTGCTGTGCCATTGTATACCATCATGGCTGATCCACTGTCAGCATCAATTCCATTCAATTCCCAATTCTTCACACCCTTCTACTCAATGATAGTGGGCAAAAACAAATCTACTTCCGCTGTAAATACTTTCAGAGATCGAACTCCCCGAGCTCTCTCGTCCAGATAGTTCCTGACATTCACTACCCTCTGTGAGAAGACACTCCCCACACAGACACAATAACCTATTGATATGTTCAAAAGAGGTGAATACAGGAGCCCAGCTAAGAGTGACAGACCCTGATAACAAAGCAGGAGTTGGCTCAGGATGGTATCAATGAACGCTGACTCAGTTACATTTAATGGGAATCAACGACAATATCTCCTCTGGTTTGGGCCGTCCAGAGCACAAAGAAAAATATTCGTAGTTTGTGGACATCAAGCCTTTCACTCCCAGGACATCCCTGCAGGAGTTCTTCAGGATACCTTCCTGAACACAAACATCTCCAGCTGCTGCATCAATGTCTTTCCTCCACCATAAGATCAGATGTTGTGAAGGTAACTGAAGATCAGACAATTTTCAGAACATTTTGTCTCCTGTCAGCTCCTGAACCAGTCTGTATCAATGAGCAACAAGACCCAGACAACGTTCAGGCTTGTGCTGTTAAAGTGCCGGGCACTGCACATTTCCACAGTTAAAAGAGGAACACATTCATAATCTCATGTTGGTTGCACATGGATATGAGGAAGTATTTCAGGCCATCGAAACGAATGAACAAGAAGAGGGACAAACCATTAAACCTTCTGCTTGTTTCACAGGAAAAGATGCAGTCTGTTCAGTGCATCTAACAGGAACGTGCAAAGTCCAATCAGACCCTTGTACGTGTTGGAACGTATTTGCGACCAGGACGAGAACATTCAGCACCTCAAGGGCTTATGCAGGAACAGGAGGATGTCCTTGATGCTTCAACGTGACAAACCAATGGAGCAGAGACTACACTCAGAGACGACTCCACGATGTTCCTCGTGGCCCCATTGCATGTGGACTGTGTACTATTTTAACATGGTTTCCTGGTAGTGAGGAGAGAAGCCAAATGTTTTGTGCCAAGTCTCAAGGTGACATCTTCCACCTCCGAGAACACAGACCCATGATTCTCCATCGAGGAGAGAAGCTGTTGGGAAGAGTTAACTGTTTTAGTGTGAAGGTATTGTGGCTGCTATCGGGATTGTGTATAACATGACGTTCAATGCAGAATCACACATACCGAATGCACTATATTAATGTCGGGAGACTTTATGCAAACCCTGAACGTGTCTCTATCAATCGACATGGAGAGTAGTGCAGAAGTAGGGGAAACGTTCTCAGAGGCACTTAAACTATCGAGAATTATAGCCCGAGTTAAAAACCAAACAATGGAATTTATCACGTTCTTACGGTCTGTTTAGAACATAATGAGTGATTGTCCATTCCCCTCAAGTTTCAATGCAATCATCTCTTATTCTCTCAAAGCGCTAGAGATTAATATTCACTCACTCCTCATGGTTCCATGATCCCAGTGATTAGTCTGTTGACACTCTTTCACACTCTCTCTGTGACGAGGAGATAATTCCTTATAAAGGAGAGAAAATCTGCCCAAAATACCCTAAATACTGCCTCAACAACACTCTCAGGGATGATCATAATAATTCCCTTCCCTCACTTTGCCGTCTCTGTTTCTTTCCTGTGGTGTGAAAAAGCCATTCCTTTTCTATGCCCTGAGACTGACATGAAATTTACAAGTTCCTTCTGTCTGTACATCAACATCAATAAAGCCAACACCAGAGATGGAGATGGACATCACTCTTGTGGAGAACATCAAAGATATTGAATACACATAAAACAAGGAATGGTCACCTACCCCAATGGAAATGAGCTGTGGGAATATGGTAAACAGGCAGAGGGAGGAGCTCTCTTTCCTTTGTTCTTCCCTCACGGGATGTGTGCAGCCCTGGTCAGACCAGCATGTTATACCGATCTAAAACTGAGTGGCTGGTTCAGCTGTTCCACAGGACAGTAAAGAGTAAATTACATTATTGTGGGATTGCAGTCACATGGAGACCTGACCAGGCAAAAATGACCCATTGCCTTCTCTAAAGGACACGAGGCAAGCAGAAGGGTTTTTTTCTCACAAATGATAATGGTTTCATTTTAATTATATTAATTTCCTTCATTAGATATCAATGGATTATTATTCGATGGCAGTATATTATGAGTCAGTGACTTGAGCAGGATACACTGTCTTACATCTGACAGATTTTGTGCAGAGAACAAGTTAAATATCTCAAGTGCAATTATTTTGTAACGGTCACGAGTTTGAAGAGACTTGAAGAAACAGCTGTAATGGATTTAACAAAAGCACAAACGACAGTTCATTCAGCAGTTGCACTGAGGCTGAGTAGGAGACTGGGATCTCATAATGGTGGTATTAGACAGGATTGACATATGGGGAGGTTGTGGAAATATAAATCTGTGCAGGACAGAAAGGATTATGGAGTTTGAGAACAGTCTGGTTCCTTCTCGCATATCAGTGAGTAATTTGTAAATACTAATTTGCTTTATATAATTTAAAAGGACATTTTTTTTAATTGGAAGTGAAGACATTGATTTCCATTTTCTAAACTTAACATATCATGAGCAGAAATTCAGTTTAAACCAGTTTCACAGTCAAAGAGAATGACTTACTCGGAACACCAACGATAGCGAGGATGGGATAATAACTACCTCGAAAAATCCAAAGGATACCCTGGATCCGCCATGCTAATGATATCCAAGGTTGAGAAAGGAAGTAAAGACCCAAGGATAAACTCCTGCCCATTGTTGGAAGATTCCAGTCTAATGTTCTCAGATTCTGATCCATTGTTGGAACATTTCAATCTAATGTTCTCAGATTCAGATCCATTTTTGGAACATTCCAGTCTAACGTCCTCAGATGCTGATGCATTGTTGGAACATTCCAGTCTAATGTTCTCAGATGCTGATCCATTGTTGGAAGATTCCAGTCTAATGTTCTCAGATTCTGATCCATTGTTGGAACATTTCAATCTAATGTTCTCAGATTCAGATCCATTTTTGGAACATTCCAGTCTAACGTCCTCAGATTCTGATCCATTGTTGGAACATTCCAGTCTAATGTTCTCAGATTCTGATCCATTGTTGGAACATTCCAGTCTAATGTTCTCAGATTCTGATCCATTGTTAGAACATTCCAGTCTAATGGTCTCAGATTCTGATCCATTGTTGGAACATTCCAGTCTAATGTTCTCAGATTCTGATCCATTGTTGGAACATTCCAGTCTAATGTTCGCAGATTCTGATCTCTCCACCCCTTCTCTCTGGAGGTGCTGATCCTTGTTAGTGCTGTCGGTGATGTTCCCTCTCACTCTATGGCATAATACATTGACAGAGCCCATTTATCATTTATCGATGGAAACCTCCACTGGGATAATTAGAATCCACAAACATTGACAATAATCACAGTCTGTAAACAAATAGCTCCAGTTAACCCATTTCAATTCAATGTTGATTTTATTAAAATTCAAGATAACGTTTAAAATTTACACATTCAGCATGGGAAACGTGGGAGTGACTGAGGGAAAGGATGTTGGAGATAACAGATTTTTTGTGTGTAAGCATTGAACCTGCCATGGATATGAGAGTAATGACAGAGGACTGTTGGAACATAAACTAGTTTCTCCATGTATAAATGGAAATGTACAGCCTGAAATTATTGATCAGTGATTATAATAGTGAGTGAACGTTTATAGTCCATACTCTGGTGGGAAAAGGTGCTCAAGACAACATACATTATAACAGGCAAGCTACATGGATATGTTCACAGAGAATTTTACGTGATAAATACAATTCAGATTGTTATTCGACGATCAGACGGGGCAAGTGAGGGTCATACTGCTGATGTTATTGATGTCAATGACCTATGATGAAGTATCATTTATTGGAATTCAATTACTATGTGATTATGACATTGTAGAGGGGGCAGAAATCAGAGAGAATTGGAGGAAATTGCTGATGAGATGGAAGGGAGAGATAATGATATTGACAGTCATCTGTATTGGAACGTGCCTCTTTATCAATCAAAAGATCAGAGTCAGTACGCATCTATAGTGAGGGATGAGGACACCCAACATTTATCGTAAGACCAGAAGACACAGAAGCAGAAATTTGGCCTTTCAGCCCACTGAATCTGCTCCGCCATTTGATCATAGCTTTAAGCTTCTCAATGCCATTCTCCCGCTTTCTCCACATAACCCTTGATCCCCTTGACAATCAAGAACCTATCGATCTCAGACTTAAATATACTTAATGACCATTTCTCTACTGCTTCTGTGGCCTTGAAGTCCACGAATTCCCCACTCTCTGGCTGAAGAACTTTCTCCTTATCTCTGTTCTAAAAGGTCTTCGCTTTATGCTGGGCCCTCCGGTCCGAGTCTCTCCTATCAATAGAAACATTTTTCCAACATCCTCTCTGTCCATGTCATTAAGTATTTTGTAAGTTTCAATTAGATCCCCACATATTCTTCTAAATTCCATCAAATATTGACCCAGAGTGCTCAAACGTTCCACATATGTTAAGCTTTTCATTCCTGGAACCATTCTTATGAATCTTCTCTGAACGTCATCCAGTGCCAGTGCATCCTTCCTGAGATACGGGGCCCAAAACTGCGCACAATACTGTAAATGTCGTCTGACCTGAGCCTTATACAGCCTCAGAAGTATATCCATGCTTTTATATTTAAACCCTTTTGACATGAATGGCATAATTACATTTGCCTTCCTAACTACTGACAACCTGCAAGTCTACCTTGGGAAACTCCTGGACTAGAACTCCCAAGTCTCTTTGCACTTCAGACTTCTGATTTTACTCTTAATATTGAAAATAGTCCATGCCTCTTGTCTTTCTGGCAAAGAGCACGTCCACACACTTTCGCGCACTGTACTCTACCGAACAGTTCTTTACCCAATCTGCTAACCTGCCCACATCCTTCTGCAGTCGAAGGAGAGGACTGCAGATGCTAGAGATTACAGTCCAAAAGTGTGGTTCTGTCATGTCACAGCCGGTCAGGCAGCATCAGAGGAGCAAGAGGTGCGATATTGCAGGCATAAGCTCTTAGACAGGAGCGAGGGGGATGGGCGGAAGGGGGCTGAAAGATAAATTGGAGAGGATGAGGCTGGGGGGATGGTAGCGTGGAAGGCGATAGTTAGACAAAGGTGGGTTGTGATCATGAAGGTCAGAGAAGATGGACAGATTGAACAGTTCAAAGGGGCAGTGCGAAGTTAGAGTGTTCGATCCGAGATAAGGTTGCAGGAAGGTGAAATGAGCAAACTGGTGAAATTGATATTGATACCCTGTGGTTGGACGGTCCCAAGGTGGAGGATGAGATGTTGTTCCTCCAGGTGTTGGGTGACTTGAGTTTGGCAATGGAGCAGCCCCAGGACTGACATGTCTTTGGCGGATTGGGAGGTAAAGTTGAAGTGTTCGGCCATAGGGTTCTGGGGTCATTTTGTGTGTGTGTGTGTGTGTCAGAGATGTTCCCTGAAACGTTCCAAAAGTTGGCATCCTGTCTCCTCAATGTACAGGAGACAGGGAACAATGTACACAGTACAAGGTCTACGGGGTGTGGAAAGATCCTTTGGGACCTTGGATGAAGGTGAGGGGGTAGGTGTAACCACGCATTGTTGAGGACAATGTGGGGTCTATCCTTGTTGTGGTAAGAAGGGTGTGGTTCAAGTACAGAGGTTTGGGAAGTTGAGGAGATTTCGTGGAGCACCTTTCTGCAAGCTCTCCACCTCTTCAATTCTATCCGACCCTCTTCATATCTTTATACTGTCTGAGCCTCAGGCTGTGGGTGCCTTGGTGGCTTAGTGGTTAATACGGCTGTTTCACCGTACTAGTGGCCCAGGTTCGATCCTCACCACAGGTAACGACCAGTTTGGTGTCTACCCATTCTTCCCATATCTGCATGGGTTCCCTGTGGGTATTCTGGTTTCCTCCTGCAGTCCAAACAGGTGAAATGGGTATGCTAAATTGCCCATGCATTAGGTTATTAGTCAGAGGAGAATGGGTCTGGTTGGGTTACTCTTCGCAGGGTTAGTGTGGATTTATTTTGCCAAAACGCCTGTTCCCACACTCGAGAGATTATAATACTAAAAATTAGCCAAAGTGCTCTCAGTTCCTTCATCTAAATCGTTAACTTTATGACGTGAAATTTGGTGATCCCAACACTGAATCTTGTGGAACAACATTTGTCACTGACTGCCATCGTGCGAAGACACATTTTATCCTTACCCTCTGCTAGCTTCTATTCGCTGCTAGCACGTTGCCTCTGACACTATGGATTCCCTTTCTCAATAACCTCCAGTGTAGCAATTTGTCAAAGGTTTTGAGGTCCAGGTAGATAATTAGATTTAGATTATTTACAGTGTGGAAACAGGCCCTTCGGCCCAACAAGTACACACTTGCCGCCAAAGCGCAACCCACCCATACATTTACCCCTTCACCTAACACTAGGGGCAATTTAGCATGGCAAATTCATCTGACCTGAACATCTCTGGACTGTGGAACGAAACCCATGGAGACATGGGGAGAATGTGCAATCGCCACACAGTCAGACGCCTGAAGCGGGAATTGAACCGGAACCGAGGCCAAACACTGCGAGGCAGCAGTGCTAACCATTGTGCCACCGTGCCGCACGCAAGCACCCATTGGTTCTCCTAATCTGCTCAGTACCTCCACAAAACATTCTCGCGGGTTTGTCAGGCATGACCGCCCCTTGATGAAACCATGCTAACTCTGCCCTATTTTAACATCTACATCCAAATATTCAGAAATGGCACCCTTTACATCTGACGCTCGGTTAATCAGTCTGTAATTTTCTGTTTTCTGCCTTACTCCCTTGTTAAACGGGGTGTCACGTTAGCGATTTCCAATCCACTGTGCCCTTTCCTGATTGTAGTCATTCCTGCAAGATCACAACTAACGCTTGCACGACATCTTCAGCTATCTTCCTTACAAGAGTGGGGTGTAGTCCATCTGGTCCAGATGATTTATCTAGATTCTGGCCATTCAGTTTTCTAACACATTCTCTTTGGTGATGACCACCATACTCCGTTCTTCCCCTCACTCTGTTGATTTTTTTGGGAAATTAATCGGACTCTTCCACCGTGAAGACTGATGCAAACTTCCTCAGCCATTCCTTTGTTCCCCACTACTAACTCTCTGGCATCATTTCCAATATCTACTTTTGCCTCTCTTTTGCACTTTATATATCTAAGTGGCTAGTTTACCCGCTTCTTTAATTTTCTCCCTCCTTATACATTTTTGTTGCCCTCTGTTGGTCTTTGTAAGCTTCCAAATCCTTTGGTTTCACACTGTCCTTCACCACATTCTATACTTCTCTCTTTTGCTTTGTTGCTATCCCTGACTTCCCTCGTCAGCCATGGTTGCCTCATCCGCTCGTACCAAGCCTCTTTTTCCTTGCAATGAATCTCTGCTGTGTCTCCAAAATTGCTCCTGCCATTGCTGTTCTACTGTCTTTCCTGCTAGGCTTTTCTCCCAGTCAATTCTACCCAGCTTCTCCCTATGCCTCTGCAGATGCCTTTATTCAGTTGAAATACTGTTGCCTCTGATTCTATCTTCTGTCTCTCAAATTGCAGAATAAAATCAACCATGCGATGATCGCTGCTTCGGACGGTTTCCTACAACTTAAACTCCCTTATCTAGTCAGCCTCTTTGCACAACACTAAAACCAGCATTTCCTGCTACATCGTGGACTGCACCACAAGCTACTCAAAAAAATCTTGTAGACATTCCAAGAATTGCTTTTCTTACAATCCAAACTGATTTTCCAAGTCCTCCTGCATATTGAAATCCCCCATGATCAATGTAACCTTGCCTTTTCTACACATCTTTTCTATCTCCTGATGTATCTGATTGCCGAACTCCTAAGCACTGTTTGGAGGCCTGCATAAGACTCCAACTGTGGTTGCTTGAACATTGTGCTTCCTCAGTTTTACCAATGCAGATTCTACACCATCTGACCCTATGTTATTTCTTGCTATTCATGTAATTTAATTTCGTACTAATAAGGCAACACCACTTCGTCTGCCCACCTGCGTATCGTTTGGATAGGGTGCATATCCTTGAACAGTTAGCTCCCAATCCTGATCCCCTTGCAGCCATGTCTCCATGATGCCAATCACGTCATATCTGCCATATTCGATCCGGATCACGAATTCATTTACCTTATGCCTTATACTGCATGCATTCAGATATAACATTGTCAGTCCTGTATTAACCATCCCTCTTCTCATTGTCATTCGTTTTTCAGTGTACTTGAAGTTTGTTTGTTAACCATTTCTAGATACTCTATCCTAATTATGTCTGTGTTAGAGATTTTAAGAATCTTTTAATTCAGGTTTCTAATAACCCCTATAACTAATTCCCGTTCCCCTATCCCCACCACCATTCCCAGTCCATTTACATCCCTGTCTACAGCCCTAGTTATACAATTCAATTGGACTCTTGTCCCAGCATGAATCTGTTGAAGGCTGTCACATTGGAACAGGTCCTTTCTTCCCAAGTATTGAAATGTGTTTATTCTACATAAAATACAGTGACAAAATGATTTTCTGGACAAACCAAAATATGAATTGTATAAAGAAATAAGATTCTTAAAATACACTCATGGTATTGAACTATATGAAGTGAAATGTGGATTACTATACCATGGAAGTGTTGTGCAAACCTTTTCAGTCATTACTTGACCCATAGCTGAGATACTGATTTCCCCTCTGACAGTGATCCCCCTCAGTGAGTTTCTCTGGCCCAGTCTTTCGCACAGTCTCTCAGGAGGTTATCGGTTCCTGCTACTAGTGGCACAGTCCATTTAAATTAATCCACCTTCTCTCTGGAGCCAGTCAATTGGTCTATTGGATTCTGTTTAGCTGTCAGCCACTCATCGCTGTGATATTATAGGAGATAAGTGATCTGGGATCATAACCAGTATCAGCATGGTGCTCACAGGGTATGGCTCTCAGACAAAGAGCTTGCGGTTCAGGGGAATTTAAAAATAAAGCTTCCATCTTCTGTGTATTTCTCCTCATGTTGCCCCCTCATCTATTTAATTTCATCTCCGTTTCACACCCCTTCATTTCTCACTCACTCTGTTACTCCGTTTTCTCTCCACTCTGTTTATCTCCCATCACATTCTTTATTTCTGCTTCATTCTTTCTCTCTCTTTCTCTGTATCTCCAATAACTCTCTCTGCTCTCAGATAGTGTAGTTGGAGAGCTCATGGGTGCCCGAAGGACTGAATGGCTTCCCTCTGTGCTTTATTAATTCTGAGGTTCTCTGACCCACAATAGAAACGTTAGGTGCCTGGAGAGACAAGCTGATTCAGTGAAGGACACGGCACCATCATCCATTATCTCCTGCTGTTCTCTTATATACAGCGACCTCGAAATATCTGTTAAAACAAAATAGATTGAAATTCGAGCAGTCGGAAAGCCGTTCGCCAGATGATATTGCATTCAGGATTTAATAAACAGTTGCCACACCCAAAATGTGAATTTGCCTGATAGCTGCTGCTTCCAATTATCGCTCCCTAGCTCGTGCCTGATACTGACGTAACTTGCCTTACCCCAGTTCCATAGCTTCTCAAAATGTCCTGACTTATCCATGATCTTAGCTACCTTAAAACTGAAGGAATTTCCAAAATGTTTCCAAAATGCTGTTCCCTGAAATGTCAGTCACCTGTCCAGGCTCATTAGCCAATGTTAGGTCGAGTATGGCCCTTCCTGTAGAGGACTATCCACATACCGTTTCAAGTAACCCCCTTGGATGCACCAAACCAATTCTGTCCCATCTAAGTCACTTCCTCTATGGAGTCCCAGTCAACATTGGGGATGTTGAATCACTCACTATGACAACTCTGTTTTTATTACACCTTTCCATAACTGGGCACACAATTGTTGTCAAAGTCTAGGTGGCTGTTGAAAGGAATATAGCATAATCCGAACACAGTAATTGCAGTAATCTTATTTTTGTGCTGTACTCATATTGCCTCAGCGGATGATCCCTCCAGTACGTCCTCTCTGAGTGCAAATGCAGCATTATCACTGATTATTAATACAACTCCTCCGCTTATGTTAACATCCTCTCTATCTCACCTAACAGAACAAAATCCTGGAAGCCCAGTCCTGGAAGCCCAGTTGAACGCCCAGTCCTGACCCTCTCCAAACTAAGTGTCTGTAATGGCTGCAACATCATTGTCCCATGTATTAATTCAGGCTGTAAGCTCATTTGCCTTACCCATAATAATCATTGCGTTCACATAAACACACTTTTGCCCAATGCCATCAAATCCTGACCTGATAGTTGGTTTGAGTTTCCCTGATGTAAATTCTTCTCTTCTATTCTCAGCTAATCAGTAAAACAGACAATATTTAAACAGACAATTCCAGCTTCCTCCCTTGTTCCTTCAATACGTACATTGAATCACACACTGTCCAATTCCAGTAAAGTACTTGATAATTATTTTACATTAAACAACTGTCTCCATGCACTCACTGTTTATTCTACAACTCTCTCTGGACCAATGGATTGACATCTCCCTTGTCCCTCTCTCAAACAAATTTCTATAATATTAACATAGCAGTTATATATATTCACCTAAGCTCCAAGTTCATCCGTCATACTCCTCATATTATAATCAGCGCAATTCAGACTGCCAGGACCATTGTGTTTAGTAACCTCTTTCTGTTTGTTGTTGGTCTTAGCTGTATTGGGATTAGTCGCCAACCCCGCCTCAGTCATGTACTTGTGGACCTACTGCTCTGGTTCCCTCTGTGCCCCCCTCCCCCCAAAGACCACACTAGTTTAAACCCTCCTGAGTGACAACAGCAAACCTGCCTGCCAGGAGATTGCTGCCGGTTCACGTCCATCCCGTCCTTCTTGTGCATATCTTATCGACTTGGGAATCCCAATGATCCACATATCGGAAGTGCTGGCTCCTCGACGAGCTCTTTGCCCATGTATTTAGCTGTACTATCTTCCTATTCCTAACCTCATTCGCACATGGAATAGTTATGTCGCACCAAAATTTAAATATAATTTCAGCATAACTCTGGAAAGAATTTATTTCTTTAAATGGACAGACTTGACAATAAATACTTCAGAAGGAGAAAATGAGGAGTGCAGATGCTGGGGATCTGACCTTAAAAATGTGTTGCTGGGAAAGCGCAGCAGGTCAGGCAGCATCAAAGGAGCAGGGGAATCGACGTTTCGGGCATAAGCCCTTCTTCCGGATTCAGGAGGGTGTGCCAAGCAGGCTAAGATATAAGTGAGGGAGGAAGGACTTGGGGGAGGGGCGTTGGGAATGCGATAGGTAGAAGGAGGTTAAGGTGAGGGTGATAGGCCGGAGAGCGGCTGGGGGCGGAGAGGTCGGGAAGAAGATTGCAGGTCAAGAAGGCGGTGATGAGTCTGAGGGTTGGGACTGAGAAAATGTGGGGGGAGGGGAAATGAGGAAGCTGGAGCAATCTGTATTCATCCCTTGGGGTTGGAGGGTTCCTAGGCGGATGATGAGGCGCTCTTCCTCCAGGCATCGTGTTGCCATGGTCTGGCGATGGAGGAGGCCAAGCACCTGCAGGACCTTGGTGGAGTGGGAGAGGAGTTAATGTGCTCTGCCATTGGGCGGTTGTGTTGGTTGGTGGGGGTGTCTCAGAGTTGTTCTCTGAAACGTTCTGCAAATAGGTTGTCTGTCTCCCCAATGTATAGGAGGCCACATTAGTGCAGCGGATGCAGTAAATGATGTGTGTGGAGTTGCAGGTGAATTTCTGATGGATATTGAAGGATCCTGTGGGTTTCTTGTAGGGACGTGAGGGGTGAGGTGTGAGTGCAAGTTTTGCATTTCTTGTGGTTACAGGGGAAGGTGATGGGAGTGGAGGTTGGGATGGTGGTGTGTTTGGATCTGACAAGGGAGTCGCGGAGGGAGTGGTCTTTCCAGAACGTTGATAGAGGAGGGGAGGGAAATATATCCTTGGTGGTGGGGTCCGTCTGGAGGTGGCAGAAATTACAAAGGATGATCCGACGTATCTGGAGGTCGGTGGGGTCGTAGGTGAGGACTAGCGACCCCACCAAACTCCAGTCAGAACCCCACTTGTCCTCACCTACCACCCCACCCAACCTCCAGATACTCCGGATCATCCTTCGTCATTTCTGCCACCTCCAAACTGACCCCACCACCAAGGATATATTTCCGTCCCCACCCCTATCAGCATTCCAGAACTTCCTTGTCAGGTCCACACCTCCCACCAATCCAACCTCCACTCCTGGCACCTTCCCCTGCAACCGCAAGAAATGCAAAACTTGCACCCAATCCTCACCCCTCACTTCCCTCCAAGGCCCCAAGGGATCCTTTCATATCCACCACAAATTCACCTGCACCTCTACACACATCACTTACTGCATCCGTTGCACCCGATGTGGCCTCCTAAACATTGGAGAGACAGGCCACCTACTTGCGGAACGTTTCAGAGAACACCTCTGGGACACCCGCACCAACCAACCCAACCGCCCCGTGGCTGAACACTTTAACACCCCCTCCCACTCCGCCAAGGTCCTGCAGGTCCTTGGCCTCCTCCATCGCCAGACCATGTCAACACAACGCCTGAAGGAAGAGCGCCTCATCTTCCGGCTAGGAACCTTCCAACCACAAGGGATGAATGCAGATTTTTCCAGCTTTCTCATTTCTCTTCTCCCCACTTTTTCTCAGACCCAAGCCTCGGACTCAGCACCGCCTTCTTGACTTGCAATCTTCTTCCCCCACTCCCTCTCCGCCCCCAATCCCTCTCCGGCCTATCACCCTCACTTTAACCTCCTTCCACCTATCGCATTCCCAACGCCCCTCCACCAATTCCCTCCTCCCTACCTTTTATCTTAGCCTGCTTGGCACACCCTCCTGAATCCTGAAGAAGGGCTTATGCCCGAAACGTCGATTCTCCTGCTCCTTTGATTCTGCCGGACCTGCTGCACTTTTACAGTAATAAATACTTAAGTATGAGTTCATTAACTGGGAGAGAGGATCTCTGATTCAGTCCAGTGATGACAGGATCTCATACTATCACCTCCACCAAACCTGCTTCACAACTAACTCAAATTTGCTAGAGCAGCGAGGAGAGCAGGAGGAGGGAAGCGAGTGATGCCGGGAAGATTAGGGCTTAATTTATATCTGGGCAGTGGATCTAGCCGAGATACTTCACGTGTATCTCCCTAATGCCGCCATCCTCTAACCAGAAGGGAAAGACCCTGTAAGGTAAGGCTTTTATTTCTTAAACTTCTTTCTCATTTATTTAAGTGTATTGTTTGCTTTTAGTTAGTTCATATATAGCTGACCTTACAATGGCAGGGGAACACAGAGCCGTGGTATGTGACTTACTTGATGTGGGAGCTAAGGAACTTGTCTGACGTTCTGACTCTTACACTTGCAAGAAGTGTGTCCAGCTACGGGTGTTGTTTGACTGTATGACGGTTTTGGAGCTGTTGATGGACTTACTGAGGAGCATCCGCGATGCTGAGGAGTTAGTAGATAGCACGTTTCGTGAACTGGTCACACCGCAGGTTAGGATTGCTCAGGGAGACAGTGACTGTCTCCAGCTACCACATGATACAGAAACAACACATCAACCGACTCGCCATCGTTATTGTATTTAGCTAGTGCTGAATTTGTTGTTTTTATATCTCTGCTTAGGCAACTTGTAGCCAATAGATGAACAAAATTCAGTTTAAGGCAGATTCATATTTCGCAGAGACCCAATTAGCCAATAAAATCACATCCTTTCTTTGTCAAACTTGCACATTACCTTCTGAAAGAATTCTGGCAGAGTTGTCAATGGGACCTCTCCTTGACGAAGTCATGTTGACTCAGCCCTATTTTACTACGCACCTCTAAGTACTGCATTACAAGGGCCCAATTCTTCAGCGAAATATCCCAGGCCAAGCCATCTCCAGCTGCTTTAGCAATATCCTTCCCTCCATTATAAGCTCAAAAGTAGGAAAGTTCAATGTCAAATGTACAATTAATGCCACCCACAACCCCGCCGTTGAAGTTTAACATAACACTATCAATCAGAGATCGGGCGACTTCAGATTTTGTACTATGCAATGAGAAAGTCGAATTAATAACGTTAAATTAATGGACTCTGTGAGATCTGACTGTAACCCAGTTCATTCTAAAGCTAGAGATTTAAATTTGAGCAAAGGAAACTACGAGGTTATGAATGGCAAGTTGGCTGAGTTGGCCGGGTAGGTGCCTTGGGCAAATCAGAAAACGCTTTGCTGGTAGACAGGCAACAGCTAGTATTTGAAAAGATACATCAGTTATCACAGATATCCATTCTTCAAATAAATAAAAATCTAATTGAAAAGATAAATCAACCATGGCTAATGAGGCTGGTACAATTGTAACATTTCAAAGGCACCTGGATGGGTATATGAATAAAAAGGGTTTAGAGGGATATGAGCCGGGTGCTGACAAATACGACTAGATTAAATTGGGATATTTGGTTCGACATGGACGAGTTGCACCGAAGGATCTGTTCCCGTGCTGTACATCTCTATGACTCTACTCTCCAGCCTCATTGTTCATACTCGGCTCGAAAACCCGATTAATGACCGATGTCAGGCCAACTGCCTTATGATTTTTTGTCTGTTGCCTCTCTTCCTTCCTTGCACAGAAATTTTACATTCCGGTTTTTCAGTTCTCTGGGACTCTCCCTGACGATTATTATTTCTGAAAATCCACCACAGTCCTCCACAATCTTCTCCTCTATTTCCTTCAGAAATTTGGCTTGTTATCCTTTCAGTCTGTGTGATTTATCCATCTTCAAACATTACAGATTCCACAGCACATTCTCATCAACACCGACCACGACACTCATCTCTTGCCCTTGGGCTGTCTTGCAGTTCTGGAATGCTGCTAGTTCTCAACCATTGTGAGGACTGATGCAAAGCACCTATTCAGTTCATCCTCCAATTCTTTGTTCTCTGTTTCTCTGAAGCCAGCCTCGTTTTCTAGTTGTCCAAGGTTCACTCTTGGATCTCTTCTTTCATAGATCTCAACTAAACTCCCGGAGTCGTCTTTGAAATGGGGAGCAAGCTTATATGTTCCATATTCTCCAACTTGTTGTTTTTTAAATTATCCTCTACTGCGAGAGAAAGGCTTCCCAATCTAAAATAAAAGACTGACGGAGAGTATTCCACGAAAGTGATTGCTGAAAGCAACACGTAACTACACTAATCCTGTTACCTATCATTGGTTAGCACGGTGACATCACTCTGCTGCCTCATAGTGCCAGGGACTCGGGTTCAATTCCAATCTCTGGAGCCTATCTGTGTAGTCTTTGTACAGTCTCCCCATGTTTGCATTTGGAGCATTAATTCCTTTCGTCTTTCCACTGTCTGTCTCCGTGTTTATGCCATCGGCAGTACTTTTGCTTTAGGTCGTTGAAGAAATGCAGCAAATGCAACCGGTTTTCGTAAAAGCGACTCTGGTGCTCGGGCTGTCCTGGGTGTTTAGGAGACTTGCATGGCCACTTGTGTGAGTGCAGTGTCACTAGCTCCCACTCTATTCCTATTAGTTCGTCAGTCCATCCATCACTGCATGCAGCCTTTCCTCGAGCCACTCCTGCGACTCACTAGAACTCATCGCTTGGCACTGCATGCTCCCTATGCAGGGCTGTGTACGCAAAGACACTGGGCACTTTCTGACCCACGAGGGCTGCTGGGTAAAGACCCTGCCATTAAAAGGAACAGAATAACTAAAATCCAATTGAAAATCAAATCAGAGTAGACGGGCTAAATGGCATCCATCTACTCTGTCTCTTTCTGGTCATTTGGCCTAACTTCTGTTTATCCTTGTCCATCTGCAAATCGAAGTTCCATATCGAACATAGAAAATTTACAGCCCAGGAACAGGCCCTTTGGCCCTCCACGCCGGAGCCCATTCAAATGTAATGTCTAAACCTTTCAGTCAATTCCGAAGCATCGGTATCCCTTTGCTCCCTACCTTCTCATGCACCTGTCCAGACGCATCTTAAATGAATCTACCATGCCTGCCTCTACCACGTCCACTGGCAACACCTTCAAACGCCCACCACCCTCAGTGTGAAGTACTTGCTGCGTGTATCCTCCTTAAACTTTCCACCTCACACCTTGAAAGCATGACCTCTCGTTATTGAATCCTGCAAACTGGGAAAAAGCTTGTCTCTATCCACGCTGTCTATACCCTTAATGATTTTGTGAATCTCAGTCAGGTCCCCGCTCAATCTCCTTTTTTCTAGTGAAAATGTAACGAACCTACTCAACCTCTCTTCATAGCTATCACCTTCTAGACCAGGCAACATCCTCATCAACCTTCTCTACCCCCTCTTCAAAGCGACCACATCTTTTTGTGACATTGCGTCCAGGACTGGACACAGTATTCTAAATGGGGTCTAACCAATGGCTTGTACAACTTTAACATGACTTGCCAGCTCTTATATTCAATACTCCATCCAATGAAGGCATGCATACTATATGCCTTCTTGACCACTGTATCCACATGTGAAGCAACCTTCAGTGGAGCTGCACTCTCAGATCTCTCTGCCCATCAACTTTGCCCAGGGCTCTACCATTTGTTGTACAATTAGCTCTAGAATTAGTCTTGCCTAAATGCATCACCTCACATGTGTCTGGATTGAAAGCCATCTGCCACTTTTCCGCCAACTCTCCATTCTATCTATGTCGTTCCATATTCTCTGACAGTCCCTTATACTATCTGCTACTGTTATAAATGATGTATCTTTTCAAATACTAGCTATTGCCTGACTACGGCAAAGCGTTTTGTGATTTGCCCAAGGCACCAACCTGCCAACTCAGCCAACTTGCCATTCATAACCTCGTAGTTTCCTTTGCTCAAATTTCAATCTCTAGCTTTAGAATGAACTGCGTTACAGTCAGATTTCATAGAGTCCATTAATTTAACGTTACTAATTCGACTTTCTCATTGCATAGTACAAAATCTGAAGTCGCCCGATCTCTGATTGATAGTGTTATGTTAAATTTCAACGGCAGGGTTGTGGGTGGCATTAATTGTACATTTGATATTGAACTTTCCTACTTTTGAGCTTATAATGGAGGGAAGGATATTGCTGAAGCAGCTGGAGATGGCTTGGCCTGGGATATTTCGCTGAAGAACTGGGCCCTTGTAATGCAGTACTTGGAGATGTGTAGTAAAATAGGGCTGAGTCAGCATGACTTCGTCAAGGAGACGTCTCGCTGACACGTCTGTCAGAATTCTTTCAGAAGATAATGTGCAAGTTTGACAAAGGAAGGATGTGATTTTATTGGCTAATTGGGACTCTGCGAAATATGAATCTGCCTTAAATTGAATTTTTTTCATCTATTGGTTACAAGTTCCATAAGCAGAGATATAAAAACAGTTAAAAATTAATAAAAAAACAAATTCAGCACGAGCTCAATACAATAAGGATGGCGGGTGCCCGTGTTTTGGAAACCCACCTCTATCCACCTACTATAGTCTCTAATACATTCTCCTCAAACCCAGCCCACTCGCATTTATCTCGCCACGGTCAAGGCTCTGAACCTCATTGTTGATGAAGGGCTTTTGCCTAAAACACCTGTTCTGCTGATTCTCGGATGCTGCCTGACCTGCTGTGCATTTCCAGCACCACTCTAATTTTGGAGTATCTTACCTGGGCTGCAGAGGAAGTTGTAGTGGGAGTGTAAAAGTTCAGTGGTCGTGGCACATGTATGGACCAACCACATAGATTAAACTATGGCAGACCTTCTGCTCAGGGCTATTAAGAGCTAGGAAGAAAGATTTTGAAAAAGCAGAACCAAAAAGGTAATAATCTCTGGATTACTACTTTAGCCACGTGCTAATTGGCACAAGGTCAACAATATTAAGCTGGTAAATTCGTGGCTCAACGATTGGTGTGGGACATATGAATTTGAAGTCATAGGACATTTGCACCTGTACCGGAGAAGCAAAGACTGGTACCAATGATGTGGTCTTCATCTGAACCGTGCAAGGACCAGAGTACGAGGGGATCGCACATCCAGCGCAGGAGACAAGGCTTTATACTTAATAGGGTGAGTGAAAGGAAGGTCAGCTATTGGCGAAATTAGAAAACTCGAGTTAAAGGAGGAGGTAAGAGTGCAGAACTCAGGAGAAGTTATTAAAATCTCCAGGACAGACACAAATATGACAGAGCATATGGAGAGTGTTTGCAATCAAACTTCAAGCACACGGAGTAAACGAATGACAATGTGAAGAGGAAAGGTTAATACAGGACTGAATGTATGCAGTATAAGGAATAGGGTAAACGAGCTTGTGGCACAGATCGACATTGGCAGGTATGATGTGGCGAGCATCACGGAGACATGGCTGCAAGGGAATCAGTATTGGGAGCTGAATATTCAAGGATATACATCTTATTGAAAGATAGGCAGGTGGGCGGAGGAGGTGGGGGTGCCTTTCAAGTAAGAAATAAAACTAAGTCAATAGTAAGAAATTAAGTAGGGTCAGATGTTGGGGAATCTGTGTGGCCTGATGTGCCACAAGTGGGATCGTGGTCTAAGAAGAGGCTTGTTATATGTTTTTTTCTATCACTTGATTCTTATTCAGGTTGTACAGCTATTCTGAATTTCTGTATCTCCATCAAGTGCAGACGACATTTTCTTTCACGCCTAGTGTGGTGCCTCAACATTTCTTAATTGTTTTTAACTCTATGTGCAACAGTAGGCGTTGGTTCTAATAATTTACTTCCAATTCAAGGAAGACGTGAGAACATAACTTGAACTCTGGCAGTGTGTCCATTACGTGCAATTTAATCATATCTTTATCCTCATCACACTCACTCTTTCAAACAAACAATTAATTAGTCCGTAAATTCTGTAGATTTTTATTTCAGCACTGACTATTGCTGGGGATGTTACAAAGGACATACTTCAGTGTCACGGAAAATACAAATGTTTCAGTGCAAGTTACCAAATCCTAATCCAGTCTAACTTGTTTACAAGTTGATAAATAATACATGCAGATGTGGCAGAGCGTAGGTAAAAGGAGGGTTCAACTCTGTGTTCAAAATGCTATTTCTGTCTCCCTCATAAAAGATCTTAACTACATCTACTCTGTAACTTAATCAAAATAAGAAGAGACTGGAATTCGTAATTCTTCATCTGTGAATACCATCTGGATAACAGGAAAAAAAAATCAAGGTTTGTGTGTGATATTCATAAGTGATGGTGAGAATATGGAAGATGCTGGCAGTGGAATGATAAACAATTTTGTGGAAGGCACAAAGATTAGCTGGGCGGTTCACAGTGAGGAAGAAAGTTTTAGTTTGCAGGACGGTATAAACAAATTATTCAGATGGCCAGAACAATGCCCAATAAAGTGTAACACAGATAAATGTGAAATGATGCACGTCAGAAGTAACAAGAGAAGAGTGTACTCAATCTATGAAGGGGGGATAAATTTGCTCGGTATTTCTTTGCAACAGGGAATGTTGAAGAGGTGTACAAGGCCATAAGGGGTAGGAACAAGTTGAATAGCTGTTCCATCCAGTGGCAGTTTAAAGAACAAAGGAAGACTACTGACAATATTCCAGCTGATTGCCACCATTATTACTGCAGCAATAAGATGGATACAGGTTTTCCTTCACTATAATACAGATTTCCAGCTATAACGGTCTTATTTCTCTAAAGTATAATAAGTTCCTTCACGGGTATTCGCTTTGACAAACAGCAAGTTTTCCAGTGATTCCTGCCAGTTGTTCAACACAGCATTCACCACCGCACCCCAACCCAACATGCATGGACTGATGATTTTGCTAACTGTTTTGTTGGTTCAGTTCCATGTTTGGGTGTTTTGAACGTGTGATTCCGAACAGGATGGTAGTATTTGAGACAGGCTACTTTGAGTGGATAGGAAAACACCAGTGTCCCAATTGAACTCAAACCCATTCTTCAACACCATTTTAAAATCCTCAGGTATTGGAGCCGGCTGTGTCCCTCTTCCGAAATATGGGAACACTATTTAGGTTGAGCTGATGAGTGGCAAACAAGAATAATTCTTTAATTTGACCAGGCAGTAATTATCTCAAATAGAAAAGAATCCAGAAGCCTTCTATTGATATCAGTGACATAATCAATATCCAAAGACAAATATCCAGTGTATAAAGATTGATCAGAAATTCAACTGGACTGGCCATGGAAAAACAGCATTTCAGATGCTGGTAATATTGTTTTGAGTAACTCACCTCCTAAAGCTCCCCAAAATCTATCCATTACTTACATGGCACCAGGCAGAGAGTGTCAAGGAAGACCCGCTGGTGCCTGGATGATTGCCATGCAAAACTGTTGTCGAGACGAAGGCAGATGGTTAGTTAAACACTGCTTCCATTAGTAGTCAGTAATACTGAGTCGCTGCAACACTGACACACAAGATGCACTGTTCAGACTCTGTCACAATAGCACTATGGATTACCAACAGCAACTGCACTGGGGCTTCTCAGGGGCAGTTAATGCATGACCACCTCCGTTAAAATCCCACACGAATTAAAAAAATAAACTCAATTTTCCAATAATTGTTGAACAATGCAGATTTTTCTAATTGATCTGATGAGCCTGTCGCTCTCTCTGAAGTTGTAGAAACCATTTCATGCATAAAATAAACGACTAACTGACAGCTCAGCCACAGATAATTCAAGATAATATAGCATTTA
The DNA here is from genome assembly GCF_047496795.1 of Chiloscyllium punctatum. NCBI lineage: Eukaryota > Metazoa > Chordata > Chondrichthyes > Orectolobiformes > Hemiscylliidae > Chiloscyllium > Chiloscyllium punctatum. The sequence goes on from NC_092767.1 coordinate 42,778,369, forward strand.
AGAGGCAGCTGATTCGTCGCTACAAATGTCAGGGCAGAGTAATCTATAATCTCGATACAAGTGAGATTAATGCATGTTGTTGGTTTTTGGCTGGTATATATCTGTTGGGCTGCAGGGCCTGTCTTTATGCTTTATGAATTGAATTCTTGAGATCAGAAGATGTACTCCCACTATTTCCATCGCTGTGAGCATCATGTGGTGAGGAATACAATCTCCAAGGTTACACAGTATCCTGACTTGAATCAATATCACTGCCCCTTCACTGTCACTTGTTCAGAATCCTGTGGCTCTCTTTGAAACATATCTGTTAGTGTCCCTGCAACACGAGGATCACTGGGGTTCACCACCATGTTCTGAACGGAAATTATACACAGGCAATAAATGCTGGTCTTGCCAACGGAATTCATCTTACAAGAACAACTGAATACAATCTGCTCTATTAAAGGCATCCATTCTAACCGATCTGATTTATGACGGAGTTTGAATGAGGCTTTTACTTTGATCTAAGCATCTGATCTTTCTGTAACTCCATGAAGCTTTCATGAGAGCGTTCGCAGTGCTGTTTAAAAAGCATATTTGCATGTTGTGCTCATCATTCTGAAATGGAGACCCTTGTGCACTTGGGAATGTTTTCATTATTTGTCAGTATCTAAAGGCAATAGCAACGTAGAACCTAAGATCAGGAGTAAGTGATTGGACAACTTGAACCAAGCCTGCTCTGTGATAAGATCATGGATGATCTGACTGTAGCCTGAAACACACATTCTGCTATGCCTTATAACGTTAATGCAATTTTTAGGCGATAACCTGTCCACCTGTGTCTAAGAATTTTCAATGTCTTACTCGCTGGGAGGGGAGTTCCCACAGACGCAGAAGCCTTTGAGATGGTTAAAACAATCACCAACTCCTTCACTGGGATATTCTCCAGTTTCCAGCAGTCCATCAATTTCTGGAAATCTCTCGCACAAATTGAAATATTGTTTCAGCATTCAACTTGAATAGACTACTCAGAATTATATGGGTTTAAACGGGATCATGCGTCATTTGTCTAAACTCCAACTGATCCAAGTCCAGTCTGACAAAGTTTCCTCCAAAGATAAATGCTCCTCACAGGAATCAGTTGAGTGAATCTTCTCTGGACTGCTTTTCATGTCACTGTGCCCTCAGGTCCCCGAATGTGATCTCACCGTACCCTGCAAAACTGTAGAAAATCTTCCCTACTCCTGAATGTATGGTTTGGAAATATATATTGCCTCCCTATGATGTGTACGCAACGTGTTCTTATTGTGATCCTGGTGCCTGATTCCTCTGTGCCTCACCTTTGCAATCTCTCCATTGGAATAATTAAATGTTTTTCCATTCACACCAGTAATCTATTCAAACACAGACACATTTTTCCTGCCATGCGCCATATATCAATATATCATTCACTTGACCCACTTCGAACTCTTGATAATGTTATGAAGTTGAGGTCAACATCCATCTGATAATTAAAAGCAATGCACCCAGAGAAGATCTCCTCGCCTTATATGATAAGGGAGTGTGACAAGAGATGAAACCCACCTCCCTTTTGATACCCAGTTTGTTATAAAGGAGTGGTTGAATGAAATGGAATCCATTCAGACACCCTGTAATTAACAATTAACTATTTAGCTGTCTAGGGGTGGCACGATGGCTCAGATGTTAACAGTCCTGCTTCACAGCGCCTGAGACTCCGGGTTCGATTCCAACCTCCGGCAGCCGTCTATGTGGAGTTATCACATTGTCTGCGTGGGCTTCAAACACGTGCTCCTTTTTCCTCTCACAGTCCAAAGATGTGCGGGTTCATTGAATTGGGCATGCTAAATTGCCTACAATGTTCACAGATGTCTGAATTAGGTGCATTAGTCAGAGTCCAATATAGTTAATAGAGTAGAGGAATGCATCTGAGTGGTTTACTCTTTGCAGGGTCAGTGTGGTCCTTGTTCGTCTGAAGGGCCTGTTTCCCTAAACTAGGTATTCTATGATTCTAATTTTTACAGTGAACAAACCACTAACAAACTGAACAATCACTCTGTAACTCATTACTTATTCTGGAATAAAACAAGATTTTCCTGACGTGTGGTTTCACTAATGCAGATTCCACTCATAAATATATGATTAGTAAGAACAAAATTAAAACTTAGTTTCTTAAAGTTCATATAGAATGGACTCTGTTGAAATTTCTGTATCTTATTCTCTCGTCTTTCTCTGTCTGAATTGCCTTCTTAGATGTCTTCTGGTTTCAAGGATATTTGCTCAGCGTGTTGTGTGCCTTTATTGATGGATGTGGCTTTTAAGGCAGAGTATGGAGATTTTTGTGAGACCCCAATATTTCTTTCGCAGATGACACTTCCCTGTCATAATTTTTCAGATATAAGTTGACTGTCCTCCTCTGTCCAATTGCGTCTCTGTTATATATCCCTCCTTGACACAAAAACAAAATTATTGTATGATTGGTTTCATATTGTTAACACTAAAATGGATCCTTAAACTCTAAGTGCCTTTTTAAGTTAATTGGCAGCATTTGAACTGTTGCCTGGATAAAAATGCTCTTTGGGCCTGAAAACTGAACGGGTTTGATCCATTCTGTCAATTTGGGCACCTGCAAACTGCTTAACCACAGACATTCGTTCTTCTGTTTAATCACCGAAAAGCACCTTACCTTTTCAAAGGTCATCATGATATTGCCCAAAATTTTGCAAGTTCGCAGTTTTTAAGCACCAATAGACTGATATGCACACTGAAACGTCCACCTCTATAATAGTAGTCCGATCAAAAAATCCTGATTACGGTTTTTTTTAAAATCTTATTTCGAAACCAGGCAGCTGACGATTCTTCTCCATATTTCTGTCTTCTTTCCTTATTCTTGGGGATTCTGCTTCCCAGGTCTTTGGTTGATAAAGGTCCCTGTCAGAGAGCAGATCTTTCTGCTGCCAAGCTGGACTTGCTGCTTTTTGCCGCTCTGGCCAAATGTTCAAAATGTTTAATATTTATATCCCAAAAGATTGGATTGTTTCATTGGTTTTAATATTGCCAATACACTATATGCAAAGTTGATTAGCATTTGGCATCTTAGCACATATTTAAACTGATTGGCTGAATTTGAATTTGAATTTGTCTCATAGTTACCCAGATACTGCTCGCAGTTTGACCAAATATTACATTTTTAATTTTTCCACTACTCTATGAGCTTGCTAAGCCCTTGGCCAGCCTTTCAACTCTCTTGAAGGTATAGTACACTTAAAAATTCATAACACTGTCCACCGTATCTAATACTCTGATTATCTTATATGGATCATTTCAGTCATCTCTCAACCTTCTTCTCCCGAACGAAAACAGCGGCAAATACCTTATATGAACTTCCTTCCAAATCAGGCAACATCCTCATAAATCTCCTTTGAACTCTTTCCAAACCATCCTCGTCCTTCCTGTAATGCAGCAAGCAGAAATATACGCAGTGCTCCAAGTTCGGCCACACCGCAGTTTTGTGCACCTGCAGTATGATTGTATGGCTCCAAAATTCTATCCATCTTCCAATAAAAACTAACCTACTGTAGGCCTTCTCAACAAGCCTATAAACCAAGTTGGCAACTTTCAGTGATCTACATATATTGATACCGAGATACCTCTGCTGAAACTGCAAAGAATATTACCATTGGCCCAGTACTCTTTATTCCTTTTGATCCTTCCAAAGCGAATCGCCTCACACTCTTGCACATTAAACTCAGGTTGCCACCTCTCAGCCCAAATCTGTAATCTGCGACATCCTTATGTCCCTCTGTAACCTGGAGTAGCCTTCAGCACTATCCACACTTCACCAACCTGAGTATCATCATTAAATGTACTAACACATCATTCTGTGCCCTCATCTGAAAATGGCAAATAGCAGTAATCCCATCAGGCTCCTCTGTTGGAACTACAGTTTGTGGTGTAGTCTGTGAAAACAGTAAGCATTGCTTTTGTGCCTCTACCATTTTTGAGGTTTTCATCGTTACCTTGTCAGTTTCATCCTGCAAAGAGCCATCACTTAGGTTCACTCTGCGCTTTTTAAAAATGTATTATTGAAATCTACTGATATCAGTATTTATGATTCCGTTCATTTCCTTTCATAGCTTCTTTTAATGTTGTCTATTAACCCTTTACTGAAGTTTTTTGTTTGTTTTCATTAATTCCCAGAAACAGGGCATTGCTGCGTAGGCCAGCATATATTGCCTATCCTTGATTTCCCAGAGGGCAGTTAGGAGTTATCTACATTGATGTGGGTCTGGAGTCACATATCGGCCAGACCGGGTAAGGATGGCAGTTTCCTTCCCCATAGGACATTAGTGAAACAGGTGAGCTTCTCCTGACAATCTATTCATGTTCACCATCAGCTTGGTAATCCCAAATTTGAATTCAAATTCCACTATCTGCCATGGCAGGATTCGAACCCACCGCCCCAGAATATTATCTGGGTCTCTCAATGAACAGTTCAGCTGTAATGCACTTGGCCACTGCCTTACCCAATCTCCCGGAGCATGACGAACTTGTGCAGTATGATTTGCCCTAATTTTTGCACTCATGCTGTCATTGACTTCCTTATCTAGACATGGATATTTTTTCTCTGACATGCAATTCCTCTTGTCTCACAAATGTACTTTAATTGAGAGGTATTTAGTATCCCCTTCAATATTTGCCAAGTTTCTTCATCTGTCCTGCCTTTGACTGTTCACACTCTCCCCCCACACCTCCCCCCCCCATCCACCCTCCACCACTACCCCCACCCTCCTCCACCAACACCTTCCTTAGGCCACTGAAGGTAGCATTGCCCAACATTAAGGCTTTTGTATGTGCCTCTGTTCTCATTCTTTCAATCTGAATTTGCACTTTCTGCATGTTGTGGTCATGTTTTCCAAGGGGATCGTTAACTGCAAGATCGTTTTTCATTCATTCCTTACATCAAATCTGAAGTAGCCTGCTCTCTGGTTGGTTCCATGACATGTATTCTCACAAACAATCCTTCATATACTCTATGAATTGTACTCGGAGCCTACCCTTTGCCAAGTTGTTTAATTGATTCAATATGCACGTTCATCCCACAGATGTTACCTTGTCATGAACCCTCATCATTTCCGACCTCAGAAGTACTTTGGAGAGACGGTGGCTGAAAATTACTCTTCCAAAGAGGTTTCTTCCCTTGCTTTTAAGTTGTACTTGGACTGATCTTCATTTTGTTCCCTCGCGCCAATATCACTTCTTAATAAAGCCCTGGTATCATCCTTAACCAATACATCAATTCCACCTCCTTTACCTTCATGTCTATCCTTTTGGAATACTGAGTATCCATGGACAGTTCACTGTCCAATGCTGATCTTCCTGTAACCATGTTTCAATCATCCTTACAAAGTCATATCCATTTATCTCTGTATCTACTGTCAGCTCATCAATTGTATTCAAAATGCTGTGTGCTTTTAGGCCTAAAATTTTAAATAAGTTATTTTAATTTTGTTTTTCCCCTTTAATATTTTCTTGAGTACGAACTTCCTGATCTCACACACCTCACTCCTTCACGTCCCCCAAACATTCCATCTTCATTTGTTAATCTCTGATAAGCACCTCAATCGTTTATTCCATGATCCATCTCATATATTTTGGACTTTTTTGAATCCTTCTCGCAGCATGGCCATGAGACTGGCTGTGCCTGATGTCCTACTCATCTCTACCTTCTGCTCAGTTCCTGACCTGCTACTTTGTTTCCCAGCCTCCTGGTTTATTAGTTTAAATCCACCCAATTTGCACTAGAATACTCCCCACCAGGATGTTGGTGCTCCTCCAGTTAAGATGCAATCTGTCCATATTTTAAAGCTAACACCTGTCCTGGAAGAGGGCCCAATGATCCAGGAATATGAAACTCTCACCCCTAAGCTAGCTGTTTAACCATATGTTAATCTATACTGCCTTCCTAACCCTTATCTCTTTTACACGATGCACTGGGTTCAATTCAGATTTTACAGAGAATTTCTCTCTCTCTCTCTCTCTCTCTCTCTCTCTCTCACACACACACGCAAACACACACACACACACACACACACACACACACACACACACACACACACACACACACACGCAAACACACACACACAAACACACACACACACACCCTGCATAACTTTGCAGAAGAACACTAGTAACCGTATAAATAATCAGGATGATAAGTGGAACGAAGGAATTAGTTAAAGGTAGGATGCAAGAAATTAGAGTAGTGAAAAGACTCTTCATTGATCAGAACAGACTAAGATGTGAACTTATTGCAGTGATCAAAATAATGAAATAAAATCAGGTAAAATAAGAATACTCCGTTTCTCTTCGCGAGCATAACAGCATTCCGTTTCAAGATCGTCAGCACAAGACCTCGGAGTGAGATAAGGCAAAAGTTTTTTTTTACTCAGAGAGTTGTTAGGATTTGGAATGCCCTGCCTGGGAGATTGGTGAATGAAGAATCAAGAGGGAACTGGATATGTATTTGAAAATTCCGAATTTAAAGGACAACAGTGAGAGAGGGGGCAATTGGGAGGATTTGGGAGACATTTCACAAGCTGATGCATACACAGTGGCTCAATAGCCTCCTTTTGTACATTAAAGTTCCGTACTCTAACATGTACAAATGCAAGTCAAAGCCAGTATCAGATTATTTCCAGTTGTAAATGTTGGGAAATATCGGATCATTTTGCTGCAGCATAACCATTTAAAATGCAAGTAATGCAAGGTCAGCTTGATGATGAAGTCTAATTCGTAATCAGTATATGAATATTTTAAATCTTGTATCCCAATTACTAAATCAAATCTTTCCTTTCGTTTGCCACAAAATTCTTTGAAAATGTCTGACTGTTCACTCACAAAGAAGTATGTTCATCGTTCTTTTTCACATTTCACATTAAATACCATTCATTCTAAAAATTGCAAGATTTCAAATTATTGCTCACTTCAATTTAATAACACAATTCATTTATTTAAACTAATATTCTTTGTTCATGTTGATTTTTTGCCATTTTTCAATTGTTGGTAAAGAGCTGAAGCTCGCACATTTAGTGAGAAATTAAACTGTTTGATTATACAAAAATGTGTAAGTACGCTATTTATATATGATGGTTCAATCGTTTTCTCACTCTAAAAATGCAATCATTCAGATGCTAGCGACTTTCCAAATGTTGGAGCGAGGATGTATCCATTTGAATACTGACAATGAGTATGTAATTGTAGTGAGTTTTGAGAAGATTTGTAGCTCAGGTTGAGGTTTTGGGTGGAGGTTTGCTCGTTGAGCTGGGAAGTTTATTTCCAGATGTTTCAACAGCTTCATCTTCAGTGGGTCTCAGGTGAACCAATGCTGAAAATTCTTGCTTTCTATTTATATGATAGGGTTTCTTTGGATTGGTGATGTAATTTCCTGTGGTGATGTTGTTTGCTGGGGTGAAGTCACATCCTGTTTCTTTTCTCAGTGGCAGAAGTTGAGGTCAAACTCGATCTGTTTCTTGCTAGTGTTCAGGTTGGAATGCCATGCTTCTAGGAATTCTTGTGCGTGCATCTATTTGGTTTGTCCGAGGATGGATGTGTTGTCCCAATCGAAGTGGTGTCCTTCCTCATCCGTATGTGATAATACTAGTGAGAGAGGATGATGTCCTTTTGTGCTTAGTTGGTGTTCATGTATCCAAATGTATGTAATTGTTGATCACCACTGTAGTCAGATAACATGTTCTCTGTTCGATATTAAATAAAATGTACGTTCTTTATTGTTGTATCATAAAATGTAGGCAGGAAAGTATATTTAAGTTCCATAAATATCTGATCATAATACATCAACATAATTGTTTCCAGAGATGATTCAATTATGGTTTGGTTGAATAATGATATTTCACGTTTTCGTGAATCACAATTCACGAACATAGCAAATATATGATTTTTTTCAGATTAGCTTGCAATCATAACCTACATTGAAAAACGATTTTGGAAGATTTGAATTCAGTCACATCTGCCAGTGATACTGGGTAAGACATTGTTTTGCTCTTAACTGAATCCAGAGAGCTTACACCTGGGACAGAGCAGTCATTCAAACATTATTTCACAACAAATTATTTCGTCTCCATCTTCGGTCTGAGCATTGCCCGGGGGCAGATGAATGGACATGGAGTGTCAGAATCACATCGCACGAGTTACTTATGGTGATGGTATCTGGCCTGCCTGCCAGACGCCAAGCATCTGCTACCTGGACCAGACACTGGGCGAAGACGTTAACAAGTTGACAGTATTCTGGAGCACATTGTGTCTGTCAAAGAAAGCTCCAAAACCGTGTCCAATAAATGTCACCTTCACATTCATCAGTATCAAAATAAAATTGTACATCTCTGTTGATGGACAAAAACTAATACATGGGTCATCCAACAGAATCTATCTGAAGAAAACAGCCGTTAATAACTGAACTTGACGGATTCTGTCTAGTGTAGGTCGTCACACACATATTGTACTGGTACTCAGGTGACTGTAAGAATGCACACCATTAGTGGACGTCTTGGCCTAACGCCTCTACAAAGCTTCCTGATTTCACACACATCACTCCCTCACACATTCAACAATTGATAAAAATCTACAAGCTGGGTGAAACATGAAACACAGAACAGTGCAGCACAGTGCAGACTTTTTGACCCTTGACGTCCAGCCGACCTTTTATCCTACCCTAAGATCAGACTAACCGACATACCATTCATTATTCTATCATTCATTTGTCTAACCAATAGTCGCTTAATATATCCCCAATGCAGCTGACTCTACTACAGTTGCCAGCAGTACATTCCAACCATCCACCATTCTCTGTATAAGGAGCCGACCTCTGACATCTCCACTAAACCTTCCCCCAATTACTTGAAGGTTTTTCTCCCTCGTGATAGATATTTGCACCATGGGACAAAGTATCTGGCTATCCACTCTATCTTTGCCTCTCATCATCTTGTCCACCTCGATCAAGTCCTCCCTCGTCCTTCTTTGCTCCTCTGAGAAAAGCCCTGAACTCTTCTTTCTTAGCAACCTGATAAAGCTCCTCAGCACCCTCATTAAAGTTTCCACATCCTTCCCACAATGAGGCGACCAGAACTGATCACAACATTCTATGTGCGATCTCAACAGGGTTCCATAGAGCTGCAGCATAACCTTACTGCTCTTAAACTCTATCCCTCTGCTAATGAAAACATCATACACCTTCTTAACAACCTTTATCAAACTGGGTGGCAACTCTGAGGGAGCTATGATATGGACCACGAGATCACCCTGTTCCTCCACAATGCAAGAATCCTGCCTATTTTTCTGCATTGAAATTCGACCTTCCAAAATGAATTGCTTCACACATTTCCAGTTGAACTCCATCTGCCACTGATCAGTCCCATTGCAAACTACAACAACCCTCCACACAATCCACAACATCAACAATCTTTGTTACATCGACAGACTTACTAACTTACCCTTCCACTTCCTCATCCAAGTCAGTTATAAAAATCACAAACAGCAGCGGTCCCAGAACTAATCCCAACGGAAGACAACTGATCACTGGGCTCCAGACTGAATACTTCCCATTTTCCACCACTTTGTGTCTTCTAAGTGCCAGCCAATTCTGTATCCAGTCAGACAGCTTTCCTTGTATTCCATCACTCCTTCCTTTCCGAATGAGCCTGACTTGGGGAATATTATTAAAAGCCTTGTTAAAATCCTTGCAGTCCACATCCACTGCTCCACCTTCTTCAATGTGTTTGATCCCATCCTCAAAGATTTTAATAAGTTTTGTGAGGCATGACCTGCCCCTCACAAAGCCATGCTGACTATTTCTAATTAAACAATGGTTTTCCAAGCCATCATAAATTCTAAGTTTGTGAGAAGATTTGAAGCTCGGGTGCGCGTTGTTGTGGTTGTGTTCGCTGAGCTGGAAATTTGTGTTGCAGACATTTCGTCCTCTGTCGAGGTGACATCCTCAATGCTTGGGAGCCTCCTGTGAAGCGCTTCTGTGATCTTTCCTCCGGAATTTATAGTGGTTTGAATCTGTTGCTTCCGGTTGTCAGTTCCAGCTGTCTGTTGCAGTGGCCGTAACGTAACGAGGACATACCACAACCCAAAGGACTGGCCACACTACCATACATCAAGAGCATTTCAGAACTGACAGCCAGACACCTGTGACCACTAGGACTTATAACAGCACACAAACCAACAGCCACTCTCAGACAACAACTCACCAGAACGAAGAATCCGATACCCAGCATGAGCAAAACCAATGTAGTGTACAAAATCTCATGCAAGGACTGCACAAAACACAACATAGTATAAACAGGAAGACAGCTAACGATCCGTATCCATGAACACCAACTAGCCACAAAACGACACGAAAGGCTATCCTTGGTAGCCACACACGCAGATGACAAGCAACATGAATTCGACTGGGACAACACTACTATTATAGGACAGGCCAAACAGAGAACAGCCAGGGAATTCCTAGAGGCATGGCACTCATCCACAGATTCAATCAATAAGCACATCGACCTGGACCCAATATACCGACCACTGCAGCGGACAGCTGGAACTGACAACCGGAAGCGGCAGATTTAAACCACTACAAATGCCGGAGGAAAGATCACAGAAGCGCTTCACAGGAGGCTCCCAAGCACTGAGGATGTCACCTAGATAGGGGGCGAAATGTTGCAACACAAATTCCCAGCTCGGCGAACAGAACCACAACAATAATAAATTCTGTCTCTCAAAAACCCCTCCAATACTTTGCTCAATACTGATGTAAGACTGACTGGTCTGTAATTCTTAGGATAATCCCTAGTACCTTCCTTGAACAAGGCGTAACGTTTACCGCCCTTCAAATATCTGGCACTACTCCAGTCGACAGTGAGGATGTAAATATCATTGCCAAAGGAGCAGGAATCTCTTCCCTGTTTTCCTCTAGTAACCTCGGGTTTTGTCCGTCTGGCCCAAGGGGTTTGTCTATTCTGGTGTTTGTACTTCACTCAATCTGTACTTCACCTCAAAATGTCTACTCCCTGTCCAAACAAAGGATTGACTGCTTTCCATTTCAGGTCTATATACAGTGCTGCCTTCTGGAACACGTATGGTTCCCAATATCCTGTCGATCATGGAATGGAAAACATGGGAAGTCACCAATGCCTTCCTGACGAAGGGCTGATGTCCAAAGTTTTGACTCTCTTGTTCCTCAGATGCTGCCCGACTGGCTGTGCTTTACCAGCGCCACAGTACTTGCAGTTCTCACTTTCTGCATTACTTAGAGCTCTCCCCTCTGCGCACTGAACAGGGAATTAATCAGCAGAAACTCATTGCATGTGGAGCTGACTGTTGAGTTCTGTAAAGTTGTATTTGATGAACACATTTATTAAAAGAGAAATTTCATTCAATAAATATTCATTCATTCCCAGAGATACAGTTTTAGTTCATGAACTGGGCAGCTTGAGAACAAACAATGAACGACTGAGGAATTCTGCGTTATAGAGTATTCCAGGTGTTACATTTCAGGCTGGATGTCCTCTACCTTAATGCTGGGAATATTATGCGACAGGTAGATATGATAAGGGAACAAGGTGAAATGGGAAAGTGTGACATTTTTGCCATCACAGAGATGTGTTTGAGGGAGGTCAGTGCTGAAAACTCAATATTCTGTGGTACAGGATCTATAGGCACGACAGGAGAGGTGGTAAAAGCGGAAGTGGGGTTGCATTATTAATTAAAGAGTCAGTTACTGCAGTAAGAAGGAGCTTCTAATGAGGCTTGGTGGTTAGAGCTCAGGATCAAATCCATGACAGACACACCACTGGGGATATATTGTAGACTCCCAGATAAAAGAAAGTACAGGAGCTGATATAAAACCAATTTACTGAGGTGTGTTAATACAACAATAGGATCATCATATTCAGGCATTTCAATTCCAAACATTCATTCGGACAATGATAACTTATTTAGAGGGGGCAGGTGCCTAGAAATTTATTCTTCAGAGCTTCTTATATCAACGTGTAGCAGACACATCAATGGGCGGGGCTGTGCTGGGCCTCACCCTGGGGAATGAAGCCAGTCAGATGTTGCATACAGGATTGGGAGAGCATGAAAGGACCAGTGGCCGTGACTCATACTCAAAACTGTTTGAAAAATAAAAGCTTTTTGGATTTGGGAGACTGCTTTTATGAAAATAATGACAGGACCTGGCCAAAGTGCAGTTGCTTCTGGGTGAAACTGTAGCAGAACAGCGTGCGGCGGGTTTGGGGGTTCACTTGATCAAAATGGAATTGATGACAGTGTCGGCCCAGCATGTATAACCGAAGATGAATTTTAGGAAACAAGCCCAGAGAACCTCGGGTGTCAGATACAAATTCCGAACAGAATTAATAAGAGAAGCTTAACGCAGTTACAAAGTGCGCAGGTCAATGGAGGTCCAAAAAGAATATAGAAAGTGTAGGGCTAAACTTAAAAAACTCAGTAGATGAGCAGGAGTGGAGGCGGGGAGTTAAAACATTAGATGGTAAGATTAGCAAGAATTCGAAAACGCGGGAGACAATTGAAAGTGTTAGGGAGCAAGGGGGTGCACGGTGCCAGAGAATATGTTAAACACGGACTTTCTTTCGACCTTCAGTTTGAAGAAAGAGTTCCTGGATTCTTGGAGAGTGACCGTGTGATCCTTGCGTGAATTGATACAGAAGCTGATGAAGAATTGGAAGTTTATGCGAGATAGAGAGTGGGCAAATCCACAGATCAGGATGAGCTGTACCTTCGGCTGACGTGGAAGATGAGTGAGGAGATTACAGTCTCTTAATTTTTCATTTTTGTTTTGCCTCTGGCCACAGAGAATGTGTGATAGGACAGGATAACATGTAATATTAATACAACTTTCAATCAGAGTGCTAGCAATACCATATGGGACTAAAGACCTCCCAGTCTCACATTAGTGAGAGGGAAATAATTGCAGAAAATTCTGTGGGCTATTGAGGCTGGATCATTAAATATATTCAGGGTTGAGACAGTCTGATTTTCATACAAGGTTTATGGGGAAAATGTCGACAAGTGGAATGGGGAATTATCAAAATCGATCTCACCTAATTCATTGGAAAAGAAGACTCAGTGAGCGGATAGACATACTGTTGTCCCTATGTGGGATTGTATCATTTTTACACGAGCCTTGTATTAACTGGAATATCAACCTCTCTCGCTGTGGAGTGGAATGCAGTCGACGGATTCAAGGAATTAATAAATACAGTACTATGAGACAGAAAGGACCAAGGGATTGTGACAACGCAGATTGGCTGTCGGGGTGAAGATTAGCATCAGCGCAGTCAGCACTACAAAAAGGAAGACCTCAGTAAGACACCCTCCAAGACCAAACAGTGACTTTGGTTGGAGAGCAGGTAGTCAGTGGTCAGGTGTCAAGGAGTGCCTAATGACCAGGTGCTAGCTCACTGCAGTGTCTCCCTCCTTCCCTAACCAATACTAAATGTGAAGAGGTAGAGAGACACATGCTATTGGTGCAGAGTAAGTCGTAATGTTTGGCTCAAGAGGCTTTGGGAAAACAACAGCTCGGCAAAAACTACAGGCAAGCTCAAATAAAGCCCTTTCAACTTTAGTGTTGCAGCAGTGGGGATAGCAGTTAAGACAGTTGTTCGTTCCACCTACGGGATGTGGGATGTTTATGTAAATTTCCTCCGTCCCTGAAGACTATACGTGTGGAAAGTGAACCTAGTTGCAATTCCTGGGAGACTGTTCGGGAGCTTGAGCTGAATGTATTCAGGATCACCCGAGATACTGAGAACTTCATAGATAAGAGCTTTCTTGTTGTGGTCACACCCAAGACCCGCAACAATCATGACTGTAGTATCCTAGTCCCACGTTAAGATCCATGCCATGACTTCATCAGGCTTATGACAATTTAAATAAACAAAATTGAATCCAACAGGCAGTCCTTGCTTCATGTTGCTTTCAAGACAGAGAGGAGGTGGGCGACGACCTGGAATGGCGAACGGAGTAGGCAGAGAATGCAGGAATCCCCTGTGTCCATTCCCGTCGAAAACAACTACACCGTTTTGAATACTATTCAGAGGAATGACGGTTCAGGGAAAAGCAGCAGTAGCCAAGTTGGTGGCATTACCATTGACTCTGGGGCACAGTGGGAAAACATTAACGGTAAACAGGACCTTAGAGATAGGAGAGTCGATTGTTAGAGGGACAGTTCGGAGATTCAGTGGCCTCAAACGGAAATCCTGGAAGGTGTGTTACCTCCCAGGTGCCAGGATGTCTCCGAGTGGTTGCAGAAAATTCTCAAGGGGGAGAGGAGCAGCCAGAAGTCACTGTGCACGTTGGCACAAATGACACAGGTAGATATAGGAATGATGTCCTACAGAGTAATCACTGAGAGCTAGGAGAAAAGTTAAAATCTAGGACCTTGATGGTGGTAATTTAACTGATTACTTCCAATGTAATGACCTAATGAACGAAAGAGCAGGGGGCTTTGGCAAATAAATAAGTAACTAAAGAATTGGTGTTGGGGTGGGGGGGAAGAGAGATTCAAATGTTTAGATCATTGGGGTCTTTTCTGTGACAGGGTTGACCTGATCAGGAGAGACAGGTGGCACATGCAATGGGGAAGAGACCAATATCTTGTTAGCGAATTTTGCTAGTGCTAAAAAGGAAGGTTTAAACGACATTGGCGAGGAGGGTCATCCTCATGATCAGGGAGTCAAGTGCGAGGCTGGAAGGAGATACAGTAATCAGAAACAATAAAGTGAAGAGACAGGTTAGGCTGGAACACGACAGGGAGCAAGGAATGCCTGTTGGATTATTTCGATGCAAGAGGGCTGGCAGGTCAGACCAACAAACTAAGGGCGTGGATAGTAACGTGTGATTGGGATAATACAGCCTCGATAAAAGCATGGCTAAGCGAGGGACAGGACTGACAGCTTAACTTACCCGGATATAGGTGCTTTAGGCGGGACTGGGATGATGAATGGAGGGGAGGGGGAGTTGAATTTCTGATTAATGTGATTATCACCGCGTTAATCAGAGATAAAATAACCGACCAATCATCCAGTGAGGCTTTGTTGGTGCAGCTAAGAAGTAGGAAGTGGATGATGATGTCACCGGGGTTGTACTATCGGCTCCAAATAGCTAACGTGAATGAGAGTAACAAATATGCATGGAGAAGGGAGACATTCAGGAGCAATGTCGTTGTCATAACAGTGGATTTTAATTTTTGTAACAGACTAAGACTGCCGGAGCGTTAAGGAATTTGATGGAGTGGAATCTGATAAGTGAATTCAGGAAAGTTTTCTCAAGCAGAATGTCGAGGGTGTTACTTGGGAAGGGGCAAAACTCGAACAACTCTTGGGAAACAGAGCAGGACAGGTGACTGAGGTGACAGTGGGGGAGCACTTTGGGACCAGTGACCATCGTTCTGTTAATTTTCAAATAGCTATGGAGAGGGACAAAACTGGTCCACAGGTTCAAGTTCTAACTTGGGACAAGGTGAATGTTGATGGGTTTGGACAGGAGCTTGCTTGGGTCAATTGGAGCAGTTTGTTTGCAGGTGAATGGACTGCTGGTTAGTGGGAGGCCTTTAAACGTGAGATAGCTAGAGTTCAAGGTGTTTATGTTCCTCTGATAGTGAAGGGCAAGGTTGGCAGGAATGGGAAACCCAGGATGCCAAGAGATATTTAGGCATTCACTGAAAAAAGGAGGATGCGTGGCTCAGGCACAGGCTTCTGGGATCAAGGGAATCCCTGGCGGTATATAAGGGATGTAGGAGTTTACCTCTGATGGAAATCAAGAAGGCGACAATGGTGCTATGAAATAACCTTGGCTGAGAAGATTAGGATGAATCCAAAGAGTTACTTAAAGAGTATGAAAGCTAAGCAATAACTAGTGAGAGAATAGGATCCCTCAAATACCAAATTGGACAAATATGTGTGGAACCTTAAGAGATGGACGAGGTCCTCGACAGATATTTCTTCTCTATATTTACTGTGGAGAAAGACATAAATACTTGGGAACTTGAGGAAGTTAGTGGTGATATCTTAGGGGCTGTCCATATCACAGTAGAGGAGGTATTGGGTGTACAAGGATGTTTGACTGTGGATTAATCTCAGGGTCCTTAACAAGTATATCCATGAGCACTGCAGAGATCTAGAGAAGAACTTGCGTGCACACTGGTAAAATACATTTATCACCATTAAACAAAGTTGAGATTCCGGAAGACTGGAGAATAACAAATGCTGTGCCCTTGTTCAAAAGGAACTGTAAGAAAAACTCCTGGGAAATATAGACCAGTAAGTTTAACATCTTTGGTAGGTACATTACTTGAGAAGATACCATGGAATAACATGTACATGCATTTGGAAAGGCAGGGTCTGATTAGGAATAGTAAGCATGGCTTTGTGCATGGAGGTTTATGCCTAAAAAAAAACATTTAAAGTTAATTGATGATGTGACCAGGAAGGTTGACTTTGGCAGGATGTAGACGTCGAATCGTATGGTACTGGACAGGCACAGCAGACCAGACAGCATTCAAGGAACAGGAGAATCGATTTTTCAGGCATAAGCCCTTCATCCGGAATGTCCAAACATCTATTCTCCTGCTTCTGAGATGCTGCCTGACCTGTCGTGATTTTCCAGTGGCACATTTTTTGTTGCTCTGATCTCCAGCATCTGCAGTGATCATTTTCTCCTCTTAGAATTAGTCTGTATGGATTTCAATTACAATAGAACAGGAAGAATGTTTTCAGCCCCTGCACACTGATATACAGTTACAGCAGGAGGCAAATCAGCCCCTCGAGCCTATAAAACTGTACCCAGAGTAGATCACGCAGCACCAGTATCCTGATACACTGCAACAGGATCAGTCTATTCAGTTACTTGAAGTCCGTAACACAGGAAATCGAAGTGATCACAAACTGACTGGACTCTGGGGTATACTTTAATAACGCGAGGCCATTTAGCTTATCGAGTCTGCCCTTGCCTTCAGTAACATCAGGGCTGATCTGGTCTCGCCTGCAATTTCTCTTTCATGCCCAATTCCTTGTAGCCCTTGAATCTCTGACGTGTCAAAATCCATTGAGACTCATTCCCACCCCCTTCCCAATCATTTCTGTAATGCAGCTGTCTGGGACAGAGAGTCCCCAACAGTCTCCACCCTCTGGGAGAAGGAAATACTCCCCACACATATACCTTGGCATATTGACATAAACAAAAGATGCCAACTCAGCGTCAGAGTGGCTGGCAGGATTTGGCAGGATTTGACGGAGCAAGGTGTCAAGGAGTCTGAATAAGGTTGAACTGAATGGGATCAGGTGTAAATTCCCCACTGGATCATTCAGAAAACAATGTGGCTGGTGGACAGCAATCCTCTTCGTCCCTGCATATCTCTGTGGACGATCCTTCGGGTAGCTTCTTCGGCACAAACACCTTCAGCTACTTCATCAATATCTTTCCCTCCATCATTCGACCAGAAGTGAAGATGGTTCTCGTCTTCACTGGCAACTGGGGTGGTACCAGGGGACTGGAGAGTAGCGAATGTTGTGCCCCTGTTCAAAAAAGGGAATAGGGATAACCCCGGGAATTACAGGCCAGTTAGTCTTACTTCTGTGGCAGGCAAAGTAATGGAAAGGGTACTGAGGGATAGGATTTACGAGTATCTGGAAAGACACTGCTTGATTAGGGACAGCCAGCACGGATTTGTGAAGGGTAGGTCTTGCCTTACAAGTCTTATTGAATTCTTCGAGGAGGTGACCAAGCATGTGGATGAGGGTAGAGCAGTGGATGTAGTGTACATGGATTTTAGTAAGGCATTTGATAAGGTTCCCCATGGTAGGGTTATGCGGAAAGTCAGGAGGCATGGGATAGAGGGAAATTTGGCCAATTGGATAGAAAACTGGCTAACCGGTAGAAGTCAGAGAGTGGTGGTAGATGGTAAATATTCAGCATGGAGTCCAGTTACAAGTGGAGTTCCGCAGGGATCAGTTCTGGGTCCTCTGCTGTTTGTAATTTTTATTAATGACTTAGAGGAGGGAGTCGAAGGGTGGGTCAGTAAATTTGCAGATGATACAAAGATAGGTGGAGTTGTGGACAGTGAGGAGGGCTGTTGTCGGCTGCAGAGGGACTTAGATAGGATGCAGAGCTGGGCTGAGGAGTGGCAGATGGAGTTCAACCCTGCCAAGTGTGAGGTTGTCCATTTTGGAAGAACAAATCAGAATGCGGAATACAGGGTTAATGGTAGGGTTCTTGGTCAGGTGGAGGAACAGAGGGATCTTGGGGTCTATGTACATAGATCTTTGAAGGTTGCCACTCAGGTGGATAGAGTTTGTAAGAAGGCCTATGGAGTATTATCGTTCATTAGCAGAGGGATTGAATTCAAGAGTCGTGAGGTGATGTTGCAGCTGTACAGGACTTTGGTTAGGCCACATTTGGAGTACTGTGTGCAGTTCTGGTCGCCTCACTTTAGGAAAGATGTGGAAGCTTTGGAGAGGGTGCAGAGAGGATTTACCAGGATGTTGCCTGGAATGGAGAGTAGGTCGTACGAGGATAGGTTGAGAGTTCTCGGCCTTTTCTCGTTGGAACGGCGAAGGATGAGGGGTGACTTGATCGAGGTTTATAAGATGATCAGAGGAATAGATAGAGTAGACAGTCAGAAACTTTTTCCCCGGGTACAACAGAGTGTTACAAGGGGACATAAATTTAAGGTGAAGGGTGGAAGGTATAGGGGAGATGTCAGGGGTGGGTTCTTTACCCAGAGAGTGGTGGGGGCATGGAATGCGCTGCCCGAGGGAGTGGTAGAGTCAGATTCATTGGCGACCTTTAAGCGGCATTTGGATAGGTACATGGATGGGTGCTTAATCTAGGATAGAAGTTCGGCACAACATCGTGGGCCGAAGGGCCTGTTCTGTGCTGTATTGTTCTATGTTCTATGTTCTATGTTCTATGTTCTATGTTCTATGTTCTGAAGAAATCACATAGAACTTCAAAACCTGAACAACATTCAAGGTTATTGTTAACGTTCATGTAACAGTATTGCTAGACCCTGAACATTTTCACAGGAAAACAAGAGGAGCTCTTTCAGCATCTCAAGTTGGTTTCACAGGAATGTGAGAAAGCCATTCAGCCGATTGAAACAATTGGACAAGCAGACTCACAGCCAATTGACTGAAGAGTTAATAAAAATGTAAATATTGAAAAGCAGGCGGCTGGAAGACGTCACCAAGCAAAGCAGCATCAGGAGGTGGAGTAGTCAACACCTTGGATGTAACATTTCTTCAGGAGTGGGGATGGACGTAAGGACGTTTACAGGTAAGGAAGCGGCGTCGGAGGAGGAGTTGGTGTGGTGAGGTGGGAATGGATCAACACTGTTCAAGGATACCACCGGGTTAGTTGATTAGAGGAATTAATCCTGTTGGAAGCTGGAAGAAGGGTGGATCAGAGGAATGGAAGGGAGATGGACGGGCTGGGAAGAGAGGGGGAAGTAATGGGAAGAGAATGGCAGGGATTGGGAAGGGAGTCAGCAGATTGGAAGGGAAGTTATTTGAAATTGGAGAACTGAGTGTTCTAGAGACACTCGAGACACTGACACATCAAAAAGAAGAGGCCATTTAGCCCCTCCAAACGGTAATACTGAAACAGGAGGATATCTTTGATGCTGCAACATGACAAACTAATGAAGCAGAGACTGCGCAGACAGACTGCTCCATGTTGTTCCAACTGGCTCTACTGCTAATGGTACACACGTGTTAAGTTACCATCGTTTGCTGATCTTGAAGAGTGAAAGTGAATGATTTGTACCAAGTTCAAAAGAGGCATCTTCCATCACCAAAATGTTATGGACAAAACTAGATCACTCAAACCATTCTTAGGCAAGCAGCCCAGAGCATAACTTTGCAATTTGCTTCATTAAGTATACAATGAAAATTACGTGGTGTAGTTTAGCTATGTTGACTACTGGATTTTAAAACAGACAAAAACTTTATTCACAAAAGTACACAGAGAAACACAAAGAACAGAATAAAGCACCCCTACGGAACTCAACCGATACAGCTTGACTTAATTATGCTGTTCCGAACATTCCCATAACAGTCCCAATAAGCAAACTCGCTTTAAAAACCAATTCAAATGGAACACAAGCTAACAGTTTGAAGTTGAAGGGCAGAAAAGAGAGAGAGTTTCCACACAGCTCCCTGTTGAACTTCCCAATTTAAGACTCAACTGAAAGATGCTCAGCTCAGCTCGTTCAGCTAAATGAGCTCACTACTCCCCTTTCATTATACAGGTCACTTCTAAAGCACGACCACTTTAGCCTGAAATATCAACTGTTTGCAAATAAACAAAATCCTTTTAGTCTCTTTACCAAGCCAGACTGACCAGAATCAGGCCCCTTTTTATTATTCCTCTGAAATAAAATCAAGGACAGAGACCACCTGAGCCAAACAAGCTTCTTGACAAAAAAGGGACTAGCTTTGTGACGCCTCCCCCTAACAAAAACCATCAATACCAAAATATGGCTGCATTTTTAACCATTCAAACCCAGTTGGCAGTCTAGAAACGCACATATACACGATAGCAACTGTAAACATGCAAGCTTGCACAATCCCATGCAAATTGAGGCCGCAGTGCACTCACGACCAAACGCCTACATATCTCATTCAAGTTTCAGAAACGCATCGGCAATCACATTTTCACAACCTGCCACATGCACAATTGTCATAATGAATGGCTCCAACAACAAGCTCCATCGAAAGAGTCTGGCATTTTTGTCCTTAATTTTTTCCACAAATATCAATGTGTTATGGTCAGCTTATACTATTGTGTCAGATGCATCGCTGGTGATATAAACACTGAAATGTTGTCATGCCAACACCAAGCTTAAATTCTCTTTATCCACTATTGAATATTTGTGTTGATGAAGTTCAACTTCATGGAAGAATATCCGATGGATCTTTTGATTCCCTCATCATCTTCCTGCAGGAGCACCTCACCGACCCCCACATCACTGGCATCGATAGCCACCTTGAAAGGCTTTGTGTAATCCGGTGGGGCTCATACTGGGGGCAGTGGTTAACACAGTGTTTAGGCTGGCAAATGCCTTTTGACAGTTTGCTATCCACTGAGAGTTCTTGCCCTTTTTTAATAATTTGGTGAGTGGAGCAGCCACACTGCTAAAGTTTGGCACAAACATTCAGTAAAATCCAGTCAATCCCAGGAACCGTAATACTACTTTTTGTCGATGGTGTGGGAATTTTCCCACTACTTACAATTTTGTATCTCATGGGGCTATTGGTCCATGTCCAATAACATGGCCTAGGAACATGACTTGGGCTTTCGTAAATTCACTTTTAGCTAGGTTTGTAACAGTGTTGACTTTGTCATAGTCCCGACATGACTGTGGGGTACCATCTGGCTTTGGTATCATGACTATAGGTGAGTTCCACTTCGATTATGCCATCTTGGAGCATTCACTCTATCTCTTTCTGAACCTGTGCCAACTTTAGAGGGTTATGCGTATAAGGATGTTGCTTATTCGGAACAGCATCTCCTATATCTACATGATGCACAATTATGCTAGTATTTCCCAGTTTACCTCCGTATATCTCCCAAAGTGATAGTAATAATTATTTTGGGTTATTTTCATTTTCTTGTGGAAGGTAACTCAATAATTTATCCTAATGTTTGACAACTTTCTCATTGTTCAATCTGATTTGAGGAATGTCCCATTCAGAATCCTCTGAACTTGGTTCTTCTCTCTGTGCTGTAATCATGAACACTTTTTCGTCTTCCTTTCTTTCACTATCAAACTATCTTTTGAGCACATTGACATGACACACTTTGTGAGATTTCTTCCTATTTGGAGACCTTAGCAAGTAGTTCATCTCACTAAATTTCTTATCAATTTGATAAGGTACGCAAAACCTTGTTTTTAAAGGTTCACCTGTTACTGGAAAGAACACCAATGCCTTATTCCCAAATGCAAAATTGTAAATTTGTGATTTCTTATCCGCTTCCTATTTCAATGTATGCTGTGATACTTTTAAATTATTCTAGCCAACTCTCCAGCTCTATTTAATCGTTCCCTAAAATTTTACACATTGTCCAAACGATTGGTCTCTAAATTCTGAATCATTAATTTCTCCTTCATTACTTTTAATGGTCCTCCAAGTTCTTGTCCAAAAATTAATTCAAATGGACTGAATTTGGTCGATCTATTCTGTGCATCCCTCGTCGCAAAAAGTTCAAAAGGAATTTCCTTATCGCAGTCATCTGGATAATCCTGACCATAAACGCTCAACATGGTCTTCCGTTTTTGATGCCATCTCTCTCGTGCTCTCTGTGAATCTGGATCGTGAGCAGTAGATTTGAATTGTTTTATTTCCAAGTTATCCATCGCCTCCTTGAATAGTTTGGATGTGAAGTTTGTTCGTTGATCTGATTGTATCATATTGGTAATCCGTATCTAGGAAAAATATTAAGTTTTTTTTTCTACAACCTTTATAGCTGTGATGCTGCATAATGAGTTTGCCTCTGGATATCTTGTTGGCACATCCATTACTGTTGATAAATACTTATTTCCACCTTTTGTTTGTGGTAGTGGACCTACGCAATCAATCAAGACACTTGTGAAATGGTCGTCAAATGCTGGAATAGGTATTAAAGGTTCAAGATTTATTAATGTCTTCGTGATATGTTTAACACGTGTGGCAAACTTCAGCTACATCTTTATATAGTCCAGCCCTGTAAACAAATCCTTATATTTTAGCTGGTGTTGTCCTCACCCCAAAATGACCTCCAACTGGTAGCTCAAGTGCCAGTCGCGGCACCTCCTTTCTATACACAACGGGCAAAACAATTTGATGAATTTCTGCCCCTGTCTGATCTGATTGAAAGTGTTATGGTCTCCATTTCTTCATTAAGACATAATTTGTTAAGTAATAACAGACAGGAATGATTTCTTTCTTGCTTGCTAAATGCCTTGTGATATAACTGCTTTAATTCCTCATCTTTCTGCTGCAGGTCAATCAACTGAGCAGAGCTAAAAATACTTGCATGTTCTCCTACTTGTTCCTTCTCTGTTCTACGTATATGATCAAAATAAGATTCGGATAACTCTACATCAGCTTCCTTTTGATCCCTCCTGCTTCAACCTGAACATTGTGATCTGTGATCACACAGTCAGGGAAAATTCCTGGATAAACATTCTCCATGTCTTCCATTGCCTGCATCTCCACTGGATTTTCAACTAGAGTAGGCAGCACACCTACCGGCGAATCAGCTATATCATTTGCAAGGACAAATTTTATTCCTGGAGCTGAGAGTTTGGGGTCCAGTACTCCTATCACACATTACCCACTGTTCTTCCTTGACATAACTGAGCACTTTTTCTCTCACCATGAATTCTTGTTACGAGCACATTTTTTTGGCAATAGTTTCTCAGGCGTGCATATCTTCTCATCCCTCAGTACTGCAGACTGAGAAGATTCTGTCTCCTTCAATATTGGAACCGCCTTATCTAAGACTCCTGGTCTATGTGAATAAACTTTACCCTTGTATGTATATTTTAAGCATATTTGGCACATATTCCTTGATCAACTTCTGATCATCTTGTACAGTCTGAGGCAGTTGTCTAACTTCCTTTATGCTTTTTGTTACTGATCCAACAAATCTTCCAGGGTTGTCTGGTTTTCCTACACCTGGTTTTCCTCGGCCAACTATACTGTGATTTTGTGTGACCCATTTTATTACAATGAAAACACCGGGAGCATTTAGCAAGAAAGCGAGTGAATGCATTCCTATCTGTTACTACTTAACAAATGATGTCTTAATGAGGAAATGGAGGCCATCACTTCTTTGTTCCTCTGAAGGGTTTCTTTTTTAACCTGTGGTAAATTATCCTTATTGTCTTCACTGAGATCTACCTACGTGAGGATATCTCTGTGCTCCAATTTCTATCCCTCATGGACTGAAATAGATTCTGGAAGCCAAACTGAATTTATGGACCAACTGATAATCATCAGCCACTTTAGCTGATAACTTTGCTGTTTTAACTCTCTTTTTATCCACATGAGGTCGCACTGCTTCAAGCAGTGTATATTTGAATTTCTCCAAATTCCTTACCGCTCGAAGTGCAACATAGGATTGCTTGCTTTTTTTCAATCTCTTATTCATCTTTCAAAATTACTCTCTTTGATCCTTTCAAACTCAATGTAGTTTTGACCAGGATCCCTCATTAGATTCCAGAAACCAGATCCGTCCTCTGATAGGGATGCGAATGCCTCACTAACCCTACTTAAAAGTTCTATTTGGATTAACAAAACTCACATTGACTCGGGCCATTGCATTTATCTAGTCACCTTTTCAAATGAGTTGAAAAAGCCTTCTATATCCTTCTCATCAAACTTAGGCAATGCTTGACCGAGGATAGGCTTATGACTCCCAGGGATTTGCTCATCCTCACTCATTTCCTTAATCAACCTACCCTCAGCCTTTATCTCCAGCCTTTTACGCTGACTTTCCTTTTTCAAGTGGCAGTTTTTTGCTGTTCAAAAGCTCTCTCTTTCTTTCTCCTCTGCTGCTCTCTCTTTTCCATCTCTTCTGCTGCTGTGTTTCCCCTCTCTTCTGCTTTTAACGTAACTCTAACTGTTTCATTTCTGCTGCCCTTTCCTTATATCTCGCTACTAACTCAAGCTGCCTCATTTGCAATTGAATTCTTGCCAGCTCTGTAGATTCTGATGGTTTCTCCAGCAAGTTTAATTGACGACCTACTGCTGTAAGTATCTCTCCTTCCCTCACAGAAGCAGGCAGGCCCAATTCCTGCTTCTCTGCTAATTCCTGCAGCTTGATCTTATTCACTTTTTTTCAAACCTTCAAAGGTCATTGCATCCACATCCAGAAAACGGTTGCCGACTGAAACAGCCATTGCTATCCAAAGCTTCGTTTACCCAACAAACCCAACATCCAAAATAAAGACACGATCACCTCACACTCGCTGTGTGAACTCCCTTAAAGAGCCCCCAGTCAGTTATGAACTGGGCTAGACCACTCAAAGCACTCTTAAGTAGGTCGCCCAGAACATAACATTGCAACTTGTTTCGTTTAGTGCACAATGTAAATTACCCATACTAAGTTATTGAGGTTGTCCACTAGATTTTAAAACAGACAAAAATTGTATTCAAAAAATTACACAATGAAACACAAAGAACAGAATAAAGAAGCCCTACTGAACTTAACCTATGCAGATAGACTTAATTATGCTGTTCCAAATATACACAACAGTCACAATAAGCAAACTCCATTTAAAGATCAGTATAAATGAAGCACATGCTTTCAGGTTATTGTTGAAGGGCAGAGTCTCATCTGTTTACATATAAGCAAAAAGCCTCTGGAAATCCTTTTCATCTCTGTACCAAAGGAGACTGATCGGAGTCAGGCCTCGTTTTATTGTCCCTCTTATAAACATCAAAACCGGGTCTCCTTGAGCCAAGGAACAGCTTTTAAACAAAAGAACGACTAGCTTTGTGCCAGTAAATAATAGGCTAGTGTTCTGTACGGGGGTCAGTAGCTGGCGGGAATAGCGAACTCTGTCAGAATTCGACTGATGATAGATTTGTGAAAAACATAACGTTCAGTGCAGGCTTACACACCAACTGCACATTGAGATGATGAGGGTTCATTCAGAACCTGGAGCTCTCTCTCAACCAACATGGTGGGAAGGGGGGGGGGGGGGGCGGGAGGAGAGTGTCCAGAGAGCTATGTACATTATCATAGAGTCAGAGAGTCCTATCGCACGGAGACAGGCCTTTAGCCCAAACTGGTTCATGCTGACCAAAATGTTCATCCATGCTCAACCTATTTCCCTGCACTTGGCCCATATCGTTCTCAATGAAGCCTATCTATATATTTGTACAAATGTGAAGACGTGTATTGCAGAAAACACACTATATTTCACTCTATCAACGTTTTGTTTTGGACATAATGAGTGTTAGTCCATAACTGTGAAGTTTTAATGCAATCAGTTTTAATTCTTTTGTAGCGTTACAGATTAAACATTAATTTCCTTCACACTCTTCTCATGGTACTATCACTGCACGGATTAATCTGGTGAAACTCCTTTACTCTGTCTCTATGTAGCAAGGAAATCATTCAATATAAAGGAGAGAAAATCTATTCACAGTGTCCCACGTACTATCGCAAGAACACCCTACAAATGCAAGAAGGTAGCTTCACTCCTACACTTTAATCATTTTGCAATGAACTTACTGTCAGTGACTCATCATCAAGGACATCTAGCTCATTTTCCCCAGTAGCACTTTCCATTATCTCGCCTTCTCATAAATACAAAATGAGAAGAATGGTATATTTTGCCAGAGCATTTCTTTGCCTTATGAAGCAAAGCCACTCCAACAGCATCATCACTATTGCCATTGTAGATGGTTGAAATGCTGAGTAGGCAATGGCCTGGCTGTATGATCTCAGGAATAGTAATTCAGGGACCCAGGTAATGACCCAGACCCCGGATTGGAATTCCAACTCGGCAAATGTTGGAACTAGAATTCAATAAAATATCGGGAATTAAGAATCAAATAAAACAATGAAACCATTGTCGAAAGTCCTACCTGGCACTCCCATGCCCTTCAGGGAAGGAAATCCAACATCTTCACCTGATCGGGCTTACATGTGACTCCAGACCCACAGCAATGTGGTTAACTCTCAGTTGCAGTTTGAAATGGCCAAGCCAGCCACTCAGTTATATGAGTCACTATAAAGTCTCACAGAAATGAAACCGGACAGAACTAAGCACTGACTACTTACAGCCCACGGCCTGCACTGGTCAGCAAGGCAGCTCATAAACAATGGGGAAAGGGAATTAAATACTGGCTCTGCATCCCATTAATGAATAAAATAATATGTTTACACTCAAGGAAGAGAGACAAAGCGACATGACTCACTTGAAACAGTGATTTTGATGTATATCGTACATGCTCACAGTTTTCAATAATATGGTAACAGGAGAAAAATAAATAAGCTTAATCTTCCATCCCAGCTAATCATAAACAATCTGTTTGTTTGCTTCTTTCCCTCTATCTTTCTCTTTCTCTATCTATTCTACTCAGTCCTTCTCCCATTTACAACAGACGTCCCTGTCACCAACATCAATCACAGTGGCGTTCAGTTCTGATGTCTGGTCATTGGACTCAAAATGCCAATTCTTTTTTTTCTCCCGATGTGAGGCTGCCAAATCTGCTCAGTGTCTCTGGCACTTTCTCATTCTTTTTCATTCTGATCTCTTGCATCATTCTTTGTTTTATTTAACCTTTACTTTTGTTATTACATGGAATGTCTGGATCGCTGACAGGGACAGGATTTGTTGACCCTTTACAGTGAGCTCATTCCCGAAGGTAGTACAGAGCCAAGCACATTAATGTGGGCCTGATGTCAGCCTTCAGACAGATCAGGTAATAATAGTAGATTTCTTTTGCAAACTACATCAGTGAAATAGATAAATGTATAGACTAAATGCTGGTGATATTATGGTCAGAATTAGTGAAACTTGTTTTTATTTCCAAATTCTGTCATTTTAATTTACGTTCTCACATAATTTGTCGTAGGATGTGAAACAGCGCCTTTATGTGTAATAACTAGTGCCGCTGAATTACATTTATTGCAACATTATTACTCTGACAGTGTCCCTCTGATGAGATTATTTAAGAGACAAGAACAAGGTTGTGATCGAAATATTTGCAACTGAAATCATGCTTCGTGGATACTTGTAACCATAAAGGCATGAAAAATTGTTTATTAAGCGTCAGCATCGATGACAAGATGGCGACTGGGGATATTATTGTGCTGATAGTGGATAAGTTTGATGATGGACAGAATACCGAGACATAAGTGAATTCCGGGTAAAAATGTTCTTCACGATTGTGAACAATCTTGCATTCTGGTGTTTGTGAGGGCGGGGTTGTGGGCGGTTCTGAAATTTGTGGATAATGAATGGACTTTGGATTTGAATCCGAAGACAGCATTTTCCACCTTTGCCAAAATTAGGTAAGAGAAATAGCAAGGAAGTTCGCCATGGTTTATGGAATTAGTAAATGGATAGAGATGGAGGTTCTTACCAGGAACACCAACGATAGTAAACTGTCTGAATAATCATAAGTACACCGTATTTCCGATCTGACAATGTCGACCAATACCAGGAAAGATAGAACAGTCCCCAGTACAAACTTCTGTCCATTGTTGCAGCATTCCAGTCTAATGTTAGCAGATTCTGATCCACTAATGGAGCATTTCAGACAATTCTCAGATGTTTACCTCTCCTTTTCCTGTCTCTGCAGCAGCTGATACCTGTTAGTGGCGGAGGTGATGCATCTGTTGATACAATGGCATAAAGCACTGCAAGAAACCCCTTTTTAATACGAGAGGGAAACCGTCCAGTGACATCATTAAGATCCATGGAGACTGATATCGATCATAGTCACTGAACAAACACGCGTTGTTCATTTGCAATACTGTAACTGCCTGAACCTCCACCATCACCACGCTCAAAAACCATAATCTAGATGTTATTACCGTGCTGGTCGCTCCTCGACTAGAACAGGCACCAGATAATGTATTTGCAGAGGATACCTTTGCACTCCATTACACAGGAAATGTGGATTTGCCTGGTCAGTCCTTTCATTGACCTAATGAGTCATTTTGTAACTTCAACACTGAATGTGTATTAGCACCTTTTTAAAAATATAAACTCACAAACACCTTAACACACGTTATTGGCTTCAAAGCAGGAAGACTTAATTGTTTGAATTCAGTCCAAAGCCAAATGTGGTAATTTGTCACAAAGCTGGTTCTTTTACAAGGTTATATTATCCTTGAATCTTCTTCTTTAGTGAGGTTCTAAATGTGCAAAGATTCCAATATGCCTGAGTTTTGAAAGGTTCATTTGGGGTCATTTTGTTTATACCTAATTGGTAATGCCTCAGGCAGAACGCATTCAAGTCTTTGTATAATCAAGCGGACTTGGCCAGCTCTCTAGCTGGGCAGATCGATTCAGTTTGGGGGTTAGCTGAGTTAGGGTGACTGTTGAAATTGGAAGCTCTCCCCCTCCTTCTCTTCCGACCTTATCACCTGTAAGCTTTTTGTATCAGATTTACTTTTTGTGATAAAGCATTTATTTATTGGAATTCTTGCAAATATTTTGGAACAACATCCTAAAGTCAGGATAGCCTCTTGGTTGGATAAAGTAAATTAGTTGAATATTCTATTTTCAGTTTCATGTGCTTCATTCCGTAATTTGGTAAAAATGTTTGTATAAAATTCGGCAGTCTGACCAGCTAATTCACTCCGGGAATATCCACTATACACTAACATTCAACAAGTACCAAAGTTACGCCTGGACTACCTGCTTAAAAATATTTTGAGGGGTCGGGCCAGATTGGGGAGCCTTTGCGGAGTTGAGACAGCGAATGGCAGTTTTTAGAGTCTCTTTTTGCGTGTGTGGATTTGGTGGGTAAACAGAACTTCAGAAAACAATAGCTTTGGCAGTCACAAAGGGTGTTTTGGAGATGGAGAATCGACCTTGGGACTGTTAAAAAATGCACATAAGTCCAAGCTGCGGGAATTAGTAGACAAGCTGGAATTGAAGCTACCTCCTAATGTGAGGAAAGATGAGATGATTGCAGCAATAGTTCAGCATTCCAATTTGCTGAAAACTCCATTGGGGTCTGTACAAATGACTAAACTTTAATCGGAAATAAAGCAGCTTGAGTCAGAAGCCGAAGTGAAGCAGTTTGCGTTATGACTAAAATTAAAAGAGAAACAAAGAAAACTAATTGGTTTTATCCAGGAAAGAGAAAAAAAAAACGAATGGCTTTAGCAGGAGAGAAACAAAGAGAAAGAGTGTTTGAGCTTCAGATGTGTACACTGAGAGTGGAAAGTCAGCTGAAAACGATGGAGATGAAAGCTGAAGGTAAGCTTACTGAGGAACAGCGTGAGGATTAGCAAACCCATGGTAGTCAAAAGCCTGGTGAGATAATTTTTAGTTATATTGACGCCTTGCCCAAGTAGGATATGGAAAACCTTTTCATTTCATTTGAATAAGTGGCTAAACAATTACATTTGCCAGTGACCATGTGGGATTTTTAATCCAAACGAAACTTGCAGGTAGTGCTCGTGCGGTATCCGCAATAATACCAGAGGAGGGATATAGGGAGTATGAGGAGGTGAAGAAAGTGCATATGAGCTTGTGCCAGAAGCCTAAAGACAACATTTCAGGAATCTTAGGAGTGACCCTGGTCAAACCTATATTGAGTTTGAAAGGGTCAAATAAAGTAATTTTGATAAATGGTTAAGAACTTTAAAAATTGACCAAATGTACGATGCACTTAGAGAAATAATTATTTTGGAAAAATTCAAAGATTCATTGCATGAATTAGTGCAAAATCAGGTGGAAGAGCAAAGAGTTAAAACAGCAAAGTTAGCAACTGAAGAAGTTGATGATCATGAATGGTTTCATAAAACACATTTTGGCTTTCAGAATCAACTTCAGAGCATGAGGGATAGAGGAAATCCTCACATGGAAAATGACATGTAGATATCAGTGAAGATCAGAAGGATAACTTACCACAGGGTAAAAAGGGAACCCTTGAAGGGGACAAAGAAGCTAAAAAGCTCCGGTGTTTTTGTTGCGATAAATTAGGTCACAGTAGAGTACTCTGTTGGTGGGCTAGGGAAAAAAAAACAGATGCAAGAAAGCAAGATAAGCCTGAGAGTTCTATGGGAGCGGTAGCAGAAAGCACAGTGGAGGCTAGAAAGCTACATCAAAGTGTACAAGTTGATCTGAGGTTGGTCAAGGAGGAAGTACCAGATCTGCTTATAAAATATACCTGCAAAGGGAAAGTGTATTCACATAGGTCAGGAGTATCAGGGAAAGAGGATGCACTATTTAGAGACGCAGGATCCTTTCAGTCTGTGATGCTGAAAGATACAAAGGTATGTATTCCTGAAGGACTATTTCCAGAAAAGGTACTGCTAAAGTGAATTCATGTCAGACAAAAAGCGCACAATTATGTAAAGCGGGGATGGAGTGTCCAGTAAAGTGTGCAGAAATTGCGGTGGGAGTATTAGACAAACTTTCAGCACCAGGAATACAATTTGTCCTTGTAAAGTATGTAGCTGATTCACTTTTAGAAGTGCTACCTGCTCTGGTTAAAAAGTCAGTGGAATCACAGGCAACTGAAGCAAAGCAGGAGCCTTGTCCTGGAATCTTTCCTGATTATGTGGCAACAAGGTCCAAATATCACCAGCTGAAACAGGAGAGATCATAAATGTAAAGACGAGGAAGCTGAAGTTGCATTGGCAGGGACTTTGTTTCATCAGGTAGTTGAAACAAAACAAGAGTAAATATGTGATTATGGAAATATGTTTAGATCAACTAAACTAATTGAGTTACAGCATAAAAATGAAAATTTAAAGCAGTTAGGTCCCATGGAATCCAGGGAAATTTAACCTATTGGATGCAAAATTTTCTTGAAGGTAACGAATTATTTTCCAGACTGGAGGCCCGTGGCCAGTGGTGTGCTGAAAGAATCAGTGTTGAGCTTGCTGCTTTTCATCATGTATATACAAAACCTGGATGTGAATATCAAAGGCATAATTACTAAGTTTACTGATAACAGCAAAATATGGTGCAGTGGACAGTGAGGAAGATTATCTCAGAGTACAAGAGCACCCGTGGAAGCGGGTATAATTAGACATTGAAAATATATCTGCATACATACATAAATAAGAATGGTTCAGAGGTATATTGGCAAAATGCTGGCAAATAGGACTAGATCAGATTAGGATTTCTGGTCAGCATGGACAACTTGGACAAAAGTGTCTGTTTCCGTGGTATCTGGCTCTCTGATTCGATAAGATGGATTAGGAAAAGTCCTAAAGGCCTTTTGAGTGGAAATTCTCTTCCCCAAAAGATTGTGGTGTTTCTTTGTTAACATTTATTCAAAGATGCATTAGTTAAGTATTTTTCCATGAAGTGAGTCATGGATAATTGGATACTGACAGGAAAGTGGGGCTGAGACCACAACCTCATCAGCCACAATCTTAGTGCCTGGTGGAGAAGGCTCACAGTGTGTAATGACCCACTCCTGTTCCTCAGTCCCATGTTTCTGTCTTCCATTCAGCTCCTGAAACCTGCTAGGCAAGAGCACTGGGAGGCCACGTACTGCTATCACCTCGTGCACAGAAACATGGGAAAGTATTCAGTCCCTCAATACTTTCCCACAAGGTTTAGATGATTTGAAAAATATAATTGGAAAACCCAGACTGGGTATCAAAGAGGCCCCGCATCTCTCTTTACAGAGATTCCGCATTGTGCAAAATGTGCTTCATTTGTTGGTAACGTAATCGAACCAGGTTGACTGTGAATACAGCTCGGACATATCACCCAGAGATGGCTCAGAAAATCCTCTGGACTCCCAGAATATAACATTCAATAACCAAACTTCCAGGAAAATAACACCCCGTAATTTTCCTAAAATAGAATGTGAGAATGTAGAAACAGAAACAAGTCGTTCGCTCCCTGCCCTCCACCCTCAAGATTGACATGCCCTTCAGTAAGATCATGGCTGATCTTCTCTCGGTCTCAAGTCCTCGTACATGCCTAAATATTCATAGCACTCAACTTTCTGACAGATCAAAATCCATCTAAAGCCTCTTTAAATACTTTCGTAGAACAGAGAAAGTCGGACATTACTGCACAGTACAGGCCCTTCCGTCCTCGATGTTGTGCTGATCTTTTATCCTTCTCTAAGATCAGACTCAACGACATACTTTCTTGCATTATCTTGCATGTGCCTATCCAAGCATTTCTTGACTCGACTAACATTGCTGGCGGTGCATTCCACGCACCCAACACTCTCTGTGTAAAGAACCGAACTTTGACATCTCCCAGAAACCATCCTCCAATCACTTTAAAATTATGTACCCTCGTTCCCTCTTTAGAGAGATTCCTGCTGGGGGAAAAGGTATCTGGCTATTCACTCTGTAGATGCCTCTCATCATCTTGTACACCTGTATCCAATCACCTCTCATCCTCCTTCACTCCAATGAGAAAGGCCCTAACTCCCTCAATCTTTCTTCATAAGACCTGATCTCCAGTCCAGTCAGCATCCTGGTAAGTTCCCTCTGCACCCTCTCTAAAACTTCCTCATCCTTCCTAGAATGAGGTGACCAGAACAGAACACAATATTCCAAGTGTGGTCTAGACAAAGCGCTATAGAGCTGCAGCATAACCTTGCGGCTCTTAAACTCAATCACCTGCTAATCAAAACTAAAGTACTATATGCCTTCTTAACAAACCTATCACAATTTGGGTAGCAAATTTAAGGGATCTATGGACATGGACCCCAAGATCCGTCTGTTCCTCCACACTGCCAATAATACTGCCTTTAACCCTGTATTCTGCATTCACATTCGAGCTTGCAAAGAGAGTCACTTCACACTTTTCCAGGATGAACTCTATTTGCCACTTCTCAGCCCAGTTCTGCATCCGGTGAATGCCCCATTGCTAACGACAACACCCCTCCACACTACGTACCATTCCACAAACCTTCAAGTCATCGACAAACATACTAACCCACCCTTCTGCTTCTTCTTCAAAACCATTTATAAAAATCACAACACGCAGCGGTCCCACAATCGATCCCTGCAATACACCACTGGTCCCTTTCAGTTATCTAGCTCCCTTAACTCGCTATGTAAGAAAATTCCTGACAATCACGTTATTCTGTTTGAAGAAATCGGTCTCTACTTCTACACCATGACCTATTGATATGAACAAAAGAGGGAACACATGGGCTCAGGTAAGAGAGACTGGCCCTGTACTCAAGGCAGTATTAGACTGAGGATGGCATCAAGGAGACTGAGCAAAATCGCAGAAATGAGAATCGATTGTGACCCATCCACTGCTCGGAGTTATTCACAGCACAAGGGAAGGTATTTACTATCGGTGGGCATCAATCATCTCAGCCGTGGGGTATGTCTGCAGGAGATTCTCAGCGTATCTCCCTCTGCCCAGGCATCTGCAGTTGACCAGCGGGGAATTCCTGCAGTGTGGAAGCAGGCCATTCAGTCCATTGAGTTCTCAACAATCCGAAGTGGGGATATTCACTGAAGACTATACAATTTTCAGGAAAAAAAAATCAGCACTCAGATTCTGAAGCCATCTGTGTCCATGTGTGACAAGACGCAGACAACGTTCAAACTTGTGCTGTTAAAGTCTGGGTAACATTCACGTAACAGACAAAAAGCATTTACCTAGAAAAAAGAAAAAGCTCATTCAGTACCTCAATCTGGGTTCACAAGAATATGGACAAGTCATTCAGCCCATCCAAACTACTGGGCAAGAAAAGGGATAGCCCAATCAGTCCCTCCTGCCTATTCCATAGGAAGACAAGGAGACGGCTCACCCCCATGCATCATTTACATGGGATCAGAAAGAGACCATTTCAAATCTGGAGCCATTTACAAAGCTACAGGAAGTGGTCATTCAGCTTCTTCGGTCAACGACACAGGAAGAGGCAGGTGTCAGAGATGGTCCAATATCACAAACAAATGGTGCATTGGCTGCATAGATAGACTGCTCTAACTTGTTCCACATTGCTAGGTTATTCATAGTACGTATGTGTTATTTTAACATGGTTTTCTGGCAGTGGGAATGAAGACAACATTTTTACCCATTCACCAACGTGTCGTCTATTCCAAGAAGTTAGACCCATGGTCTCTATGGAGGTCCGAAGATGGTCGGGAATGGCCAATTGTTTCAGAATGAAGGTATTGCAGCTGCTGACAATGTAGCATTCAGTGCAGGGTCACACAGCAACTGTACAGTAAAGTTCATTCAGAGTCTTTACTTATCTGTCAATAGACATGGGGCTCTGCATAGGCATGGAAACTACCGGGAAGCAAGCATCCAATGAGAAGGATGGAATCTTCACCCTATTCAGTTGCTTGGGACATATAGAGTGTCCAACCATAACCATCAAGTTTCAACCTCTTATTCCGTCACGGTGCTACATATTACACACAAGTTTCTTCACTTTCTCCTCATGGTAACATCATGCCAGGGTTTCAACTGGTGAAATCCCTTCGGACTGCATCGCTCACAAGATCATTATTTATAAAGCATTTCCAACCCGTACACAATACCCTAAATAGTCTCTAAACGTAACAATACCATTGGGAAAGATACATTTACTCTGGTAGTTTAATCATTTTGCAAGAAGTGCCACATATCTTTTACTTCTTGCTGATTAAACATTCTGTCAGTCATGTATGACCAAGCACATCCAGGTCTGTTTCAACAACAGCACTTCCCAACCTCTCACTATTTAAAGAAAATAAATGTGAATGATGATATTTGTTGTTCCCATCTGAAACATTTTATTACTTCTGATCCTTCTGATACCCCAAAGACTTCACTCCAGATAAAAACACAACTCTCTTCATTGTCTCGATTATACAACTTTTAAGACATTCGGTGTATTCCACCCCTGCCTACCCATGGGCTCAAACATTCTGTACTCACCTGTATTCAAGCATGACAACGTCTGCTGAAAATGCAAATATTCCACTCCCATTGATTCTCAATTGTCGATGTCACAACGCACAACCTCCACAAAATCCAGCAGGTTTATCAAAGATCATTTCCCTTTCCTGAATCTAGATTGACTCTAGCAAATTATGTCATTATTTTCCAAGTGTCTACTTGTCACATTCCTCACAAAAAGTTCCAATGTTTTTTTTCACAGCTGATACCAAGCTAACTACAATTTAGTTTTCTGTTTGAACTCTCCGTCCTGTTTTAAGTACTTAGGTTTACAATAGCTGCTTTCCAGGCTGCAGGATCCATTTTAGAATCAAACCAGCTTTGAAGAATAATCAGTAATTCTTTAATTTGCTCTACTTCCACCTCCTCACTACTCTGGGATGTAGCTCATCTGATCCAGCCACATACCGACCTTCCATTCAATGAGATTTTCAAAGACACATCTTTTATTAATTCTTATTTCCTGCTGTTCCTCATTTTATCCAGTCACTCTTTTCCTAGTGATTCTCGAAGTTTGTTTCTGCACCTTCCTCAGGGTGATTGAGTCAATATATTGCTCTCAGCAGACAGGTGACTTCTGTCAGCCAGTGAACACATCGGAGGACTGCACTTCGGTGATGTGGATATGTTACTCACTCCTACCTGGAAAGTTCTAGAATTAATCCAGTTTAATTCATGGTGAGCATCAGAACAGTCCTGTTACTGGTGTGAGGCTAAATGGTACACTGAAGGAGGGGACACAGCTCAGTGACCACCTCAATTTTGAAGCAAACTGGTTTCATACGTTACACCTAGTCCAGGAAAGACAAATATCCCGAGAAATCCTAGGGAGGATAGTGCACTGTCATGCTCCACCCCTATTTATAGAGCTTTCTTTCTGTGGAGTCTCATCTCCATTTGTTTACCATGGACTCGGACACTCTGTAAATGCAGTGAAAAGAGTGGGGTTCCCAGATCCAGCAGCTGACAATACAAACCTGAGATAAGCATCCACATGAACTCCACTGATTTTCCAATGACAAGAACAAGTCAATTTCCCGCACGCATGGTGCACGCGTTCTGCGTTGAAAACTATTTCCACTTCTGAGTTACTCTTCCTGGCTGAGAAAGTTGTTGCGTCCCCGCATAGTCCCACAGTAATAGTTTCTCTCTCCAAAAGAAGCAGTTGACAGTGTAACATTACCTTTCTCTGTATGTCAGCAACTAAAAGGGCAGCACCAGTCTTGTCAATGGATTTGATCATCACACTCAGTGAAGAGAGATAGAGGGAACCTAACTCACTTTATACAGGGACATATCTAAATGGACGGGAAATTCAGGAATATGGGAAATGGGGAAATGTGAGAATAACTTGCCATTTTGTTTTCCTTTCAGTTCATCATCAACAATCCCTTTGCTCACTTTTCATTTCTTTTCCTCTCTTTTTCTGGCCATTTCTCTCTCCATTCTATTTAAACCTGGGCTCCCACCTCTCTCTCCAACCCAACCTTTCCTGATTCCAGGATAAATAATATTAGTTCCCAGATTGCTTTCAGTTGTGAAGCAGGGTAACTGGACTTAAACCGTTATCTGCGTTTCTCCTGACAAAGTTCTGCCATACCTGGTTAGATTCTCCAACACCTTTAGTCGCCAGAGAGTTTTATTTTCGATCTCTAGCACCTACCATTCCTTGGTTTATTTCACCTTTAATGTTGTTGTTTTCCGGGATGCCTGCATCATGGGCAAAGGCAGCATTTGTTGTCCATCACTAATTGTACTTGACCACGCGGCCACTTGTCAAGACAAAATGGAGCCAACAATTTTATTGTGGATCTGATGTCACACTGAGTTCTGACTGGACAATAATGTTAAGTTTCTTCACCAAAGACTATCAGTCAAATAATTTTTAAAAATCTTGTCGGTTTCTGGTTTCCATGAGTGAAATTAGGTTTCATTCCAATTTTTGCCATTCGAACTTAAGCTCTGACATCAGCTGTGGTGGGATTTTAAACACTGCCTTGGACGCACAGCCCTTGTCTCTGAATTTACCATCTGGTTACATTATCACTCTGATACAGAGTCCTTATTGCCTAGTCTGTATTCCCTAGCCCGTGCCAGAGAGAGATGGCGGGGAAATCAGTTTAACTACCAACAAGCAAAAGGATTTTGGCAAAAAAGAGAAAGGGAAATTGAGAGGCAATTTCATGTAAGATCACAGATTTCAGAATGCTGAAATGAAGACATTTCGACAGCATTCCGCAACATGAGCCAGTATTCACATGAATGATAGGTGAAGGGGATTTTGGTGTTAGTACAGATTTTTGAATGATCATTTGTTCTGCAACCTTGTAACTGGGTGTGGGGTTAGCAGAGCCTTCGACTCATTGGGCTGAATCTAATAATAAATTATCTCAGTGCCATTTTCATTCAGTGTGACAGAGAGATTGTCTATACGAGGATGAGCTCGTTTCCTGGTGCTATCTTATCGAACTCACCTCATTCACTACCTACTCAATGTCATAGTGTTCCTCTCATTTAATGCCAGCCGGATTCTCCAATCCAACATGGCTGGAGATACTCACGACCACACTGATTCCCCTGGATATTCCGTGGTGCCATTTTTCAAGTGTCAATGGGCACACGGTTGCTCTTTCTCAGTTTGGAGCGACACTGTACAGTTGACCCCACGCAAGGCAGACAAAGGGAACTAACACGACGAATTTCCATCTCTCTCTGTCTCTCTCACTCTCTACATATGCACTTATTTTATATCCAATCACAATTAGTAATTCTGGCTATTTCACCTTGTGTCACTTTATTGGAGGAGAAAGTGAGGACTGCAGATGCTGGAGATCAGAGATGAAAAATGTGTTGCTGGAAAAGCGCAGCAGATCAGGCAGCATCAAATGACCAGGGGAATCGACGTTTCGGGCATGAGCCCTTCTTCAGGAATGTATTGTATTCAGCCAAACATCACTTGAAAACACTAGACCCGTTATGAAATACAATTTCGAGTGGAGAACGTTTTATCCTCCGCTGCTATCTTGACCATTTTCTTCCCCTGTGAGGAACGATATAAAAAACTGGTGTAAACTGCCTGTCTGTTCCCAGTAGCCAGTTCCCCAGTCACACCCTCCAAATGTTCTCAATATACTTTCCTGACTTTCTTTCGACCAAAGAACACACACCTCTTGAACTCTTCTTATGTACACGGAAAAGCTCGTGCTGCTTGTTTTTATATGTCTTGCCAATTTGCTTACATCACATCTTTTCTTCCCTTTTCTTATCTTTCTATAATCATGCAGTCATATCGCGCACAAACACAATGTTTGGTCCAACTTGTCTATTCCAGCCAGGTTTTTCAAAGTAAACTAGTCCCACCGGCTTGCATTTGGCCCAAATGCCTCAAAAGGGTTCCCATTCATATGTTTGTCCAAATGTATTTCAAATTTGCATCTGCCAGACTTGCATCTGTCAGTCTTCCTCTGACAGCTCATTCTATAAACACATCACCCTGTATGTAAAAAATGTTCCTTCTTCCTCCCTTTTAAATCTCCCCTCTGACACCATAAATGTTTGCTCTCTCTCTCTCTCTGATTTGATTTTCCTATCCTGTCGAAAAGACCTTGGCTTTTCACCCTGTCCATGCCTCCTCTGAATTTATAAATTTCTGTAATGTCACCCCTCAACCTCCTACTCTCCATCTGATACTATCTTCAAGAACAAGCATTTAAAGATAAGCACCAAAAATTTGAAACAATATTCAAAATGACAGGAAAAAGAACTCAGCCCAAACTTCCTACTGCTTTTTATTTATTTTTCTATGTTACAATACTAAAACAGCATGAAAATCTTACTCGTGACAATAACACATCAGGCACCTGAATTCCTTTGGTCTGGCGGCGGTGATGATCTCTACAGTGAAAATGTATCTCTGGCCCAGATCTTTATAATACTACAGGCTCCACATCCTCCCCCCTGGCCTCCCTATGACCTTGTGTGGTTGTGTCTTCTTTATCTTGCATTCAATAGAGAGAACTCCTTTCCCCAAGTCACATCTTAATTTAAACTCATTTTGCATCAACTTCTCGTTCACCACTGCTGAAAGATTGTTTATCTGTTGTCACGCCCTCTTTTCCCTGTCACCTACCCCACACCTCGAGCAAGGGGCTAAAATGCCCAGTTTCGAATCCTTGTCAGTTCTGAAGAAGTGTCATACAGGACTTGAAACGCTAACTTTGATTCTCCGTCTCTGTAGAGACTGCCAGACATGCTGAGTTTCTCCAGAAATGAATAGACACATAGCAAATTTTCAATTAAACTAATAAAATTGGATACTGGAAATAGAAATGCACAAATTGCTGTAGAAACAAGGACCCGAAAGATGAACTCGGATTTCACTCCACAAGATGCAGCAAGACCTGCTTAGTTTCTTCAGCAATTTCTGATTTTGAACAAATTCCAAAATCGGGTGTCAAATCTGCTCAAACGCCCTGTCCAGCACAGAGCACCATACATTGGGAAGTGAACAAAAATGCAAAGTGCACAAGTTCATTGGCTCTGAAACAAGATAAGGCTGGCATCACCGACACGAACGAGGTCTTAATCATGGTCAGGGAGAAAAACAGAGGGAAAAACATTCACTTCAAACACAGCAGATGGTATTATTGGAAAGAAAACGATTCAGATGAATATGTTAAGGTATTTAAGTTATGTAACATATTGGAGGCGTGACATCAGGGAGGGACACTCAGCTGAATGAGAATATGATAATGGAAGTGTTACCACATCAGAAACTAGTTTAAGTCACTGTCTATAGGGCTGATGGGTGAATGGGTCCCGGTTTGAACTAGGGGAGAGTCAGTTGAATTGCAGGTATTGCAGCTCACACTGGATTATCATTTGATGTTGTAGATCACAGCAGCAGCCGCAGCAGAATTGCGTTCAATAACAATCCATAACTTTTTCCCCAGGATAATCCATCACTCTATCATTACCATCAAACCGAGTGATGGTTCATTGACGAGTTTGGGTGAATATGCCAGAGTAAGGACCATGTGTATCTAAACATGATGACAACCAATTAAACCTAACACACTTGACTGGTTACATTCCAAACAGCAGAACTACAATCTATGCCCGGTCATATCCAAGCAAGACACTCAATTTTATCAAATTGCTCTGAATTCTAAAAGGATAA